>NW_024429195.1:13298460-13898460 GCF_017639785.1 Mesocricetus auratus
ACTGATCCAATGGGCAGCTTCAATCTGAGATAAATTTAACAAGAAGTTAAAGACGCAGACCTCAGATCTCCAAAGTTTACAGTGAAAGATGCGGAGGTGGGGGAGATGTGAACTTAGACCTACCTATAAAGCCACATACTTATAAAAACGAAGGCACGCTAAGAACAACTCAGGGACACACGCCGAACGTGTGTGTACGTAGTCATCGTGGATGAGAGAGCGGGGAACCGCTATTTCCGGAATGTGTGCACAGCCCTGGAAGGTTCCAGCTGCCTGCTTCCCAGGGCCCTAAGGAGGCTTTTCTTGCAGATCATGCTTTCTTCCAGTGCCCTTTAAAGTGGTCACCAGCTCTCAATAGCAATTGCTTCCGAGTACTGTTCAAACAACCCTGACACGGGTCCCTTGGTATGTCATTATCTGCTCTCCTATTTATCCTTTTTCTAATAGCCCCCCCAAACTCCAGAGTTTTCAGTTGACACTGACCAAGTTACAAGAGGTGTTTTTCTCCTTCTTGAGTGTGCAGTTGCAAGAGCCGTAGTTACCTGTGAATTGCATTCTTGCCTCTTCCCGTTCTTTTGAGGGGCCTGCTTTGTGTGACAGTGGAGTATGGGATCTGGTGTCACTGCGTTCATAAGGACTCTCTTCATTCACCCCTCCCACACCCCTCTCTTGCTTAGCTCTGTTCTGACAGGAGTAAGGAAGTGTCCCTTCCTTTCTCTGACATTCCTTCTTGTTTGTTTGCTTATTCGCTTTACTTTATGTGTGAATGCTTTGCTGGCATGTATGTCTAACCATGTGCATGTATGTCTGCACCATGTGCATGTATGTCTAACCATGTGCATGTGTGTCTGCACCATGTGCGTGTATGTCTGCACCATGTACATGTGTGTCTGCACCATGTGCATGTATGTCTGCACCATGTGCATGTTTGGTACCCTTGGAAGTCAGAGGAGGGCAGCAGATCTCTCTGGACTTGAGTTTTGGATGGCTGTGAACCACCCTGTGGGTGCTGGGAATCAAGCTGTGTCCTTGCAAGAGCAGCAGTGCTCTTAGTCACAGAGCCTTCTCTCTAAACCCTTCTCTGCTGTCCCCAAGCGCCCTTCTTCTGAGGCGTACATGTCTGTACCAGGGCAATTAAAAGCTGTAGAGCCAGGTGGGGGAGTGGTGGCACACCCCTTTAATCTCAGCACCCAGGAGACAAAAGCAGGTGAGTCTCTGTGAGTTCCAGGCCAGCCTGGTCTATATAGTGAGTTCCAGGGCAGTCGGGCTACACAGAGAAACCCTGTTTGGAAAACAAAAACAAGACAGGAAAACAAAGCAAAACAACAACCACCGAAATCTAAAAGCTGCAGAGTTGTGGGCAGGCCTGATGACATCAAAGGTGATTCTACTGTGTAGACTCCATCCTGGTACCCACCTATGGTAAGCAAGGCCTGGCGGCCAGTTGCCACCAGTCCCTTTGGGGAGATGTTACTTTTCTTACCAGGAGAGGCAAGGGGAACTGATGACATCATTATGTCCTGGATAGAAATTGAAGGCAGTGAGGTAGGAAGATAAGACTGGAGTTCAAGCCCCAGGACCTAGGTTTCTTTTTAAGCCTGTCATGATGGACGTGATGGCACACTCTTATAACCCCAGCATTAGGGTGGAAGGGAAAGGTATGTTCCTGGCACCAGCCGGCCCCGCCCTCGTGACAAATCCCAGGTCGGTGAGAAAGCCTGTCTCAGTAAACAAGGTGGTGAGTTTGTCCTCTGCCCTCTGTGTGTGAGCGCGCACACGCACACACCGGAGACAGCATTCTTGATTTTACACGGGGAAAGAACACAAGGAATGTCTACTCGGAATGAAGGCCGTCGGTGGGTGGCTGAACCTTCCGTCTCCGCCTCACAGCCTAGGTTGCAAATGTCCTTACCCCGCTATCCGCGTCAACTATGACTGCTGCCCCTGAACTTGATAGTGAAGATGGCTTAGGATGAGATGACCACAGAGGTGAGAGCTACAAGGGAACAGAGAAGGGTGGCGAAATAAATCAAGGCAAAAAAGGCTTGCGGACGTGGGGATGTTGCGGACATGGACATGGGGATGTTGCGGACATGGGGATGTTGCGGACATGGGGATGTTGCGGACATGGACATGGGGATGTTGCGGACATGGACATGGGGATGTTGCGGACATGGACATGGGGATGTTGCGGACATGGACATGGGGATGTTTCGGACATGGACATGGGGATGTTGCGGACATGGGGATGTTGACTATTTATTAGCAAGAATTGATTTTTTTTTTGCAATGGGGAGAGGAAGTGCCCCCCTTTCTTAAAGACAGCTTGTGGAAACTCCACTCTGGCATCCTTGTGGTTAGACACAGGTCCCAGGCACCTTGTCTTTCTGCAGGTGGTTCAGGAAGAGGCGGCTTGGGCACCTGTAGAGGCGGGACCCCACTTTTGTTTTCTGCGTCCCTCGTTCCATCCTTGTCCTGAGGACTGTGCTCCTGCTCTGTGGTGTCACAGACAAGGACCCACAGCTTTCGTAGTCTCAGAGAAGTTTCCTTCTGTGCTAGTGACTTGCCTCGTTTTTTTCCTCCTGGCCTCTCCTCCAGGTTTCCCCCTGCAAATGCCCTGGCCAGTGTCCTCCTATGACAGCGGTGTTAACCTGTGCCTCATACACAGAATTTCTGGTGATCACATATAAACAGTGTTCCCGCTGTCAAAGCTGATGTGACCCTCGCTGCCACCTGGGAGAGGCAGTTTAGTTTAAGGAGACTCGTGTTTACTTCAGGTCTGTGGCTCAAACTGTGGGACTTTGATGGAGTCACTTAATTTCTGAGGACCACAACACTCACGGCTTGATCTGATTGATCTGTCTCCGGCTACTTTATAGTAACTGAGAAACAGGTTCGTGGCTAGGGATGACAGTTAGTTGACAGAGTGCTTGCCTGACATGCATGAACCTCTGAGTAAATGGCTGTGAGCCCATCACTCTGGAGCTAGAGGGGGTAGGGTCAGCAGTTCAAAGCTACTATGGTTACATAGGGAGTTCTAGGTCAGCCCCTGTGTACAGGAAAAATAAGCATGAGCCCAACTTATGGCATGCAAGTTTTTGGTAATGTATATATCCAAGCCATGCTGTGAATCCTCAGAGTGCCTGTAGTCTTCTCCACCCCTGGCCATAGGAAAACAACAACAGCAACAAACCCACACAAAAAACCCTCTTACTCAAGTGACTGAAAGGTTATAGCTAACCAACAGAGCGTACTTACAAACACACACACCCTCTCTCTCTCTGAGACATGGCTCACATAGTTGAGGCTCACCTTGGAACTCACTATGTAGCCTGGGCTAATTATGAATTCCTGGTTCTCCTGCCTCCACCTGCAGAGTGCCAGGATTATAGTTGAGCACCAGGACCCCCTGGGCAGCATGCGTTTTTGGACAGACAGTGACACTGGGCTTCATCACGTACTGAGCGGTTGCAGTCTCAGGTCTTCCAGGGCTAGTACCGTCTGCCTCCTCTCCTAGGCCTGCACACTGTCTTCCGGGGACTTAGGGTTTCTTTCCCCAACGCTCTTAGTGCCATCCTTCCACCTCTAAGAGTGAAGCCAAAGCAGGCTTGTAAATGCCGTTTCTCAGTGATTTATAGGCAAACTCCTTCTTTCCATAAAGGCAAACAATAGCCCAAGAGTTTTATGCTTTTAAGAAATGTTAGTATTCAAAGTACATGATTCAGACCCCTGCAGTAGATGTGACAGTGACCTTCAGGTGACTTTTCTGACTCTCAGTTCCTTACTGGTACTTTCAAGCCACACACACTCTTACAGACAATACCGATCACACCTACTTGGACTTCCTTTCTTCCTTTAGAAAATATGTCTTGGGGGCTGGAGAGATGGTTCAATGGTTAAGAGCACTGGCTGCTCGTCCAGAGGACCCCGGTTCGATTCCCAGTACTCACATGGCAGCTCACAACTGTCTGTACCTCCAGTGCCGGTGGATCCGACTCCATAGCAAAGACTTGCAGCTCAAACTCCAAAGCACATAAAAAAATTTGAAAAAAGATATTGTTTTGTTGAGAGAGGGTCTCATGTATTCCAGGCTAGCCTTAAACTTGCTGCGTAGCCTAGGGTAACTTGAAGTGCTATTTTCTTGGTTTAGCTCCTAATACATGTGTGGAAGGATAAAACTGTGGGTACGGCCCAAGAGAAATCGTACAGGACTCACCATGCATACAAATAATGCAGGCATAGTAAATAAGCACATGTTGCGTCTCTACCTTTGAAGAGGCCTAGCTTCTTAGCAGGTGGGCCAGCACATTTTACAAATTAATTAAGAACTTGTGGCTAGTGCAGCGGCTCACTGGGTAAAATACTTGTCACACAGGCCTGAAGATCTGAGTTCAGATCTCCTCAATCCTTGGGAAGCTGGATTTGGTAGTCCTGTGATCCGGGAGGCAGATAGACAAGAATCCCTGTGAGCTTGGCAGCTATTCTGGCATGTTCGGTGGTAAATGAAAGTGACCCTGTCTCAAAGAGGTGACCGACACCCATGGCTGCCCTCAAACTACCACACATATACCGTGGCATGTCAGTATCATGAACTCACATGAGCATGAACACACACACACACACACACACACACACACACAGAGAGATTTAAAAAAATGTCTTATATTAGCATGTTTGTATTATCCCAATAAGACATGATCAGCACTTTTCTAAAGTGGTGTGTATGTTCAGCATATTCTGGGGACACGCACTCTTTCCTGTCCTTAGTGGTCTCCTTTGTCGAGCATACTTTTTCCCCAAGATCTCTAAATCAAAGTCAGATTGTTTTGGGAACAAGTATATTCTTTTACAATCCCAAAGTCTGTGCTGGGAGAGGGGTTGTCTCTAACCAGATTCAAGGGAGTTGATGGAGTTTAGCGTCTGCTTCTTTGGTTGCCTGTTACACAGGTGATACCTGGATAAGCTTTGTGTCTCAGGCTGTTTTGAAAAACAAAATACTTGAGGTTCACCTGCCTCTAGTATCTGTGTGTCTCTGGTGTTTGGCACCTTCAGTGGACACTTGGTTGTGTGTGTGACTGATGCCTTTCCTGCCTCTGCAGAGTCACAGAACAGTAGCAAGCCTCACAGGGTTCTTTTTCCATCCTAAATGACCAACTGAGCTTTGGCTTCTGTAGTTGCCCTACTGGTGGTTTGCCTTCCTTCTTTTCCTGTTTTTGCTCTTCGGTTCACTGACTAGCCACCATCCCAGTGGTCCCGGAAGTAATCGCATAGACAACTCTACCTAATCTTGGCCTTTGCCTCTTGGTGATAGATACTGCAGTCAAACATCACTTTTTGTCTTCATTTTTCTCAAAAGTAATTGTTTCAAACTACCTAGGGTGTGGTTCAGTGCTGGAGTGCATTCCTAGCATGCAGGAGGCCTGGGTGTGATGCTCCAACCCGCATGAGGCGAAAAGGCTCACTCATGCAAGAGTCCCAGCAGTGCAGGGACGGAGCAGGGTGTTGGCTTGGCCTTGAAGCTGGAGCGTGAATGAGCAAAGGCTGTTAGTATACACGGTGTCCAGGTGGCTGCTAGCATTCACCGTGTCCTGGAATGGGTTCCCGTGACCCTAGCCGTGGAAAAAGTACCTGACCACATCCACAGCTCAAGTGTCCAGAGTACTCACAGGCCAGACACCATCTGCAATACTTCATAAGGAATATCCCTTTGCCTTTACAATGTCGCCCTGTGGCTGTTTTAATTATTATTTCCATTTCAAAAGTGAGGCTGCTGAGTCACCGAGAATCCCAGTTGCTTATCAAGGCTCCTAAGTGGTAGAACCCAGCGACATTGCTCCTGAGTTGTGACTAAGTGTACCTCTGGTGCTGGTTCTGGGAAGAAACTGACAGTTTGGGGACTCAGGAAGAGCTTTCTTCTAGTGTCACTGCAAAAAGGTTTGGGGAACTCATCGGGATCTCCCCGTAACCCATAGATTCTGATAGTTATTACTGTCTTCTGACTGGAGTCTATGCTCTAACCTTCGGAGCGCACAGGTGTCTGCTGTGTCGATGGTCCTACCCGTGGCCCACTTGCTGTGGTAGTTCTCACAGTTGGTCCAATCCATCGGTTGCCTCCACTCTCCGGTGCCAAAGTCAGACTTTTGTTGGTTTTGGAGCCTGTAGTCAGAGGATCAGAGCAACTGATCCTGAAAGTCAGCCCCCGTCTTCAGTGCTGACACGTGTGCGCTCATGAGCCCTGAGCAGAGCTGACACTCCGTTAAATGTGACAAGCACCCAGTCCATCCCCGAGGACCCTTGGCTCATGGAATATCCAAGCACACTGTCTTTGGCACAAAGGCTCCTGTCCTAGCTCAGGGCTCTCTGCTGTTCCACCCATCCGTGGTATCTAGAGCCTTCCTGACCCGTGGGGTGTTTCTTTGTTTCTATACCTTCTGGGGTAATGAATGCTCATTCTGTGAGGGAGTGGTCTTGCCTCTCCAGTTCTAGAGAATTCTTCACAGTCAAAGGTGGGAGGAGCAGTTTTGTGCAAGCCGTTAAGTAAGATGGACAGATGAGAGCCGAAGAGAGGGAGGGCCAGGCAGAGGGCCCCAGCAGAGAAGGGAGCAGCTGCCTGACGTGCTGCTGATGTTGAGTGAGGTACCAGACAAGGGCAGTGACTGTAATTTAGCGAGGTCCTTTTGTGTGGTGGGACAGTCATTCAAAAGCTTGTCAGCATAGCAGATCATCATTTCATTCCTGGTTGATGCTCAGCGCGCACACGATTCTGGAACCAACTAGAACATATGCGTATGTATGTGTATACGAGCAGACACGTGCACGCCGGCTTGACTTGCATTCTCGTGATCGGTCTTTCATGCTAAAGTTGAGTCCTTTAAGTGAAGGTACTGCCCATCTGGGCCCAGTTTCCCCATCTGTAGAGTCGTCCCTTCCTCCTAGTAATATGTGAAGACGGAGATGTAGTTTGTGCAGAAATTCCAGTGACGGTCTGGGTGTGGAGTGCACTTTCTATAAATACGGGCTTGTTATTCTTGGCACATCACCAGGATGCCCACTTCTATGCTTTCTGATGGTAAACTCAGCAGGTACCAGAGAGAGGGGGATGGGGTGGGAATTGAGCTTTTGCTGGCTTTTTATATTTCTGCATGAAACAGGGTAACAGGGTTTAGCATGTTTAGGTACCATGGTTATCGCTTTCCATGAGACTCCTAATTCTCTCATACTTTTATCTGTGTCACTCGTTTTAGACTGACCACATAATGTTTTTCACCTTGAGACACTTGTTGTAGGTGAGTCAAGCATCGCAGCACAACCAGGGGGGTTTGGGGTGTGGGCATGGGCGACACAGAGGTTGGCAGGGCACCAGGAGGGTTTGGATGCGCTTAGAGAAATGGAGGGGGAAGAGGCCTGTGTGACAGATGACATTGGGATGCCAGGGGCCTTCTCTGCAGTGGTCAGGACTTTAACTCTGTGGTGCAGGTGACAAGGAACCCCAGGAGGATTGGAAGCAAGGGAGTGACGTGCTTGTTAGACTTCGATAAGACACTGGGTGACCATATGGAAGACAGCTGTGTGTCAGAGATTTGGGGATAGGAAAGAAAGTCAGTGGGTATTATTGGATATTCCGGCAAGAATCATTGAAGGGCTTGAACCCAGGGAGCGCTAGGCAGAGATGAAGATGAACTATGCAACCAGAAACTCATAGACTAGACAAGGGGAGATGGAAAGAAACTGAGGTCACTCCCAGGTTTCCACCATTAGCAACCTAGGAACTAAGAGAACGGCCGGGAGCACACACGCTTTAACAGCTACTGTTTTCATATTTTAAATGCCTGTTTTATTGAGAGCTGCCCAGCGTATGCATCTCCGTATTAGCTTCTGTTGTGTTATGTGTAGAAATGTGTTTTACTAAAACATGCAAGAATTTAATGTAATGAAGGGTAAGTTCAAGTTGAACTTAATTAAAAAAAAACAAAGCCATTTCTCAGTTTCTTTCATTAAAAGACATTAGAGAATAATTGATTTCTGTGAATTATCTCTCGCGGAAGAATTGGTGTCTTCTGCATTACAGAACCCGAGTTGGATAGGGCGCCTGTGTGGACTGAGTATTGGCCATGGGGATTCGAGGAGCTTGGGTTACTTTCGATTATGATGCTAGAAATTAAGATTCCCAGGCTTTGCCGCCTGTGCCTCTGGCTTTCTTGAAGTAAGAGCAAAAGCTACCCCATGTTTTCTAGGAGTTACCAGCTAACTGATTCAAGTTGGAAGTAAGCCTGGGGTTCCTGAATCTCAGAATGCTAACTTGAAATCCACATTACCTGGTGTGTTAAGAGAGACTTGGAAATGGCTGAGTGCTCTGCTCTCCCAGCCACTCCCAGGATGACCTGCTCAGTGTTACTGAAGGAAGTCACATTGCTGCATTAGGAACTGGGAGCTGCCTTGAGAATCTGCCACATCTGCACATAAGTCAGCTTGCGCACTCTCATGGATGTGCCTGTCAAGAGGGAGTGTCTCAGAGCTTGCATTACATAGTGTCTGTCTACTTCAGCTCTCCAGGAACAGGCTTCCTGATGCTGACCCGAGCACAACAGAGCACATGGTATGGGGGTCAAGACACATGCTCCAGGCTGGGTGTGGTGGCTCACACCTTTAATCCCAGCACTCAGGAGGCAGGGGCAGGAGGATCTCTGTGAGTTCAGCCAGCCTGGCCTATAAAAACTGAATTCCAGGACAGCCAAGGATGTTAACGTAGAGAAACCTTGAGGAGGAGGAGGAGGAGGAGGAGGAGGAGGAGGAGGAGGAGGAGGAGGAGGAGGAGGAGGAGGAGGAGGAGGAGGAGGAGGAGGAGGAGATGCTCTAGCAGCCGTAAGATGATGTGGAGAGAAAGAGTTGATGTGAGTGTAAGGGTCTTGGTGGATGAAGAAAGGGCTGTGCCTCAGGAAGGAACTTGGACTTGAAAGTTCAAGAGGAGAGAATGATTGTTGGCATTTGTTTAGAGATTCTGCCAGTAGTACAAAGTGGGCTTTTCTTATGAATGGAGTAAGATTTTCATTTCTAGGCTTCATTACTTTGGGGTTGACTGTGAAACAGGATAAGGAGAGTGCTACTTGCGTTTGGGCTACACACACTGGCCTAGTTTCACCCCGGGAAACGTGGTGAGGTGTGGGGTTTCCATTCTGAATGATGGGGAAGCAATGTGGGTTTCCGTCATGAGGCTCCCTTTGAGGTAGCCAGCGCTTTTATACCGTAGCCCTGAAGGGGATTCCACAGGCTCAGGTGCCAGAAAGTAGGAGCTAGAGGGAAAGTTGGGAGGAGAGAGGGGTTGGAAAAAAGGGAGGGGGATAATATTGAAACAGGTTGAGTCATTTCTACCTGTTTCCTGAACATTCTCTCTCTCCACAATTACACTGTTCAGAGGCGAATGTGCTATGAAATTGAAGCATGTTTTTGCAGACTTAAAAAACTGCGTACGTTGTCATCTATGTGTCTATTCTAACAGTAGATTTTGTAGTTAGTATTATGGTTTACTTTGTTGTATTTTTTGCTTTTGCTTGTTTGTTTTCGTTTTTTTTTTTTTTTTTTTTTTTTTTTTGAGACAGGGTTTCTCTGTGTAGCCCTGGCTGTCCTGGAACTCACTCTGTAGACCAGGCTGGCCTGGGACTCAGAGATTTGTCTGCCTCTGACTCTGCGTGCTGGGATTTAAAGGTATGTGCCACCACTGCCTGGCTTGTGTTTTTGTAAGCTACAATAATAAAACTTTCCTGGGGGGGGGGTGGAAGGAATACCCAAAAAACCCATGAAAAGTAAAAGGCTGGAAAGAGTGCCAGGTACTGCCAACTGTAGTTCTTTAAAAAGCCACGGTGCTGAGAGGTGGTGCTGTGGCAGAGTACTTGCCTAGCATCTAAGAAGCCCTGGGTTCAAACCCCAGCACCCCCCCTACCTATTTTGTTTAAAAATAGAGTTTTGCCTAGAAGAAGTTGGGAGTACTCAGAATTTCTGTTTTTGTCTTATTTCTAGTAGTGTGAGCAATCTGGTTAAGTGAGGATGTGGGAGGCTGGAGGCTGAGAGGGTAAGAAAGGAGACTCAGACCTTGACACCAGCACAGTAAGCACCCACAGGCCTAGCAGATACTGCCAGAAGCTTCAGTTAAATATCGGCGCTCGCCGTTTCAGGATACTCTCAGACTTACAGAATGTCATCCGCAAAGCAGATGGAAAGGAGTGTGGCTGTTCTCTTCAGCGGAGTTGTTTTTTGTTTGTTTGTTTTTTAATTCTTTTATTTCAGCGTCGGGGATTGAACCTGCCGGCTCACACATGCTCAGTAAGCACTATCAGCAAGCTACATCCTCAGCTGTATCAGAACTAAGTACCCAGGCGTCTGTATATTTTGCATGTTGTTTTGCTGTGTTTCGTTTCCAGACGTGACTCAGGTATCACTTTGACAGAGTGATGTCGTTTCATAAGACACTTCGATGCAGTTCAGCTTTTCATATTGCCGCACTGGGTTTCAACAAAAGCTCGAACAGTGACGGGTAGACCTGAGCAGTGGCCTTCCCCACTGGCTCCTCACCTCTTCCATCTCTCACTGTGTGGCTTAGTTATGTTTGCTAGCCAAAGAACATTCCTGCTTAGTCGAAGAACCTAGAAACCGTTCACTGTCATAATCAGGAGAAAGGCGTAATCCTTCCAGTAATCACAGGAAGAGCCTCTGTGCTAGGAGGGCCTGTCTTTGAAGGTTGCGTTATGTGATGCCGAGGAGTGTTTTTTTTTACCATTTTGAAGTTCACTTGGGCCATGGAGTGAAATGGAGTGAGTGACATGCTCCTATTTGTAATAGGACGCAGTGGTGTCTCTGGTTGGGGGGACCACTGACTGAGCAAGATTGAAAAGCAAAAGTCTTAAGAAGCCAAGACATCAGTTCTGAGCGTCTCATCATTATGTGTCCAGATGAGCATGGCTGTCCTTCAGTGTTTCTGTCTTCAGTATATCCAGCAGCCAGCCTCTCAGGACGGCATCTTGTCTGTAAACTTGGCAACAGGCAGGCACTATGAGAAGCTTAAAGTTAAGCCAGTCCCTCAGCTGGGATTCAGAGTTTTAGCCCAAACGATTTCCTTTGATACTAGAAGTGCTTTTTTCCTTAAAACCACTGTGTGTTTTTTAAAATAATGGCTAAAGACCACACTGCCTTGTAACTGGCCCCAAGGATGCTGTAGATTTGTAAACTTAAGTTTTTTTGTAATCTTCAGTTCTGGAATAAGTAGGCTGCAGGTAATTTCAAAACCAAAGGACTGGCTAATAACATAGCCCGTGTTTCTCTATGAGAGGGGAAAAGATTGAAGGAAAAACTATTAGATTGTAGCTGTGACCAGTCTTTATATGGGAAAAGATTAATTCTGGTGGACTAACTACATCTAAAATTAGAACTGTGGGAACAGGATTATATGTAACAAAATGCAAGAGATTAATGTGTCTGTGTGTGAGTGGATTGAGAGAGTTGGGAAAGGAAAATATGAAATGAATATCCAAGAAGGTATCAGATGAGTGTAATTAAATTGATTTCTGCCTTACATCAGAGTTCAGTGGGAGAACCTCATTCTCTTCATGCTCACGGAGTCTCTTAAAACTGTTCACAGTTACATCTTCTCATGACTTTTACAAAGGATGATGTCACAACAATCCCTGTTTTTTTTCTGACTAGCCAAAATGGAGGTTAAGACAGCCAGCTTTTGACTTGAATTCTGTGGAGAATGCAGTTATAGATTTTCTTCTTTCAGTTAGTAGATGTATGAAGGGCTGAGTTGTAACTAAGGGTAAGAGTGTATGCTTAGCATACACTTCACAAATCTTAGAAAATTAGAACATGTATTAGGTTGCCTTTATCTGAAGCTGTGGCTGGCTACCACCGTTGTTCATAGCAAGCCTGCATCATTCCCATGTCCCTTAGGGACAATAATGGTTTGGTTTAAATGGAGACACCTTGAATGCAGGACCCAATAGTCTTCCTTCCTAGGCTTTGTATGTGGGACAGTGAGAGAGACTATAATCAGCATGACATCGGGATTGGAAGTGACTCTTAAGGATGCCACTTGGGGAGCCTGAAACTGTTGGGCTGTCTTTACCTGGTACAGTAGGCGGGAATATAATTCTTGCCCACAGGAATGAGTCAGTGTCGCATACTCTTCCACGCGGGGATAGAGTAGAAGTCCTTAGGAAGATGTCACAGTGGTATTCTAACCTGATCCTCACACATGGGTCGTTAATACTCACCTGGTATTTATAATATGATAGACTCTGTACTAAGCAATAACATACTCTGTGACGCATTTCATCTTCAGAGCCACCCAGAGAGGTAGGATGTTTTCTGCTGGAGAAACTGAGGCACGAGAGAGGCTGCGTATCTTGATTGAGGTTCTGTAGTAAGTGGTAGATCTCTCACTTGAACCCAGGAAGTCTGGTTCTGTGTTCTTTGTTTTGTTTTGTTTTTTTGTTTTTTTTGGTTATTTTTTTGTTTGTTTGTTTTGGTTTTGGTTTTTGGTTTTTCGAGACAGGGTTTCTCTGTGCCTTTGGAGCCTGTTCTGTAACTCTCTCTTGTAGACCAGGCTGGTCTCGAACTCACAGAGATCCACCTGCCTCTACCTCCCGAATGCTGGGATTAAAGGAGTGTGCCACCACCGCCTGGCTAGTTCCATGTATTCATAACTATTTACTATTGTTGCTGTTGTTATGACTTCCAGGAAGGACCTCATGAATGCCAGGCAAATAGTCTGTGACCACACTCTACCCCAGCCCATCACTAATATGTCAGAAGACTCAACAGATTAGGAAACATGGGAAAAGCCAAACTCTTACATGTTTAGATATACAGGTTGTGGCTCATGAGAGCCTGTCTTTCTTGGTTGAATGTCTAGCTGTGGAATGAAGAAGGGCTTGCCGTGGGCTTTTACCTAAGATTACCCAAGAACTACATTGGATAGTCTTGTTTTTTGCTGAGAGAGATTGTGCGTGCGTGCGTGCGTGCGTGTGTGTGCGTGTGTGTGTGTGTGTGTGTGTGTGTGTGTGTGTGTGTTTGGTGGCAAGTGCCTTTACCAGCTGAGCCATTCCCTGGCCAGGTACTTTTCTTCTTGGACGTGAACTAACGACCTCAGATGTGTGTGGCGTGCTTACAAAACCTGTTCTGCCTTCATACTAACTGAGCCGTTCATAACTCCAGCAGAGACCTAGCTGTAAACTTTTAACTTGTACCCTTGTGGGACTTGGAGAGGAAAAATTAGATTAAACCAATTTCTGTCATCTGTCGACTTAGCTGTATTATGTGAATTTCTAAAAGTAATTGTAGAAGAGACTTCTTTCTAATTGAGAATGCCTTGCCTTGTCACCTAGGAAACACCTGATTGTTTTCTTAGGGAAATATTCTGCAAATCAGACTTTTAAAGGCCTGTATTAAGAATGCGCATAAAACATAAAGCTGCGTTGAAACCTGCTTTAGTTTTAGAAATTAGTTTTTTGTGTGGTCAGCAGATGCAAGTAAACGTGTAAATGGAGAAGCAGCTTCGGCAGGAAAACAATAGCCCATGTTTAAGAAAATTCACTGTGTTTGGATCACTGTCATTAGCCACACAAATGTTTGCTTTCAGGCTTTGGTAAAGATAATCGAAGATAATAGCCTTCCCCCTAATTCCCGTTTTTTGTTTGTATTAAGTTCTAAGACTCACCTCAGTTTGCATGAGACAGATCCCCATTTTGAGAAGAAAATGTAGAACTTTTTAATTTGGGGAAGGAAGAACCGGGCCCTTTTTTATCCTTCCACTGAAAACCACAGGCAGCCTGTGCCTGGAACTCTGGGTATCTATCCTGCATGAGCCTCTCCTGGCTAAGGTGCCCAGTGCATCCTGAGGGTCCTGCTGATGGCCTGTGCAGCCGCATGGTACCTCTGTAAGGCTCCGTGCTTGCTAGAAATCTGAGTGGAAAGCAGATCTAGAGTGCTAATCCTTTGTCGTTGGTCACAGTCCCTGGACACTTCTTTACCAGCTAAGAGCTACTGATTCAATTTGGTCGACTGTGCTTACCTTCCTTAAAACCTGCTGCAGTTTCGGTTGAGTAAAGCGATGATTCATTTCCTGCCCCGTGGGGTGTCAGCCAGCTCTAATGGTTTTGTCTGCAAGAGCCCACAGCTGCCCACGATGGAGGGGATGACGACTTGGGAAGCTCTGGGGCTGGCGTCTGGGCTTAGACGGGCATCAGGAAAGGATTTGTGTTTTGGGTTTTCGATTCCCGTCCTTGTACTGAAGCAGAACAGACTTCCTCTTGATTTCTCATGTCCATCAGTAGAACCAAAGATGCAGGAGGAATGGTCTCTATGTAGGTGTCTTTCCCAGGAGAACATGGAGCTACACTATGGAGCCAGTTTTGCGTAAGGAACCCCTATATTCCCTGACGACCCTGGATATAGGATACAATAACTTGATTAATTTGGCTCAATATTCATAATTTGTTGCCATTGTAGTACCTTTCTCATTTTTTTCCTGTGACAAGATCTTACTGTATATTCCTAGCTGCCCCAGAACTCACAGAGACCTACCTGCTTCTGCCTCCCGAATGGCACCGTGTCCCGCAGGAAGGAATACACCCTTTTATATTGTGTGAAAGTATCAGCAAACAGAAGGAGACTTAGAGTCTTATATTTAACCTATCTGATGCAGTATTTTTACTTAGATTTGTAACCTACGATTATTTATTTTAGTGTGCACTCACCACAGAGGCCAGAAGACAATTTGTATGGAGTTGAGTCTGTCCTTCCACTATGTGGATCCTGGGGATCAAACTCACGTTCACAGGCTTGGTGGCAAGGGCCTTTACCTGCTTAGTCATCTTACTGGCTCATTACATTTGTTAATTAAGAGCCAGCCTTTGCCAATCTCAAGGAAACAATAAAATCAAAAGAAATAAAGTCAGTAAACCAGAATGTTGCAGATTGCATTTTTAGTAAATATTTGCTCCTCTGCCATCCTTCTTTCAAGCAAGGTGAACTGGTACACACTTTCTATATTTAAATTGGCATGTACTTACGTGACACATTTGCATATTTGATGGGAAAACCTATTATATTCAAGTGCAAAATTCGAAAAGATGATTTTGACATTATTAAGAACTTAACTTGGGGCTAGAGAGATGGCTCAGCCCTTAAGAGCACAAACCAGTTCCCAGGACCCAGTTGGTGCTCCCAGGAGATCTGATGCTCTCTTCTGGCCTCTGACGACGTCTGTACTCATCTTCACAAATCCTTCCCATTCTACACACACACACACACACACACACACACACACACACACACACACACTTTTAAAAGAATATGTATGTGAATTTTAATTTCTCAAAATACTTATTGTAAAACTCATCTAAGGGTGAAATTGCCACATGAAGATATATTCACCTTTTCCAGAAATATTTCAATTCATAAATTGGATACATTTACATTTTGCACCTGTTTCCTATTCCAGATCAAAGGGTATTTTTATGCATGCCTAGAGTCACCAAGTAGTGAACTTAAGATACTTGCTTTTGAGTCTGAATTTTAATTCCGTTGTCAGCTGAGGTCCCCTTCCTCCCTAGAGCCATGCTGATAATGTTTTTTTGCATGCACTGACATGGGCTATTGTGGATGGAAACATTTACTCGTGTGTATTCATTTGCATGCTCAGTTAAATATACTAAGGCATGTGTTATAGTTATGCATTCCTTATGTGTCTGGGAATTGTTGGGAAATGGCATTTTGCTTTTACCCATAGTTCTATTTGAAAAGCTCAGGTTGAGAGTGGAAAGCACTTGCATTCATTGAGAGTGAGGACTTGAGTTCCCAGAGGAAGAGAAACATGCACCAGGCAGGCTCTATGAAGAACTTAGAAGTAGTGTGAACTCGTGTGTGGCAGTTTGAGGGGTAAAATATTTGAGGAGAAAGACAATGGACTGAAAACAAGTGATTTGAAATACCTGTGTAGAACAAATGAACGCTGAACGCAGCTTCAGCCCTGTAGTTAGCACATTGTGTTGAAGTGAGATGTGGGGATGCTGTGCCTATGTCAGATCTGAGCTTGGGACTTTCATCTGAATAAGACAACTGATTGTGAGTTGTGGAAACTAACGGTGCATTGCCCTTGTTGAAAACCTAAGGGCAAAGGAATTGAAAAGATAGATGTTTCAACACTCGCGAATATCAGGTAGAGTTAGGGATAATTGCTAAATACTCTGGATGTGCTAATCATGTTATCGTTGTATTTTGAACCAAGAAACATAACTTTTAAAGGTACATTCTACAATAGTTACAGATGGAAAACAATGAGTGCAATTTTCTCTAATGCAATATGGGAAAGGAAAATAGGTATTAAACATGGATGAGGAAATATAGACCAAGAATGAAGCTGGGTGATGGGACTTATTACACGACTCTGATTACGTAGTTAAAAAAAAGTTTTTGAAAAGGAAACAGAAGGCTGAAGAAACGGCTCAGAGGGTAAAGCGTTTGCTCTGTAAGCTCGAGGACTGGAATTCAAGTCCCTAGGACCCTGGTGAAAGCCCTGAACTCTAGCGTGGGTCTGTCACCCCAGTGTTCCTGTGGAGAGTTGGGAAGGGAAGACAGAAGAGCCCGGCATGCTGGCATGTACTGTGCCTTGAGCCTGCTCCCAGCAAGGTGGAGGCGGAACATCAACGCCTCAGGTTGTCCTCTGCCTTCCATATGGCGAGTGTTTGCTTGCCCTCTCTCTCCCTATCTCTATTGCTCTCTGTCTCTTACACACACACACACACACACACACTCACACACTCACACTCACACACTCACTCACACTCACACACATATGAGCACATAAGAAAACACAAACACTAAACTTACTGAGTAGAAATTCATCAGTATTTTATCCAAAGTAGTTAAGGAAGGTGTTCGGGGAAGGAGACACCTAAAAATACCAGAGGCTTGATTGCACTGTAATTATATGCAGCTATATATGGCTATATGATTTTATAACCTAATACTATTATAGTTTTATTTTAATTAAAGTAAACCTCTGCCTGGGTGAGAGGAGAAAGAACTCTTGCTGTTTGACACAAGTCTTTAACTCAGCAAATAGGTTTGGAAAGCACCCTGGATGCCAGGTACTATAGTGACTGCAAAAAGTTCACCGAGGAACACGATGGGGCCTTGTACCAACATCACTGGGGAGATTTGTCCGGGTCATTCCACAGTATGGTGTGATAAGGGCTCTAATGGGCGTAAGGAAAGTTTGTGGGAACACAGAAACCAGAATGATTTCATTCTGCTTTGGAAGGCAGAAGCCTTTGAGGGACTGAAGGTAAGTCTGTGTCTACTATGCACCCTGAGAAGCCTCGGGTCCCTCCTAGCAGAGGACATGACAAAGGTGTTCCAGGTGTAGGAAATAACAGTGACCACAGCACAGACCTAGGGACATGAGTGGAGAGAGCGGTGCCTGTGTGCTGTGAGTGTGGGAAACAGGAAAGGTCAGAGAGCAGCATGCCCATTAGCCTGGCTTCCCAGGTCCCATGTCAGACTGCACTCCATGTGACTTTGGATAGAGTTTGTCACCCCCGCCTAACTGAAAGGGCTCTGGGTGTCCTAGCTGTAGCTCTGCTTTACTCCCGTGCAAAGTTGGGATTCACAAACAAGTCAACTTGACTGAACAACAGCTAGCCAGACACGTTTCCCATGCCAAACGTTGTTCCCAGGCTTTGATGAGAGTTCTGCTTGTTTTCCTGCTTCAACTGACAATGAGTAGCAATATCCTTGATGCTACTCACTGGAGAAGAACCTGGGAGGTCTGACTCATCCAGGCCGACCATACTGAGGACATAGTCCCTGCTGTCCACCCGAGGCTTGAAGCTGGACTGCTGATCGGAGGTGGGCTTTTACCAGGGGCTAAGAAAGTGTGAGCTTCTGTTTCCTCAATTGCCAAGCTCTGGGAGGGACCAGAGGGCCTCTCGTGCTTTGCCTTTCATTTGGAATTTTGTTCCTGAAGGATGAAACCAGACACGTCTTCTGGACTTCACATGGACTTTCTTCTGTGTTGTATGTTCTGTTGTTATTCTGAAAAGGACATAAAAATATTCCCTCCCCTGCAGATAAGTCACATGTTACTATGCAACTGTGTATAAAATGGGACACGTGCTGTTTGGGGGAGAGGGGAAGCTGCCTGTGGTGAATAATTTTTGAGAGAACTCTTCCCTCCTGGGTTCACTGATCTGAAAGGAACCTTTGCTGCAATTGGCTCCCCCTAGGACAGGCTAGCTGGCATGCTGTCTTGCATCCTGACTCTGGGAGTCTGATCTTTATGTTCTCCTGTGTGAACTTTAGCTGCCCTGTGACCTTCAGAGCTCAGCTGTATGATCAGCGACAAAATACAAAGTTCTGACCATCATAGGAATGAGCACATCCTTTGACTTTTTCTGCAGATTGACGTCTCCACTCTAGGTTGAAGACCTTGATAATTAAATTGACATCGCACCCTTGAATGTCTTCATACATGGTCTTGGAAAGCATCATGTTAACATTTTAAAAGGTGCAGACCATAACCTGGAAGACTGGCTATACTCCTCGGTTAAGGCAAGGAAAATACAGCATGAACATGAACTAACTTTTTGAGCTATTCAAGGTTGAGTGAATTTTCAGTGGGTCAAAGGGTCTCACGGGCCTGATTGATTGATTGATTGATTGACTGATTGATTGATTGACTGATGGGCTCCTACTAGCCAAATTGGGAGGTGTAATGATCATAATAAATACTGTAATAGGTTAGGTTAATAACCAGTTTAGTGAAATATAGATCCCTAAGTCAATACTGATATAGAAGTTTGTAGGTAGACTTTTCTTTCCTGCCTGCCAGTTCCCAAATAACTAACATGGAGACTCAATGTTAATTATAAATGCTAGGCTGATAGCCCAGGCTTGTTACTAACTAGCTCTTACAACTTAAATTAACCCATATTTCTCATTTACCCTCTGCCACATGGTGGTAACTTTTTTCAACATAGCACGATCATCTTGCTTCTCTTCCATCTGCCCAATCTCCTCTGACTCCGTCCTTCTTCCTCCCAATGCCCTTAGGCTGGTTCTCCTGCCTAACCTTATCCTGATTAGCTATTGGCCAGTCAGCTTCTTTACTAAGCCAATCACAGTGACATATTCGCACCATGTAAAGGAATATTCCACAGAAGTTGATAGAACAAGCAAATGAGGGATGAGTGCAGTTATTGGAGTCAGTAGTTAGTATAAAAAAGGGAAGATAGAATTATGACATCATTGGTGTGTGCAGAACTGTAAGTGACTGTTTGATGAGGATCAGAGCATTTACAGAGCTTCAGAATATCTACCCACAGATGACTTTTTAATTGCAAAGGCAAATTTAATAACTTGATAACAGGGGAATCTGGAAGATATTGCGTTAGCCAAATGATCCAACTTAATTTTGCCGATATTATGTGCCTCTTTTCAAAATTTGTTTTTGGGACAGGGTCTTTCTTTGTAGCCTTGGCTGGCTGGAACTTACTCTGTAGACCAGGCTGGTATTAAAAATCACAGAGATGTACCAGCCTCTGCCTCCAGAGTGCTAGGATTAAAGCTGATGTCACTATGCCCAGCTATCATATGCTGCTTCCTCCTCCTCCTCCTCTTCCTCCTTCTTCTCATCCCCCTCTTCCTTTTTTTTTTTTTTTTTTCAAAACAGGGTTTCACTCTGTTGCCCTGGCTGTCCTGGAACTCACTCTAGACCAGGCTGGTCTTGAATTCACAGAGGTCTGCCTGCCTCTGCCTCCCCAGTGCAGAGATTAAAGGCGTGTGCTGATTGTTATCTGAGTTTTGTTTGTGAAATTCCCCTAGTAGGGAGTAGTATAGAACTAGGTAAAATCCACAAATACTTTTGCTAATATGTTTCATTTAGTGTTAAACTTGGCAGAACTGATTGGAATGTTCTAGACATGTATTAACCAGTCTGAACAGAGATGGCTGAACATCCAGTGTGCCTGTAAGTATCTGGATCCATGATGCCCTGTAGAACATTATTCGTGCCGCCTTGGCTGGGAAGATGTCTCAGTGGGAAAAAGGACCTGAGTTCATCCTCAGCATCTACATTAAGAATAAAGTTGGTGGTTGTGTGGTCCACACTTAATCCCAGTGCTGGGTAGGTTAGACGGGTTGGTTGGCTGGTCAGCATGGCAAATTGAAGTATTCCAGATCATAGTGAGAGACGATGTCTCAAAAACCAAGGTGGGCGTTGACTTGAGGAAGTGTATCTGAGGTTGACTGGCCCTCAGGCTTGTACACATATGCATATACACATGCACCTGTGCACACATGGTCATACACACAGACAAACACACATACACATGCACACACATACACACAAACACACACAAATACACACACAAATACACATGCACACACAAACACACACACACAAACACACACAAATACATACACATACACACACAAATACACACACATACACACAAACACACACGCCTATCATATTTTCCCAATAGATGGCTCAACCTCAGGTTCAACTCAACAACTGATAATGGGGTAAGATGATCCAGAGAAGGACGGAAAGGCCACCCCCAACCAGAGACAGGCGCTGTGGGAAGACACTTTCAACCGAGGAGCTTTCTAGGTTTGCTATGTGTTTGTCTAGTACATTTAGCCTACCTAATTTCTGTTCATACCTGTAATGTTCTGACAGCTGGTTAAGAGTTTTATGGTTATGGTTTGTCAGGGTTAGCCGTAAATATAAATGTCAGCCACATTTTGACCAGGCGCGTAAATACTAATTTAAGAATTCATTTTTTATGCTTAGATTTTTATCTTACTTTTGGAGACTGGGATTTCTTTTAAAACTATATGAATTTGCTTATTGTTTTCTAAATGGAAGTATTTTCATGTTAACCACGAGGAAGACAGCACTTGGTGTAACATTCTTGGGTAGTTGCTGTCCCTGGCTTTACTCCCGGGAAGATGACTGAGGCTATAGAAGGGTGTAACCCCCTTTCTTGCCATGGCCAAGCCACCTGCAGGACTGGAAGGGAGTTACTGGGAGGGTTATCTCACTGTGCCCTTTTGTCCATTTTTTTTTTGTTTTGTTTTTTATTCTTTGGAATTTGCTTTGCAAGCCCATGTGACTTTTAATGTTGCTTTAAATTTAATTACTATTTCCTGTAGGCAGTTCTCTTCTAAAGGTTTTCCCACAAAAGTGTTTGCTGGTCAAGGGTCACTTTCTAAATCAGTGTGCACGAGACTTTCTGGAAGACAGGGCCGTACCCACAAATGGGAGTGAGCAATAGTGGGTGTGAAGAGTCGGACTGTCACTGGAGGGGAAAGACACTCGGGGATGCGTCTGCTGACCACTCCCAAGCCACTGAGTGTCACCTCAACCGCTGCCTGATGTCCTGAGGGATCATGATCTCTGTGTGTACAGGGGTGTGTTGGGAAAGGTTACTGTCTTATTTCTTGACCCAGATTTTTCCAAACCTTTCAGATGAGAGTCGGTGAGCCAAGGCTGTTCTTGGAGCTCTCTCACTGACTGGGGTGTTCCCAGGGCTACAGAGGGACAGTTCATGCAGTCAGCTACATTCATACCCGTCTCAGCCTTCTCCCAGTCTTCCCCGCCCCTTTCCACTCAAGGTTTCTTTCCTTCTTTTTTTTTTTTTTGCAAAGCAGCCATGTGAGAGGGATAAAATAATTTTGAAGAGCATTATATGGTGGGAATTTTGACAATGAGTAGAAGATGGTAATTACTCTTCCATTAGACTCAGTGGCTTTGGGCAGATAAGCTGCATTGAAACGGGTGACCAGGGTATGGGATCATGGATTGTCTTCCACTGTTGTCATGGCGACAGTGATGCAGGTGGCCTGTAACTGCCGGGCTGTCAGATCTTATACATCAAACTGGTGCTAAGTGAAAATATGTTAGAGGCATTGAGGAAAATTTGCCAGCAGTGTTTACAGGCTCAGCCGGAGAAAAGCCAGCCTGGTTGAGGAAAAGGTTCTCATTCAGAGGGCCACTTCATGGTTCTAAGGAAGCCAGTTTTTACTTTTTCATTAATAAGATGGGAGCAGAGTATTAAAATAGCGACTTCTGTATACATAATTAAGATCACGTCTTCCTGTTTCCTTCCTGAGCTCATGTGATCATGTAGTGGTTCAGAAGAGGGAAGGCTGCCAGGCCCTCTGGGGTGTTTGCAGGCTGGGGCGGCTGGTGGTGTACACGACAGACCTGGAGTCTGTATTTTGTCAGCGAGTGTCATTGAATGGTTGCTTGCCGGCTCAGTTTGGAGTCTTTACCGGGAAATTCCAGTAGGGTTCTTGTAGCTTCATACAGCTAGACCTGTACTGTGCACACGGGATGGCATGTGGGACATACCCAGCCGTGGGAGGGTTTCCCGGTGTCCTGCGGAAGGGTTTCCATGCCCCTGCCTCCCTTCATTTCTTCATTTCTTCCGGCCTTTTCTCTGTTTTCTCCTCTCTTCCTTTAAAATCAATGAAAGTCTAGAACCGAAGCCCTCCAGTGCTAACAGATTAGGGCCAGACCTCTGAGAGTCTGATGATGGGAGAGGGTTTATCTCGGACCAGTTAAAACTGGATTTATACTTTTCAAATAACTATGCGAAGACTGGAAGAAGGAAAACAGAGAACTTTCCCTTTCTACTTTATATTTGAGGAACAAAAGAGATGGGGTAGTTTAAAAAAAGAGGTCTTGGAGCTGGAGAGATGGCTCCGCAGTTAAGAGAAGTGGGTGTCCTTCCAGAGGACCCGGGTTCAATTCCCAGCACCCACATGACAGCTCACAACTGTCTGTAACCCCAGTTCTAGGGAATCTGACACCTTTACACCAATGCACGTAAATTAAAGTTAAATAAATAACTTTTAAAAAAGAGGTCTTGATGTTGAGAACATTCTGTTGAGGGTCAGGCAGACAGGTGGGGCAGTGGGCACCTCTGGAAGACCATTTACATTAGACAATGTGGCTCCGATTTTCAGTTGGCTTAGTCAGTAGTCAGGTTTAAGTTAGAAAGAGATGAATTCTCTGCATCCCATTGGAGAGTAACAGATCAAAGTATTAACAATTAATCACAATCTACCCCATGTGCCAGTTGGTGAGTCCATTGGGTCCTGTCAATCAGAACCAAGTTGACAACGACAGTTGTTGAGCACCTACTGTGTGTCTGGTGGTCTATTATTAAATCTCCAAAAGAAATCTTGAAAAGCGGATTATCAAACAGGGTCAAGGTGCAAATTTGGCGTTCCTGAATCTAGACTCCATGTGTAGGGTTTTAGAGAGGTGTACAGGAAGTTCCTTGTGTTCAAGGAACTCACAGTTTTGTTGGAAAGACAACAAAGTGTTTCACAGCTCATTAAGTACGGCAGTAGACTCGGGAATACAAATCAGGGGACATGGCGAGTCCGAGAGGCTCTCATGATAAATAAAGCTGGTTATTAAAAAAACAAGAAAGAGTGGATGACTGGAAGGTCAGGTGACTGTGGAGGGGGATTCCAGGATGAGCAGATATCGCTAGTGAAGGTGCAGGGAAGGCTGAGACGGTGGCACACCCTGGAACAGCGTGCGTGTGTTTATGCTCCCTTGTATAGCATGCACCTACCTACACGGGTGCTGGCCGGAGCACTGGGGCCTAGGAACCCCATCGGCCCCAGTGCATCGGCCAAGCTCAGCGTGTCTTTGATCACGTGGGTGACTGGGGATTAGAGCCTTCGCTGATGATTTTGCCTTCTGAGGTTTTACAAGCGCATGTTGGTGACTTGCATGTGAGCTTCCTCTGTGGTTTCCTTTTCCGGTTTTCTTCCCATTTGTGACTGTCCCTAGTACCTTCTCTTTCCTTCACCACCACCCCCCTTTCTTTATTCTGTCAGAGACTTTTTTTCTGCTGTAGGAGACCTGCTTTGTTCCTTAGCCTGCCAGATGTGAACTAAAAGGAATTGCTACGCAGAACAGCGATCGAGCCAATAACCCATCCAGATGGATGCTGGGAGCTGAGCACTGGTCCTCTTGAAGAGAAGTTTGAGCTTTTAATCATGCACTCACAGAAAAAGTGATTTATCACATGGTTTTTACCATGGTGAGGAGCCAGGCGGTGGTGGCGCACGCCTTTAATCCCAGCACTCGGGAGGCAGAGGCAGGCGGATCTCTGTGAGTTCGAGGCCAGGCTGGTCTACAGAGTGAGTTCCAAGAGTGAGTTCCAAGACAGCTTCCAAAGCCACAGAGAAACCCTGTCTCGAAAAACCAAAAAAAAAAAAAAAAAAAAAGAGCTTACCATGGTGGGGGCCGCCCCTTCCGTCAGTACTCAGTACTATTAGTGTGTATCTGCCGTGTTTCCATGAAGACCAGTCTAAAGGTTTGTTTCAAAATTTAACACACACACACACACACACACACACACACACACACACACACACACACGAGTTTGCTAAATCTTGACTCCTTTCAACCCAAAGGGAACCAGTTTGCTCTCGAGCTGTGATTGGTTGCTGATGCTTAACAAACAATCGGGACAATTAGTAAACCAATGACGAAGAAAAAGGTAAACAGAGAGCTGTGAAGCCAAGCTTAGTGGCCAGCACCTGGAATTCCACTGTCCCCACCCTCAGCATATTGGGACAGGAGGATTACTGTGAGTTTGAAGTCAGCCGAGACTACTGAGGAAGACCCTGTCTCAAAAAACTGTAACCAAACTATCAAAAAAGAAAAAGAAGCAAGCAATGAAGCCGTTTAAAGTGTTAAGCTGAAAAATTGTTTCCCTCTATCTGTTTCCAATGGTCTCATCACTAAAAACTCAAGACCTAGCCCTTCAGTGGTACTTGAAATTGCCTTTTTTCCCTTCCCTAGTTTTAGATTAAAAAAAAAAAGCCAGAGTTAAGTCACAGTGGCATAAGTATGTTCTTCTTGGCTTTTATACTTCCCTTGTCTGTGTGTATGTGTACACGCACGCGCACACGCCGAATCAGGACTCCTAAGACATGGAACATAGCCCTTTGCCAGGCAAATTATGTAAGGAAATTGATTGACTCTGAAGCTTCCAGAGTCGGTAGCTCAGATCTGGAGCTGCCGGAGCTTGAGAGCAGTGAGTAGGGACAGACGCTCTGTGACGGTGAGGCTGAGACTGTGGTCTCGAAGCACATTTTCACCTCATCAGCTGGAAGAGCTTGTGTTGCAGGATCAGTCAATCTAGCCTTGCTCCAAGCAAGGGATGCCTAATGAAGGAGAAGGAATTTCAGAGAAAAACAGGAAATGGAAAGTTAATCTGAGCTTTCTCCCTTCCCCCCCCGCCGGTGTGTTTACATGTTTTCCCGAAAGGGCCCCTTTTAAAATAAGAAAAGAAAGTTTGCTTTTATGCAGAAATATTCTGGAAAAAAAAAGAAGACAGCAGATACGCCTTTATTTAACAATGACTGTCCTGATGCGGAGTGTTGCGATTATTTGTTGGTTGAAAGGGCCATCAGAAGCTTGGAAGGTAGATCATTTAAAATCTAGTTGAATGTGGAAAACTGTAGCCACTTCATAGTCCGCTGTAAGTTTGTTTGGTTCTTTACTTGAGGTGGGGTCTCCGGCGTCAAACTTGCTGTTCTGTGGAGGACATGAATGCTCATGAAAGCCAGCTGAGCCGCACGTCAGCCTGTGACAGGTTTTTGGAAATTATTTTAACTTTATGTGTATGTGTGAGTTCCTGAGCGTGTGCACGCGCACCAAATACATACAGTGCCTGCAAGGCCAGAAGGGGCATCGGATGCCCTGGAACTGGAGTTACAGGCTGTTGTGAGCTGATGTGTGGGTGCTGGGAACCAAAGACAGGTCCTGTGGAAGAGCCGCCAATGTTGTTAACCTGAGCCCTTTCTCTAGCCCGTATGATATACATGTATTGTCAAATGCCCTGCAGGAATCTCATAATGTAAACATCGGTGGGCTAGCATCTCCATTGATGTCTCATAAGCCAGACATGGGACAGAATTCTGGATTTTGCCTCTTTGTTTTCCTCAAGGAGTTTCCCAGAGTTACATGCTCACTTATTAATTTGTCAATGAATCTGTTTAAGCAGGCTGCTGTGCATTATTGTAAACAAGAAAAATAAATGTGATCTAACTAAAAAATACCCTGCTGGGAATAACTGTCTTGCCAGACAGAGGGGCTGACTAGCTGTATCTTTCCTGTTTATTCTTAGTATTTGTTCTACACAGCCCTGAGAGTTCCTGACTTCACACCTGCTTTGCTCTTAGTTTCTGTCTGAAAAGGTGGGTGGAGCCCGGACCATGACTTGATGAGAGTTGGAAATGGACCCCTGGGCTGGGAGCATGAGTGCTAACCTCAGGACACCTGAAGCCCCATCCTGGTTAAATCTATTCCCTTGCAGTGTTTTATTGTATCTATGTGTATGAGTGTTTTGTCTGCATGTACTTCCAAAAAGTGTATACTGCCAGAAAAGGACTTTTTTTATGCAGTATCTTTTTCATGTTAGGAGACAGGGGTTCCTCAGGTGTAGGTTAGTTACACGGTGTTGATGGTGGCTTGGGGAGAATGGAGAGTGTTTATGGGACCAGTTAAGTGCTTCAGGACAAGGACACTGGGCAAATCCCAGCTAAGCAGGGGTTCTTATGAAACTATTGCTGTCTTTTCTTCCTTACTCTGGATCTTCTACTCCCACTTGGTAACTTTAGGGAGAAAAGCGCAAAAGGCTTTGAGTGAACGCCATAAAGGAAGTGTGGTGTCACAAACAGACTGCTAAAAGATGCACATTAAAGAGTATGTGTGCCGCTGGGCGTTGGAGGCACAGGCGGATCTCTGTGAGTTCGAGGCCAGCCTGGTCTACAGAGCAAGTTCCAGGACAGCCTCCAAAACAATACAGAGAAACCCTGTCTCGAAAAACCAAAATAAATAAATAAAATATGTGTGTGATTTTCAATACCTGTAGTTGGTTAAATACATGGGGAGCCTTTTAGCTGTGTCTTTACTCTTCACATAGGTATTGTTTTAAAAGTTTTTGCCATTTGTTTTTAGGGTCAAAAGAGAACCACCATGGGCCAGAGAGGTGGCTGACTGCAGGGTATGGCCTTGTAAGCCTGTAATCCCAGCATACTGGAGGCAGGGGAAAATGGAGTTGAAGTTCTGTGAGCTCCAGACCAGCCAGGGATACATAGCAGGAGCCCATATTAAAAAAAGAAGAAAAGAAAAAAGAAAAAGAAGAAAGAAAGAGAGAAACAACCAAAGAAAGGAAAAGAATAAAAGGTGAAAAAAAGAAAGAAATAACAACAGCAACAAGAAAATGAATAAGGTGTACCGTCATGGGCCAGAGAGATGACTCAGTGTGTAAAATGTGTGCCACGCAAGTCTGGTGGCCTGGAAGCCATGTAAAGATGAAAGCAGAGAATTCACTCTACAAAGTTGTCCTCTGACCTCCACACGTGTGCGGTATGCATGCTCACATACACATCGTGCACATGCACACGAGCATACAGACACACACACAACAAATAACCTTGCAAGATAAAGTGCACCGCCATTTTAAAAGAGATCACCGACCCAATGCGTTAGACTTCACTGTATTTACACAGGGAGATTGATAATGGAGACATATTCTCCCTGAACCATTTCCAGACCTCAATGTCATCCTATCCCCTAAATCAGATGTGGTTTCTGCCCTGGTGAGGCTGAGACTGTGGTCTCGAAGCACATTTTCACCTCATCAGCTGGAAGGGCTTGACCAGCTCACACCACCCAGCAAGGTGACTTAGAAATGGGCCAGCAAAGGGTAACATAGGCTCTGCGTCTTCCCAGGGTATTTCCATACTGCTGCGTCTGCCTGCTGTAGACAGGTGGATGGTTTCATAGTTTCCAAAACAGTATTCGAGGGGCTGGGGAGACAAAACAGTCGGGAAAGAGCTCCCTCTGCAAGCACGAGGACCCGAGTCAGAAGGGGACAAAGCGTGGTGCCCGGGTTTTAATCCCAGTGCTGGGGAAGCAGAGAAAGGCAGATTCCCTAGGTTTGGCGCTAGCCTAACTGCACTGCAAACCTGGAGCCCAGGAAGGACTCTTCTCCAAAAGCAAAGTAGATGGTGCCTGAGGAGGAATAGTGCCCTAGGTTGTTCTCTGACCTTCACGCACGCGTGTGTGAACACACACACACACACCCCACAACCAAGATATCTGAACATATCTTAATGCTTTATATAAAGCCCTATCTCCAACATACTAGATTAATTTTGCATGAAAGACTTCTTTACGCACAAAAGAATCTCAGCACGTCCTTCAGTACCCAAACAAACACATATAAACAGCAACAAAGCACAAGTTCCAATTATGATCTTCAGAACACAAATAGCCATTTAAAAATGCACCTAACAATTCTCTGCTGGCAGCCACTGTAAATTATTGTTCTTAAGAAAAAAAGAGAGAGAAAAGAAAATCCAATATAGTTGAAAGCTTTTCCTTTATAAATGCAAGCTACTTAGCTCTGTTATCTCCGAGAAAGAGACACTCATGTCTTGCTTTTTGGATTTGACGTATTCTGACTAATCAGAAAATCTTTATTAATTGTGTTTGTAACCTCTATAACACTCCACAGAGGGTTTTGAAATTTTTGGGTTGCAACATTTGATGATGAGGAAAAAAGATTAATTCATTTTATCTTATAATTTTACAAAATGCATGTGACTGAATTATGCCCTGCATGAGTTCTAGTAGACTTGGGAGGGTTGGTCCTTCCTCTATTGGAGAGGAGGACAGAAGAGTTTCCCCCTGCAACAAGGAAAGCAGCAGCATGGGGGTGGGGCTGGGCACTGGCTCTGTAAGAATGGGTTTGGGTATGAGCTGCCTTTCCTGTCTTGCTGGTCAGTTTAGTCAGTTTTCTGAGCTTCACCTTGGCTTTATACAGCTTCGGCTTCCCTTCTTGCCATTACTTTCATGCCCGCCTACTACCTTTGCCATGGGTGACTACACAAGGCTGTTTTCTAGGGACACAGTGACTCTGTGAAACACCTCAGAACAGCGGGCGAGCTTTTAAGAAATGGTGCACACCCCAGGCCCTTCACTCAACAGATGAGTGCCTTTAGGAGTTGATATGCCTGGATTTTGTGCTTCAGGAGTTGTATGTTGAGGCTCTAGTCTAAAGTGTGGCTACATTTTGCAAAGAGGCTCTTGAAGGAGGTAATTAGGGCTAAATGGGGTCATAGGTGGGAACCTAGTCAGTGCGACTGATATCTTTATAAACGGAGGAGGAGGCACAAGACAGACACATGGCCATCTGCATGCCATGAAGACTTCGGTGAAACCAGGCCTGTGGCGCTTTCACCTTGGGTTTCCAGCTGCAACAACTGAAGAAAAATAATTTCTGTTATTTAGACCACCTGTTCTATGCTGTTTTTGTTATGGCAGCAGTAGAAAATTCAATGCAAGAATGTTATGGACTCTCTTTAGATCGCCAGCTTCCCAACTTTAAAATGGGGGTAGAATTAGGCTAGACCTTTGTAACCTTGTAGAATTAGGTGGACCTTTTGTAACCCTAGGTGTGTAAGATTGAGGCAGGAGATTCTCCAGTTTGGGGCCTGCCTAGGTAATACAGCAAGACCCTGTTAGAAACTGGTAAATATCACAAGGTTGTTGTGTTACATTGTGATGGCTAATCTTGGTTGTCAACGGTTGAGGAAGAGGCCACCTCAGCTGAAGAACTGCTGCTGTCAGACAAACCTGGGCATGACTGATGGGGGCTGTCCCTCTGTATATGTCTCTCTTATTGGTTAACGAGTAAAACACTGCTTAGCTAGTGGCCAGGCAGGAAGGGTAGGCGGGGCTATCAGAAGAGGAGAATTCTGAAAAGTGTAGGCAGACACAGTTGCCGTGTAGCCCGCCAAAAGAGTAGCAGGTCCAGACTCTTCTCCAGGAAGCCAAAACACCACGGGGAATACTTAGGTTGATAGAAATGGGTTCATAATTAAGAGAGTGCTAACCAATAACAAGCCCTAGTCACTGGTGAGCAGTTTCATAATTAATATATGTCTCTGTGTGTTCCTTTGGGGGCTGAGGAGGGCGGCCGGAACTGCTGGGTAAAGAAAATCCCGCAACACATGACCTTGGGGGTGTTTTCTTTACTGCTATTTGATATAGGAGGCCTAGACCACTATGGGCAGCACCATCCCTAGGCAGGTAGACCTGGGCTTTATAAGAAAGGTAACCGAGCAAGCCAGGAAAGGCAAGAAAATAAGCAACATTCCTCATGTTCTTTGCTTCAATTTCTACCAGGTTCCTGCCCTAACTCCCCTCAATGATGGACTGTAACATGTAACCAAATAAATTCTTTCCTCCCATAAATTGGTTGTAGTCAGTATTTTATCACAGCAACAGAGAGCAGACTAAGACAGAAGTTGGTACAAGAGAGGTTGTTGCTGAGATGGACCTGACCATATTATTTTAGGGAAGATTATATGGAAATACTTTGAACTTTGGGCTGGAAGAGCCAGTGAGTGTTTGTAACTTAATGGGCTCTTTTGTGGGAGATTGAAAGATGGAAGTGTTCTGAGAAATGCAGACAATGGAGGCCTGGATTGTGAAGTAGTTTCAGAGGGAAGCAAAGACCCCCTCTGGGCTGGTCAGTTGTGTGATATTTCTATTAAGACTATGGAAGTGAAACCTTTGTTTTTACTGGAGCAATGGATGCTGGTTTGCTGAGGCTCAAAAATCAGCTGTGATTAATAAGAGGCCAGGATTATTGAGTTGAAATCTTCTGAAGTATTTCCTCAGGATCAACACATAGAAACTGTGGTCCAGAGGGGTCAGGGTTGCATCTCCAGCTGGCAGCAGAACTTGATAATCTGCTGCTGGTTTTGACTGCATAAAAGCTGCATGATAGAAGAGGTCACGTGGAGCAACTGAGGCTTGGCACTGTGAGAGGCCAGTGGAGGCCGCCGGTGAAGATGCAGGCTCAGCTGCAAGGAGGTTGCAGCATAGTGAGATGCTAGGACCGCAGCAGGTGCAGAGTGGGAGCCAAACCGAGCAAGCTACATGCGTTGTGACCGCCAGAGCTGGAGAGATAGGACCCCCAAGTGCTTTGGAACCCAGTAGATCCTGAGTGAGTTCCAGATGTTGGAAACTAAGCTGTTTGCATTGCTAGATTTGAGTTTGCTTCGATTTGATTCTGTCTGTGCTCTGGTATTTTCCTCTTGCAATAAGAATGAATGTGAGTCAATTTTGATCTTACAGGAGTTTAGCCCCTCTTCATCAGCCCAGGGAGCTGGGACGCTTTTATAGAGGAAATGGAACTTGAACTACCCTTGAAGGGGACAAGGGTCTCTGCAGATGGGAGGGGTGGTGTGTTTTCTGGGGGAAAGTAAGAGTCAGTGCAACAGAGCAGATGGTGTGTTCCAGGAACAATGCTTTGGGGGCACCCGGGACCATGGTCACCTAGGGGAAGGGAGGGATGACCCTGGACAGATGAACTGGGGCATGTGGACTTTGCTCTGAATACAGACTTGTTCTGAGTGTGATTACCATAGCAAGAGCTGAGCGTACTGCCACCAGCTTTCTAAGCTTTGAGAGCTCACTTCTAACAGCAGGCCCTCATAGTTTAGAAAGGTTGCCAGCAAGAGGCTGAAAGCCGGTTAGAGGACTATGGGTAAGGAGAGCAACAGTGCAAACGGAGGGAAATGGAAGTTTTGAGGAGAGATACTGGGGAAGGGGGCTTTGGGAGGCAGCTGTTTCTGGAGCTGTGTCCTTTTTACTTAGTTCTTTGCAAAAACCTGCTTTTCAGGCAAGGCTAATGAGGTCTGGTGACATTTAAAACCCTTCTTGGTGGTAGATAGTGAGAAGTGAACAAGGTTGAGATCCAAGGCCAAGTATATTGGGTTCACAGTGCCTCTGCTTATTGCCTTACCCAATGAAAATAATTGAAGTTTCTTACTCGTGAGATGAGGTGGTTGGCTGTGTTAGTGACAAAAATAAAGGACTCAGAATTGTATTTCAGCTTTGCAGAAATGTTTTATGTTTTGAGTTTTGTATGTTTGCACGATGTGTGTTTATGCATGTGTATGCATGATGTGTGTGTATGCATGTTTATCAACATGGAGCTAACTTGCATATGGTTAGTTTTATAAACATGTACATTTTTAAAGATTTACTTATTTATTATGTATACAGTGTTCTCCCTGCATGTATTCCTGAAGGCCAGAAGAGGGAACTGGATTTCATTATGGATGGTTGTGAGCCACCATGTGGTTGCTGGGAATTGAACTCAGGACCTCTGGAAGAGCAGCCAGTGCTCTTAACCTCTGAGCCATCTCTCCAGCCCAAACATGTACATATTTGTTGTTGCAAGTTTGCCAGTTCTATTAAGCGAAATGTTGTAGATAAGAAAGTATAGAAAATGCATAATTCCTAACAATTTTACCGTCCCTCTGTTTTGCACATTTATTCCTGCCCTGATATCTGGCTTTATTGCACAGTAGAGTCTTATAAACAAAGGCTCTCTTGTGTCCCACATGAACACACAAGACACCAAAAGGGAGAGCTGGGAAGGAATGGGGAGGACTCAGAGAGTTCCAGAAACAATGGAGCAGTTCATTTGGGAGCTTCCTCTGAGTGGAGCCACGATTACCCCCTTACCTGATTGATATCCCCCCATAAATCGCCTTTCTCGTTTTAAGAGCTGAAAGGGACTGCAATGCCTATCTCCCGAGTTCCGTGGTTGTCTGCCTCTGGACTGGGTCTCTCCAGACCTCTCTTGTTCTCAGTAGCCACAGGGTGTTTGCTCAGACCTCTGGGCCATGGGCTAGAGCTCACTTGGAGATGCAACCCTTGTTTCAGTTACACTGAGATCTTGGTTTTGGTGGCAGGTTTGTTAGCTCCTGGGGATGGCTGATGAAGGGGGCAGAGAAGGGAGGGACTTGGTTCTCTTCTCTGTTGCTGAGCTGCCTGCAGGTCCATGCCTCAGATAAAGCCTGGCACATGGTGGGTGCTCAGTATATGTACTGACTGACTGATGTTTAGTGGCCACATGCCAGATTCTACTGACCATTTGGCATCTTTCTCTCATTAAATCTTCCTGACATCAAACTCAGTTCTCTGTTCAACAGATCACGAGATCAGTGTCCAGAGAAGTTGAGTGACCAGGGCAAGGCTGACAGCTTATATATAAAACACAGGATTCAAACTCAGATGTCTCTAGCTCTAAACCTTTGCCACATCTGCAGACATTTTGAGTGCACCATAAATATTCTTCATCAAAATATTATCTTATTGTAAATCAGCCCATTTTATATGTGCAGAATAGAATTTACCTCAATTTGAAAATAAGAATTTTAAGAATTCTCAAGATCAAGCTCTCAGTGTCGAAACAAATACGGAACTTATTTTCATTTCTTTTTGCTCTTACAATTTGTTGCTGAGGGGAAAATAATGTGCGGAAGATTTGGAAGTTTGTTACTTTAAATAAGTTATTTTCCAGACCATTTCCTTAATACAGACAGGCAACAAAAAGCCACACCAGTTAGTGACAGCCGGAGACACAGCGTTGACAACATGGCAGTCATGTGTGCTCCCAGCCTTGTGACAAGCGTTTACTTCCATCTTGTCACAGGAAGAGAAGTGGATGCCATGAAGTTTCCAGTTTTGTAGGAAGGGTCTCTCTCTCTCTCTCTCTCTCTCTCTCTCTCTCTCTCTCTCTCTGTCTCTCTCTCTCTGTCTCTCTCTCTCTCTCTCTGTCTCTCTCTCTGTCTCTGTTTCTGTCTCTCTCTTTCTCTGTTTCTGTCTCTCTGTCTCTCTCTGTTTCTGTCTCTGTCTCTGTCTCTCTGTGTCTCTGTCTCTCTTTCTCTCTGTTTCTCTCTGTCTCTGTCTGTCTCTGTTTCTCTCTGTCTCTGTCTCTCTCTCTCTCTTCCTGCTTGGGAGTTTCCCCTTTCGTAAATTCAAGAGTCTGGTCATGTCCTTTCATCTTTGCAGAACAGTAACCAAGTGTCATCGTGGTCCCTTCCTTGCGTTTTCTTTGGTTGCACTGGGGAAATGGCAACTGTGTGACTGCCATGAAGTCAAGAGAACCTGGTTTTCATCATCTCCCTCTTCCAAGCTGCTTCTGCACACAGAGGACCAGGGCTAAGGGGGTGGGAGGTGAAGAGGATGAGGAAGGCAGAGCAGCCAGAGGAGGACTGGGGGTGCCGTGCAGTCCACAGCGCCTCATGAAAGCAGGCACAGCGAGGCATGCCTGCATTTTCTAGGACTGGGGGTGCCGTGCAGTTTAGGAGCAGTGCTGACCTAGCACTCGAAAGGTCCTGCGTGCAGTCCACAGCGCCTCATGAAAGCAGGCACAGTGATGCATGCCTGGTTTTCTAGGACTTGTGAGATGGAGGCCGAAGTTCGATGTTATCTTTGGCTATGAAACATTTCAGGCTAGCCTGGGCTACATGAGCAACTCTTCTATCAATAGAAAATAGTTTCCCGGTTTGAACTGCCTTGAAATACTTTCATCAGATCAGCTTAACTAAGTCCCATAGTTCCTTTGCAGTTTTCATGGACGAGGAGCCCATGTTGTATTTGGTAAGTTTTGGTTTCTCCATGCATTAAAAGAAAATGCCTAACCAAATGCATTCCCATGAACATTGCTTTCCTTTTAGGCTGCAAACTCTTGATGGGCAGGGCCCGTGGAACAGTGACTCCCTAATCCTTAGGTGAAGCAAAGCGATGGCTCATTTCTCTGGTCTCCGTGGTTTTTGCCGTCTCTGTATAAGCACAGGCTGCTTTAGTAATGCTAAAACAATTTCATGAAGCTTCCTTGAAGGAACAACTTAAACTACTCTAGACGTCCTTTGTAAGCAGAGTAGTGCAGAATCGTTCCCCCCCCCCATCTCAGTCATCACTGTAGAGAAAGCATGCTACCTGTAACAGCATGTGCTGATGTCATTTGAGTTTGAGATTCTGTGTAGAACTCGTTATTCTAGATGTGAAATGCCTCAGCATGCTGTCTTTGTAGTCCCTTAAAGTTGGTCTCTGTCCTCTTTCACTTGTGGTTAGTACTTCTCCCAAGTGCGAGGTAGTCCTTGGAGCTGGTTCCTACTCTGCTCTTCAGTTTTCGTTCTTGGGGAATGAGATTACACTGATAAAGGGGACATGGATTTTGTTTTCAATGTCTGTATGTGTCCACATGTTTATATGTATGTAGGTATATGTGCGTATGTGTTCAGGTCTGTGTGCACATGTGTGTGTGCAGGTGTGTAAGCATGTGTGTGTATGTGTTCAGGTCTGTGTGCACATGTGTATGTGCAGGTGTGTAAGCGTGTGTGCGTATGTGTTCAGGTCTGTGTGCACATGTGTGTGTGCAGGTGTGTAAGCGTGTGTGCGTATGTGTTCAGGTCTGTGTGCACATGTGTATGTGCACCCATTGGTTAATGCTCACTACTTCATATATTGCGGCAGGGTCTCCCAGTTGAAGCCAGAACTCATCAGTTTGACTAGCCTAACTACCCAGCTTGTTCTGGGATCCTGTCATTATTATCTCCTGCTGGGATTACAGGTGGGCTACCATGCCTGTCCAGCATCTTATCCACGTGCTGGGGATCTGATCACTAGCCCTCAGACTTGCACCAAAAGTTCTTTATCCACCGAGCTGACTCCTCAGCCCCTCAAGGGAGACTTAAAGCAAGAAAAAGTACTCTGAAGGCAGACTATGCAACTCCTCCATGAGTTCTCAACTGAAGTTCTGGTGCGTGTACTTTCTGGTACATGTCTTGTCTTCTCAGAGGCATGGCTGACTGAAGATCCAGGCTGGGTTCTGGTTAGTTAAGATTTCAAGATAAGTGAGCTGTCTTGCTGTGACTCATCCTGGCTGTTTTAAGCAGTTCCACAGCCGCAGAGAATAAAGGGATGTCTAATCATCTCCCACTTCCTGTCATGGCTGACGTCATTGTCACTGTCATTGTCTTCATCATGGTAAGTACTCCAAAGCAAAGTTGCCAGACAAAATATGTTACATAGGCTCGGTCTTTGGTGTCTGGAAGTCTGCTGCCTTTAAATAGATAACTCCCAAGTGGATCTAATTCAGACTCAGGTATTGATTGATTGTAGTAAGAAACAGATGGCACCCACCAGTAATCTGAAAGTCTAAATCCAATATCCCAAATGCTGAGAGTCTACTGTTTGTAACCGGTGTCCATGGCGTGCCTCCAGGTTCTGAGACCCAGCCAGCAGAGGTATTGGACACAGTCCCTAAGAACTCAGTGAGTGACTGAGATGTGTTTCAGGGTTATGGGAGCCAGGAGGAGAAGCATGTAGTCTAGTCCAGATGGGGAGCGCCTCAGCAAAAGCATGGGTTTAGCTGAGTGAAGTGGTAGGAAGACCTGATCTGTGGGGATGCTGGTGACTGAGCAGGGGCTGGGGGATTCCCAGCGGAGCAGGGAATTGATGCTGGAGGGAGCATGGTGCCCGTGGAAAGGAACCACTTTCAGATGCCACACTGAGGGCTTTGGAGCAGTGACAGAGTGAATCTTGAGTGTTAGCTGTCTCCTGGCGTCAGTTAAGAGACATGGAGGAGGAAGGCTTGGGCTAAGGGGCTGTGATCTCATCTCTAGATTCTGGGAGCTGCATTTGAGAATTGTTAGTGAAATAAAAGGCAAAAAGCTTGCAGCTGGAGTGGGAGATGAGGAGGGGTAAGAGCCTAGCCTGGAGAACATCTTTAGATAGAAGCCATTGCCTCCAGTTTTGGATATGCAGGTATCTGTTGGGGCCCAGGGAGGCACTGAGGTCCAAGTCAGGCTCTCTCTAACACCATGGATAACCCACAAATGACAGAGCCGTTAATTATTTTGCTCCGTCAAGACCGGGAGAACAGAAAATGCAGGAGTGGAAAAGTGGGAGGGACTAAGGCTCTTCCCCGTGTGCCAAATTGAATCTGACGGAGCCGGGGAGGTGGGGGGAGGGCAGGTACTCTGTGAAGTCCTTGAGAAAGGGGCTGGACCACAGGCGGAGCCAGCTCTGGGGACCTTGGGTGGCAGCAGCCACGCTGAAGAAAGGCTGCTTGCTCCCTTGTTTCAGTGGACCGGATTCCGTGCTGCTGATTGGACAGCCCGATGTTCTTGGCCATCGGTGGCAGGCTGCCAAAGCTCCACTGGGCTGTCACTCACGGTGGGGAGGGCCGGAGGAGAGGAACCTGCCTCTCCAGAAAGAGTCTCTTGGCCGTGAGACAAAAGAAAAAGAGCAGCTTATCGCACACTTCACGACCCAGAGAGCCAGCTATTAATGAGCTGAGAAACAGACGGAGGAAGTGGGAGAGAGCCAGGCAGGAGCGCTTCACATGGTTGTCAGCTGGAATAATAATAATAATAATAATAATGATGATGATGATGATGATGATGATGATAATAATAATAATAATAATACCTTGCAAACTCAGAGCAGAAAGGAGGAGAAAGTTGGACTCGTGGGGTCCTTATGAAGTTCACCCTGGGGCCACCTTTTATCTGGGGAGCCAGTCTCCGTGCTCAGTTGTCACCAGTGTGATGACAGAAATGAGCATGAAATCTAGCAGCTCCAGATTTATAGATTTTCTTAATAACAAGACCGGACAAAACGGGAGGCTGTGCCTTGCTTTAATTCACTGGTGATTTTTATTTGCTTTGCAGAGATCAGATTTCGCGCTCCGGTATTCAATGAGGAGCACGTAGCCCGAGGATAGCAATTAGCTCTCCCTGGGCCCACTCCCCAGGGCACAGCCCTCGCCGGCGCAGACAGTTGCTAGCACCCCAGCATGTCTTCCTCAGATCTGTGCACGGTGGGAAGCCAGCACCCCCTCCCTCTTCCCAGCCTCCCCCTCACCTGGGGCACAGGGACCTTGCCTGCAAATAGAACTGACGCACCGGGACGTCATCGGGCCTGGCAGAGCTCATTGGCAGAGAAGTTCAGAGTTTTATTTTCAACCCAGAGACAGGCGGAGATAGATCCAGCTAGAACAGGTCTCTTCCGGCTCAGGCCCTCCTCTGGCGGTTGCCGGAGTTGTGGAGGATGGAATGTCTGGCTCACTGGAGATACAAACGCGAGTGGCCATCCGCCCCGCTGGCTGGTCCTCCCTCCGCCTCCCCGGGGGCTCAACAGTTCTACTGTGTCGGGTGGGAGCTGTGTGCCCAAAGACCCTGCCTGCACCTCAGCTTCCTTTACTGCTCTACCTCCGGTGGTCAGGCTGTGTCTCCCTCAGGTAGATGAGGTGCGTCCAGTCAAGGGGCTGAGTTCATTCATTTCAGCCAGGAAGCTGCCTGGGCAGACGGGAGTGCTGTAAACCCTTTGGAATAAAGGCTGTAATACAGTGCGGGGAATTTTGCTTTTATCCAGGAGGCAGAGGGAACCACCCTAAAAAGCCAGGATCCGATCCACTCAAGTCACCAGGAGGGACTTCTTTGCCAAACCTGACTCGAGACACATGGATTCACGATTTTTTAAAGAGTTTTTTTGTTGTTGTTGTTATTGGGTTTTTTGTTGTTGTTGTTTTTAATTTTTTTAATTTAGTTTTAGAGACAGGGTTTCTCTGTGTAGCTTTGTAGACCAGGCTGGCCTCAAACTCACAGAGATCCACCTGGGACTCAAGGTGTGTGCCACCATGGTCTTACTTTTTTTTTTTAATTTAGTTTTTGTGCGCCCCCCTTCTGATTCTATTGCAATGATGCTTTAAGAATGTTTTTGCCAAGGAGAGGGTAGGGATTCTTTGAGACAGTCTCTGTGTGAATCCCAGGCTGGCCTGTGACACTGGATCCTCCAGCCTTGGTCAGCCCAGTGAGGGGATCACACCCGTAACTGTGCCACACAGTTATCTTTCTCTTTGAAAACGCCGAGACTAAGTAGATGACTTGCCACCCGACCTAAAATACAAGAGATCACAAAAACAGGTTGTGAATGTGTTCACGTGGGGCTGAGGAGGCTCCCGAGCTCCCTGGGACTTTAGGGCAGAGCCGGAAAGGGATGAAGGTCCGCCTTTACCTAGCCCTCCCCTCCCCTCCCCTCCCCTCCCCAGTTGCTTGAAGAGCCCTGTTGACAGAATGGAGACTCCCCTGCCTTGGCGTCTGTGGCTCTTGTCTGCCTTAACTAATACTTAGTAGTCTCGCCTCCTGTCTGCAATCACTCTACAGCCACATTTCTGTGCTTTTAAATGTCGCCACCATTCTTTGTAACTGATGGGGCATTTTAAGGGAGGGTTTCTTCTCTTGGGTTGCCCCGGTGGAGAGGCAGGACAGGAACACAGCGGCGCTCAGTGGACCTCTCCTTCCCGGAGGCCCGTTTGCTGCCCCCACACGGGCGGGCGGGGTGGTTGTGTCTACCCCCCAGCCTGTGGGTCGTGGTAGGTTCCCGTCCCCCAAGGGGGTTTCTCTGGTGCGTTGTAGCCTGGCCTGGCCTCTGATTCCACACATTGAAACGCAAATGACAGCAGTAATTGGCTGAGAGAGAGACCACAAGGAGTGAGTGAGCAGGGCTGCTGGGAGTTAAGTGGCTAAGTGACAATTACAGTGCCTCAGCCTCCGGGATCAGGAGCAGCCTGGCCGTTCTGCGAGGTTTTAAAGGAGCAATAACACATTAATTGGAGGCGGGCTTCTGGGTTAACAGGCCTTGCCTGGCTTCTCAGCTCATTTGACTCTACTTTAGGGATGGGGGGGTTGGAGGAAGTCAAGGTGGCCTACTGGATGCTTCCCAGGTGAGATTTGTGTCCTTGATTCGGGTAGTCAGATAGTTGGTTTATTTGGAGATTCTGTGAAAAGCTCTTTGCGGTAGGAGGTGATGTAGTAACTGTCAGTCACTAGGGTTTGGTGACCATGAAGGACCTTAACTCAGCCAGACCTGCCATCTTTCCCACCAGGCAGGCAGTTAACTCTCTGATTTTTTTTTTTCTATTAAGTTTCTATTCCAAAACTGATCTCTCAGTCAGGTGTAGCAATACACAGTAGAGGTGACGCCTCCCTGCCATTTGTAGCCCTTCCAGTCTGGGTTGAAGAAATCAATAAAACTATGAATTCTCTTTTGCCTTCCCAGTAGACAGGCTCGCTAAAGAGGAATGTGGGATCCTTGGAGGGAGAATAAGTCTAGTAAGAAGTGGGCTAGGCCTCCTGTCCCTCTGAAAGGCCACTAAACCCATTCTGGCCACAAACAAGCATCAGGATGCTTAGTTGAGACTTGAGATAAGCAGACTAAACAAGGCATAAAAGAGTTGAGCCCCTCCTCTCCAGTCTTCTGCCTTCTACTGCCTTGGAACTCGGCAAGGCCCAACACTTTATAAGTGCTGTCTAATGGCCTCCCTGTTTTTTGTTTGTCATTCCTTCAGCCTGCCCTCCTCCCCCTTTACTGAGCATTACCTCTGGGCTATAGGAATTTATTGGCTTGTCTTACCTTAGGAGAGAGCTGGTCATTTCCAGAATAGGAATGGGTCTGCTTCAGGACATGTTTGTGTCCAGAGGCCCAGACTTGGCATGCAATACCAGAGTCACCGAGAGGAAACTGGTGTCTAAGTAATAGAAGTTCAAGTCTTCATCTGCCTGGCGTTGAAGGGCATTTAGGAAGCTCTCTTCAGCATTCTGGGAGTAGGGAGGGTGGCCTGGGTAGGAGGCTGTGCCTGGCAGGGAGAATCTTCTTGGAAGGGCTCTTGGAGGGTCCCCACTGTAGACCAGGATGTCACCAGGTTGTGGTAGAGAAGCTGGCTTGTCACTGTTAGAGAAGGGCTTTAATCTGTCCTCTGAAAGACTAGATTAGAATTCATGGTTTCTGTACCAGTTGCCATAGTCTTTCCAAGAAGGAGAATAAGTTATTTAAATAAAGCTTTTCTAGGGTTGTAGAGATGGCTCAGTCACAGTAAAGTTCTGAGGACCTGAGTTTGATTCCTAGTGAGCCCTTGTGAAAGCCAGGCATGGTGGCTAGTGTTTGTAATCCCTGAGCTGTGGAAGCAGATCCCTACTGTATGAGTTTCAGAAAAATGAGACCCAGTCATCAAAAAAAAAAAAACGGTGGATGGTGTCTGAGGAACAATACCAGAGGCTGTCCTCTGCCACAGTCATATACCACACACACACAAACACAGTCATACACCACACACACACACACACACACACACACACACACACACACACAGAGTCATACATCACACACATATACACACACAGTCATATACCACACACACACAGTCATACACCACACATACACACAGTCATATACCACACACACACAGTCATATACCACACACACACACACAGTCATACACCACACACACAGTCATACACCACACACACAGTCATATACCACACACACAGTCATACACCACACATACACACAGTCATATACCACACACACACACACAATCATACACCACACACACATACAGTCATATACCACACAGACACACACACACACAGTCATACACCACACACACATACAGTCATACACTACACACACACACAGTCATACACCACACACACACACAGTCATACACCACACACACATACAGTCATACACTACACACACACACACAGTCATACACCACACACACATACAGCCATACACCACACACACAGTCATACACCACACATACACACAGTCATATACCACACACACAGTCATACACCACACACACGTACAGTCATATACCACACAGACACACACACACACACACACACACACACAGTCATACACCCCACACACATACAGTCATACACCACACACACACACACACACAGTCATACACCACGCATACACACAGTCATACTCAACACTCATACACACACCCCCTTTTTAATTTTTTTTATTTAAATTAGAAACAAGCTTGCTTCACATGTCAATCCCAGCTCCCTCTCCCTCCCCTCCTCCCCCACCCTCCCCAGCCCCTCCAGCTCCCCACCCAATCCCCACTCCATTCCCCAGGGAGGGTGAGGCCCTCCATGAGGGATCTCCAGAGTCTGTCATTTCATTCAGGGCAGAGCCTAGGCTCTCCCCCAAGAGTCCAGGATGAGAGAGAGCATCTCTCATTGTGAGATGGGCACCCAAAGTCCATTTGTATGCCAGGGATGAATATTGATCTACTACCCAAGGTCCCATAGATTGCCCAGGCCTCCTCACTGACACCACATTCAGGGGGCCTGGATCAGTCCCATGCTGGCCTCTCAGCTATCAGTCTGGGATCCATGAGCTCCCCCTTGTTCAGGTCAGCTGTTTCTGTGGGTTTCACCAGCCCGGTCTTGATCCCTTTGCTCATCACTCCTCCATCTCTGTTATTGGGTTCCAGGAGTTCAGTTCAGTGTTTAGCTGTGGGTGTCTGCACACACACACACACCTTTTTAAAAATGAAGTTTTTCAATATAGTATCTTTGTGGTAAAGGCTAGGCTGTCTAGGTTTTAATTCTGACTCTGGCATCTACTAGTCATTTGATTGTCTCAACTGGCAAATGGGATAACAATGTTACCCACTGGAGGCCTATTCTGAGAACTAAATGAGCGTCTTTTCTTAGCACTTAGTAGGGCTTTTCCTAGCGCTTAATAGGACTATGCATGCACCCTAAGAACACAGCGATGCTCACTAAACATTTCTCGATGCTGTTGACGGCTGTGTGACTGCTCTCGGTCAGGTCCGGTACCTCGTCTGTTTAGGATGAACCACAAAAGCAGTCACAGCATGGGGACATTGTATGAAGGCTGCCTCGGGTCTGGGTGACCCAAGCAGTTTCCCCACCTGCGTTTCTTTGAGTTTTTCATCATTAGATGTCGCATACTGAGGAAGAGAGCTACACAGAGAGCTTAAAGACAATAGCCACAAAAACAAACAGCCACCTAATTGGACACATTGATCGGCTCATCATTCTTGTAACAAAATGCTTATAGAAAATATAGGAGAACCGTGTAACTCTCTTGGGGGCACTGTACTCATGTTGAGGTCTTTAAAAAGTATGCAGAATAGAAAAAAATAGTGTTTTCAGTGACTTAAATAATTTAGTTGTAAGAAATAATGTTACTCTTTTCTTGGTGCACTGCTCTGGGAACTTTGACAAATGTAACCACCTCTTAGTATGACAGTATGGGACTGCTCCATCATTGCACCCCTAAAGGACATTTTTATGCTACCCTACTGCAGACACACAACCCCCATACCTCAAACCCCTATTGACCCCTGACCTGCCCTCCGCCCATCCCTTCGTTTGCCTTGTGAATACAATCTCACACCACTTATCTGGCTTATTCACTTAGCACAATGCGTTTGAGTTTCCTTTAGTCTATCCTGTGTGTTAGAAAAACACTTATATCTAACACTCATACGTCACACGTTAAACATTAGAACGGGATAAAAATCTTTAAAAACAGTCAGAACAAACGTTCTCATTACCCTCGTGAAGACCGCTGAAGGTGGGGTGGCTTGCACAAGGTTGTGAAGCTAATTACAGAACACCAGCCACTGAGCCGGGAATCCCCTCTGCTCAGTCCAGGCCACACCTGCCAGATCACGCTGGGATTAGGACGTGTGGCTGCTTGTCAGACGGGCTTCCACTCATTTTATAATTGCTATTAGGCAAACTGAGGCTTACCTATGATAACAGTTTGAGAAGAATTAGTTTGTTTTAGAAGTGCGTGGATTAGTCTCACTGGCTAACACAATCCTTGCTGGACTGTTGTAGGTGGAAGTTGGTAGCAGCCTAAACTGAAGACCCAACATGTGTTTTGCATTGCTCATCATCTGCCTATGACTAATTGATTTGAGGGTGCTCTTAGCATTGCTATATTGAGTTCATTACTGATGTTTCTCGGCGTATTGTTCTAAAAGACAAGCTGGTGGGTCTGACTGTCATGGAGCTGTTGCTTCCTTAGTTTGTTGATTAATGACTCATTGCAGGTCCTCCCATGAAGGGACGGAGCTCGGAAGGACAGGATGAAGACGTAGCTTTAGTAAATTTACAGTTACTGACTAGAAGCCTTGAAATGGACACAGCAAGACCTTTCACTTAAACTCCCAACTTCAAGTTCTTGGGATACTTAGCATCTGTTTTTGAGCACCCCAAAAACGTAAAGTCCTGGAAGCTGTAAGCGGACCCCTAGAGAAGTCCAGATGACACTGCCGGAAATGGGCTTTGTTGGTGAGAACCAGGGGATACTTGGTTTGTAGGTTTCACAACGTGCTCAGGCGTTTGCATGTGGGAGGGGCAAGGTCAGGGCTGTGCTCCTGCAGGCAGATCTAGGAGCATGGGGTGCAGAGAGAAACTGGCAGCTGGAGCAGATGTGAGGCGGGCCCTTGGACAGCAGTAATGGCAAGGAAGGTATGTTTTGGTTAGAGAAATACCCACAGTATACAAGAAAAAGGGTCAGAGATGCTGTGGTAGACAGTACCCCAAGATGCTGTGGTAGATTCACCATGCTGAAGGAGGTGGGTTTCCTCCTGGAGAAGTGGGAGGGAGGGATGGTGGGTCTGAGGCCTAGGAAGGCGAGAAAGGTGTTCTTTCTTTGACCGGGTCAATTTTGTTTTCATGTGCTTATGTGTGAGCCTATTAGCAAGTATTTATGCTTGCTTGTTACTCACTTTCAGAAGGCTAATTATAATTGCATTTTCCTTCAGTAGGGAATAATAGGGTTTCTTTTCTTTTTTGTCCTGATTACAATGTTAGTTATGATTAAACAAATATTTTTGGGTCCCTTTTCCCCAGATGGCATGATTCTGTGCTTTAGAAGGAATCAACTGAGTAGTGAAGGAAGCAGTTGACACAGAATGACAAGGTGACCATAAGTTTCATAGGTATATATGTATGCATGTATATATTTAAATAGTTATCACTTTAGAATGTAGTTATCTGCCTAAATAATTAGGAAAAAAAGTCTAAACTCAGCATGATCAAGACATGGGCAAACACTTTCATTTATAGTGTGCTGTTCCAACATACTCAGAGAAGAACTCGTCAACAATTTATTTATTTATCAACCAGTCTGTCTGTCCGTCTGTTCATTCGTTCATTCATTCATTCAAGACACGGTGTAGTCCTGGCTGTCCTGGAACTCACTTTGTAGACCAGGCTGGCCTTGAACTCCTGGAGTTCCACCTGCCTCACAACTCCCAACTGCATCTGGCAATAATCTACAGAGAGCTAAAGCTTTGCATAGCCTAAGTGCCACAGGAAACTCCAAGTGTTTGTTTTGTTTTTTTGTTTCCAAGACAGGTTTCTCTGTGTAGCCCTGGCTGTCCTGAAACTTGCTCTGTAGACCAGACTGGCCTAGGACTCAGAGATCTGCCTGCCTCTGTCTCCTGAGTACTGGAATTAAAGGCATGCGCCCCTATTGCCAGGTTGAAACTCCAAATGATTGTAAGGAATTAAGTATCTAGAGTACCAATGAGAATATTTATTAGAAATATATCCCCAAAAACCCAGTTACTCAATAAAGTGTTTTCTTTGACTGAATATGGTCTATTGTGGCTGCGGTGTGTATGTACAGTAATATGGAAAAGAAGCATGCTGGAGAGAAGTGTGGACCCCATTACAATTACAGAACAAGAGGGGGAGTCTTTCACTGAATTAGATCTTGCCTGGTGGTTCAGGCCAGCTAGCAAGCCCTATGGACCCTGTCCCCGGTCCCCTGTCCCCTGCCTCATGAACACTGGGACATCGACACTTCAGAGCTTTTCATGTGAGCTCTGTTGATTAGACTCAGTCAGGCAAAGCACTTAACCCACTGAGCTAGAACTCAGTCCTGAAAGTCGCCTCTTGACCCCCATTCTAACTGCTTCATAACTGCAACCTAACTGTGACAATGCAGATTTTAGTATTTGTTTCTGTGTTGGATTCAAGACCACGTGTTTTGAGGGGATTTTAGTTCCTTTGTGAAATCGGTAGTTGTCTTCACTAGCGTGTTTAAGTCATTCTAAACTTTCTAGTTAGATTTAAGCAAGCTTGGTTGGCCAGTGGGTCAGGCAAATTCATTCGACTTCAGTAGAAAGGAAAGACAAAGTTATGAGCTTGTTCAAGGGGTGGATGCTGTGGCCAACCGAGTAGGACATCATACCAACAGTTTGTGAACACACATGCCCCACGGTTTATAAGAGAGTGTTTTTAACACTAGGCATTTGTGCAGCGTACTCTGAAAGATTTGATGGCCCACTTGCATCACTTTAGGGCATTGGAATCTGTTCTGTGCCATACATGCTTTTGTTGTTGTAACAATGCGTTTTAGTTGACAGACTTTTACAACAATATGGGGGATTTTTTTTAAACTGTTGGATTAGACTTTTCTTGGGTTTTCTGTGTGTAGCTTCATTTTTTCCTTCATTTTGCTGTTGAAATTTTCACTTCAAGGGCACAAGGGAAAAAAATCGAAGAAAGAAAACAGCTATCACTTCTGTCTACTTTGGAATATCCTTGTTATCATTTGCAGTGATGCTATTGTGTAACAGAACACTAGGATTGATTCCTCATGTTTAACTGTGGCTTCCGATAAGCATGAAACTTTAAAAAATGTGTGTGTGTGTGTGTGTGTGTGTGAGAGAGAGAGAGAGAGAGAGAGAGAGAGAGAGAGAGAGAGAGAGAGAGAGAGAGATATGCATGTACATCAGGAGCATTAGATCTCCTGGAGATGAAATTTCAGGTGGTACCAAGCTACACAGCATGGGTGTTGGAACTTAGCTGGAATCTTCTGGAAGAATAGCAAAGGATCTTAACCACTCGGCCATCCGGCCAGCCCTGACACAGGCATTGTTAATACAGGGTGCAGATTAGCAGAAAGATCTACTTCATATTTGCATTTCTTTTCCCCGGTGATTCGATGGGAACAAGAGTCAAAATGAAGACTTTTTCTCGGGAAATCCTTTCCTACATGTGAGCCCCTCCCTGCCCTCCTCTTCAGTCCTGTCTCTTGTTGACAGCATTGTCTGCACAGAGAGTAGTGGAGAGGGTTCTTCACGTCTGCCTGAAATTTCCTGGCCCTCTGTTCTCAGTGGAGGGTGAGACCAGTGACCCAGAGCACGCACACGCGCAGAAGCACTCTGACCCTTAGACCAGTGTGTTCTATAACTGCTCTGAGACAAAGGGACATGAAGGGGACAGATACTGGAGATGAACTGTGGAAGTTAAGAGCCGGAGCGTGCGAGTGTATCAAAGTGGAGTTCAGGGAGGCACCACAGGTCCTCCGCACAGCACGCTCACGGGGCTGAAGGGAGCTTGGCGAGTGAGAATCTGCCAAGAGAGTTCCGTTGCTCCCAGACTTGAGCAGCATTGGCTGCATAGCTGGAGTTACTACTGCCTTCTGGGTGTGCAGACCAGAGGGATTCAGTGGAAAGCAAACCCTTGTGCAGGACGTCCAAGAGCAGATTCACAGATGGGAGACAAGAAAGTGCCGCAGCAGGATGGAAAATTGACCATAGACGCAGGCCCAGGATCCCTTCTGTCCAGTTACTGTAGCTCAGTAGTTCAGTGGAGTTTTCAATTGAGAAGCAACCTAATCCATAGGACACATAACCGTAGGTTCAAATCAGTTTCGTTTTGTTTTTTTAAACGTCACTTTTCAATTCAACTGGAATTTCAGTGTATAGGCTATAGCTATATCCCTTCGGGCATTTCTAGGTAACATGGATGTTATCTTGTTTATTGTGAAACGGTGTTGTAAATTGAAATAAAGAAGTACTTCATGCATGCTTTCTTGGTAGATGCAAGGGAAGAAATGAACAGGATGTTCAGAATCCTTAGTCCCTAGTTCTGTGCTTTCCTGCTTTGGTGGAAGAGCCTGGGGACCATGACCTTTCCCAGAAGGTTGCATAAGGGCATACAATGGCGGTAGTCAGAAATGGGAGGGACCTGTGTCCCGGGTCATAAGTCCCGTGAGCCAAAGAAGAGACAGTTCCTTTGGTGTGTGTGTGTGTGTGTGTGTGTGTGTGTGTGTGTGTGTGTGTGTGGTGTGGGGTGGTGTGGGGTGGTGTGGCGTGGGGTGGCTCAGGTGACCAGGGGTCAGAGATTGAGGTCACTGCCTCTTCCTGTTTTATAATGTGCCCTGGGGCCTGGGCTCTGTCCCCTGTGAAAGACATCCAAGCTAGTGTGTCCTTTGAAGTTACTGGCTGCTGCACTTGGGCCAGCCCAGTGACTGCACAGTAAGTGTTTAACTCCCCATTACCTGTTTGCTAAGAGCTTGGGAAGAAGTAAGCAAAGACAACACAAAACAGGTTAGATGACCGCCACTTAGGCCTTCCTGTTTCCCTGTGCGGTGCTGGCATGTGCGCAATCCCTGAATTGGCTGGGTTCTGTTCCCAGCCAGCTGTCAGCTTCACTGTGGTCCTGGAGCAGACATACAGCAACACAACACAACACAACACAGCCCCGCACCCTTAAAGGGGCACTAAAGGAAACATTTTCAAGCCATCTCCAGGCAACAACAGCAGCATGCGCGGGAGACCCTTTGTTAAACTGCATGGCTGTATTTGTTTGCATTGCTTCAATGTTACTGTTCGCCTAACATGGTTAATTATGGGGGAAAATGGGATCACATTTTAAATATGGGAACGAGGCATCCTCCCCCATCTTTGCTAGAGAATAAACAAAACTTTGAACACAATATATCCAACTCTTTTTTTTTTTTCATCTTCAAACTAGGTTAAAGGATTCTCTTCCCTTGGAAAAATAGAGTTTTGCTTATGTGATCCAAAAATAGTCACTAGCATGTCTTCCGCTGCCTTCTTTTTGTGAGTCCTTCTCGTTTAGGAGGTCTGGAGTAAACGCTGACTTAGGTCAGGCTTTGGAGTACCTTCAACTGGAAAGTGGAATATTAGAAATGAGGTGGAGAGGAGGAAGGCTGTGGGGAGTTTGAGACCAAAACTCAGATATGGAAAGTTGAACATTTTAGGGAGAAATAAATGTGCAAATGGCTGTTGTTGTAGCGAAGATGTGTGATAAAATAAACAACATTGCAATGGGTGTTCTGGTCTTCAGAGGAAGGAGAGCCCAGCGCAGACACCTCCTGGCTTGTGTGTTAGTGTGCCGCTCACATGGCAGCAGATTGTGGAAATCAATCGAACGTATGTTACAAACTCAGCATCCGAGGACTGTTATGTGATGTCAAGGCTTGGCTTTATGGTGGCACATATCACCGGGGAGCAAATAGTTGGGGGGTCTTTTATCTTTTGCTCGTCTAAAATGTTCTGTAGAATTTGATAAACTTTCCTCCTCAAGTTGGGCCTTTCAGGAGCCTGCAGAATGCCATCACATTCTCGGTAGATTTGAACACATCTGAGATGCCCAGATGTGTAGTAATAAGCTGGGCCAGGTGGAACAGGCCTGAAATAATTGTTATTCGGAAGGCTGAGGTGGAAGGGTAGCAAGTTCAAGGCCTGCCTCAGCTGAAGACTGAGTCCAGAGCCAGCCCAGACAATTCAGCGAGACCCTGTCTAGTAAAAGTAAAAAGAAAGTCTGACATTGTGACACATGTCTTTCATCCTGGCGCTCAGGGGGCAGAGACAGACGGATCTCTGTGAGTTCAAGACCAGCCTGATCTACATAGTGAGTTCCAGGACAGCCAGGACCCTGTCTTCAATAAAACAGAACAAAAAAGTAAAGAAGGAGAAATAGGGCTACAGCTTGGTGATGGAGCACTTGCCCAGGGTGTGTGAGGCTCTGGGCTCAGTTCTTGAGGCCATAAAACAAAACAAGAACAACAGACAACTCACCCAGACCAATCTCCCAGAAATGACCAGAACTAGGGAGATTTGGCCCTTCTTAGGGAGGGGGTTAGCAATGCGCTGCACCTGGTTCCCACCAAGAGGGAGCTCCACTTCAGCAGGGCTTGCCTTTTAATCTGGGTGTTTCTTTTGCCACCGCTCTTCTTTGATGCCAGCAGGAGTCAGTGTGTGGGAGAGCTCAGGCCTGGAGGAGGTGTGGCCTGGGCCAAATGCCTGTCAACAACCTGGGGGAAACTGAGAACAAGTGGATTCCAAACCGACAAAATCCCCAGACTCTGTCATTGGCAAAGTATCGCTTGACCTAGATAAAAGCAGGGAAGACGAGATAGAATCTTCTGGTAAAACTGAGAGAAGTGGAGGAAAGAGCAAGGGGCGTGGCCTGTGCGGCAGGGAGGCACGGTGGGGTTCCTACTGACCTGTGTGGGGTAAGGCAGTTGCTGTTTGCCTACACCCTGGGAGCCTGCTTTCCCCACACCTACCTGTTTTTCTGACTGCTCAAGATTCCACAGCACACTGTCAGGCCCTCTGCACTGTGGTGGCCCAGGGCAGTAAAGGAAAAGGTTCACTGAGGAGAGTCAGGGAGAGCGTGTTCATTTATGCAGAAGCCTTTGCTGGGCATCCAGCACTCCACGGTCACAGGCTGAGAGGAGAGAATTGTAGATGAGGTGAGATGTGAGGGAAGAGACAAGACCTCACTTGCAGTGTCAGCTGCCTGCTTGTTTCTGCAGATCACCTAGCAAGTCTGACATAGTTTCTCCAAAAAATGGGAGTAGCCATCCCTCCCTCCCTCCCTCCCTCCCTCCCTCCCTCCTCCCATCCTCCTCCCCTCTGTCTTCCCTCCCTCCCTCCCTTGTCTTCCTTGTCTCCCTTCCCTCCCTCCCTCCCTCCCTCCCTCCTCCCATCCTCCTCCCCTCTGTCTTCCCTCCCTCCCTCCCTTGTCTCCCTTCCCTCCCCTCCCTTCCTCCCCTCCCTTTCGTCTTCTCCTCCCTCTTCCCTTTCTACCTTCCTCCCCTCCCTCCCTCCTCTCCCTTCCCTCTCTTCTCTTCTTCCTTCCCTCCCTCCTCCCTCCCCCTCCTTCTCCCTCCCTCCCTCCCTCATTCTCTTCCCTCTTATTTCTTTATCGGACAGAATTTTATATATCCCAGGCTAGCCCCAAACACACTCTATATGTAAAAGTTGGCCCTGACCTAGTCTTTCTGCCTCCACCTCCAGAGTGCGGGGATTATAGATGTAGGCCACCCTACCCTGTCAGTGCTAGGGATCAAACCCAGGCCTCCATGCATGCTGGGAAAGCCAGGCTAGCAAGCCTATCTTCAGCCTGGGAGGAGGGACACTTTCTACCCTTGCCACTCTTGGATTCGTTGTTGTTCTGAAACAGAATTGATCAGCAGTGAAATAGTGTGTTAGCAGGTAAAGTGGTTCTTTAGAGTAGGAGCAAGCAGGCCTCCCCAGAGCAGGGCGGCCTAGCTGTTTCCAGTTATTACCAGTTAGATGGAGTCATAATCATCTACAACTTTAGGGTATGTTTGTTCCAGTTGTGACAAGCGCATATCCAGTTCCTTTTCTTAAATCTTTGAATCATGTCATCCTGTCCCAGCGAACATCTGTTGGCCACTTTGGTGGCTTTGGGGGTAAATCTGCCTGCGTCACCTCAACCTTTAGCTCCTGAGGCCCAGCCCTGGAGGTGGGGGCCGGAATCTTACAGTGCATGCTTGTCACCTTGGTCACAGGGGATCCCACAGTCCACCAAGCAGCTACCAGGTGAGGAGGAAGGCGCACTTATGCTGGGCCTGTCTGTGTGGTTTGATTTAGAGACCCAGTCCCAACAGCAGAAGGTCGAGTTTCACTTTGCAAACTTGAAGATGAGCAAACCCATCCCACATGGGGCCCCAGGCAGAATAAACTTGCTGTGCGGGTCTTGAACAGCAGAGGAACCATAAACCATTCTTTCTCAGAGCCCTTTTGACTGGGGCAGAGGCACAGGAGGGAGATCGCAGCAGGAAAGTCTGTCTCTCAGCTGTGCCCGTCCTTGTCCTCAGATCTCCACAGATTTCATCGGGCTGCTACTGTGTGAGAGACAGCAGAGCCTGGTCTTATGGGAATGACTGATTAGCTTTGCTCTGCTTTTGTTGTCATTGGTGGTGCTATGGATACTATTTCATGTTTACCGCCCCTTGACATTTCTTAAAAGGGGTCTTCAAAGTGAGGAGGGTCCTTTTCTAAGATGGGTTTCTGAGCAGTAAACTTGACGGGGTTTAACATGGGAGAAATAAACCTAATGTAAAGGAGAGCAGCGTAAAAATCTGCAGTGCCGTCCACCAGAGCCTTTGATGGGAGAAGGCCCCGAGGTGGCGGACATGGGGCTGCGTCTGTGTCTTCGTGTGACCTCATGCCAGGAAGACTTCACTGTTGACTGCTGGGACTCAAATCTGGCCACCGATGACCTGTCTTTGTTTGTGCAGCTTGCCTGGTGCCAGAGACTCCCCCTTCTTCAGAGCGTCACTGTCACACATCCTGGGAAATTTACACTTCCAAACTGAACTTGGAATCAGCTTGCCAGGCAGTAGTTTAAAAGCTTTATTTCAGTAAACACATATATCGGTAAATAACAAGTCTGTAATCTGAGGATGTTTGGGTCTATTCTCTCTCTCTCTCTCTCTCTCTCTCTCTCTCTCTCTCTCTCTCTCTCTCTCTCTCTCTCTGTGTGTGTATAATGCACATTTGTGTGGGAGTGTATTAAGTCTTGATGGTGTATGTAGAGGCCAGAGTTGACATCAGGAAGTCTTCTTGAATCCACTTTATTTTTTGAGACAGTGTCTCTCACAGAACTTGGAGCTTATTATTTCAGTTAACCATCGCACTCGGGTTCTGCTTGTGTCTGTCTCCCAACTTTAGGATTACAGAACCTTTTATGTGGCTGATGGGGATTCAGACTTGGGTCCTCACACTTGCAAAGTAAGGACATTACCCCAAGGAACCATCTCTCCAGCCCTCAGAATTTTCTATTTGGTGAGAAGACAGCCAGTCAGTGGAGATTTGATTGATGGTGTTCAGGAGTAGGTCATGCATACGTGTTTACATTTGTGTTCAAGTTACTGTGTATATATATAGTTTTGTTTTCTTGATGTGTTTAATCTCATGAGAAGGATGTTTTTTCTTCTGTCCTATACCTATGTTTCTTCAGAAACAGTTCTCTCTGTCTCTCTCTCTCTCTCACTCTGTGTGTGTGTGTGTAGGAGTATAGGCAAATGAAGTCTAAAATATGTTTAGAAGATACAAAGTGGCATTGATAAAGTCACAGATATTCAAATAAAAGTGTCATACTATGAAGGATTATGTTACAATATATGAGTGAAAGGAATATATTATATAATCACATTGTATCCTGAATTGAAACATAGCCCTTTATAGTAAGGCACAAAGGAAAAAAAATACTCATCTAACTGCTAATATATTTGGGGTTTAAGGATGTACAAATATTTGGCTATGCTTAATAATTAAAATAATTAATTCCCCTCCCCCCATAGAAGAGTGCTCTGTGCAGAATTTCCTTTTATAAACAAATAGATCATATGAGGGTTTGCCTTATATGGAAGAACTATAAAATATAAAGATATTGTTGGTTTTAGTAAAATCAGTGTTTCATGCTAAGATAGTTATCACTGGTAGCCTCTACTAACCAAAAAGACTTCCGTGTAGGGAGAGCACAAACCAAAGATTAAAAAACAACAAAACAGAAACTGGAAAATCTTTCTTGTGTAACTCCATGTGGGTGTTTACTAACAATGTGTACACACACACACACACACACACACACACACACACACACACACACATTCTGATTATGTAATGCAGGCTGGGCCCCATAACCTCTGTGAAATGCTGTCAGAGTTCTAGGGACATAAGTCCAGTGACCATAGTTGGAGTAGCATTCTGTGGGTGAACATGCTCATCACTAGAGGCTTATCTGCCTGTCATGACTAAATGGAGGAAAGAACCGGAATGAGATGTACTTTAGCTTCTCTTGCTTCTCCGCCTCCTGTTTTAATCCCTGAGTAGTCTTTGCCTCTGGTTCTTTATATTGTATACTGCTGGGTTCATTACACACGTCCTAACTTCTCATTTCCCGCAAATTAACCTTTACTTCAAAAATGTAAGAGACTCAACACTCTTTTCCTGCCTCACAATTAGCTACCATTTACACTGTGGAATTCTTTGTGCAGGGGAGTATTGTGTTGTTATTTTCTTTAATGCATTGGAAACAGATCCAAACATTTTAGAGTGATTTATACCTTTGTGATTGCGAATGTTTTCCAGGTTAGCTTGAAACATTTTCATCACAATTCGGAACATCAATATATTGCTTCCCCCTCTCTGTCCCTGGCATTGAGTGCCTGTGTGCTGGCCACATGGACTAATGCAGAATTCACACCCATTGGTATTGAGGCATTGGGAAACATCAGCTGCCTCTTCACCTACGTGTGAAACTTCAGGGATCCGGGAAACTTCGTTGAGAGGAGGAAGACTAAGTGTCCAGTTTCCCCAGGAAAGGATGCGAAACATAAATGTGTATAGCCATTGCTTACGTCTTACCTGTCCTCCTTTGAGGACGCCATTGGTCCATGATCGAGTCTTCCACACTTGGCTCTTTAAAAGACCAGCATGGTTAGGGTGCTCTTCATATCAGAGACTGAGGCAGTGGTGTCTTTACCAGTAACCCCGAGAGCACTGAGCTCTCCATTCCTGGCATGCCTACCTTCCCAGTGACCCCAGCAGGGCCTCAGAAGGCCTGGTTGCTGTTTCCGGGTAACTGGGGCCCTCTCCGTTGCTTGGATGCTTCTGTGGACATGGTTTACAGCTAAGCAGCCACCCAGGCCTTCCTCTCTGGCTGCTTCCTCTCTTGTGACAGTGGTCTCTAGGCTACCCAGCAGTCTCCTCTTTAGTCCTCAGGATGGGCCTTGGTGTGTCTGCCATCCTGGGAAAGTCCTTTCCCTTCGGCCCAGCAAGGAGTTTCTTTCATCTTGGTGGCAGCAACCAGAGACAGTGCTGGATTCTGTGACCACGGTAGAGTCTGTGGTCTGTGCCGTTTCCCGCCTGCCTTATCCAGTCTCGCTGACTCCCTCTTTCCCTCCTCTAGTTAGCTTTCCATCGCTTACATTTTCTTCAGAAGGCACAGATCGCTAGGGCGGGTGGAGGCCGGCTGGACGGCACGCAGGGTCTTCTGCTGGCTTGTCCTCAGGGAGGTGGGGGCCTGATAGAGTCCAGAGCGGTCTCTGGTTACCAGGATGTAGCTGGTCTCACCTCAAACAACCCTGAGCCCTGTCGCTTTCCCCACGAGACTGTGCAGGGGGTGTGGAGGTGTAATAAAAAAACGATAATGACTGAAAGAATCCTGTTTGTCTCCATGTCCAAACTAATGTAGGACTCTGAATGCTTGTGCTTGGTAGTTTGACAAAGTTGGGAATGGTTGGCGTGAGTGTGGGCGGCAATATCCTTTTCCATCTCTCGGTCCTGGGGTTGCCTGTATCGTGCTTTCTTTTCCTTGGTGTTCCTAGTGTTTTCAGTCCCTCTTGGGAGGTGTAGGAAAGAGGATGGAAGGGGAGACCTGACGTCTAGGAAAGGCTGTCACACGTGACTCACTTCTGGAAGCAGAAAGGCTCGATCTTGTTTTCAACTCGGCTTCGCTCGGAAGGGCTGGGGATGCTTTGATGAAAGATGTCGTCCGCTTGCTTCCGTAGGACATCATGACGGAAGGAGCACATGGGGGAAAAGAGATGTAGGGAGCAAAAGAAAGTGGCCAGGGGTAATTCCCCCCAGAGGTGGCTGGGGGAAGGGAAGCAGCAGTGAGGACCAGAGAGGAAGAAGGAGCCCTCCCTCCATCAGGTCCCAGTCCCTCTTCTCTGATTTCCTGCTCTTGTTCTGCTTTCTCATTCATCTTTAGGCATCTCTGATTCCTTCCAGAGACCTCTCTAATTCCGGACCCCGGTAGTGAGGTGCAGTGCGCGGTTTGTTTTGAAGACGGATTGGTGCAGGAGTTGTGAACATCGGCTGCTCTTCACTCACAAGCTCCTCACTAAGGTCACGAGCTGAGCCGAGCATCTCGGCTTTCTCAGTTCTCCTGTAACCCTGTGGGTGTCTGACAGAGTGTCTCGTACCCAGTAGTGCCCAGGGCAGGGTGTGGGGAGGTGATGGGGAGGAAGGATGACTAGGGCAGGGGAACTCACCCATCTGTCAGAGTCCCTTCTGGTGGGTGTGTGTGGGGAGCTGAGCTGGGAAAGGTGGGTGTGACCTGGTATGGAGAACAGGGCAGTTGGACAGCTTCGGGCCACACCTTCATATGCTGTCTGTCGGTCAAACGGGGTGGTGAATTATATTTCCAGAAAGCTCACCCTGGGATCACATTTACCGGGGCAAACACGTCAGACCCCCTGTTTCTCTTCTCGCAGTCCGTATGAGCTGAGAAGGGAAGCCAACAAGACGGCAGTTTCTCTTGCTCTGGGCAGTTTCTCTTGCTCTGCGATAGATTTCTGTTTGGGAGGAATTGTGCCTAGGATGGAGGGATCGTGATAGCTACTGGGACCTCCTCTCGTTTGCTTCGCCGTTAGTATTGTGGACCGAGTGGGCGGGACGGGAGCCGGAAGTGTCTGGTGGACTCCAGTGCCGAGGAACTCGTGCTGTTTGATCACAACAGGCTGTCTGTTCCCACTCCCCCACATCCACCACACGGACTCATGTCTTAGACATGAACACATTCTTCAAATAACACATTCTGGGACATTCTTGCACCCCACCCCAGCCTACCCAGGGACTCTCTGGTAATGAATGGGAGCTTTCTTAGCTGATGATATTCCTGACCATCTGTCCGGCTGGTCACTGAGAGCATAAAGTGATGCATGCACACTTCCTTTTCAACTTGGTCCCACACAATTAGAAATGTAAGATTGTCACTTCCCGAGTCTGGAAAGAGAAAGTCTCTCCATACATTTTATGATAGATTTAGATTAGGTTGCTCCCGTTTATAAAAGCATGAGTCCCATAAGGTTTTGGGGCTAAAAAAAATGGAAGGTTTTTGTTTTGTTTTTTTTGTTTCGTTCTAGGCTAATGTGTATGTTGTGTTTATTTTCATGTCACTTTGGATCTCTTAACATTGAAAGGAAGTAGCTGCCTTGGTCCTCTGCTTTTTCTTTTCATTAATTGAAGTTAGTATATTTTTTTTCATACAGTATATTCTGTTCACCGTTTCCTTTCCCATATCTTTACCACATTCTTCCCATTTATCCGCACTTCCAACTCCATAGTCCCCCCCCTTTAGGAAACAAACAGGCAAATTGAAAAAGAAGAAAAAAGCAAAACAAAGAAACAGCACGAGAAATGCATTCTCTCTTTCTCACACACACACACACACACACACACACACACACGCACGCACGTGCACGCACACACATACGCACACGAACATGGGCACACAAAGCCCATAAAAACTCAGAATTAGAAAGCATAATATACAAGTGAAGGATATGTAGGTAAAAAAATATTCAAACAAATCACTATGAGACAAAAATCTCCCCAAAATACCATGGAGTTCATTTTGTGTTAGAATCTACTATTGGACACGGGCCTCCCTTAAGTGCAGTTTGTATGCCCAGTGAGAGTCCGTTTGAGAAAACTAGTTTTTCCTCTGCAAGTGGTCCTCACTTGGAGGTAGTGTCTTGGTTAGGACTGGGAATCCATGCCTACTCCCCCTCCCAGCACCGGTACCCTTCTGTGTTGGCCTTCTCCCCGGAATAGATCCCTCTGCTCTTAGCATGCGAATCGACATGAGTAACGGGATGTGGAGGATGTGAGGTTCCACCTCAGGGTCACGTTGTGAAGTTAAGATGCTGGACAAGTGCCACTTCGGGGCTTCTGAGAGCTGCAGGCATGCTTCCCGGAAGAAGTAGCCAGTGGAGTCAGCTGGCTGGAACAAGTTCAGGCAGCCTGGCTGTTTCCGCTGGCGGGGTGAGAGGGAGGAGACCACCGGTCTTTGTCCTCCTGACAGTGGCAAGGACCAGTGCACACTTGACAGACCAAGATGGCGCCAGCAGGGGCGAGTTGGGCGAGTGGTCCCCGAAGCTGGAGTTGAGCGGAAAGCTGCAGCATCGGCTCTTGAGTGGCATGTGCTTGTCTGATGTGGGAAGCTTAGTGGTTGAAACATCACCAGCTAGCAAGGCCGGATGCCCAGAGTGCTCATTAGCAGGGAGAAGATGCACATCTTACGGCTAATGGCTGGAGTGGGTGAATCATTCGTGGGAGTGCAGGTCTGAAGCACATCTGAGTAAGGTGGCTTAAGAAGTCACCCCTGGTGGGTATCTGGGAACATTTGTTCCAGTGGCATCCTTCCTCACGGAGGAGGTTCTACCGTATAGTTAGGCTTTGTTGTGTGTGTGACTCTAACTCTGGCACCATTCCTGAGAAAGGACCAGTTTGAATTAAGTTGTGGGTGTCAGTTGCAAGATGATTGTACGGATTGCTTTTTTTCCCATTTTGTGTGTATGAACGTTGCAGATGTGTACAAGCCAGAGGATAGACTTAGGTATGTTCCTTAAGTACTGCTCACCTCTCTTTGATAAAGGGTTTCTAACTGCGGCAGGACCACCCCAATGGCCTAAGCTCCCTGGTCAGAGAGCCCCGAGAGCCCCAGCAACCTGCCCAGTTCTGTCTCCCTAGTTCTGGCATTACAAGGGTTGAGCTTGTTACAAAGCCCATCTCCTCATCCCCGTTATTTTTTGTGGGTCCTGCTTTCCTTTATAAAGCCCTTCCTCCCCTATTCTGCCCCCTCCAGGGTTTTCTGCCTTGTTTTGATTAGCTTCATCAGCGAAGTGAAAAAGAAAGCTCACTTTCCAAAGAGGGGGGACATTTTCATAATGGAAAGCCAAGATTATTATAGATTAAAATACGATTATCTCTAGCTTCAAAGTTGAAGTACTTACTTAGGCTAAAATATTAAGAGAGATCCTTTCCCAGCCATTGATTTCATGTGAATGGAGGCAACTCATTCAACAAATTATTCTGAAGTACTCTCTGAGTGCTGAGCACTGAGGCCACAATCAGAAATGTGCCAGTGAGTAAGACAGGCGCTAGCCCTGCTCGCACAACCAAACGACAGCCCAGCTCAGTGTCAGTTTAGGGTTGTTGGTTTTTTTTGTTGTTGTTTTCCTTCTTAAAAGAAAGCAAAACAACAGCAACAACAAGAATAACTCCAGTGTGGTTTCCCCCACAGTATAATTTTACTACACATTCTCCCTTTCTCTCCCTAACCCCTCTCCCCCGCTTTTTCTCTCCCTCATATTTATCTGTGTACATTCATATATACATGGGAGTATATGTGTGCTCGTGGGTGTTTGGTGTGTGCGCACATCTATGTATCTGTTTGCCTATTGCTTTTCACCTGGTTGTGCATTTTATTTGATGTGTGCGCATGTGCGTGTGTGTGTGTGTGTGTGTGTGTGCCTGTGTCTGTGTGCGAGCGTGAGCCATTGCACGCATATGGAGGTCTTGCTTGGTGGCGAGTGCCTTACCCAATGAGCCACCCTGCCATCCCATCCACTTTATTGTTTAAATCTGAACCTTATTTGTCAAGGCCTGCTGGCCGGGGGCTTCAGGGGCTTCCTTGGCCACCCACATGAACACCAGGATTGCAGGCCTGCACCACTCCAGCCGGAGCTGTGGACCTGAACTCAGGTCCCTACGTTTCTGTGGCCGGTGTCTTAACAATGGAGCCATCTCCCCAGCCACTGACTTTCCTATACGTTCTACTTTCTGGTCCTTTACCCCCAAATGTAAAATGGTCCCCCCTCCCCTAGCATCACCCCTCAGGACGTGTTCCGTAGTCTGGTTTTCTCTTCTGGGGAGAAAGAACCAGAACTCTACACCTGAACTTTGTTGGGAGAGGCCAACCCTGCATTTGGCCCTCTCTGTAGAATTTTAGTATTGCAATAATCAAGGTGCAAACTTTTTATTTATATATTAATTTTTTATTTTTCCTGGTGTCAGGCCAAAGCTGATCCAGTCACTTGCAGGTGACATGTTATTCAAGCTGTTTACAAAGCATGGTTTTTCTGAGCTACCCGTCATTTTCCACTCTGCTTTTCACTCTTTCTTCTTCTTCTTCTTCTTCTTCTTCTTCTTCTTCTTCTTCTTCTTCTTCTTCTTCTTCTTCTTCTTCTTCTTCTTCTTCTTCTTTACAGTGAGGAAGTTCAGAATGTCTGATCTATCTCTTGTACATTTTGTCAGCAGCTCCTTCAATATTTGGTGGAAGCTGGTGAGAGGCAGGCAGATGGAGGCTGGACAGAATGCAGACAGTGGGTAAGAGCTGTGGCTTACCAAGAGCTTACTGTCTGCCAGGGAATGGTCTGCGGAATTTTAAGAGGCAATGATGATGCCAGTGTTGATGGGGCACCCCTGTGTGTGCCCAGCTCCAGTCTTGCCTTTTTTTTTTTAAAGATTTATTTATTTATTACATATACAGTGTTCTGCCTACATGCCAGAAGAGGACACCAGATTGAATTGTAGATGGTTGTGAGCCACCATGTGGTTGCTGGGAATTGAACTCAGGACCCCTGGAAGAGCAGTCAGTGCTCTTAACCTCTGAGCCATCTCTCCAGCCCCAGTCTTGCCTTTTACAGGGATTTGTACATTGAATCCTCCCAGGTGCATGAGCCAGATGGTGGCGTTTGCTGCTGTTTTAAAAATGTGGAGTCGGAGCCTGATGGTGATGGCGCATGCCTTTAATCCCAGCACTCGGGAGGCAGAGACAGGCTGATCTCTCTGAGATCGAGGCCAGCCTGTCTACAAAGTGAGTTCCAGGACAGCAAGGACTACACAGAGAAACCCTGTATTGAAAAAGAAAGAGAGGGGGGGGAGGGAGGGGGAGAGAGGGAGGGGAAGAGAGAGAGAGAGAGAGAGAGAGAGAGAGAGAGAGAGAGAGAGGAAGAGAAAATGAGGACCTAGTTCTTCCTCAGTTTAAGATGGAGAACATGAGTAGCAGAGTCAGGGTTTAAATCTATGTTTTTCTCTCACCCTCATCTCAGGTTCAGAGAGTTCTCAGTTAGTCTGAAAGGTACTTAGGCAGAGAACTTGCAAGCACTTACTCCAAATCTTTGAACATCTTGTATATAAAATTCAAGTTAGTGGTCACATCATCCCCTTCCTCTGACAAAAGAATTCATGATGCCCTTTCCAAACTCTTTATTGAACACCCACTACGTGAGAGCCTTCGTGTTCAGGGTTACCAGAGAGTCAGCTGTCTTCAGGAATTAGAAAGTTCCAGGCCTGAGGAAGCCACAGTGAATATTGTGAACGCAGTATTGGGACTTTACCATATTCCTACCCTGAGACTACAAAGTTCATTTCTTTTTTTTTTTTTTTTTTTGCCTGGGGAAGCTTGTGACTGCTTGGACTAGCAGAGTACATGAAAGTATGCAATGCGCCATCTATGACTTCTAAGACAAAGTCGGGAAAGGCACTTCTGTTCACAAAAGTCAGATTTTAGTAGGTTAACATTGTATGTGGGTATTCCCTGGAATGTTGGAAAGGTTCTGTATTATATTTATTGTCACAAGTTGAATGACAAATGAGTATGCTTCGTCACTGTAGAGGCAGCACAGAAACACTGCCGTTTTAGGTATTTAACATGAACGCTCCCGTCCCTCCCTCGCTAACCCAGGTGCTGCTATGCTCTGGGACATTAGTTAATGACACATAGGTGTTGTTAGTGTGTCAGGTGTGCAAAGCCTCCCTCCCCGACACAGTGCCCGCCTCCAGTACTTCTCTAGAGTTATCAGGACACATGCAAACTCTTGACCCTCTTGATAACTGGTCTTAAGTCACATCCCTGAGCAGTAGAGGAAATGATAACTTCTGAGAGCTTTGCATCACTGTGAACTACTCCTTCCTCCCTTCCCCCCCTCCCCTCTTCTCCCTCCTCTCCCACTTCCTCCTCTCCTGTTCCTCCTCTTCCTCTTCCTCTGCCTGCCCCTAGTGCTTTTCATTCTCTCTGCCTTCCCTAAGGCCTCCTCCTGAAAAGCCCTGGGGGTCTGAACATTACCTCGATTACTGTCTGGAATTCCTGTAAATTAGTGCAGACATTCCAGAAAGCTTTGCTTCTGAAGCAGAGGCATGCCACAATGCATCATTCAGGGACTGGTGTGTGAACATTGTCTTTGAGGTTGCTCATATAAATAGTCTTAGCACTAGCCCATTTACATAAAAGATTGGAAATTTTGGAGATTAAAAATAGCCAGTGTATTATCAAATCCCCTTTGTTCAGAGTCTGGATAATTGGCACTTAAAGATTTGTGGTTTGCCTCTCAATGCCAGTCTCCAGATATTAGGTTCAAAGTGAGGCTCTACAGGGCTGCGGTTGGGCAGCGTCTCCTGGAACAGGAGCCACAGCTGGTGGCAGGAGTGGATCCAGGCCCTGTTGGCTCTGCCTGCCCGTTGTAGCCTTCAGACCTGTGGGAGCATCTCGGCACAGGCCTGTGTGGCTGTGCGTGCCCCCTTGTGACCTTGGAGGGAAAGAGAGCTGGAGTTCAATTACTGTTTATTATCTTCATAATTATTCCTCTTTGTGTCCCTGCACCCCACTAGAGACAGTTCAGCCATACGACTGCCCCGTGTTCATGTCCCAAGTGAATAGACTAGTATTCTGGTGTGACGTGAGGCTCCTTCCTCCCGGATTCCTTCCCAGGGCACATGTTTTCACGTCAGCACCAAACTGGGTGGGGCTGACCTGTGTGGTCTAGGAAGTCCGTGCTGGGGAGAAAACTCGACCTTGTAAGGATCAGCACTGGCAAGGGCAGACAGGGAGCCCAGCTGTGCAGAGGTCAGTCACCAGCTGCATGCACTGGGACAAGCTGTGTAAGAGGGTGGGATATTCCCACCTTCCCTGTTAGGGGGCTGAGGTTCAGAGCACAGGCCTGCTGTGTGATGAAGGCACTGTTTTCCTTTGTTTTGTTTTTAAGACGGGGCCTCAGGAGCCATCTATGGAGCTCAGGTAGACGCCGAGCTTCTTTCTGACTGTCCTGCGTGCGCCTCCCAGTGCTGAGATTACAGGGAATGCTGGGATCACAGGTGTGAACCTCCGCAGCCAGGTCCGTGTGGTGCTGGGGACCGGACGTGCTAGCCAAGCACATTACTGACTGAGCTACACCCCGGCCCCAGACCCAGGTCTTTTTGTAATTAAGGCTTTATAAATCAAGTCTGTCTTGAAAAGCCCAGGTCAAAGTCTGTGATGTTTTATATATCTGACTTACTCATTTTGGACTGTCTTTTGGCCATAATAACTCACAAGACACATATAAATGTCCCCTGAAAGTTGTGTGTCAGCCAGTTGCTGGTAATCGTGTGCCTCCGGAGGCCTGACAAGAGAGAGGACCTTGAGGAAATCCTGTCACAAAGTTGTAAGATGTCACATTCTCACTGAGCAGGTGTTTGTTGGGCAGCCCTTTCCTGCCAGGAACCACTCCGCGGTCTCTTTTCTCATGGGGCTTTCTGTTCAGGGGAGGAGCTAGGATGGTGGTGTTGAGGAAGGTCAGCTGGGAACACCCCATTCAACAGGAAAATGATTGCAAACTGATAAGTTACACCATAGCGCTTGGTTTTCACAGTGCGTGATGTGCCTGTGTGCGCGTTGGAGGGTGTATGCACACACTGGGGAGGTCTTCGTGCTCACACATGGCCTCAGATGACGTTATTCTTAAGAGAGGGATAAACTTTACGACGCCAATATGGAGAGACTTTGAAAGTCCAGCTCCGCCAAAGGGCTTAAAAATCTTAGAATCTTACAATGAACTCTGCTCTGTTTGCAACTCAGGTGGTTGTAAAGTTGAGCAGAGACTGTCCGGGTGAGGTTCAATCTTGAAGATTTTGAAGTTTGCAGAGCGAAGAGTCGTGGATGGTGAAGTTCCCGCTCTGAGGGGAAAAGCCTGCTGCAGATTGCCAGTGTAGAAGGAATCAGCTACTCAGTGTAGGAGAAGGAGCTCGCCCAGGCAGACAGCTGATATGTTCAATGATTGCACTCTTCCCCTTTTCCTATAGTAAGACACAGACCAGCAAGATGTATAGGAATTCATTTATTTTTGAGACAGGATATTATGTGTCTCAGGCTGCCCTCAAACTCACTATATATTGAAGATGGAACTCTTTTTGTTTGTTTGTTTGTTTTTCCAGACAGGGTTTCTCTGTGTCTTTGGAGGCTGTCCTGGAACTTGCTCTTGTAGACCTGGCTGGTCTCAAACTCACAGAGATCCGCCTGCCTCTGCCTCCCGAGTGCTGGGATGAAAGGCGTTCCCGGCTGGTCTCGAACTCTTGATCCTCCTAGGATTACAATGTGCATATCACTGTGCCTTGTTTGTATGTTTGCTGCAGACTGAAACCAGGGTTTGTAAAAGCTAGGTATGAACTCTTACCAACTGAGCTATGGTTTTCAGTCCTACTTTGTTTCCCACGCTACTTCCGGATGCTAGCCCGGTGCTCTCTTGCTGACTTACATTTCCAGTCCTGGATGGAACAAAACAAAACACAGAAAGCGAGGTCCCTTCTATTTTGACAGCTTTTATACAAGAAAGAAAAGTAAATTGTATGCTCAAATATACCCTACTACATAATGTCAGCAGAATTTATAGTTTCGCATCTTATGTGTGTCTTCACAAAGTGGTTTTGGGACCCTGCTGGCACACCCTTTATAGAAAACAACTCTTTACGTCTGCTTTGTTTCTGGGTCTTGGTATGTAGTGGTGGAGACATCTCAGCACACAAGAGTCTTGCTCCCCAAGCACCTTTACACGCTAGGGCTAGGCAAAGCTACCTTGGTGGAGACAGCCTCACTTCAGCCTGCATGATGGCTAGATGAATGTCATCCCAGTGATTTAAAGGTCTCTATTTGAAAATCCTGGCAAGAGATTTTCATTTTCAAGACAAGGCAAGTTCAGAACTTCCCATCACCTCACAGCAGTTTGCAAAAGGCTTTTGGAAAACCTAGTAATTAGAGGAGAGGTCAAAGAAAGAAAACTTAAGGTGCCCACGTTAACTTTAGGGACTTGGTGAGGAGAGGGGAGGTGGGCATCTGGAGGTGGCATTTTCTAGCAGGGAGGGGGAGGGGCTATTGTATACTTCTCAGTTCTGGGGCTTAGAAGAGCAGACCACAGCAGGTTCTGCCTGTTAGTTTGCATAATAATACGGGTTCCAAGCCTCATGGTTAGTGTTTACCTCTCACTGAGGAGTCAGATAGAAAATAAACTAGTGCTTAAGTGTGGAAAGTCAAGAGGCCACCTCTAGCCCAACTACATAAGCAACAAAAACACTTGCAAATTAGTGAAGCACTTGAACATGCCGCCAGTGTAGGGAACCCTGGGCGTCTGGCTGGGAAACCCTAGACCGCTGTGGCCCGGTTCCGATTCCATTTTACACATCGTGCTCATGTGTGCCTCTTATACTTTTCCTGTCATGAGTGACTTATCAGAATGCCATTTTCCTTAGGAAGTAAGTGGTCATTTGCCTCCTGATCCAGTCTTTTCTGGAGGCACTTTATAGAACCAACTCCCCCACTCCAAAATACCTCTACATGGATTACAGGCCCATTTGTGTGATTAAATATGGATTATGATCAAGTTATTCAAATTCAAAGTTTGCTGCTGAGTTTTCTCAGTAAGAAATAAGGACCACGGCATTTCCCTAGCAACTTCAAGATACGCAGATGTGCCTGAAGCTTGAAAACTGTGTTCTTAAGTAGCCTCTCTCCCAGTGATTCTCCTGTGACTTAAAGAATGTATTTGTATATTAAATGTGTCAGAAAGTACCTCATGGTGTATTATAGATTAACTGTGCATTTAGCAAAAAAAAATTTTTTTGGTTTTTACGAGACAGGGTTTCTCTGTATTGTTTCGGAGGCTATCGGTCCAGCCCGGCCTCGAACTCACAGAGATCCGCCTGCCTCTGCCTCCCGAGTGCTGGGATTAAAGGCATGCACCACCACCACCCGGCTGCATTTAGCAAAATTTTAGACCCAAAGGAAGAGAACTTGTATCCTCAGCCCCCCCCCCCGCCCCCAGCAAACAAAAAAATAAAGGATTCTTCTTAGTCATGATATTCTAGATGGTCAGTTATTGTTATTTATTTTGGGGGGGAGTGGGGGTTTGAGACAGGGTCTCTCTATGTGTAACAGCCCTAGCTATCTTGGAGCTCACTTTGTAGACCAGGCCGGCCTCGAATTCACAGAGATCTGCCTGCCTCTGCCTCTCGAGTGTTGGAATTAAAGGTGTGCGCCACCATGCTTGGCTCATTTTACCATGGCTCATTTTACCATGGCAATCACGTGCTGGAAGATTCTCATACTTTCCAGGCTAACATGGGACTACACCCCCTGTCCATATTCTCTGTTTAAGAGGGTGAAAATAGCATATGCTCCATTGTGGGCAGATTTTCTCTTTGATTCACGCTACTCTTGGTATCTAAGAAGGGAGAGTTGAAAGTACCCAGAAGACTACCCCAGAGATGCGCCACCACTTTCAAGTCAGTCACATCTGCCAGGTGAGTGATCCCGTGTGGCGCTGCCCACATGGGGCTCTTTGGGAGGTAAATGTTGGTGTGGGTGCCGTGCTTCCTCTCCTTCCGTAGCGCCTTCCTAAACAAAAAGACTTCAGAAGCAGATGTTTTTCCCTGCCACACCAACTGTTTGATCCAACTTAGCTTTCATAAATAGTGGAGTTTGTTTCAGTAACAATGTCAAAACACTGGGCTCTGCTGGTAGCATATACAGGCACCATACTGTCGTGTTCTTCTGCTCCGCTGGCCGCAAGCAGGGACTTTTGCCAACACCAAAGGAAGTCTAAGTAACAGGCTGTGGACCTAGGTGACCCTGTGGGAAAGAGACAACAGCTTCCTCATGAAGCCCGTTTCTGACAGCTACGTTTCAGCTTCCTCATGAAGCCCGTTTCTGACAGCTACGTTTCAGCTTCCTCATGAAGTCCATTTCTGACAGCTACGTTTCCTTGCTCTCCATTCAGTAGGTGAAAGGTGTATCCAGGTTGACACAAGTTATCACTGGCCACAGTGTATTTGGGTAACTGGGTTTAAAATTGGTCTTGTTACCTGCCTTGAGTTGGCCTACTGGAATATTTGCACTGTGGTTAGAAGTGTTCATTGATTTTATTATGGAAACCATTCGGGATTCTCCTGTACAGGAAACCCTAAGCGGAATATTTGTTTCTTGTTAATCTTCCGCCTGTTCTGGAGGCAGTATGTCTCCTAACTAGAGAGAGAATGCAGCCTTCCATGTCATAGCTAAAGGGCTATTTGCATTCTGCAGTCTTGTCTCCGTGATCAGTCGCCTGTTTAACGACTCGGGACCACGTTTTCTTTTTGAATTCAATTCTAGTAAATTCTGGCTCTTAGGTTGTTGTTGAGGATCGAGGGGGTAGAAAGAAGGGACAGCGAGTAGGGCTTTGAAAACTAACCCTGCTTGTAGGCGCCACACAGAATCCGCTTTCAAAGTGCACACCGTTTGGTAGCTCCAGACGATGTGAGATCTGCCATCATATTCCTTTCTGGTAACTTGAAATAAAAACATGGCTTCCTCTGGGCACGTCCTGCTTCTCCCACTGGTTTCGATGAGCAGATATTCTGTTTCTCTGGCTTCGGATTTTAGCTAGAATTTGAATCCTCTACCTCAAATCCAGTGGCTTGTGCAGTTACATTTCCATCTATGTGTTGCATAAATTTTGTAATTAAACATTGGGTTATTTTTATATGAACAACACACAATGTCAGTTCTTAAATGGATTGCAAACTGCGTAAGGCATTGGAATATCAGTGTGATGTTTGAAGTGGGCAGTGACTGTTTCTGTTAGCCTTCCATCAGTGCAACAAAAACCCAAAGAACCAACTTCGAGGGGGGATCCCGTCAATGACCAGTTGGCCGGATTGCTTTCGGAACTGTGGTGAGGCCGTACATCCTGGTAAGAGTGTGCTATTGGCTGCTCTCTTCACAGATACTGTGAAGCCAAGGGTAGAGGAGGAGGGGCTGCTCCTTCCTTATATCCCTAACAAGCCCTGCCCCCAATCATTCAACCTCCCACTAACCCTATCCCACCACCCACCGATACTGCTGTGGGCCAGGAACCCAGCCTTTGACAATTTAACCTTTGGAGACACAAAGCACAGCACCCTTCAAACACTGCCTTATAACATTGGTGCAGGGCATACTTTCTAGGAGAAATAATGAAGTAAGCAGACTCATCACTTTCCTTTTAGTGTCTGGTTCCTTTGAAGTGACTTTCTGTGCATGTATGGTGACTGTCAAGTGATTCCTGTCCTAATGCCCAAGCCAAAGAAATCTTTGTTTTATTTTGTTTTGTTGTTGGTAGGGATCAAACAACCCAGGGCCTTCAGTATGGCAAATAATGCTTCCCAGTGCTTCCAAGATCTGGGCTACTGAGCTGTATCAGGGGACAGGAACTATGGTTAAATTAGGGGAGGTCAGCCCAACTTGGTTCACAGTTTTGGCTTTGAGTTCAGGTTTGTCCTGTGTGTGTGTGTGTGTGTGTGTGTGTGTGTGTGTGTGTGTGTGTGTGTGTGTGTGTTGTATGTGTTTCGTGCCAGGGTTTCTCTGGGTAACAGCCCTCATTGTCCTGGAACTCTCTTTGTAGACTAGGCTGGCCTTTAACTCACAGAGATCCGCCTGCCTCTGCCTCCTGAGTGCTGGGATTTAAGGCATGGGCCACCACTCCCAGGAGGCTTGTTACCTTTGACAGCTATCTTGCCATTCATTCATTCATTCATTCATTCATTCATTCATTTCCTGCCAAATCCCAGCTATTGGTTGCCAGACCTTTAACAGTGTAAATACCAGTTGGTGTTACATAAGACCAAAAACTTAGGGATCTTTGAGTTCCAAATAAGTCTACAAACCGCTGTATTGAAGCAAAGCATTTGGAACTTTATTTGAGATGTCTTTCACATTTCTGTATGAAAAAAGAAATGCATATTTGACTTCACCATTACAAAACTAATCATCTTTGAATATTCTTCCCATCTCTTTTCTTGGCCACTAGTTTTTATAAACAAACTTGAAATAATCAAGGCCAGTCTACCAACCAGCCTCTGGAAGGATTGACTCTACATTATATTTACACAAATTAATTAATGGGACCTTAGGCTGTACTCTGGTTCACATATGGTAACCCCTATTTTGAACATACAGCTACTTATTTCATGTCCTTTAAAAGATAATGATTTTTAAGTAGTGGATTTTAAAAATCTTTGTTTATGTCAGGGGAACACGTGCTAAAATTCACATGTGGAGGTCAGAGCAGTTTGCTGGGGTCTGTTTTCTCCTTCTATCTCCTAGGTCCACCCGGAATGGAACTCAGGTTATCAGGCTGGTGACAGGAATCTTAACTCACTGAGTAATCCCATCAGCCTCTAATTATTTTTGTAATAAGAATGTATTTATTTCCTTAAGAACCAGATTAGGATGTCCAGCATTTCTTTTGGTGTTTGACTGAAGTCACTAATTTCACACATGCCCCTATTTGTACTTCTTAGGAACTGTGGGTTACCAGGTTACCTAAGTCTGTTCACAGTAGCGGATGTGAATTTTCCCCCAGGAAAAGAACATCATCTCTGCTGACAGGCATTCCTCCAGGAAGTGTTTTCTTTTGAATCCTCCAATGTTCCTATGAGGCTCTTACCTACAAACTGACACAGAAGTTTTTGCACATTCATGGGCTACAGTATGATAGTTCTACGTGTGGATACAGAGTGATCAAAGTATAGTACTTGTCATATATCCACCAACTTAAACCCTGGTAACTTCTTTTTTGGGTAGTATTCAGGATCTTTTCTTCTGACCACTTCAGAATATACAATAATTGTTAACTATAGTCACTCCATGATGCCCTAGAATGCCAGACTGAATCACATTATCAAACTGTGCTTTGGGCCCATTCGACAACCCTTCTCTCTCTGGCCGTATTTGTATAATTCCTGCTCTGTGCCTGTGACAATGCCAGGGGCATTGCAGCTGGTCAGACAGGCAGGAGATGTGGTTTTCTTCCCTTCATTTCACTTAATATTGTTCCGGAAGCTCCCGATGATGGTTTGCCTACTTATCTCCTTTCCGACAAAGAACAAAGAATGTCTGACAAAATGCCAAATATAAAAAAAGAGTCAAAAATGAAAGTGAAGTTCAAGTAGAAACAGCAGGAGCTGTTCTCAAGAGCACAGTTGTCTGATTCTGCTCTGCACATGGGCAGTGTTAGCAATGAGAGAAAACAGGATGGAAGACAGTCTCCTTTACCTGAACATGTGCTGAGCACATGAAGAAGAAACGATGGTTTTACCAGAGTTTTCATGCAGGATGCAGTCTTCTCTGGGAGGCAGGGCATCCTCAGACTCCTCTGCTCCTTGGCGCATACATATCCCTTTCGTGTATTCCCCTTAGTCTCTGCTTCAGTTAGTAACACGATGATTCATGTTTACATCCGGAGAATTTGCTCAGACAGACTGGGGATTTACACAAAGAAGTCTTATTGTGCTTTTTGGAACAGCAACAAGAAGAACAACAAAAACAGTTTGTGAAACAAACTGAATGATCAGAAAAATGGCGAAACACAACAAAAGGAATAGGTTAAGATAGTGAGACGATGGAGATCTGGGTTGTAGTGAGCTTGTGCTGGGTTGAAGGATGGACACCTGGAGTCACAGAACCCAGACAGGCAGGATGCAGAGATGAACGGCCTCCGCTGTCTGCCTGCCCACTCATTGACAGCAGGCAAGCAAACAGAGAGAGCTGCTTCTGATGGCGGCAGGTTCTCCGTGGTAACAAATCAGCCTAAATTAATATCTTTCTAGCCTTCCAGACTTGAAGGTCTTCCTCCAAATACAAAGCATTCAACGCTTCTCCCACTTACTAAAGACTCATAATTTCCCCCTCTTGCATTTTGGGTTAATATTTAACTTTTTAAAGTATTGTACCTATTTTGGCAGGTCAATAAAATAAAACTTTTCTAGAGTGTATTCTGACTTTCCAGAAAGGGAGTCTTAAAAGGAAAAAAAAATGCATATAATGAGGTTATACTTCTATGAACCTCCACCATCTGGAAGCTGGGAGTATGTTCAAAAAATGAAAAACAGACTAACAAATAAAAAAAAACAACGTGGAAAGAGGTATGTATTTGGGGTGAGGACAGTTTCACATCTAACTATGACAAAGCATGTGACCGTTTTGTGATCACAGGACAATAGCCATGAGAAGCAGGTCAGAAGAGAATAGGCAAAAAAGCCAAGTTGTGAGCCAGGGAGACACAGTTGCTTAAAGTCCTTCAGATCAAGGGTAAGGCCAGAGAGCTCTGGTGGTTTTCTGTCCTGACCTTGCATGGACATCTATTACTGACATTTATGCCAATGATGAGCATCCACGAGACGCTGTCTTCTATTTTAGAAAACAGGATTAGAAAGCTGCCATGCTTCTGAGATATCATTAGTGACTCTGACCAGGCTGGGATTCGCTCTTTGGAGGGCTGTTTTCCCTGGAACCCTCATGAAGTGTCATTCTCACCACCGACTTTGAACAGCCTTGCTGGCCAAGGGCTGTTTCTAACCTTTCTTCTGTTTTGATGCCGTTGCTGGTAGAAACCATTTACCGTCCTTTTGGTGTCTGTACACAGTAATCACTTAGTAAATGTAAGCCATTATTATTAGTGCTGGCCTATGTCTAGGATCAGAAGATACAGTGTGTGATCGAATCTTTCCTGAATCATTCAAGGAGACTATGAAAAGAAAACTCAGGTTAGCTGGGGGTACACTGTATGCCCTCAGTGGAGCAGTACCCTCTGGAAAGAGTTGGGACCAGAAACTTAGGGAACTCATTCCTTGTTTCAAACACTGGTTAATTTGCTGACGTAAATGAAGGCTTCATATGGCAGGAACCATATAGCACTGGAGTCTGCATGTGTATAGACACTGAAAACCAGTCAGTGTAACTACTCCCACCCATTTTGGCTTTAACAAGGCAGTGGCCCTTTGTTAGGTGGTCAGTGTACCTCACTGATGGAAATTGGGTCTTCTGCTTACTGTTCCCGGTGCCTTCAGTCTTGTCTAGGCCCGTGGTAGTTGCTCTGTAAGAACTCAAAGGAAGAAATTCTTGTCATTTTGAACCTGTGGGATTTCATAGCCATATGGAACTACATGTTCAAGGAACCATATTTTTACCTCCACAAGGGAGGTAAGAATGTTTTTAAGCTCCTTTTCAATTTAGTGCTTTCCTAGGATTGTACAGGATCTAGAAAGTTAAAGTTAAGACAAGAGAAATGGAGATGCAGTTGTAATTAACATGTCATCCTTTAGACAGTTGATGAGTGGCTCCACTCCAACAGCCTTTTACAAGGCAAATAGATAAAAACAAGGAACAGACCCTCTTCAGGGGGCTGTCAAATAGGGGCAAAAGAAAATCTTACTGCTCTGGGATGTTTTCTTCAGATTACTGTTGGAAATGTAGCAAATATCCTCAATTTTGAAAGAAACAAATGAATACTATCTTTTATATCCATATACTTTATCAAAAAATTGGCAAATAAGGAAGAATTTGATTATCTTTGGTGTAAACTCATGGCCTGTCTTTCTTTGAATCACTTAATATCTATCTATCTATCTATCTATCTATCTATCTATCTATCTATCTATCTATCTATCTTTTCAAGGTAGGGTTTCTCTGTATTATTTTGGAACCTGTCCTGGAACTTGCTCTGTAGACCAGGCTGGCCTCAAACTCACTGAATCACTTAATTTTAACAGATAAATGTGCTGCTTGGGAGAGACAAGGAAAGTAGTCAGTCAAAATAATGAGTTCTTGAGTGAGAATGGATTTTGGAGGCCATGTGGTCTGACCTAAATAATACAGGAATTCCATCTACAGAATCCCTGACAGATGGCTATACACTTGTGTTTTGAATACTTTTTGGTGTCAGGAAATGTGTTATTTCAAGAGGCAGCATATTTTATTGTTGGACAGTTCTAAAAGTTAAAAAAATAATATTTTCACACATAAAGACAAAATTTCTGTCTTTCTAGCTTCCATCTGCTGATCCAAAATATTTATTAAATACTCTACAGTTGAAAGACATTCCATAGCTGTATTTTCATATGGAATGACCAAATAGGTGGCTCTCCAGTACTTACAGAGTTTTCAGTGGAGAGTCCTTGATGTCTTGGAGATCACAGATGGTTTTGAAGGGCCCCTCCCTGCCTGCTGGGAGCTATGAACTGGTTAGGATGCTAGATTAAATACGTTTTACACTAGCCAATGAATGACGCCACATGACCGAAGCTTTCTTCATACTGTCATGTGTAGGAGTGAACCCCACAAAGCTATCCGCCCATCAGGGCGGGGTCAAGGTAGAGATAAAAGGAAGTGAAAGGAAAAGGGGCTTCCCTTTTCTCCTGGAAGCCAGCCACGCTTCTAACTCCTGGTCTGTGTGACTCTCTCCCTCTCTCTCTCTCTGGTAAATAAATATATTGTTTTCCCTATATAGCATCGAATATTGTTATAGTCATGGGTAGGAAAATCTTGACGAAGAAAGTTGGAACATAAGAAAATTTCAGTGAAAGCACTTTGCTCTGATTAACTCACAAATAAGAACGGCACTGAGTAGTCTAAGGAAGCTGCTCAAACAATGGCCTAACCTAAAACTCTGTGTGTCTCACTCAGCTTCTGTGCAGGCATGACAGCCATTCTGAAGCCATTGAGAGTCGCTTAAGGTTTTACACTTTTCACTATTCACTTTTTTCTTTTTGTTTTTTGAGACATGGTTTCTCTGTGTAGCCCTGGCTGTCCTGGAGCTCACTCTTGAACTCAGATATCTGCCTGCCTCTGCCTTCTGGCTGCTGGGAATATAGGTGTTCCCACGACCATCTGGCTTACCTACTTTTTAAATTCCTTTACCCACCCAAACAAACAAAACAACTATGGCTGAGTTGAAACGGAAACAAATTCTTAGTTTAATATCTTCTCTTGTGACTTGACTTTTTGCCTGCATCACCACTCATCTTCATCATTGGTATTACCTTCTCTTTGTCTCCTTCCTAAATGTCATATTATGCCCACACTTCCATTTATTTACCTATATATTTGCATATATTATGGGCTAGGACTCATGTAAGAGGAAAAAGATGCAGTTTTCTTTCTGAGTTTCAGTCACCTACCTTAATATTATACTTCTCAAGTCCATCCATTCGTGTAAGTTTCATGATCTCATGTTTCTTTACAGTTGACTAATATTCCATTTTACATACATACTACATTTTCATTATCAAGTCCTTTGTTGATTGTCCTCTAGATTGGGTTCATTTCTTGCTATCACAGAAAAGGAAACTATGACCAATTTATCTGATGAACATATCTGAAAAAATTTTCAATGGAATTCTTGCAAGCTGAATTCAGGAATACACTAAGAAGGTCATAACCATGTGGGCTTCATCCTGGAGATTCAAGGTTAGTTCAGTATATATAAACCAATAAATGTAACACACCATGTAAGTAAACTTAAGGAGAGAAACCACATAGCCATCTTTGTTTATGCCACAGCATATGTAAACCAATAAAAGTAACACACCGTGTAAGTAAACTTAAGGAGAGAAACCACACAGTCATCTCTGTTTATGCCACAAAGGCATTTTGCAAAGTTCAACATGCTGTCACGACATTAGGAGTAGTTGGAGCGTTGCTTAAAATCATAAAGGCTGTATGTAACAAACCTAAAGCTAACACTGTGTTAAAAGGCAGCCTGAGAGAATTTCCTGTAAAGTCAGGACTGTGCCAAGGATGCCATTGCTCCCCTGTCCTGTTCAATATAGGACTCAAACTCTTACCTTTAATAGTTAGGAAAGGGAAAGACACAAAAGGGATGAAACCAGGAGAGGAAGACATCAAACTGTCCTTAGAGACTCTGCTTAGAAACTTTGAGATCTAGTGAACGCAATAAAGCTGTACGACTCAAAGTAAATAAATATATATATGTATTCCTATATATGTATGCATGTGCTTCCAGTGAACTCAGGAAAATAAATTAGGGGAAATACTCATTCATAATCAAGAATTCTAACTTAATAAATAAATAAAGTGTCCAGGAGTAAACCTAATCAAAGAAGTAAAAGACTTCAACAATGAAAACTTCAAGACCTTGAAAAAGAAAATTGAAGAAGATAGACAACGAGAAGACCTTCCAAACTCCTGCACTGGCAGAATTAAAATTGTGAAAATGGTTATAATACCTAAATTGATTTATGGATTTAATACAATACCCATCAAAATTCTGATGTCATATTTCACACACGTGGAAAAATGAATCCAAGAATTCATGTAGACTACAAAAGATCATGGGCAGCCGAAGAAACCCGAGGAGTAGAACACAGCAGCGAGTACTGTAATACCCGACTTCAAGTTGTACTGCAGATCTGTAGTGATAAAAACAGCCTGGTACTGCCATAGAAATCTTTGTTAAGAAGTGAAGACAAGCCAGGCAGAGGTGGCACATTCGCTTAATCCCAGCACTTTGGGGGCAGAGACAAGTGGATCTGTGTGAGTTCAAGGCCAGCCTGGTCTACAGAGTGAGTTCCAGGACAGGCTGCAAAGCTACATAGAGAAACTCTGTCTTGAAAAACAAAACAACAAAACAAAACCAAAACACGAGAGAAAGAAAAGAAATGGAGAAAAGAATCACGCTGCTCCCTTCCCCGCCCCAGCTTTAACTGCTGGACATGTGACTGAGAGTCACCAGATTATGACCCGTGAGCAAATTCCTGGCCCACCTCTTAATTTCTGTTGTGTCCCACTGTTTAAGATGACTTCTGGAATATATCTAGATGTTTTTGAGAACATTCAAAAGAGAAAGAATATGGCACAAGACATTCAGATTTTTAGAATTCATAAATAGCAATTTGAATTTTCTACTAAATTTTTGTGAAAATTAATCTTTTCTCTTGCTTTGTAAATATTTACAGAAAAGCATTGATTGCCTAAAGTATTTTCTAGATGACACTTTCCAGGAAGGGGTTTCTTGTCCCTGATGCATCCATTCAGAAGTTCCCCATATGTGTGTGCATGCATACGTGGTTGTGGAATTTTTGTTTATTTATAAGAGTGAGATTGGCTCCAGGAAGATAGGTCGCTAGGTGAAGTGGTGGCCCTGCAGGCATATGTGGCGTGAGTTCACACCCTCAGACTTCATGGCAAAGGCTGAGAGAGCCCAAATCTGCCTGGAATCCCAGCACTGGGGAGGTGGAGACAAGCGGATCTCTGGAACCTCATTGTCCAGCCCGCCTCCCTCAGTCCGTGGCCTTCTGGTTCCTTGAGAGACTCTCTCAAAAGCCAGGGTGGTGGGGGCTGGAGAGACGTGGGCTCATTGGTTAAAGAGCACTGCTGTTCTTCTGCAGGCCTGGGTTCAGTTCCCAGCACCCACACGGTAGCTCACAGCTGTCTGTATCTTCCAGGGGAGCTGACACCCTCTTCTGTCCCCCTCAGGGCCCAGACATGGACAAGCACATGAAGCAAAACATGAATACACTTTAAGAAAAAAAAAACGAAAACAGGAACACATGCAGGCAAAACACCCATGCACATATTTTTTTATATAAAAAAAGGTTGAAAATTGGGAAAGACATCCTCATGTTAACTTGTGCCCTACATGAACGTAAATTTAGGCGTACCCACACATGCACATGTGTATAAATACATATATGCACCCCCCCACACACAGGGTGGTGGGACTGTGTAAATGATGTCGTGACAAAGGATGGTAGACCTGAAACGCTTAACTTCAGTAGGAGCTCCTGTTGGCTGTAAGGATCAGCAGTGCCTGGAAGCCAGAGGGCCTGGTGAGGAGAAGCAAGGGACAGGCTTCGGACACCTATTAGACTACAGGTGTATACTACTGCGCTCCAAAAATAGACAGCCTGACTTGGGAGCAAGAAGCACAGCCGGGTGTGATGCATTCTAGAATACTCCAAGGGAACAAAATGGGGCTACATTCAAGGTATTCCTCCTTCCCAGGAATGTGATGCTCTTAAAACGAATGGTGTCTTCCCAGTGCTGGGACAGAGCCACCAGCTGTTGGCAGCCTGACTGTGCCCCTCACTGTGTACCTTTTTCTCTGGTGTCATGAGCTATGACTGACATTTTCAATGAAGGGACTGCATGTTGTCACTTAGTGCTGCTCATTGAAACCTTGTGCTTAGAACCTTCTGGAAAAGAAAAGGACAAAGGAGATTGGTCACTGCTTTTTGCCTTCCCTGTTAAGAGAAATTAATTAGAGATTTAAGAATACTTTGAAAGCTGTTTTTGAGGGGCATTTGGAGACTGCCATTCCTAACATTGTCACCTCCCTGGACAGACTCTGACACATGGGCCGGGTGACCCATGGCAGGAGCCGAGCTCGGCTCTGCACGTGACACACAGGCTTGCGTCCAGGTGTGTGCTGCCTGTGTGAGTCTGTGGGAAAGAGAAAAGCGTCACAGTTGTGCTTAGCTAGCCGTCGGAGCTGGCCACCCCCGGCAGCACCACCTTGTGGATCTGTGCCTCAGTGGAGAGTGAGTATGCTTCCTTTCTGAGTAGCTCTTCACTCTACACACTTCGGGGTTTAGACATAGGAGAGTTCCGCAGATGCAGGTGGGCGGGTTCAGCCTCCCAATTTCCCTGTGTTTGAAACCACCCCGGGTTTCACTAAATTCTTCTGCGTCCCCATTCGTTGTCTTTAGCCCGTTTCAGGAAGGCATGGCTAGCTTCACGAGGAATGTGAACCGGGCACCGGCGACTCGGAAACAGTGACACAGAGGAGCACACAGAGATGAGACAGGCTGCCCTCAGTAGGCACTGGTGGCTCAATGCTATGGGCAGCTTTGAGTCATCCTGGGCCCTCTGGGCTGCCACGGGCTTGCTCTGGACTCCCGAGTGAACTTCAGTGCTGTTTCCTGGCTGGGAAACCAGAGTATGTATTAAGGCTCAATACCCAGTTGTCCTGAGTGCGATGTTTGGGACTAACAAGCCACAAGTGTGTGGTCTTGCGTGAGGTTCCTGCATTGCTGTGCACTCTGTCCATCATGCAGTCAGTTTGGGTGAGGGCTTCTTGCAAAGTCTTTGCTCAAGATGAAGGGAGCCACGACTCCTGAGCAGCTGCTTATGATCACCCAAGCCAGCTGTTATTGCCACTGTTAATATGACGTTAAACTTTAATATGACTTTCTGACAGTGTGTGTGTGTGTGTGTGTGTGTGTGGTGTGTGTGTGTGATATGTGATGCATATGTATGGTATGTGATGCGTGTGGTGTGTATATGTGTGTGTCTGTATGTGTGGTCTCCGTGTGTGTGATATGTGTGTATGTATGATGTGTGTGTGTGGTGTGTGACATATGTAACCAGTATTGTTCATTCTGTTGTCTCTGATCTTTCCTGGAGACAGGACCCTTCAAATTGTGACTTTTGTTGACATCAGCACAGGAGTTTTGCTAGGCTTCACAAATCTGTAACTTCTTTCCTATTTAAACTGCTTCTTCCTCCAAATGGGAGGGAGCCATGGCACCTGACCCACTACACAGGACAAGAGGAACACAGATTCGCTGCAAGTCTCCGCTGCGGCCCATGGAAAGCAGTTGAGCTCTGTTCCTAGCACTAGAGATTTACTCCATGAAGTTCTGTGTGAAATTCAACGTGTACTCAGTTCCTCCAGAAGAAAGCAGTCTGGTTCCTGGAGCGTGAGCGGCATGGTTTCACCTAAGCAGTGATTCTGCTGATGGTGCGGACGTTTGCCAGCCTGCTCCCTGGCCTTCTTGTGGAGGGCCTCTGCTGACAGTAGGTCGCATGCCTGCACAGGAGGCCAGCCTGTGTGTGTGGTGACGCTCTGGGTGGAGCAAATGGCTGCCTTTGAGAACCTGCCTGGAGAGCCATGTGCAACTGCTCTTGAGCAGTAGGTGTCACTGTAGTCAGTGGCTTCTTCAACTCAGCACAGAAGGGGTTAACTGGGTCTGGGAGAGACAGTGCTGGGGGGGGGTTAGCCCATCTGTGCCCTCTGTAGTGTTGGTCTTTGTCCTGGGGTACCGATTGACACCCACAAAAGACCCATGTTGACTCCGCTTTTCCTTAAGAACTAGAGAGAGATACTTTATCCTCTGTAATTTGGAGTCGAAGACCCACCTTGGATGCTATGGTGGATTGGGGTGTTGTGGGTATACAAGTCAGAGAGTCCTTCTAAAGTGTGGAGATCTGGAACCAGAAGGGTGATTATGTTCTTTGAAAGGACATGAACTAGCTGGATGCATTTCCGTATTGGAGCCCTGCCACTCATGGACAGGGAGAGCCTGTCAGAGCTCACCCCAGCCTCCTTAGAATGCCTCTTGGAACATGGAAGCAGCACAGGGAAAAACAAAAATCATTCCCATAGACAGACAGACAGACAGACAGACAGACAGACAGGCAGGCAGACACACACACACACACACATACACACACACACACACACACCATTCACACATAACACCACACCTCACATCACATACATATTGCCATCTCTCTCAAACACACGACACACCTTACAGGGCTTCTCTTTTGCCATTTTCGACTCCCCCAAAAGCTAATTGTCAACCACTAAGATGGAATTTAGCATTTAGAAACAGCTACTGTGTTGACTAATTAAAAAAAGAAAAAGAAAAAGGAAGAAAGCCATGATTATTACCTAGCCAATTGCCTTTTCAAGCACACCCAATTTTACTTTGTCTTTCCCAGTAACACCCTGGTGTGAAGACAAATCAGACTGACTGAACTCTCTGAGAGTTGTGGATCCCCCCCCCCAGACAACCATCTCTCCACCGACCTCCCATGCAGCTCGGTAGATTGCTTTTTAAAACAAGAACTACGTGTGGACTACCTAGGGTGATAGAGAGAGGCCCATGGGACAGGGTTGTGTCCACTTTTTGCCTGGCTGGCTGTGTCGTTAGCAGCCTGATGAAGCCTCGCTCTTGAGAGCACAATATGTTAAGCTAGATTGCTCTTTCCTCTCCCCTTCTGTCTCCCTTTTAAAGCATCGCACACTCGCAGGGCCAGGTGGCCTTGCTTCCTGCCTCCGCTGCTCGCTGTTGCTAAGCGAGAGGCACCCGCTCGCACATGAAGCTAAACCAATAGCGTCCTGACCCCCATCGGCTGGTAAAAGCCGAAGAAAGAGAATCCCACCGAGCCGACTGTGACCGGTGGGTCCTCCTCCCCCTCCCACCTTTTCTCTTCCGACAGGAAGGGGCGGCGGCGAGGGCGATGGGAGGAGGAAGACGGAAGAAAGGATGGGGGAGGCGAATCCTACCACGCTCTGCTGTACTTGGGATAAATGCCATTTTTTTCCCTTTGTGAAGCAAAGGAACAGTGGCTTCCCCAGGCAGATGAGCTTCTTCCTGTCCCCAAACCACCCGTGCTGCCAACGCCCGAGCTGGCTGTTGACCTGCAGACCCGGGCTCTATCTCACTTGGAAAGGGCCCAGCAGTTAAGCCCCTCAGTTTTGGAGACCTAGGGACGCTCTGTCGGTTCCCCCCCCCTCTCCACTTCTCTCCTTTCCTTTGCGTCTCACAGTACCTTCTTCCCAGAATGCAATTCTTTGAATGTTAAAAATTAGCAGAGGGTGTTTTTACATACCGTCTTGTGAGGACATCGTCAGAACGTGGGGGTTGGAGGGTGAAGGTAGAGGCATACATACAAAAGTAATTTTTAAAACTTCGCCCTCAGGATTCTTCTTGGTCTTTGGCAAATTGTATTCGAGAACAAAATGAAATGGCAGGCAGATCTCGGCTGGAAAACTGCCAGTGTAGACAGACAGCCAGTGCTTGGGTTGAGATTATATAGAGGAAATGACCTTTCTCCTATAATTACCTGGATATTTTGAGAAACATCAGACCCGAGCTACCTGGATAATTATAGCTTTGCAGATCTGACCTTAGGACAGTACAGATTTCACGGAGCATGTTTGCTCTCTTTGGTGACAAGAGGGGAGAAAGCCACTGCTTTTGTAGCTCAGGTACAAGAAGCCTTCTTGTGTGGGGTTGATTGTCCCCTGGCCTTTTGCTGAGCGCTGTGTCACCTGGTGCATTTCTTCTGGTCTGTTCCTGCATTTGCTATTTGGGTGCTCTGTCAAAGGATGACGTCTGCCCCACCCCTCCCTTGGGATTCCACAGAGAGTGTCCCTTCTCCCTCCCCATCTGCCTTTCCAAGCCTTCACACAAATTTTTGTCTTTTTGTTTGAAGCAAAGCTAAATGGCTTTCGTAGAAGGAAACACAGCTAAGACGAGATTCAGCCAAAGTGTTCCCACTGGGAAATGTTTACAAAGGTTGAGGAACTGGTGTTTCCCTTCTAGTCTGAAGAGCAAAGGTAGCCAGTGCTGCCTGCTGCCTTGACAACATCTGAAGACAAACCTCAAAATGAATCTCGTTCTACCTGCTTCTGGTTTCTTCTGGGCTAAACCAGAGGTGCTCATAGGGTCTGGAATGTCAGATCCATGCAACACCTTTGTCTTCCTACTGCATCTGTTTTATGAATGACAAAGTGAGGCTCCAAATAGTGGGCTAAGGAGTTTTTAAAAAAAATCAAAGGAAAAAAGAGAAAGAAAAGGAAAGGAAATGGACCTACTAGGGAATTCTGTACACTTGACTCTCCTTCAGCTCTAATTTACATACATCTCCCCCACCCCCATGTCCAGAGCTGAACTGGGAACCAGGCTCTGACCTTATTACTCAGATACAGGCGCCATGCTCCTGCCAAGGGAACCTGTCAGGACCTGCTCTGTTTCTTCTCTTCTTCCTGGTTGAGAATTCTCTGCTTCAATCCTGGCTTCACACCTACCTCCTAACTCGGCAGGCCAAGCACAAATCCCTCTAAGTCCCTAGGTGTTCTGCCCTAAGATTCACACTTGTCTGACATCCTTTGTAGGTTCTAGGAGTGATGTTTCTGCAGGGCTGTTCTGCGCACCTGGTCCTTGTTCTGCTTCTGTTCTCTGGTGTGTGTTCTCTTCAGCGACACTCTCCTCCCACGCTGTCTCTTCCTCGTGGAAATCTTGACCAGACAGGCACATCTCAGATTCCTCTGTGAGCTGTCTCTCAGTCTCTTCCGCTAGGACCTCATCTTCTAGTCTTCTCAAGTACTAAGGTCGTGTTTTCCCTTCTCCTTTGGTACTTGGTATCTTATCCTCCGAGTTGAACCTCTTACATTCTTGGTCATGCCAGCAGCAGCCTGGTGTTGGCCTCTGTATAGGGACAGAGCCTGTGTCTAGCCTCCATTCCATAGTCCCTTCAGCATCCCTGAAATGCCACTTCAGATAAGCACGAAACGACATGCAATGAATTTGCTGTTCAAACAGTTTCTGATTGACTCCTGCCCAGGTACCCCCTGTAGTCCAGTTGCTAACTCTCGGTGCCTACTTGGTGAAATATTGGAAACTATATCTCCTCCATTTCAAGTTATTTAGGCCAGAGTTTTGTCCCTCCTGTCTTCACATTTCCTCATTAGTCCTCTTATTCATTGCCATAACAAAATACACACGACTAGATGATTCATTAAAAGTAGTTTACCGGGCCTGGAGTGATGGCTCAGTGATTTTGAGGGCTTGTTCTTGCAGAGGACCTGAGTTTGGTCCCCAGTACCCAAATGGTAGCTCATAACCAGGTTCAGGGAATCCATGGTCTTCCAGGCACCAGGCACATTCATAGCATACATACATGTACATGAGCAAAACACCCATACACATAAAGTAAATCTTTAAAAAATTCTTATTTGACGTTTACAGCCCAGTATGGTTTCATGCACCTTTAATTCCAGCACTGGGGAGGCAGAGGCAAATGGATCTCTGTGAGTTCAAGGGCAGGCTGCTTTACATAATGTGTTCTAGGCCAGCTAGGTTATACAGTGCTTTTCATTCTGGAGGTTTGGGAGTATGACCCAATCTCCTCTGGCCCATTCTAGTGAAGGCTTCATGATTAGTAGGGCAGCAATGGTGTGAGTGCATGGGAAAGGGTCATATACCAAGATAAGAAGTTAGGGGCCACAGGCTTGCAATCCTAACTACTTGGGAGACTGAGACAGGAAGATTGCGATTTAGGCCTTCCTGGGCTACAGAATGAGCCCAAGGCCAGCCTGGGCAACTTTGCCAGCCTCTTTTTAAATAAAGCAAGCAAGAAAGCAAAACCCCAGAAAGCTTCAGGGGTAAAGCTTGCTCAATAGCACCTCACTGTCACTAGAACTAATGAGGGTTCTATGGGAATGCCCTCCTAGTCACCTACACCCGCTCCCCCAATACCAGCTCTTAAAGATTGCATGATCTCTCCAGGCCGCCACAGGGAAACAAGTTTCTAGTACACACGCACAGGGAGTAGTACTAGCAGAACCAGAGACTTTTCTAGAACATTATAACTAAGTGCTCCATCCCCAACTCCCACCAGAGAAATACCTGTTGATTCATCCCGCAATGGACTCAGGAAACCTAAATAATTCTCTCTTGTCATTTGCGACATTTTCAAACTATAGGAATAGAGAAGATTGGAATTTTCTGTGAATTCAGATTAGACCAGGAGATCACAGAGAAGTCAGCTTAGTGTTGTTGGACTGGCCAGGCAGGAGAAGTGAGGACACACACTGATGAATGAAGCAGGGGTTTAGACAACAATTGTCCTCTTGGTCAGTACTTGCTGTGAGCTCATGGGGAAATAGGGCCTCTACTTGCCATGGTCACTCGGGGACTCAACCAGTATCTTCCACTGGGGGGCTGTAAGACAAGAGAGAGCCTTTGGAGGGTACACCTGTCATTTTACTCACAATTCGTTTGTCAAAAGGAGTCCCGTGACTCCAGCCAACCACACAGGCCTGAGAGGTGCAGTTCTACTCTGAACCTGTGACATACCTAGAAGGTACTTGGAAATACATAGAGTAAAATCAGTGACTCTCTTACTCAAATGTGTCAGGGGAAGTTTATGCTTAGTATTGAGTTTGGAAGTGTGGAGGAGACGCCCAGAATTCCCTTTCCTTTGCATATATTAGTTTTTCCGTTCCTTCCCCAAGACAGACTGTTCTGTTGAACTGGAGAAATGTGGGCCAGGTGGGGTAAATGCTTAAATTCACGATAGAGAGCCTGTCCACTGTTGCCACCCCCTCTCTTGTTCTCTCCCATAGTTCAGAGGCTCTCTGCTGGGCCAGGGTCACAGACAATCCGAACAGGGTTTACAAATGTATCCAGTGACGTAGTAGGCACATTACTTTTCTTTGCGAAACACTGGATGCAGCCTAAATGTCCAACAGTAGGGAATCGTGCGCATTGTGCTATATGTAGGGGGAAGGGTATCTGTGACCACTGGAATTGTATTTTAAAATACTTGAGATGGAAGCATGCTTATAGTATTCAAATTGCCAAGTTTAAGAAAAGCAAGCACCGGAGCTAAGCACGTAACGTTCTGCCTTTTAAAGACACGCGGGACTTGGGAGTGGAGTAACGGTCGTGAGGGGAGAAGACGGCGGGGAGAAGACGCAGGGCAGAGCAGCGGGTACCACGCTGCAGGAGCGAGAGGCGAGAGGCTGCAGGGTGTTGTGCACTATAGGGTGATTCCATATTGTCTGTTGGGAAAAGGTAGGAGAAATGGCTTTGCGTGTCTCTCCAAACACACATGTAAGTCTTAGGGAGGAAGCAGACAATCTAGCCTAGTTTTGGCATGTATACACATCCTCAAACATCTCCATACCCCGTTAATGTGATTAAGTTGTCAGAGATACACTGTAAAATATGTTTAGGTGCATTTGAAGCTACAAATAAAAATACTAACATCTGAGTGCGAAAAGGACATATCTTTTCCTCTCATGTCATATGTGGATTTTGTCTTTTTTTTCCCTTATCTTTTGTGTGTACTTGCGTGTGCCTGTTCATATGTATATAAGAACTTATATGTGTGGAGGTCAAGAAGACATCCTTAATGTCATTGGTGAGGTACCATCCTTCCACTTTTTTATTTTTTTCACACAAAAGTCTCTCATTGGATAGTGGAATTCACCGATTAAGCCAGGCTGACTGGCAAGTCCCAAGGATCTGCCCGCCTCTGCGTCCCCAGCTCTGGGATTACATGCGTGTGTCCCGCCCTGGCTTGTTTTCATGTGTGTTCATGTGTGTTCTAGAGCTTGCACCCCTGTCCTTGTGCTTGTAAGGTAAGCAAACGCCTCCCACCAACTGAACCATTCCTCTAGCTTAGGACTTGTGTAACTACCTCTACCTGAGTATATTCTTTTAAGTTGTGTGCATAATGCTATTTCTTGTTGGTTATTGAGTTGGTGTAAGAGGCACACCTACCACTACCGTGTCCTGAGCCTGATACCATAAACTGCTCCTGTGGATCTGGGGCTAGTTTGATGTCAGTTCACACACATCTGGCATGCCCGTTTTCCTGTCTCTTGCCCTTTCCTCTGCTGAAGAGATGTATAGATCTTGCGTGGCATTTTGACTTGGCATTTCCCAGCTGCAGCAAATCCGCCAAGCAGGGACTTGACATTGCCACTTTGAGGCCACTGGCAGCAGGCTGCTTTGTAAAGAGATGCGGAATTTGCTGAGATGGTGAAAAGCTGGCGTGTATTTATTTGGGGAAGAGATGGACTCTTGTGAAATAGGGGCCCATTCTGGAGGAACTCGTGGCACTCATTCATCTTGCCTTGTGCGTGGAGCTATAATGCTACAGCTGTCACCCATTTTCAATGAACGATTGTCATATTGTCAATCCATGATAATACAGAACAATTTTCATTCTCCATGTTGAAGCATCGCCTTTGTGGTGCAATTCAGTTCGTATTAACAATGCTTTGACGACAATCCCTTCCCGCTCCACCCTTCCAGCCCTCCCTCTCGCCATTTCTGAGCCAGAGGGAAACGTATTTTGACAATATCTCTAGTGTTACCAATTTTCTGCTTTTAAAACATTTTGGGCCCAGAGCCCTCACTGAAACTGTAGAAAACACACCGCTCTATTTCCTTTTTTTAAAAAACACAACTCTCTTGGGATTGGGTAGTGACTTGCCCAGCAGAACCGAAAGTATTTTTAACCATTACTTGTTTCTTCTTAAAACATCTCTATGAAAAAGGGATGGCATATGTGTTATTTTTCCCTTTTCACAAGGAGCACATTAGAAAGCAACTAACTGTCTTTGCTTTAGTGTTTTCAAGATATCCATCAACAAGCTTATGTGTTTTTCTTAGCGCTAAGAGTGATGTCAGAACTATTTATATATAGGAGTTTACTACCTTAATGAGTTTGTATTTACTTATTCTCCCTAGAGACGAAGTTGGTTTGGTGTGTGAGTCCTCCCAGTCTTAACCTGTCATGATTCACTCTACATATGTTTGTTTGTTTGTTTGTTTGTTTCAAGGCAGGGTTTCTCTGTGTAGCCTTGGCTGTCCCAGAACTTACTCTGTAGACCAGGCTGGCCTCAAGCTCAGAGATCCGCCTGCCTCTGCCTCCCCAGTGCTGGGATTAGGCGTGTGCCACCACCACCCAGCACAATTCACTATTTGAAGCTGATTGGGTGTTGTCTTTTTCTGAATTCTCTCAAGAGCTATAGCTAGGAGGTCACCAGAGATATGATTCAAACACACTGTGCACAGTCGTGTAAGCTGTGCCAGGGCCAACACTGATTTTAAAATACACATTCTGGTGACTTTTAGATATTTCTATTGTTCTCATTTCAGAATTTTTCACTACCTCAGGTACTTGCCTGGTAACATGTGGGGAGGCAGAGAGAATGGGAGGAAGTTGGATGTCCAAAAACCTCCAGAAATTCTGTCACAAATCCCCCAGATGACTGGTTTGCAAATGCAACGATGTTATCTTCCCTGGCTTTTTCCACTGCCATATTTAAAAAAAATAATAATAACAATAAAAATAAAACAACACTTCAGTGCTTTTGAATAGGAAAGTATTCAAATACACTGCACACTGAGTGGGGGAGGGTCTGAATGGAGCCTTAGGTAAACGAATGTGGCTTTAATAGGCCCCAGCGGAAGAAGAGATCCAACCAGGAAATGTGTAGGGTCTGTGCAGTGTGCCCATAGTACTGTGACATGTCTGGGAACGGCCCTGCATGTGAGTAACTTGTTGCCACTCCCTTCAGGTGGACCTCTTTTTCTCGCCCGCATTCCCCCGTCCTGGTGGGCGCCAAGCTATTGAAGGCGTTCTACTACCCTTGTCCTGAGGTCTCAGGAAAGTGAAGCCCAAGTCTTGCCCAATAGCTTGAGACAGGAAGTGGAGACCGACCACCAACTGAAACTCGAGATTGTATGTAAAGTTTGTGCCAGAGCAGCGGGGCAGATGTTTCTTCTCCAACAGGAAGCACCCGGGGCCCACAGGAAGCTCCACGGTCCCTCACACACCTTCCTCCTGTCCTCGCATCCCCGCAACACTATTGTCATGTGCCCCCTGTGTGACTGGAAACAAAGGAGATGCCAACTTTTCTTTTGACGTTGCTCCTGTGAAACGGGGTGCTATAGATGAAAACTAGGGCGCTATGGGGAAGGACTGTGTGTGGTTTTTGCCCAGCTCTTTTTAAAAAGTGTACACAGCTTTGCCAGCCGCCCTTCAAGAGGCAAGGTAGACGCAGCCGCCGTAGCTATGTCACCCATCCACCCGTTCATCCTAATAAAACGGTCAGCGATGCAGCAGCGTCTGGAGTCACAGACACCACGGTTGGAATCCCAGCTCCACCATGCCCTGCATGTAGGATGTGGGATGTTACTCACATGCCACTAATAAAGTACAATCCCTTCCCTACTTCCCTGGACTTGGGGGCGGGGCCAAGTGCGTGAGTGAAGAGGGGTTTGAAGAAGACCTTGCCCCTGGGCTTCCCTGAAGATTAGCTGCTTTACTTATTGAGCTCTTGAATAAGAGACAGCTACACAGGTAGTTTTACAAAAAGTCCATCTTTCTGAATGACAGAATCGCAATCTTCCCAGATGTGGTGTGTGTGTGTGTGTGTGTGTGTGTGTGCGTGTGTGTGATGGTCTAGACATTTTTTAAAGAACAGATGTTCTGTAAAACGGTGCTGGACGTCAGACCTCTTTGTTGGAAGGAGGGGGTCAGAGTTCTGTTCTGGCTGTTTGACTTTGAGTAGTTCGTCATCCAGTCTTCCGGTTTACACCGTTGTCCTCCATGCTCCCTCTCTCCCAGCGCTCTTATTTTGTGACCTTGTTGCCCACAGAGCCCGGGCTACTGCTGCGTGTGTAGCCACCCTCTTTCATGTGCTTCTAAGATCCAATCACACAGCAGAATCATTTACCACTTGGAAACCGGGATGAATCGGTTTGCATGGATTATATGGAATTGGTGATTTAAAAGCTGTCCCTATAAGACAAAGTATGATGTTGAATATTAGGAACCCAGAAGTTTAAAAACTATCGACTGTGTATCACAATACGATGATCGGACGGTGTCACCCATGGGAGTTCTAATGACTGCGTGTCAGAGGCTAGTGTAATGGCTGAGCCACTTCAGAAATAGCAATTGTCTGTGCTTTCAGGGACTTGAGTTGAATTAACTGTATTAGCTCAGACTATCAGGATGTCTGAAGACCAGAAGGGGTGCGATTGTGCATGTTTACATAACGGTGAAGAATCCTATTATTATACACACTGTGTGTGTTTGAACACTGGTTAAAACACTGGAGAGCTGGCTCCTGGCACTGAGTGTGTTTGAACACTGGTTACAACACTGGAGAGCTGGCTCCTGGCGCTGGTTTTCCTGCTCTCATTAGAGGAGGTCAGTACGAAGGGTGTCAACATGGCAGTTTCTCTGCGGGCCGCTTTACATTTTCTGGTTTCACAGAGCAATGGTGTCTTTCTGGCTTCACTTTAGAGGGGCATGCTTTGAAGGTTCTAGTTTTTGCTAAACAGAGGGATGCAGATGTCTGCTCTGGTGGAAGGGTTCCTCTTCCTCTGCCTGAAGGTGGGTCCTAGTGGGAACTCTACCTGATGGCTGAAAGCTACATTGAGAACCTTTCTCTAGAGAGGTGGACCTCCTAGATTCAAGGTCTGTTTCTTTCCTTTCCTGCCATGTAGCCAATCATTGACACAAAGAGCCCTCAGCACGGCAGGGACCAGCTGTGAACGGGAATTCAGCTTTACCTTGGAGAATCTTGTAAGGCGTTGTCCCGTGAGTTCTCCCTTTGCTTCCCCTTTGTAAGAGACAGAAGTGTCCAGCCCATCATAGGCAGAGGCAGGTGTGTCCCATCCTGCCCTCTGAGCCTGTGAGTGACGTATGCCTGCAGTCTCCATGCTGAGCTCAAGGACAGTGTCTCAGGGTCAGCCTGGGAAGTACAGCGGGTCCCCCTTTAAAGGAAGAAAGAGAGGTAAGAGGGAGGGAAGGGAGGAAATGCCTAGAGAGACATTTTATAGCTGTGCCATGTCAAAATGGCGCCTGTGTTTGGCATGTGCTCGATTGGGACTATCAGTGAGGCGGCCCCTTTGTCAAAATCTGCCTGGCCCTGCATTTAGGAGGCACTGGGAGGGGTAGGAAGTCCCCAGATAGGGAAGCCTATGGGAAAGGTGACATCAGCATCAAGTCCAGGACGTGGTGACTCAGATGGCGTGATGAGGCTACTGTGTGCATGGGATAAAGGTCCGTTACTGTCACCTTGGCTGGTACGTAGGGTGCAGGAGTGGTGGGCACAGAACTCTACTGTGCCCAGGTGGTTCTGCTAGGAAGCATCTTAGCAGACAGGTTGAGACACAATGGCGATGTCACCCGAAGCGCCAGCGACCCACCCATAAATCAACCTCATCAGCCTCACCTTGGCTGCCTTTCCTGCGGTTTGTAGCATTGTTTAGTTTGCTTTCACTTGCCTGGCTGTCACTCCTGCGCGTGGAGACGTCTCTGTACCCCAAGGCACACCCCTGTACCCGAGCTGGCATGTGAAGGTCTAGTCCTTGTGTTTTGTGGAGATGGACTGAATCCTCAGTTCAACGCTGGAAGATGGAGACTATGGTTATCCCCAGTTTGCATGTGGGGAAACTGAGGTAATTGTCTGAAGTCACATATCTACTCATTAGTGGAGCTGACATGGTAGGTCCATCAGGGGCCTAGATCTTAATACGTATGGTGCTTCCTCAGGACACAAAACCATCATGCTGGGCTCCGGGTTACAAAACCCTTATCCTCACTAGAGACCAACACACACACACACACACACACACACACACACACACACTGAAACACATACACAGAAACACACACATTCACAGAGATATGGAAGTGTCACAAGTATTGGAGAATTCTCTCTGTTACTGACGGTCATCTTTGCTGCTTTCTGGAGGCTCCCCTTTTTTCTGTTTTGGGGATCAAGCCTAGGTCCTTGTACCTGGCAGTCAAGCGCTCTTCCACTGAGTTACATCCGTACCCTTGGTGAGTGTGTATGCGTGCATGCAGGCGTGGCGTACCTATAAACGTGCATGTAGAGGTCAGAGGGTCACTGAGACATCAAGTGTCTTCCTCCATTGATCCACATCTTAATTTTTGAGAGAAAGTCTCTCACTGGATCTGGGGCTCATCACTTCAGCTAAGCTGGCTGACCAATGAGCTCCAGGGATCTGCCTGTTTCCCCTTCTCTCCCCCAGTGGGGTAGCAGACATGCGCCACTATGCCTGGCTTTTACTGGGCACTGTGGGTTGAGCTCAGGTCCTTACTCTTGAGTGGCAGGTGCTTTTGTTGGCAGAGCTATCTCCCTGCCCTCGGTCTTAGTATTTTTTTTTTTGATACAGGGCCTTGCTCTGTGGCCTTGAACTCGTGCCTGACCTCCTGTTCACTACTGTGTCCCGTCCCCCCCCCCGTGTCCCCCCCCGCCTCATCCTCCCCATGCTCTGATTACAGATAGTCATCACCACACACACCTGGCCATCAAGGTGTTGATCTTGAACAGGTCATTGCATTCTTGACTTATCTGTAACTAGGGGGATGGCATCCATAGATCCTCCAGCCCCCCCCACTCCCTATTCTCTATCCCCCACCCCACACCCCCAGTCCTTTACCTGAGTTTGCTTGAAGGACTCAACAATGAAAACGCATAGTTCTTCCAAGTGTCTCTGGTTTTCTTCTTGGCCCATGTAGGATGTCTTAAGTGTCCTGTGATCTTTATTAATCACGCAGGGACCGCCATCCCCTCAGACTCTCGTGGAATGGCTAAGGTGCCCTCTGCAGAAGATATCTCAGCTAATGTTCTCATTACTGACTAATTGGCTAAAGAGACTTCCCTCACATTGCATTTATGCTGATTGATAGTTTTCTATCACCTGGTGGGTGGAATGGCCAGCCACACCAATTACCACTACAGAGACAGCCCCAAACAGCTGAGCTGCGCAGCCTGAGACAAAAGACCCTTATAGATTCTAGCTACTTGGGGGTTCAGTTGAGGGTTTGTTAAACAAAATGATTTTCTGGAAGGAACAGCTTGCCATGCTTTGAAATTCATGTGTCAGGTCACCCTGAAGCCCGCCCAGGCCTTGGGTTACTGAAGGCAGGTGTGCTCTTGGATATGTTTCAAACACGGGTGGCTTGGGTAGCCTGTTAGCTGTGTAACTTACTCCAGGCTGCTTTGTGCTGGGTGACAGCGACACCCCTGCAGTCGCTGGTGTCCCAGGAGTCACATCACAGGGAGACACAATCTACTTGAATGGAGACAATCAGTAGACGTGGGGCATTACTCGGATTCCTTCTTTGCATGTTGTGCAGGCTCTTTAGAGGAAATAATACTTAGGTCACCTGCCCTGTCGTCATTTAAATGGAGTCCATGTCATTTGTAGTGGTTGCATTCATTTATTGAATTCTCTGTTCAAAGTGCTAACAGTTGCAGAGTGGAAAGACAGTAATGTGTTAAGAACTTATGTTGAAGCCTAATCTAGGGTACTTTTTGATCACATTGTAATTTTTTTAAACTAGAGGGTCAGAAATCACCCAGTCTTTCCTACAAATGTCCCTGAGTTTGAGGTTTTTCCAGAAATGAAAACTGAGGGTTCTAAGTTCCTTGTTTTCCTGGCAGGTACTAGGTTGTGTCCACAATGCAGAGGACAAAGCAGTAATTAATATGCTGTCTTCTAGCTCATTTGGTGGAATGCCTGCCTAGCATGCATGAAGCCACACATTCTATCCCCAACATTGCATACACTAGGCATGCATGGTGGCTCATTCCTGGGAGGTGGAGGCAGGCAGATCAGAGGTTCAAGGTCATCCTCAGCTACATATCAAATCTGAGGTCAGCCTTGGCTATACGTGGTCATCTAAATTTAAAAAAAACATTAATAATGGTATCTTCCCCTTTAATTTCTCCAATAGTGGTATCCCCTGTAACTTTGGAATCTGTGGTAGTTATCAGTGTGGTATGGACTTCCGTGTTGGAGCAAGTCTGTTTCACACTGGAAAGCAGGGTTGACAAGTACGAGGAACTGTAGTCATCACAGCATACACCAGAGAGTCTCTTGAGCCCCTGTCACCTTGAAGGTGTTTCTAAAACATAAAGCATGAATTTTCTGCTAGCTAATTTTCTGCCAGCAAAGAGGCGCTGGGCGTGGTGATGATGTACATGCCTGTAATCCACACTTAGGAGGTAGAGGCAGATAGATGAGGAATTCAAGGCTGGCTTAGTCTGAGTTATGTAGTAAGTTTGACATTAGCTTGGGCTACATGAAACCCTATTAAACAGAGGGAAGATGGGAGAGAGGGATGGAGGGAGGGAGGGAGGCAGGGAGGGAGGGAGGGAGGCAGGCAGGCAGGGAGGGAGGGAGGGAGGCAGGCAGGCAGGGAGGAGGAGGAGAAGAAAGGACATGTTACCTCCAATGGAAATGGCCAGGCTAGAGCACGTTGGTTCAACTGAAATGGACAAGAGGGCACCGTTCCCTCTTGTTCGCTCTCTCCTTCTGCTCTAGAACAGATGCCGGGGTTGTGTGGGATGCTGCAGGTGCACAGTCAGTCTGTGGTCCTCCAGCATGGGATGCTGCAGGTGCACAGTCAGTCTGTGGTCCTCCAGCATGGGATGCTGCAGGTGCACTGAGTCAGTCTGCGGTCCTCCAGCATGGGATGCTGCAGGTGCACAGTCAGTCTGTGGTCCTCCAGCATGGGATGCTGCAGGTGCACAGTCAGTCTGTGGTCCTCCAGCATGGGATGCTGCAGGTGCACAGTCAGTCTGTGGTCCTCCAGCATGGGATGCTGCAGGTGCACTGAGTCAGTCTGTGGTCCTCCAGCATGGGATGCTGCAGATGCACTGAGTCAGTCTGTGGTCCTCCAGCATGGGATGCTGCAGGTGCACAGTCAGTCTGTGGTCCTCCAGCAGAGGATGCTGCAGGTGCACAGTCAGTCTATGGTCCTCCAGCAGAGGAACTGGGAGGGAGCTGCCAGTCTAGTGAGTGACTTCCAGAGGTCTCAGTGTGGCCCAGCCGTGTCTTGGCGGCTTTCAGGGCGGATGGGTTTTTAAGACCCTGCAATGTTTCATTCTCTGTGGAGAACAACCTCCCGTTGAAGGTAGAGCTCAGGAGCCCTGTGTTCTTGGTGTTGGGTGACTAGGGCTTCTCACTGCGTCTTTCACATCAGCTGCTGTATCCACCTGAGGCAAATGTTCCTGGGAGAGCCATGGTGTTGGCTGTGGAGTGAGCAACTAGAAGACGTCCCTGCCCTCATGTCAGCACAACCTGTGCCAGATACACAAGTGCACTGCATAAATACCTGTGTTTGCCTCTTAATACCTTGACTGACAGGTGTGTGAGCCCTGTTCGTCAGAGAAGTACCGGCAGCCGCGTTTTTAAGTAGGCTGTAGAAGAATAAGACAAGGAAATAGTGAGGAACTATTGAGCGAATGTGTGTGTCGATCCTTGCCTTCCTGTACAGTCTTTGTCTTTCACAGATGTGTTTCCTTTCTGGCATGACTTCATCTCATTGTAGTCTTCCCCGTGCCGTCGGTGTATCCGTGAGTTTGTCAGCAAGAACAGCCCATGAGAAAGTAGATGGGGGGTTGTAAAAGACCCAAAGTACAGCTTTAGCCCTCTGCCTCACAGGGGGCAAGTTTGAGTTAAAGTTTAGTATTGTATAACATTTTAATGGCAGTACTTCACACCCGTTACCTGGAGGTAAAACCATGCTTTATCTCCACATGCATGCAGTATTAAGTATGATTTCAGAATGAAGCTGGAGAAGACATGGGTCCTGATTTCCAATATCAGATCTGAAAAGAACTTTGTTGGCTTTGCCTATTTGGGCCGTGGCCATATCTTGAGGGTTAAACTTGAGGGTTTAATCTGAGAAGTTCCTTGGCTCGTGTTGTTGGGTAATAAGCACATTTTTGAGTTGGATGCGGTAACTGTTTTCCAGTAAGGGTTGTCCATGCTTCTCTGTCTGCCTCTACCCAAGTGTTAGTACCACCAGTATGTTTATGTTATTTGGTTACCTTGTTGTGGACTGGAGTTGACTTGGAAGTAAGTTTACTGGGAATGGAAATACAATTAAATAATAGCAGTGCTTTTTCAATTATCTCCTCTTCAAATCCAAAGCCAGACAAACATGTGTTCAGTTATTGAATAGCTGAGTTTATACATAAGCGAACATGGGATCATAAAATCTCAGTAACTGCTAAGGGTTTAAAGTTCTTAATCTATCCCAAAGTCAAATCACAACCAGACTATGTCACATCAGATGCCCACTTGTAAGGAATTGGCTTCCTAGGGGAGCCTAGGACATAGTTATTGTTCAGTTCGTATTTCAGGAGAGATGCTTGATGAGCTGTTGCACTCTGGACAGGACTCCCGGGTCCTAGGCATGCCTCCATCCTGGCATTTGGTCAGTTTATGCCACAGAATTCTTGTGGATTCTGTAGGAGCAGTTTTGTTTATTTGGTTGATTGGTTTTTTGAGACAGGGTCTCTCTATATTACGTAGCCCTGGCTATTCTAGAACTCACTATATAGACCAAGCGGGAAATCCACCTGCCTCTGTCTCTGAAGTGCTGGGATTAAAGGCATGCACCACCGTCACTTGGCTTGTAGGAGACTTTTGTAAACACAGGTGCTGCACAAAGGTGTGACTGGGGTTGAACTAGTGGCAGTTGTCCTGGTCATTGTTGCTAGTATTCTCTCTGTCCTCCCCCACTCTGTGTATGTGTGTGTGTACGCTTGCAGGAATGCACATACAACAGCATATGTGCGGAGGACAGCCTGGATGTCTGTCCTTGCCTTCTACACTGTTTGAGAGAGAGAGAGATCAACTGGAATGCTGGAGGGGGACTCTGGGGTGTGTAAACAGCCACTTCATGTTTTCATTCTTTACAAACACTAAGAATGCTATTTCTCAATGATAGAGTGTCAAGTTGACACACTTGGGAAGAGGGGACCTCAATTGAGGGCTTTCTCTCTCTGTCAGACTGGCTTGTAGGCATGTCTATGGGCATTTTCTTGAAATCTGATTGATGTGGAAGGCCCCAGCCTACTGTGTGCTGCCCCTGGGTTCTGAGATATTATAATAAAGGCAGTTGAGCAGCGAGAGGGAGCAAGCCAGTGAGCAGTGTTCCTCCAGGGCCTCTGACTCAAGCCCAGTCTTGAGTTTCTGCTTTGGCCTCCCTCAATGACTGGCTCTAACTTGTAGCACAAAAACAAACCCTTTCTTCCTTTGTCACTTTTGGTAAGTTGGTGTTTTTGTTTGTTTTGTTTTGTTGTTTGTTTGGTTGGCTTTGCTTTTTTCGTCACAGACACGGAGAAGCAGACTAGAATGCAGAAATGAAATAAATTCTTTCAATAGAAGTTTATCAGCAATTAGAAAGGTAGGAGAATAAAAACTGACCCTATTTATGGATGCTTACCTATGCCTGTTTCAGAGACTAACATTTAGAAGTGATGTCAATGGTGTTAAAGCGTCTTCCAGGTTAATTTATACTGCCAAAAGACTTTCAGGAGAATCTAACATCTCACCTGCCCCTTCCAGAAGTGTGCCAGGGTTTACATCCTAAAATGATTTTCAGGTAACAACATTATTGATAGTTAAAGAGCAAAATGTTGAGTCTGCCTAGGTTTTTCAAGGAACAGAGTAGACTATAACTACTTACAAATATAGCTTTCCTTAAGAACATTGTTTTGAGACAGGGGCAAGGTCTCTATGCAGTCCTCAGTGTACCGGAACTTGATATGTAGAGCACTCTGATCTCAAACTCACAGAGATCCACTTGCCTCTGCCTCCCCAGTGCTGCGATTAAAGGTGTGCGCCACCATGCCTGGCAAGGACTGACTTTTTCAAATTTCATCTTTTCTTTCACTCTGCGTTCCAGCCTCAACTCTCCATTGAGGGTCAGTAAATTCTTGGACAAGTCAGTGCTGCAGAAGAGGTAGGGGCAGCTGCTTTCAGCCCTGTCTGCCACTGTGCTGCAGAAAGAGGTAGGGGCAGCTGCTTTCAGCCCTGTCTGCCACTGTGGTTAGAGGGCACATCTCATCTTTGAGCTCCATCTTGGTTTCTGAAAACAAGAGGAACAACTAAGTTCTGTATGAAACCATTTCCAAGTCTGTGGTTCTTAAACCACCACTGTAACTCAGCAGGGATACACCTGGGAAAGACAGTTTGAAGGGTGCTTTTGGTGCAGGGAGGGTGGAGGGCATGTAGCTACAGATAGGGCCCAACATTTCGTTATTTGCTTCTGATGCTTTTTACTTATTTGGTACTTGCTGTGTGTGACCAGCCAGCCAAGGAAGACCGAGTCTATGCACTGACTGACAGGGTTGCCCCAGTCAAGACAGCGTGAACAAGGCAAGGCTGCAAAGAGATTCGGAAACAAATTTGAGTATCTTCATAAAATGGAGAGATCTCACTCAGTTGAGAGATAAGGAAAACAATCCTCCATTATAAAAAAAAACAAACACAAAAAAACCAACTTTTCAGCAGCCCCTTTGTGGACAGAGTCATCAGAAGGCAGTGTGTGACTACGGTACTGTAGCCCTTTCCAAATATTATGATGACCCTGGTGGAAATGGAAGTTTTCATGTCACCATAGGGCTGCTATCAAATTTAAATTAAATCCCACTTCAACAAATGTCACTCACTGAAAATCTTTGCATAAGCAACATGGCAAAGCCTTTGCTAACGGATTGCTGATTTAAGCCAAAATGTAACACAACAAAGTTTCAGGGGAAAACTGGTCAGGCACCCAGGACTGTCTGTCTGTCCTGTAAGGAGATGGCACACTCTTCCCCAGCGGGTATGGAGAACTTAATGGTAGTCCATAAGGAAAAATTACTGGTTCCTTTTAAATATTTATCCTTTTTCTAATAATATTATACACACAAAACCTCAGCTTTCACCCTCAGAGGAGAGCCCAAGGTCCAGTGTTCAGCTGACTTCATGTGGGCACACTGGCTGCGTTTGAAGAATAAATATTTAAATCATGAGATGAGCAAGCATTAGAAAAATCCTGGAGAAGCTTTCGTTGTTGTCAATCTACTTAAGCTTCAGTTTTTGCCCCCCCCCCTCCCCATTGTCCTAACTGGTGGCCATTTTGAAGACAAGGTATTTTTACCTGCTAACCTGCCACAGAGACCCAGGATGACAACACCTTGCTGCCACTTTCTTGTTGGCTCATCTATACTGATGCTGCCAACAGATCATGGATGCTCAGATGATCTTATATGCCTAAGTGGCATTACCAACCTGTGCAATTTTAGAGTTTCTTCATCTCCACTGACACCGCGGTGCCTAGGGAGGTAATAATGATGATGTTTTTTTTTTTTTTTTTTTTACCATCCCTGGGGTTTAAAATGTCTCCTCCGAGATGAGGCTGGCCCAGTAGCAGGGAGTAAGCGCATAGCTCCCCCTCAACCACTTATCTGGCATCAGTCGGAAGCCTGCATTTGGTTCTCAGTGAGCTAGGAGATGTGGATGGTGAGCCGGAACAGGAGGGGTGGTAAAATAGCCATGGAGATGGAGAAAAGCACAGGCTGAGATGAGCTAAAGGGATCTTTCCTTTTCAGGAGACACAGGCAAAATGGGGAGAAAGGCAGGGGGGCGCGGGAAGCCAGGGAGGAGGTAAATGGGCTAAGAACGACATGCTTTGGAGTAGCTATTCTGAGCCTGGCCCCATTTTCTTCTGCCCTTCTGCTGAAAGCTGAGTTTTGGCTTCCCGTGATGCTAGTCTCCACCCAGGGAAGACAGGCTCCCCCTGGCCAGTTGGACAGTTTAGCACAGGCCCCTTACCGGAGCCGGTGAAATGGACCTGGAAGGTGGCATGAGACACCCCAAGACCAAGTTCTCAACATAAAGGAGATTTATTTGCCCCAGAGGGACAAAGCACAGGGAATAAGGGACAAAGGCAGGAGACAGAGGATGGGGGGAAGAGGGAGGGGACAAGGAGAAGGATGAGGGGGATATTTTGCCCTGGAAGGAAAAAGGACTGCCTGTAGATAGAAAGGAAACAGACATGGACCCCTAGGTAAATGGCAGTTTATAAAGGAAAAAGGGGAAACCCCATGTTTGGATGAAATGTTTGATTTTGGTTGGGCATGTTAATCAGGAGAGCCAAAGGGGGCTTCTGACTGCTGAACTTCAATACTTTGGTAGCTGGACCTTGGTAGTCAGCCTCAGGAGGAGGAAATGGCCAAATGAGAGACCAGACCTTGCCGGCTAGCTTTCGGAATGCCATCGAATAGTCTTTATCAAGGAAGAGGGAACGGGGAAGAAGTCAAGACCTGTCTGAGCCATGTTTACCAGGCCGGGGCCTGTTTAGAGCCCTTCAGCTGTGCTTGTTACCCAAAACCCCATTTATCATCACTCAGCAGCTGTGATGTTTAAATCCCTACCTTCTAGAGGATTCCTTGAGTTGCTACCGTTACCTGCAAGTGAGGGCGGAGGGAAGGGTCTATGTTAGGACTGCAGAGAATGATTGTAGGGAAGTGAGGGTTGAGGGTGTCGGGATGGGCAAAGACGGAATGAGCAATGGCTTTCCTCTTTGCCCTCCTGGTTTGTGCTCAGGCAGCGGAGGGGAAAAGTCAGCTTAATTTGTATCTGTCATCTTAGACCGTCAAACAGTCTTCCGTTAGACTGCATGTGTGGGACCAGAAAACTTGGGCTGCTTTATCTGGTGTGAATTTTGAAGGATGCAGTAAATTGGCACCTGTTTGAGGAGGAGAAAGTGCTTCTTTGGTAAGCTGACATAAAAATAGCATTTCCATACTGATAGAGAGTATTTTCTCCTTGCCGTTAAAAAAGCAGCTTTAAACTGGAGAGATGGGTGTGAGGGTCGCAAAATATATTGCTAATACAGTAACCGGTTCTCTTCTCCAGTTTGTCATCCTCACTGGGCTGTTTAAAATGGATCTTTTCCCCAAAATAGTTTCTGTTTAAAAATACAACCCAGATGTGGTGGTGCATGTCTTTAATCCCAGTAGGCAGAGGCAGGCAGATTTCTGAGTTCAGGGCCAGCCTGGTCTACGGATGGAGTTCCAGAACAATGAAAGCTGCTACACAAAGAAACTGTGTGTGTGTGTGTGTGTGTGTGTGTGTGTGTGTGTGTGTGTGTGTGTGTGTGTGTTTCATTTGTGTGCTTCAGACAGGGGTCCCTTCAGTACCACAAATGATGGGGGCAAATGCATCGACCACAGGAACAGGGTCTAAGGAGAAGTGGCCTCTGCTTCTTAGTACAAACATTAGTGTGTCACCCTGAGAAGAGAGGGTATTTACCACCTCCCTGGACTCCCTGACTTTGAGGCACAATTGGTGAGTGGGAAGGCTGTTGTCAAGGAGGCAGTTTATGTGGCGGAGGATCCATCACCGGAAGAGGCCAAAGGCGCTATTCAGTGGAGCAGAGTTTGTTCCTAGCGAGGAGATGGGCCTCTTCCCTTAGGGGAAAAACAGGGGTGCAGTGTCCAGGGGCTCGGTGTCCAGGGGCCGGGTGTCCAGGGGTTTGGTGTCCAGGGGCTCGGTGTCCAGGGGTCTGGTGTCCAGGGGCCGGGTGTCCAGGGGTTTGGTGTCCAGGGGCCGGGTGTCCAGGGCCTCTCTCTGCAGCTGCTCTCACCTTGGGCGGGTGTTTCACTCAGGACCAGAGGTTTTACCACAAAGGTCAGACATTGCTAGAAAACATAGATAGTGACCAAGTGATAATGACAACCGTGCAACAATACAAGGAGACAGAGATGCGGGGGCAGGGCAGAGGGAAGGGGAGGGAGGGAGTGAGAGAGAGAGACAGAGACAGAGACAGAGAGAGACAGAGAGACAGAGAATATGAAATCTTTCTGTAGAACTCTCCTAGGAACATATGAATCATCAAAAAGGTTCCAGAGTTACAGCCGAGAAGTATTTATGACGATCATTGGAGCAGAGGGTAATAATACAAACATAATAGAGAAGAGAAAGGCGGGGACAGCAGAAATAAAGGCCGCCTGGCATTAACGAATGGGGAGATAAGCTTAATGATTATGTGCAAATGACTGAGCTATTGATGGCAAAATAGCTGAGCTTCTGAACTACTTTTTGAAACTGGCCTTTTAAGAAGATAAATAAGGATAATTAAACAGTAATGAAGACCTGCTTCATTTAAGAGAGGAAAGAGGAAGGGGGAGGGAAGTAGGGAGAGAGGGAAGAAGAGGAAAACTGTTATCATGACAAACAAAAGAAGTGAAGAGGCCAGATCCAAGGGTGGCGTGTTAGCCAGTCTGATGCAACGAGTAATGGATTCATCAAAGTAGGGGAGGTGTCCTGTGGGAAGCGGGAAGAGTCGTAAGAGGTGAGGGGCGAGAGAGGACGCTCACTCAACCCCAACGTGTCCAGAATAGTCCTGGAAGAGATATCACAGGCAATCAGAGCACAGATCCCCTGCTTGCTTCCATCAGCCATCCTGTCCAGATTTCTCACCCAGGGAACCTGTTGAGCATGCCAACAGATTTCTTCCTCCTCCGGCCTTCTGTGTCCCTGTGTTGATAATATGTAGCACAGGTTTCAGTTTAGGAGAGACCCTACTCTGTAATATTTCACAGAAGAGCCCCTGAATAATTAATTTCTAAATCAAACCACGTCCATGTCTATTCCAGACATGGTACCTACCCTCAGTAAGTATTCCACGAGTGTTTGCTCACTGAATAAATGAATTAAGAAACTACGTTGCACACGAATAATAGAAGAGTTGGAAATAAGAAACATATAAAAGTGCAACCATGAGCTACAGACAGCAGGATTTATATAGCTTCTCTCTCTCTCTTTCTCTCTCTGCTTTAAATTAATTGATTTTGTGCTTTAAAAAATCACAAAACAATAGACAAAAAGAGGACACTGGTTACATTATCATTTCCAAGTACACCCAGCCATCAATGGAAGAATTGATAGCAGGTCTCATGAAATGTAGCCCAGAAATGAATTCAGATTGAGTCGAAAGTGTCAGATTGATTGAAAACTGCCTGAAGGAACGAAAGCGCCATGATAAATAGCGGCACACTAGGCTTCAAGGAGGTGGAGATCTGTGTTCAGCGGGTCTTGCTTTCTTTTTCTTTTTTTCAGTCTTCATTAATTATCTGGGGCAGGATGTAAACAGCATATTCATTAAATTTGTAGAAGCTAAGTGGAGAGGTGTTTTTCAGAGCTGGTTAGGGTGCACCGTGATGTGGGAACTTACCTGCTCTGGAATTGAGTGGTGTTCATGATCTGATTAACATGGCAGTCTTGAGTTTGGGCCGAGCTCAGTCGCAGGCACTATAGATGGTGGAATTCCAGAGAGCCAGCGGAGCTGACAGGGTAGCTTAGTTAGTGATCCAAGGCTTGTTTAGGGTTTATGAGGATCTGGGTTTGATTCCCACACTGGCTATTTAATTAATTAATTAAGAAGTTAAAGGAGAGTTCCAGCTGAAAGATCATGCAAGCAATTAACTATTGCTGAGGTAAGGTGGAGAAGGCACTGTGTTCGAGGCCCAGCAGCCGCTATGGGATGAGGTGGGGGTAGACTTCCAAATAGCAGAGTCAGGATGGCGGGGTCCTTTTGGGATCCCATAAGGGAAAACGTCTGGAGCAGAAACCACAAAGGGGACTGAACTGGGTGGGTGTCTCATCAGGGCAGGCTGCAAGGGCTTCCACAAAGCTGTGAGACAGAAATGTCTTTCATCAGGAGCCAAGTGCGAGTTGCGGAGAACGGTGTTAGCGCTGAACTCAGCCGGTGCGCACCCACTTCTCGGTGGCACCTGGGTCTTTCATATTAGTACTGTATTGTCACCGTAATCATCATTACATTTGTGGCAAAGACTAAAAGAGAGCATTGGATGTGGTGGTCTTCCTCTCCATCCATCGTCACCATCGTCATCATCAGATTCTTTTCCAGACAAGTTTTCTCTGTGTAGCCGTGGCTGTCCTGGAACGCTCTCTGTAGAGCAGACTGGCCTTCAACTCAGGAACCTGCCTCCCTCTGCCTCCCAAATTCTGGGACTGACAGTGTGCTCCACGGCTGCTGCCACCACCTCTGTCCCTCTTCACCACACGACTTTGAGGCCAGGTCTCTCTCTGAACCTGAGACTTTCTTGTGTTAAGGTGATATTAGATACCATTTTCTATTTCACTCTTCAAATAATGATCCAAGGACAAATACCCTAGAAATGCTCATAATTATCTAAGAAAGCAGTGCATATAGAAGTATGCATTAGTCATTTATTTAATAATATTAAACAGATTGCAACAACCTGATATTTAGTGATAGGAACAACAAGAAAAGCTTACAATTTCCACCTGGCAGGATAATCTCCCACCATTAATAGGTATCAAAAAAAAAAACCCAAAAATCAACATCAAACAAAAACCCAGAACAGGTAAATATTGCATATTCCATTTGTTTATTTTTGTTTTATGTGAATAGATGTTTTGCCTGGATGTGTGACTACATAAGTGCTTGCAGCCCAAAGTAGTCCAAAGGTGCCTGAAGGTAGTGTTGGATCCTCAGGACTGGGGTCACTGGTAGCGGTGGGCCACCACCAGGGTGCAGTGGATTAGACCTGGGCTCTTGGGAAGACCAGCCAGTTCTTTTAACCATCGAACCTTCTCTCCAGCAGCAAATAATCACATTTTAATTCAGATAACAAAGGCAGAACTGATTCTCAAGTGTAGTTATAAGCAACGAACCAGCTCATCTTCAGAAACAAAACAGTGTCCACATGGGGAGGGGGAGAGGAACTAGGAAACTGAGTATCTGTAGAGTCTGATCTGTGAATTTGTGTGATATTTGTTCATGCCTCTGGATGCTTTCATTTGCATTTTTGACATAGGCTTTGCGGAGCCTCCCATAAAGGTGCTTAGGGGAAAGTGTAATGATTAACTGGAAATCATTTTCTTGGGGGGGGGAATCTAATTCCTAATTATCATCTGTGGCCATCTCACCTTGAATGTGCTTGATTTTGCCTATTCCTGATTATTGAAGACTATTAGCTATCCTAAAGATTCCTGTATAGGAAGTACAGCATGAGCACCAAGAGGATCCGTGTGGCTGTTGCTTTCTGGGGCTGTAACTTCATGAGTGGGAAGTAAACAGAAGAGCTGACCACAGAGATACAGACACACGTGCACATGGAGGGACCTCCGCACTTAGTCTGATCACGTGGAAGGACTGGAGCTCGATACGTCAGGTGGCCATGGAGACCAGACTGGCCACATCTAGCATCCTCATCGGGAATGGACAATGAGTCCTGTCAAAAGCCCCCTGGAGATCAGCACCTTTACTGTGGGTCCATGGCCCCCTGTTCTCCCAGTCAACTCTCCCTCCCTTTCCTCAGCCTCCTCGTCTGTGGGAGAGAGCAGTCAGGTGTGTATCTGACCCCTTCTCAAGTATTTTATTTTCAAACCACTTTAGCTACCATATAGTTTTTATCGTGATGAAACCCTTCTGTGTTTATCATCAAAATATTTTATCAGGAAAACGTCGAACATACATCCCTTATCTGAGTAACTGCTCAGATTCAGTAGTTACTGAGATTTTTCCACCTATCTGGTTTTCATTACAACAAAAAAGACGGCACACCACAATCCTTTGTTCACTTCAGAGTGCTTCTCTAGAAGGTGATTTCTGGGGCTGGAGAGAGCTTGCTGCTACCGCAGAGGAGCCCGGCCCAGTTGTCAGTGCCCATCCATGTGGCAGTCGCAATCCCCTGAATCTTCTGTGACCCTTTCTGGCCTCCGCAGGCCCTGGCAGGCACCTGGTGCATATTTACACCCAGGCACACACCCATCCGTACACATGAAATACATATTTTTTTTGAAATGGGAGTTTGTCGTATAACCACATTCCCATTAGCAATAGCATCTTGGCAACATCTGGTACATAATCCATAAACAAATTCCTTCCATAAGACCCCCGAACAATCTTTGCCAAATTGTGTTTATCAGTGAGATACCAGCCAAGTCTATATGGTTACATTCCAGAAGTCTTTTCAATCCCTGTTCTGTTCCCGTGGTCCTTCTCCTGTGGACACGGATCTCTGTAGTGTCTTCAAAGACTAGTGGGAGGCACTGGCGTGTGAGACACTCTATTTAGCTAGTATTGGCTGCTGAGAGAATTTTTCAGAATTCCAGATGTTTCTCGAGCCCTTGGTGCCGAGGTTCCCAGCCCTAGGTGAGCCTGGCAGATGGCCCTGCTCAGGGATCTGTTTCCTCTAACAGGCCAGGCCTTCTCCTCTGCTCTCGCTTAGCAGGAGCCAGGGGAGCAAAAGTCTAGTTGTATTACAGAGTCCTTGTCTTTCCAAATTGCAGTTCTCTGTGTTTTTATGGCCATAGTTTCATTGTTTCACAAAGTAAACAGGACAGCCGGTGTGCACAGATTCAGGATGGGACATTGGGTTCTAATGTTAGCTTTTCCTCTTAATAGTGTCGTGAGACTTCCGCTGGTCATTTTCTCTCTGTGTATCTGGGGTATCACATTTCTAAAATTGGGACACACATGTACAGTACTAGAATAGACTCTGTCACATGCTAGGATATTTTTATTACATGTGTGTGCATGTGTGGAGTGCACGCATGCTACAGCATAATTCCTAGGGGTAGCCGCTCTCCTTCCAGCAAGCAGGTTCTGGGATTCTGGCTTAAGTCATCAAGGCTCGGCTGCAAGTTCTTTCTCATTGAGCCGTTTTGCTGACTATATGCTAGGGTCTTTATTGAGCATTTCCTATTGCTATTATTATGTCATTAATATGTTCTTTTTGTAAAAACAAGAATGGAAAAAAATCTGTCTTTAGCTTGGGCAGATAGCCTTTAATTTTATCCCTGTTTGAAAGCAAAATAACATACAAATGAATATAAGAAGTTAAAATTTTGTAAATTTGAATAAAAGACATATATTTTTTAATATTGGGAAGAATACTCTAGATTGTAATCAGTCTTTTTTTTTTTAAGTTGAAATGTCAGAATTGACATTTGAAGGGAAAACATCTAAGAATGTTGCCTAAAAATCAGTTACAAGACTTTGTTTCATTTCTCTGTTTTGGGTGAATAATGTTTATTAAGCTTGCATATTTAAGTGGAAATATACAACAAAAAAATCCATGTCTGAGTGCCAACATGTTCCAGAGAACAAATAGAAGCTTGTATTAACAATTCCCTGCACATTCCCTGCCTCTGCTTATGTTCCCAGCAGCCTTTGGGACATTAATGTTCAGCTGGGACATGAAGGCCTGGATGAACGTGTAAAGGACCCATTGTCTCGGTGTCTCTGGGTGACTGGAGAACTTCTGAGATGGGCTGTGGAGTGACTCTGCTGACCCCAGTTTCCATGCTGTGGACCCGGCTACAGATGGAGAAGAGCCATGTGGCCAGCATAGCGGGTAACCGCAACATGGTCAGGTCAGTCAGGAAACTCAAGTCCAGAAAGCTCCAGTCACTTCATCAAGTCACCCAGGAAGGGAAAATAAGAGTCTGGTGAGCTCCCCACCTGTTCCAGCGTTCTTAGAGTCTCTCTGCATGGGTATATTAATAGACAAGATGATCAAAACTCCCTGGCAACAATGGCTTACGTGTTGAGTAACCCTTCCCTGACAGACTTCACTGTCTTAAGAGGGGGATGCAGGAAGCTTTTCTCAGATTTATTTGGTCACAGAACACCCTGTTTTATTAAATACGTCTTCTTGCGCTTGCTCTTACAGAGAACAAACAACCAAAGAACTAAGGGAGAAAGAACTCTTTATCACAGCCCTCCCGACCTCTGCCCAAGTTAAAGCCATTCATTCTTCTACTGAGTTAGCATGAGGACCAGAAGGAGGGGTGAAAACTGACCAAACTCTTTCTTTGGTGGGCTGAGGCAAAAAGAGATGGGTCCCTACAAACCAGCAATGAGTTTCTCTTCTCTGTCTTGATGGCGCCTCCTATCATACTTCTATTCTGGCCTCCACAGATTTCCCAATTAATCCATTGTTCCTTGTGAGGTCTCCTGTTGATTTTCTATGTTATTAATATTCACTCACCTTTATTTGGGGGTTTACTTAGAAAACTGGGGTGGGGAATCCTTGCTTTGTTCCCCCCCCAGGGTGTGTATTCACAGGAATGGGCATCTGCAAGTTTTCCTGTCTCTCTCACTTCTTACTTACTGCAAGGGAAACTAAAGGAGAGCCCCAGCTTATGAACAGCTTGTCCCAGAGTATTAGCCGGGGCACACACAGTCTCTGTTCTCAAAACACAGCACTCCCATACCGTTCCATCAAAATCCATGTGTCGTCGTGTGTGTGTGTGTGTGTGTGTGTGTGTGTGTGCGCGCGTGCGCGCGTACGTGCATGCACACGCGTGCATGTATGCGTGCGTGTGTGCCCCTGTTCACTAACAAACTACACATCAACAATTAAAAGGAAGAGGTTGGTTCCAATATTGTGGAATGTATCAGCATGTCTGTGTATTTGTGAAAGCATGTTCCAAGGTATATGAGGATTCTGGGTGTCCTGCTCGGTCATTCTCTGTCTTATTCTCTTCAGACAGGCTCTCTCTGTGAACCTGGAGCCCTAGCTACCATCCTGCATCTACCGGACGTGATGCTGGGATTACAGATGTGCTTAGTCACACCCAACTTTCTGTATAGGTGTGGGTGATTCAGACTCAGGACCCTCTTCTCTCACAGCAAGTGCTCTTAGACACTGAAACATTGCCCCTACCTTGGGTTATCATTATATTTTTAAATAAAGGGAAAAATGAAGTAAGGAAAAGAGGTAGATGATCTTGCCAGTCTGCAGTTCGAGACCTAGATGTGATTCCTTAGCTACTTAGGCCTTAGTTTTTTCATATTCTAGCCTGGGACAATAGTAGTGACCTTTCAGGGTCATCCAGGGATTGCTACAGTGCTTCAGAGGCACCTGGCCCATGCCTCCTAACAAGTGATGGCATTTGTTCTTACTAAGGTTAAATCACCAGCGAAGAATTCTTTCCTCGGCCATCCCACCCCCAGTCAATTTCTCCTGTTTCAGTCATCGGTGCTCCTTTCCGAAGTGCACACAGTTTAAACCGTCAGAATAGCCCGTCTGAGCTCGCACAGCTCGGGAACGGTTAAGTTGGGATTCACAGCAAGTGAAATTCCAAGGCCCACCCCCTAAACAGCACAGAGGCGTCCACCTGGATGCAAGTGGTATTGCTGTGGCTTTGACATCTCAGGCTGTACGGGAGACAGGCTGTCTTCTGTTCTCCATGGTGTTTGTTTGCATCTGTGCGGAATTGCTTGGGTGCTTCAAGAACGAAAAGGTGACCTCCGCGGTCTCTCTCCTCAGATCTGGAGGAGGGAGCGTGTGCTCCCTTCATCTTGTTCCACAGGCAACTGGTTGAGTTTGCAAGTTTTTCCTTGTCACCTCACCCAAGCATCAGTTTAGGTAAATTCATGAGAGAGGGCCAATTTTCACAGAAAACCTGACTCTGTTTGTTTGTTTGTGTTTGTATTTGACTTCTTCTGCAGCGTTGGACCTTGTGGCGTGTCCAGCAAGCAGTGTCTCAGGGGAGCTCTAATGAAACTCTTGGCCCCTCTTTGTGCTCAAGTTAATATTGTCAGCATTCCTGTCTCCTCAGAACAGAAAAGAATCCCACCCACTTGGCAGCACAGCTGCTCTCTAAACAGGCAAGCCCTGAACAGAGAATTCTATGACAAGATTCCCTCATCTGTGCTGTAAAAGATCTGCGCCTCATTTCCTAACCGTCAGACTATTTGAAACCATGGCGAACGAATCCCGTGCCTCATTGCCTCTCTAGTAGGCGACCCCAGGGCCGACCAAGTGTGCAAAGTCAGCCTGGGATCAAGTTCCATGGTGCAGTACTTCCCAAATAGCCACAGCTCCCTTCTTCCCATCCCCTAGGAAAGCTGGGGTGTTTGCATTAGAATATTTACATAGGCACTTCTTTCCTGGAGGAAGATGGTAGCAGGTTAGAGGGCTCAGCCTCGTTAACGCTTAACTCTGAATAAACAGTGCAGGTCATGGCTGTTGTTAATACTTCCCAGTGTGTGCACCAAACAAGCCCACAAAGGTCCGAAGACGAGCGCAGGGATGATCTCCTTGAAGTCAGACAGGAGGCAGGCCCGAATCCTGTGTCTTAAGGTCTTTGTCTTGGAAACACTGCTTCTTTGCTTAGAATTGGTGACTGAGGGTCTGCAATCTCCGTGTGAAAAAGATGGACACCTAGAGGTGGAAGTGGATTCTAGGCAGCCCCTGAAGTCGCTAGGGAATCCACCCTTCCTCTAGATCTAAAGCGCATTCAGGACCTCTGTTGGGAGTTTCCCCATGCGTTGACCAGTCTAGACACAGCAACACCTGAATGTACGGGGAGCAGAAATGCAGGAATCGACCTGTTCGTTCATTCCCCGTTTTTCTCTTTCGATGTTTACTGAGCACATGCTATGGGCCAGGCCCCTTCTTCGATAAAGGGTTGTCAGAGTGTCAAGTGGGGGTGACAGAGAAGGAAAGAGGGCTACTGGTAAAATAACTGTGGGTCTTTAAAGCGTGCTTTTCACAGTTTTCTGAGGGACCTGGGGAAGGTTTCATGTGCACACACTCCAAAGTGCGACTGAAGATCTGTTAGGATGTAGTCGGTCAAAGTATTGAGTGAGAGAAATTTTTAAGACCAGGAAAACATAGGTGATGCCCGAGAAGGACCCTGGCCACCGAGAAGAGCTGAGGTCAGAGCCGCGGGCCTAACGGTGAGGCGAGATTGCTCAACAGAGAGCAACGGAGACCCAAGTTGCTCAGGGGGTTGAGTTTTAAGCAAGTTGGAAGACAAAGAAACAAAACAAACAGACAAAAACCCTCCAGTTACTAACTTAACATATATTAGCAATTTAAGCAGAGGTTTCATATGACTTCATCTATTTTTAAGTGATGCTTTCCTGTTATTTTGTCTTTTTCATTTCTAACTCATTGTTGGTTCTTACTGGGTTACTGATGATCATGAAAAACTGGAATAAAAATGCATACATGTGCATGTAGCCCGAAGGGATGTGTTTTCTAATTTGTAGTGACTTGTGAACACTACTCTCCACATGCAGAAAAGTGACAGAAACATTCATTGTGGAACCATTCGTTTTTCAGCCTATTTGTTTTTAAAAATAAAATCAGGGCTGGAGAGATGGATCAGCGGCTGAGAGCATGGGCTGCTTTTCCAGAGGACCTGGGTTCAGTTCCCAGCACCAACTTGGCAGCTCACAATTGTCTGTAATTCCAGTTCCAGCAGACCTGACATATGTATGTCAGTAGACCTATATATATATATGTCAGGTCCGCTGGGGGCGGTGGGGGTGGGGGTGGGGAGAGAGAGAATATAAAATCACGGAGCTAGAGATAGTACTGATCGTTCTTCCAGGGAATGCACTTCTGTCCCCAGCACAGACAGGTGGTCCACAAAGGCCTCTTGCTCAGCTCCAGGGAATCAGATGCCCTATTTTGGCCACTTTTTGAACAGGTGCACACAGTGTACACACACACACAGTGTATACACACATGCACACACACACACACACACACACTAAAATCATTAAATATAAACAGCAAGTAATCATTTTTAGTTCACCCTCCTCTGTTCCTCAATTCCAAGCAGTACCAGATTGTAAACTATAAACAATTCTCATGGCTATGTTAATGAATGATTGGAGAGAAGCTAAACCTGGTGAGACAAATTATTGAATATTCCTTTTCACAGAGAATTATCTGCAGGAATGGAGTTGTGGGAAGCTGACACAGTATTTTGACCAATGCCTTGTTTGGAATCAGCAATTCGGGCTTAAGTAACTGCCCTGTGTTTTCTTACCCAGGTCCTCCTGTCTGGGAACACTAGGATGTTAAGAGGAACAGGGTTTTTTTTTTCTTAACTAAAGCATTAATTTACCCCCACTGTTGCCCCAAACTGCATGTTGTCTGACTTATTCATTATCCTGAGTTCGTTTATGTGCCTTTTTCTATATTCACACATCCATTTTCGACCTTAATGTTGGTGCTAGTCATTTGTTTAGTTTCTGTCCTGTTTTTATGTGGTGCGTATGCCCGCAGATGCTACCCTGCTGGTGGAGGGAGCCACCCTCAAGCTTCAGTTAGAATCAGGCTCAGTTCTCAATTTAAAACTTTAAGATTAATTGAACTTGGGATATCCATACCCCCAATCGACTATACAAGCCCCCTTCAATTTAATGGAAAGTCACCTGACTTAAAGAAACAGTGCCGTTAATATATTATTCATTTACTTTTTAATAACTGTTGTATTGAATAAAGTCAGCAGGTCTCGACCTGTGGGTCACATATCAGATGTTTACATTCCGATTCATAACAGTGGCAAAATTACAGTTACGAAGTAGCAGCAGAACAGTTTTATGGCTGGGGGTGACCCCAGCAGGAGGGACTGCATGGAAGGTCATAGCACCAGGAAGGGTGAGAACCACTGACATAACTGCAAGGTGTGGGGACCTCCAGGCTTCCTCCTGCCAGCATGGTGACAAGCTTCAGCCGAGTCTGAGAACCAGGACTCGAATGCGGGTCTCACCAGCACGGTCACTAGCGTTCTCCATGCTGCTCCCCAGACACTTCCCCCGTTTCTATAATTTTTCCATTTTAAAGAGTCAAATGAATTGCACCACCTGTGTAGGTTTGGCATTTTCTGCCCAGTCCTGTCATCTCGAGCGCATGTGTCCGTAGGGGACACCTAATAGATGTTCCTTTTTAAACTTGGAATTTGAGAATTTTATGCATTTTAATAACGTGCTTTGATCAGCTCCATCTCCATGCCTCTCTCCCAACTCCTCCCATAACTTCACCCCCCCCAACTTCATGCACTCACTGTTTTAAAGACCTGCCGAGTCCACCAGTGTTACCTGCATGTAATGGGTGTAAGGTGTAGGCCATGCACTAGAACATGGACTAGCACGAGAGGCCACGCTCCTGGAGAAAAACAGCATTCCCCCGCGGCTTCCGTCAACTTCAATGGCTCCTTGGTCGCCATGTTGGGACTCCGGCTCGTGCAGGCCTGTGCATGCAGTGGCCGCTCAGAGTTCACACGTGTGAGCTCACATGCCACCCTCCCTGCCCCGTCCACAAAACTCTCTTTTGCCGCTGTCCCTCTTCTGGCTTCTAGCAGTCCTCTGCCCCCTTCTGTTTCTTGAGGGAACAGTTCCTGATGACTGTGGCGCCTCACATTGTTTGGACAGTCCCTCCACGTTGAACACTTAGCTGGCCCTTGGATTTACACTGTGACTCGTGTCCCTAACTCTCTGCAGACATCCCTGCTTTGCTGAGCCATTTTCCTGCAGACTATGTCTGCATTAGGCTCTGGGGCAGCCCTGATTGCCAGTTCATTCCTACCTCCTCGTCATTTCCACTCTACTCTTCTAGTCTGGGCTGGATGTTTATGTCAACCTGCTTAACAAACGTGCGTGTGGAGTAGCTCTGCTGTCCTGGATAGTGCTAACAAACGTGCGTGTGGAGTAGCTCTGCTGTCCTGGATAGTGCTAAGAAGTCAGAGCACTGTTAGATGGGCCAGTGGGAATAAGGAAGGTGTTACAGAGTCGCCTGAGCCTTAAGCCTTAAAGGACAGCCAGAATTACAAACGGTCGTGGAAGACTGTAGGGAAGACATCCCCACGGAAGAAATGGCGTGTGAACACGGAAGCAAAGAGTGCCAGTGTGTGTGCATGGGCTGTGGAGAGGCAGCCCGGCAAGGGTGAGGGCGCCTGGCATGCTAAACATGTAGAATATTTGACTGTTGTTTTCTGGAAGGAAAGTAGAGTAGAAAAATGATTTTCTGCCAGGAAAATAGCTATACCTTTCCATATGTTCAAATAGCGTGTCTGTTAAGTGTTCTGAACACTGCCTGGCATTTTAGCAGTTTTAACTTGCCTTTTATTGTATAGATGCTTTTCATCACTCTTAATTGGGTATGGTTAGCTACATTAATCATTGACAGAAGCGATATTTTTATGGATAGTGGTACAGGTCCCTTCATCCATGGCATCTTTTCAGTGAGGAAGTAGATTTGGTTTACCTTTGACCAATGTCAGGAAGATAGAAACCTCAGTTACTTGACTCTGTTTCTCAATTGTCAGTGGTGTTTCAGTGCCCCCTATGGGATGGGGCCAGGTCGTTCATATCACTGAGTCTGAGGAGGAAGGAAGGGTTAGAACCTAAAGCTAGAAAAGTTAGGTCAGACCCAGTTCCTGGGAACCTGACTGCTTGATTAGATCGTGTTGGATGTTCCTTGGTAAGCAAAGGTACCTCCCTAAGAGCACTGGCAGAATGCCTTGGATAGAGTTCAGGAACATTAGTCTGGAGGTGAAGTTCAGGAAAGGGCAGAAGTCTGGGATTGTGGGAACTTTGGAAATGTAGCTGTGAGGTTCTAAGAGATGATTTTGGACACAAGTGAAGAAAGTAAAACTGAGAAGGGTGTGGTAGGAACACAGGGCTGATGATGGCAGCTGAGTCAAGACCGGGTCTCGCATGCAGCTCACTGCCCACTCAGGTATAGACGGCTGTCTCCACACATAGCCTGTAACACACACCGCGTGACCGGCTGCTTTTCTACATCCTGGGAAGTGAGACTTGGATTTCACAAGCAAAACCTGCCTTTGAATCTAAAGGGCACTAATTCTCTTATCTTCCTTTCTCCTCTGAACTGTTTCCAAAGTAATTTTCGTTTTTGGTTGCAAAACTCACAAGAATTGTTTTTCAAAACTTGCTATTTTAAGATCCCTGGCTGGCAAGAAAATTCATCAGACTGAAGAGCTATTAAATAATAGGTAATGGCTTGAAGCGTCCCTAGGCCTCTTTCCCCTTTGAGATTTACACAACGTCTCCAATATAGAGTAGAAATGAACATGCTCACTAATTCAGAACTTTTGATACTTTAAGTTGGAAGATATTTCCATCATAATTCTCATAGAAATTTTTCTCCCGTTTTTTTTCAGAGGTGGGATGTTCAAGATTGAATAGTAGCATAAATTGTTAAGTATGCTGTCTTCCCCCTTATAGTGACTTGCCCATCTATGAATAAGTAGAGGTTACACATAAATAGCCAAATCTTAAACAATAATAAACTTCAGTAGAGCCATTAATTCAGTAGAGGTAGGTAGGTGTGTGTGTGTGTGTGTGTGTGTGTGTGTGTACATGTATGTACACGTACATACATGTATGTATGTGAAGAAACTTGGAGTAAAACTATTTAATATCCCTTTTCCTTCTTTGCTTTGTAAAGTCATCTAAGTTTAGCTTTAGGTCTTCTATATACTGTCAAATGGGATCATTATTTTGTGTGTTTCCTTTAATTCAAATTAGAAATATATTGGTTTTTTAAATCAGGTGTATCACCAACCTCCCCCTTTCAAAATATTTTGACACTTCCTTTGTTCTTATTGATCTGTGGGGTTTTTCCTGACATGATCGGATCCTGTGAAATGGTTGTGGATGTGTGAACAAAATACCTCCAGGGACGCGCCTGAAAACAGTTATGTCTATTGACTTCGTTCTAGTGGGTGATGTGCTTGAAAATAAACAGTATCTCTTTAATTTTCTTAAAATCCTTACTTCTAATTTTCAAGTAGTTTCAATAGATCTGCTCCCTGGGAAGAGAATGAATTAAAAAGCAGATCTCACAGAGTTGCAGATTTACTTGGGATGAATGCTAACATTTGGTAAACACACTGGGACTGGGGAGACGGCTCAGTTACTAACACATTTGAGCAGGAACCTAGTTCAGTTCCCCAGATCTAATGACAGAGCCAAGCCTGGGGGTGGGGGTTGGGCTTGTCTGCAATCACAGTGCTGGGGAACAGGCTAGGCTTTGGGACTTGCTGGCCCCCCAACACAGGCAAATTCATGAGCTGTGGGTGATAAAAGACCTTGCCTCAAAAATAAGACAGGGAGACAGTGACAGAAAGGACACCGACCTCTGGCCCACATGCACACGCACACATGTGTGTCCGGGTCCGCCAGATAATCCAGGCTCATACCTGAGAAGGGATTGCAAACCGAGGGAAGAGGTGGACAAGAAACAAGAGATCGGGTCAGAAGGGCATTCAGTGAACACTGAAGCTGCTCAAGTTTATTGTTCGAAATTCTTTTATAGCCCAAATCCAAAGAGGGGGAGATGGCAAAAGACTTCCTTTACAGTGATAGAAGGAACAAACAGAATAATTACCTCTGCAGTATCCAAAACATCAAGTAACGATATCCGAGTCAAACCCTCTGTTGTCTAGGCAGGACATGCAGCGACAGCACCTTAGGCCAAGCGTCCTGTTGCATCCACATCTTAGGCCAGATGTCCTCGTTGTTTCTCCTTGGAAGAGCAAGGGAAGGTAAAGACTCTCTGACCTTAAGTCAAAATGGAATGGAGTCAATGCGTATGTACAGGTGTGCATGCACACACCACACACACACACACATACACACACACACACACACACACACAAAGGATAGGAAAACACTCGCATGCCATGTGGAAACTATAAATACTTAGGACAAATTTCCAGTGGCCTCAGTCAGATCATCTGATTTAAATCTGTTCATTTTCCGAGTGCCATACATGCACTTTAAAATCTCACCAAGCAAGTCCCTTTTCACCAAGATCTAGAACTACCTCCTATCTGAAGCAACCATGGCGGAGAGTAAAGCCCGATGTTTGCCTTGCCTCCATCCTGTTTAGAAGACGTGCCCCACCCAGTAAGAGCAATAGCCGCTGCCGCTCTGTCTTAGCTGAAAACGGTTTCTTTGAATACAAACCAGCATAACTTCTGCGCTGTCCAGCTACTTGCTCAAGTGCCGGCACACCCAGCCTCAGGACCCATCACACAGCGCAGTAGCAGAGAAGTCGGTCCTTGAGTGTAAGTTTACAGTATCTTGTGACTTAACATCATTGTTTCTGCGACTCTTGGAAAGTACTGGATGTCAGCTCTGGGTGGGCTGGGATCCTTATCTTTCTAGTCACTTCCTTATCTTGGAGTCATTGAGTAGTCTAGACTTAAGTAGTAGACACTCAGTAGCTATTGCCTGAGTGGAGTGGTACCTAGATTAGTGAGAATACTTTCCTTGACTTGGGAGAAGCTCATAGTGAAGTGGTATTTACTGAGATAGAGAGATGGCTCAGTGGTTAAGAATGTTCTTCCAGGGGATCTGAATTCAGTTCTCAGCACCCATGTCACATAGCTCATAACTGCCTTTAATACCAGTTGCAGAGAAGCCTGATGATGCCTCTGGCTTCTGAGGGCACCGGCCCTTGTGTATATATTCCTCTCTCTCTCTCTCTCTCTCTCTCTCTCTCTCTCTCTCTCTCTCTCTCTCTCTCTCTCTCTCTCTCTCTCTCTCTCCCTCTCTCTCTTAAAACTAATAAAGAAATTTAAGACTCTTTAGAATTTTCTTATTATAAGCACGTGTTGCAGTTAAGTAGGAAAGCGGCTGATGAAACGATTCTTAAACACTCCTCAGTGTGGGTAATTGAGGACAAGAAAAATTAGCTCTTGCCGGTGAGAATCCGAGGCCCAGGACAAAGGCTGGGAGAACACCTTGTGCGCTGAACTGTGCAGACTAGAGAAACTGGGTCAGGAGCTCAGGGGCGGGAGGCACAGAGAGGGCTGGGGAGGGGACTCACTGGGAGAGCAGAGGGGGACCTCCTTCTGCAGAGACACGTGCATGTGGCCCAGTGGGATCCTGGGGCTTGCTGCTTCGAGTGTGACTCCTCTGTGGGTAGCTCTCTGGCGATTTTCAGTCAGTAACCCAAACGTCTAGGGAGCAGAACCGGTACTACAGGCACCTTGGCTTTGACTGCTGTGGGACCTCAGGACCCGATGCAAATGTGTGCTGTGTATTTTGAGTCTGTATTAAGAGCTGCAACGCGATGCTGATGTTACGTCACTGCCTGAAAAGGTGTTAGTGTTGAAGAAACAATGACTCCTGTAGAAATGGGAAGAGCTGGGCCGTGGGGAGATGACTTGGCCAATAAAGAGCCATGCTGGCATGAGGACCCGGCCGTCCACATAGAGAGTCAGGCATGGTGGCTTGTGTCTGCAATCCCACATGGAGAGATAGAGAGGACTATTTCAGTGGTTCACTGGCCAGTCAGTGTAGCTGGATTGGTGGCCTCAAGGTCCAGCGAGAGACCCCCCGTCTCAAAAATTAAGATGGGGAGTGATTGAGAAGACACCTGAGTTAGACCTCTGTTCCCATGCACATGCCCCTATGTGGGCACACACACACGAGCAGGAGCACACGCACACACATACAAAACAAAATGAAAATTGAAAGAACTCAGTATTAAGCCAGATATGCATACTATAATTTATGGACAATTTCACGGTCCCTTTCCTGTCAAATTAATTTGTAAAGAGATTTTGCTGTGGGCAAATATGCCGGAAGATTTACATCGTGTGGAGGCTGGCGGAGTAGGCCTGACAGGAATGTGGGTTTTATCACAGGAGTGCAATGGGCGCTAGGTTAATGATTGCGGCTGGGGTGGGGGGCAGCATGGTTGTTTATCGATATAGATTCATCTCTTTTTTCCATCTCATAAATTGTATTTGTTTATGGGAGTAAGGGACATGGGGATTATCCAGAAGATGAACTGTGTGTACTCACATCTGGAAATCAATACGAAGGCAGGCTTTGGACGAGGGAGAGACAAAAGAGTAAGATCTGTCGTCTGTGCTTTCTTCTCTCCTGAGCTCTTTGCCTGGCTTCACTCCCCCTGCAGGGACCAGTAAGAGGTAAAATGTGCTCCCAATAAACCCACTTTATTTGGAAAAAAAAGTTTGGTCAGAAAAGTATTTGGTTCTCATGTGACCTGTGGACACCCTACAAAAACATTTTTAAAATATTCTGATTCTGAGAGTGCCCTGGGTAAATATCACAAATATTAACCCCAGACATTTGGAATTTCTTTTCTTAGCAGTATAAATTGACTTAATACCACCTAACAATGCCATTTCTTACTGATGAAAAATTCTCTCTGGCAGTGAGGCCAAATAAATGACTGACTTACTGGATTAAGGTGACCTCAGGAGCCTGCTTTTAAAGACGCAGGTGGCTTTCTTGTGACTACAGGGCAGTGGTTTCAGGGGATGAAAGACCGAGGCTTCTCCAGGATGGTGGGGTAGGGGGTACAGGGTCAGGACTACTCTGTGGGCCGAGTAGCTGGCTTTCCTGACTCCCAGGTAGCTGTGGATGGAAGTATGTATGGAGATGGTTGTTCCCAGGCTGCCAGATTTGATGCCTTTAAAATAGCACTGGGTCGTATATCCTGTTCAGTTCCAAACGGTTCAACTTAGAACAGGCAAGATGGGCCCGAGGTGATGGCTTCCTCGGTTTTAGACTTGCCGTACAAACACAAGGGCCTCACCATGCAGAAAGCCGGGTACGGGAACACAGGCCTTTGAGCCCAGTGCTGGGGAGGCAGAGACAGGGGGATGCCTGGGTCTCAATTGTCAGCCAAATCAACCTACTAGGCAAGCTTCAGGTCCCAATGAGAGACCCACCCTGTCTCACAAACCAAGGTGGATTACTCCCGAGGAACAATGAGGAGGGTGTCCCCTGGATTCCTTGTGCCCAAGTGCTCACACACACTGATGTAAACTCATAATCTACAGGCAAAATGGGTGGGACGTCAAAAGGAACAGATCCAGAAAGTCATTTTCCAGTGGCCATTTCTTCTTTCTAGATCTCTGACATGACCTTCCCTGAAATAATGAAATAAGCGAACGTTTCCTACTCTCCCTTTGCTTGTGTGTTTCAAACCCTTATTATTTCAGCTACTAGGAACTGGCGTTAGATGAGTACCAGGAAGCAAAAGCTGTAATGATCATGATTTCTAAGAAGAATCGGCCTATTTTTTTTCCTTGTTTCATTTCCACTTGGCTTTTCTGCTCTTTAATGAGTACAGATTATTTTCTTCAAGTTGATGGGAGAGTTTTATCTGTGGCAGGCCTCCTCACACTTAATCATGTGTCCTCTTTATTCCTGGCGTCTTACTTTTCTCTGGGTGCAGCTCAGTGTCAGTGGCGCCTTATGGGCAAAATGGAGGTAAGGGTCCCTTTGGGTTTTCTTCATATAACGTTCGCCCCACCCCCACGCAGGACAACACTCTGTGTTGTGGGATCTGTGACCTCGGACACACCGTTTCAAAGACGTCACTCACTGCTGTTACAGTTGTATCAGCTTTCCCCTCACTGCAACAAAACACTCAAAGCAATCATCAATGCGACGCGAAAGGCTTCGCTCCACAGTCCCAAAGCATTCAGGCCATGGTCCGGCCCCCTTGTCTTTGGGCCTGTGACAAGGCAGCAGAGCATGTTGGAGAAAATATGTAAGAAAAACTTCTCACCTCATGGTGATTGAAAAATGAAGGAGAGACCCAAAGAGGACCAGGGCCCTAGGCAAGGGCACACCCCCAATGGCTTAGTTTCTTTCCCCAAAGCTGCACCCCTTAAATGTTCTACCTTTTCCTGAGCTTTCACACATGGACTTCTGGGGGTCGTCCATTTTACCGCCACCTTCATCAAGGATTTCATTTCTCAGTCGTATCTAAGTTGGTGGTCCCTTGTGCATGGGGCTCTTGGGAAGATCAAATATGCTAATATATGCAGGTCTCTCGGTGTCTGGCAAAGGGCAAGCTCCCCGAAAGGAGCTGGTATTGCTATCATGTACTATTATCACTATCTGTTTTGTTGTTTTAATTTGGCAGAATATCGAATTCTGATTTGTGTTGTTAGCTCAGTTAGCAGTTGTTTGACCTTTTGAGGTTAGCGGAAGGAGCTCAGCTGAATGAGAAAACATGCCAACAGCCTTTCCCCCTGCTCTGCCTCGGAGGTCTTGAAATGCCCCCAGTTGACTGCATGTTTACCTTGTAACCTGTTGCAAGTCTCTCCCTTGTCCCCTCGGCTCACCAATGGCGCCTGACAATGAGTGCTAAGGTAGAAGATTATCTTTCAGTATTTCGTTGGTTCTAATAAAAAGGGTCAACTTACTCCATCCGGTCCACTTTGATCTAGAAAACCACTGCACTGTTGTTACTCTGTGGTAACCTTTAAGCAAAAGAGGAGCATCTACAGCCTAAAATTCAAGGTCGGGGGGACATGTGATGTGTTCACCCCCCTGATGTGTTGTTTCCCACAGGCTGTCTTGAGTTCCATCACAGGGCGATGTCTTTGTATGAGTGACGGGGCTTGTGCCCCCTCCCTTAGGCAGAGAATAAAAACAATTAAACCTCAAATGCATTTGACTTCAACCAGACCCCGATGCAGAGTCCATTTCTCTTTCAGACCCTCGAAATAGGAACCCATCTCTCTACTAATGTTTATGACGTTCATTATCTAAGTTCGTCTCGAGGATGTATGTCTGTTTTCTCTTTCTAACCTCCTTTGGGGCAGCTGAAGGGTGGGTAGAGATCAATTTTCCCAGCTCACTTGCTCTGCATTTCTCCAGGTAGAAAATTAAGTGTAATGTGTTGTCTGACTATAATGAAGTATCTTTCCGGCCTGTTGTTATTTAAAAGAGCAAGCCCCTTTTCCTGATGCCACCCCCCCCCCCAGTATTTTTTTTTCTAGAAACAGTGTGGTTCCAGGAGCTGGCCCTGGGCTGCCCCTAGCTCCTGCAGCCTGGTGTGTCAGCTGAGCATGATCTGATTTTCCCCTTTCTTATGTTTTACTTTTAAAACCTCAGTTCTTCTGAGGTGATTTTTGTCCCTCCCCTGAGTGTTTTCTAGGTTAAGGAAGATTTCATACACATTATTTATCAAATCCTCAATTCCTGTTCTGTCAGGGATGATTGGGAATCCTGAGTGTAGTAACCTGTTTTTCTGTGTGTGCGCGCGCGTGTGTGTGCATGCGTGTGTGTGCGTGTGTGTGTGCGTGCGTGTGTGTGCACGCGTGTGTGTGCTCGCTCATCCCCCACTGTCTTCACGCAGGATCAACAGCTCCAGTCCTGCCACTGTGAGGAACCCTGGCTTCTACAGGGTGACACCTTCACTCTCTGGTTTCCATGTTGTCCTTCAGACAGGTGCTTTCTTCCCCTCAGTCATTTGTTTTACTGCACAGGAGATTCCAAATTCTTAAAGAACCTAAAACCATCCCATTCTGTTTGCTGTAGGTGGGAATACAGCTGGAGTTGAGAAATACAGCCACGGAGAAGTTTGGTTTTGTTTCTTTGTTGTTATTTTTATTACACACACACACACACACACACCATGCACATGAGAGAGAGAGAGAGAGAGAGAGGCGGGGGAGAGAGAGAGAGAACGGGAGGGGGTGCTATTCTTTAAACCAGTGGAAATCTTATCACTAGAAGATATTGGGCGGTTGCTGGGAGTCGGAGCCTTCTCTCCCTTGGAGCTGGGTGCAGCCTCTGCGGTTCCCTGCTAGTCCCTCTGGCTCTGTACTCTGATCCGCCTTTCCCTGCTCCTCTGCTGCCTCCATTGTCTCCCTCCCAGTCTCGTGGTGTTCTTTGTCTGCAGTGGGTGACTTGTGTCACACACACTCCTGGAGACAGTCTCCCTCAGCCCCTGTGACTCCGGCTTCTTTCTTCCCCCTCTTCCAGCTCCCCCTCCCCTTTCCCTCTCTGAGTGGTTTGTGATTCAAGAGATCTGTGAGCTCACCTTGGCTAAGGTAGGGTTTTAATGAGCTCCCAGGAAGTGAAATACCCGACAGGGATGCTTCTAACGCTGACTGTGCCCTTTGTGGATCCAGCGGGCAGGCTCATGAGGGAGCATTTTCTAGTGATGAACACTGGATGTCGGGGGGGGGACCTGATGGGGAGGCGAAACTGGCCCTTCAGAAGTGCACTCAAAGTAAAGAAACTGCTGAGGCCACTGGACCCCAGATTCTGGTGTGCTGCAAAAACCACCAGTGACCCCCTGCTTCTGTGCCTTTATTCATAAGGGTAGAAATGTGGCAACAGATGCCCCCTGAATTTAAATGGCCAGGTGTGGTTCGTTGCTGGAGGCCACTGAAATAAACACGCAGACCCACATTCTGTCTCGTGCAAAGCAAAGTGTTAATGGCTTGGGGGGGCCTTCCTCTGTAGAGCCCATTTCCAGCCTCCCTCTCTTCCATTACCCAGTGTCACACTGCTTTTTAAGTGGTTCCCTTGCGTGTTCTGAGGAGAACGGGGAGGGGTGAAAGGTTGGCTTCATAAGGCTCTTAAAGCCATTTCTGTTTTATTCAGAAACCATCCTTGGGAGAATTTAAAGAGTTTTACAAATAGAAACGATATCTCTGGGCAGGTTCCCACAAGAAGCCCAGACTCATGCTCTTCCAGGTTTGGAAATTGAACCAGAGGAATGTTCAGTATGTTGCCTAGGACAGAGTGTCAGTGGCCGGCCAAGTCGGGATTTGAATTTGAACATGCATTACTACTTCAGTCTCCTTTAGTAGATGTCACTGCCAGAATGATAGTGACACGGCTTAAAATGGGTAATGCCATGGGAAAAGAGAATTGCCAAGTCAACCTTTTGTGACAAAGCCAATGAGATTGGTCGTGATCTTTCCCAAAGCTCTTCTAAGCTACTCAAGATTTACCCTCTTGACGTCAGTTCCTTGGATGAATTAATACTCAATACTGTTTGCTTATTACGCTTTAAAAATGTATTTATTTTGTACTTATGGGTGTTTTGACTGAATGTCTATATGTGCACCATTTATATGCATGGTACCTCAGGAGGCCAGAAGAGGGTGTCATCCCCTGGAATTGGGGTCGTGGATGGCTGTGAGCCTCCAGGGAGGTGCTGGGACTTGAATCCAGGTCCTCTGCAAGAGCCACAAGTACTCTAAACCATTGAGTCTAAATCTCTCCAGCCCCTTGGTTCTTCATCTTTATGTGAAGAAATGTCCTGTAATTTTTCCTCTACATACTTCTTTCTATATGTGGAACTCTGTCCACAGTTCCTTCCAGGATTTTCCCTGAGTTAACTCATCACTGTCCCCAAAGAAGCAACGCTAGCATCATTTCTAAATGTCCTCAGCCTAAGGTGACACAGTAAGGGCAGAGCAGGCCTGGGGACAGCCGGTCAGCTTTGGTACTGTGTCAGCTCATGAGTCTTATGACCCCGCCCCCCACGTTCCTTGCAACTCTAGAATCCTTCATGTTCTTGTCGGTTTGCCTAAGGAATTTTGAGGAGGAATTGACAAATCGAAGTACAGACCCAATCAGAATCTGATTCTGTCTTTCCTTCTTGTAGCCCTAGCAAGAGCCATTCCCATGGGCTTTGCTAGTGCTGGCTCGGGGGGCAAGAGTGGCTGAGAAAAGACCACTGGGAAGCCTTGGTAAAGAGGATGCTCTGTCATTGGGAAGTGAATTTTAATGCCCACAAATTCCTCTTCTGCCAAGTTAGCTTAAGTGCATTGAATGAACAAGTCAAATGATGCTTGTGGCTATGCTGTGTGGCTTTTCTATGGTATGTGAATATTGTGATGTGCTTCCCGGGAGTGTAGGCTCCTTAAGGGCAATATGTCAACGACACAGTGTCAGGCAGCTAGCCACCACTTCATAATTAATGACAGCCAGTTCAGGCTCTCCCGACTGAAGTCTAGTTTTTAGAGCCTATAGTCTGATGGACTTGCAAGTCATTATTTTTCTGAATATTTACGAGCACATCATGAAAATAAATTTGATAAGAAGTTGACTGATCTGACTCTTTCCCTCTGTGACTTATTAAAAATCATGATTCATGTTTTCTGCCACTGTGCCTGTGCAAGTTTTTCACCTTAGACCTCAACTGACATGCATTTTCACCTTTATATCTATTCCAGATGTAATTGTAAGTTAAACAGAACAGACTCCAGCCAGGTAGAGGAAAAGAATTAAAATAAGCCACACACAGGAAGCCAGATATTTCGTGGTCTCACTTACTTGTGGAATCTGAAAACTAACTCATAGAGCCAGAGAATAAAATGAGGGTTGCTGAGGGCTGGGGTTGCAGAGTTCAAAGCATGCAGAGGAATAAACTCGGGAGATCTGTGTGACAACATGGTGGCTGTAGTTAATAACAACCTGACACAGATTTAAATTATCATTTATTATTGTTGCTGCTGTTTTGTGTGTGTGTGTGTGTGTGTGTGTGTGTGTGTGTGAAAGCACATTTGTACTACAGCATGCGTGTGGAGGTCAGCGGTCTTCTCTCTTTCCACTGTAGGGCCTGGGGATAACTTAGCACGTCAGGCTTGCAAGTTAAACCCTTTCACCCACTAAGCCATTTTACTGGCTCTGATGGTAGACTTTTAAATGTTGTTTACACACACACACACACACACACACACACACACACACGATGAGTATGGGCTGGAGAACACTCAATAGGTAAAGTTCTTGTCTTATAGCAGAGGACCTGAGCTTGGTTTTCTGCAACCCCATAAAAAATAAAAGTGTTCTGGTACATGCTTCCAGCCCCAGTGCTGAGGCGGTGGAGAAAGATGCCTGGGCTTTCTGAGAAGCCAGTCTAACCTTCTAACCTAATCCATGCACTCCAGAACAATGGGAGACCTTGTCTCAAATGGGGTAGAGAGTGTTTCTGAGAATGACATCCACAGTTACCCTCCAGCCTTCCATACCTGTGGCATCTGTGCCACGAGCAAGTCTGAGGTATCAGGAAATGAAAGACAAGACATCCAACCGTTTGTGCTAAGAGAATGCATCTGCCGCCTTTATTGCCAGAGAATGTGTGTGTATGTGTCTTTATTGCAATGCTAAAATTCCCTCTCCTTCCCCCTCTCTTTCCCCTTCCTTTCCCCCTCCCCCTCTCCCTCCCCCTACTCCACTCCTCTCAAGAGGGAGCAGGCTTATATACAGGCTTACAGTACAGTGGAAAAACCCCAGGTGTAAGAGCTCGCGTTCTCCTCATGCTAGATATTGATTTCAGGCAGGCAAGGCCGGGGCTGTAAGCCAGGACTAGAGAGCAGGATGCACCTGTGGCTATCAGCTGACAAGCAATGCCCAGAGATCCGTAGGGGCTGGGACCCAACACATAGCGCCCCCCCCACACACGCGTGCACATGAACATACAAATAGACACACATAAAAATGATAAAAACATGATATAATTCATGTATTACTGCTCACTTAGCCATACAGAATGTACATTGTGTGTTCACTCTAATTCCACTCAATGTTTGTCAATTAAAAATAAATGAACTTGAGGTGGTTGTATAGCTAATAATCCAAGCTCTCAGGAAGCTGAGACAGAAAGATCCCAAATTTGGAGCCAGCCTGGGCTGCACAGTGAGACGTGTCTCAAAAACTAAATAATAAATAAATTTAAGTTTTAAAAATTCGAAGGAAAAATCGTGGTGTTCGTTTGAGTGATAGTCACCCTTATGTGTTAGTTTGAAAATGGCCTGGCCACTCAGGTGTGGATCCTGTTTTGCTGTGTGGTGCTTTTTGCTTGCTTGGCTATTTTTTTTTTTTAGTTTTAAGGAAAAAGAAAAATACTCATGTCATAGATTAACACTTTACCTCGGGCTGAGGGTGTGATTAAATAGTGATAAACCCTTGTCACTTAAGTTAGAGGACATGGGGAAGGACATGGTGTAGTGTTTATAGGATCATCTTGATAGACTGGGGCACTGTTGGATTAGTTAATATGTAAAACTGTTGACAAACCAGTGTGTGTGAGTGGGCATGTGTATGTGCAGACAGGTGAAGGATGTTCCTCTGGCCTTTGCCTATTGGGCTGTTTTATTTATTTATTTTAGATACAGTCTCTCTGATATGCAGCCCTGGCTGTCCTGGAACTCACTATGTGGACCAGGCTGGTTTCAAACTCAGAGATCCACTTGCCTCTGCCTCAAGAAAGCAGAGATTAAAGGCTTGTGCCACCACACTTGGCTTACCTGTGTGAGTGTGTACATGGGTCTGGTTGCCTGTAGAAGCCAGGCAAGGGTATCAAATACCCTGGAGCCACAGTTACAAATGATTGTGAACTGTCGGCTGTGGGTGCTGCAAACTCCAGTCCTCTGGAAGAGCAGTGAAGGCTCTTAAACACTGAGTGAGCCCTCTCTTAGGCCCTTTGTCACCTGTGATTTTTGACCTATTTCTTAAGTAAAGGGATAATCCACAGGCCATGAGAACTGTTCCTTAGATGCCACTCTGTGCTGACTTAAGCAGCGTTGACTTGTTCTGTGCTCCTCCCTGACTGGAGTTCTTGACGGTGTCCCTTAAGTGGTTCCTTTGATTGGAGTTACAATGCGCGCTATCCCCATCCTTCAGTGGGTCCCACAACAGTCGTACCAGGATACATGGGCAACATCCCCCATAAGGAAAAGTTTGGAACTTTCAAACTGGTTTCATTATCGGAAAGAAGCTCTGAAAATCTGTTTGAACATGGTCAGAACTGATGGTAGCTAAAACACAACTGCTCATGGAGAAAATTGGAGTAGTGTGTCACAAATTTAACACACATCTATTCCATTCTGGGCCAAACAGCAAAATCAATCTAGGTTTTGTCAGTTTATCTGCAATCCGGCTCTTTGATCATACTTGCATTGAACTTAATGAAATAGAAGGCTAAATCTTTTCTTAACCCTTCCTTTCTCCGTGGAGAATGCTATCAACACAGCTGGAGTATTGAGCCAATCTCTGCCCTCTTCATGCCCCGTTCCTCTGCTCTAGCAAGAGAATTCTCCAGCATGAGTGGGATCAGGGGATAAAGGTTTGGGTAACTGCTCCTGTGGTTTGGTTTTGATATCAGTAGAGGGATCATGGGATGTAGTGATTAAAGGGCCAGCATTCAGGGCCATTTTACTGGCTGTTGTACCAATTTGTTCCATGATCTTCGGCAAATAGGTTTATGTTCCTTTAAGGGACTGGTATTGATTTTTGCTTCACCAGCTAGGGTGGGTTTTAGTTGATGTAGGCAAGGCTCTTCGTATCCCAGGGTTGACTGTTGCCATAGTGCTATATTGTTTCTAGCCAGGAATAGGGGAATAGAGACTGTGGATCTCCTGACTTTCCTGGCTCTTTCTACCACGTCATGTCAAGCCTGTAGCCATGCAGAGTCACTGGAAGATGACCACGACAGGTGGGATGTACGATCAAATGGCAATGCTCTTTAACATCGGCAGTGGCTCTACCAGATGCTTGTCTGAGATTACCTGGAAAACCTATTGTGACATCCAACAGGAAGATGGTGCCAAATGGAGCATGTGGTTGGCTGTTTTTAGAGGCGTTTTGGTGTGTGGGCTGTCCTAATCTGGAGTTGTTTAAAAGTGGAGGGGTTTCTTAAAGTGGCTGGAGAAATGTCTTAGTCCTTACTGCGCAAGCATGAAGAACTGATCTTCAGCACCCACGTAAAATCTGGGCACGGTGCCTTGTACCTGTCATCTCACATGGGAATGAAGCGATAGGCTGATAGCAGCCAGGCTAACCTACTTCTGTGAGCTTCCGGGTCAGTGCGAGACCCTGACTCAAAGCAGTAAGACGAAGAGCAACTGAGGGAGACAGTCGACATTGACTTCTGACCTTCACATGCACATTCATGGGTGAGTGCAGCAACACACACACACACACACACACACACACACACACACACACACACACACAATGCCCTTTACATATTCATGTGAGATCTGGTAGAAATGCTTGATGAAACAGAACTATCCTAAGTATAAAGGAAAGTAAGCCATGGCTCCTAAAATGTGAATCATTTGTTGCAAATCTGGAAGTGAGTCCCTGAATGTCTTGATTTAAATGTATATCTATGGTGTTGTTGTTCTCATATAAGAAAACAATCCAGATTAGGAATGTCACTCCCTTGTACAGTGACTAGTTATATGAAACTCCATGTTTGATCTCCATCTCTGCAACATAAAAGAAATACCTACAGTTTCAAGAGAGGCCCTAGGCACACAGAAGATAAAATTTTGACTTATAGAATGGGCATAACGCTTGGTGTGATAAGATCATACTCAATTGCCTGTAGATGATCCAGATATCTGTGTTTCATTGTAGTACTCACAGCATTTAAAATAAGACTTGAGGTGAGACTCCCAGTCTAGCCCAGCTACAGAGCCCTTTATTGAACACATCAGTGCATTATAAACTATTCCAGGAGTGTTTGTACTGCAGAATTGATTGCCAAAGAAACAGGAATCTGAGGAAGTCCTACCTGAGCCTGCATCTTGTCCAACTCAGTTGTCATGAAGAATCTTGGGATAAAGAAGGCATAAACCAGGAAGTGTCACAGGTTACTACTGCCATCACAGGAGGCTCACTCAGTTTGGAATGTCAAGTTGTGCCCATGATCCCTGAACATAGGATCCTGGTGACAGTGTGTGGGTACAGTCAGTTGCTCTAGCATCCTGACATTGTAGTCATGGTTTGAGTATGCTTATTCCTAGATGAGGCTGCTTACATGTATAAAAGATGCCAAAGAGAGCCCAAGCAGCCCTTGTACTCCTGCCCAGTCCTCCAGCTAAGTACTGTAGGCAGGAGTTTCCATCCTACCAGTCCTGCAGCTGTTCAGTCCTAAGTAAACACACTGAGACTTTTATTAATTATAAACTGTGTGACCTGTTGCTCAGGCTTATTACTAACAAGCTCTTACAACTTAAACTAGCCCGTAATTCTTATCTATGTTTAACCACGTGACTCGGTACCTTTTCTCAGTAAGGCATTCTCATCTTGTTTCCTATGCTTCTGGCGGGCTACTGCATCTCTGCCTCTCCTCTTCCCAGAATTCTCCTAGTCTGGTTGCCCCACCTATACTACCTGCCTGGCTACTGGCCAATCAGTGTTTTATTAAGCCAGTGTGAGTGACAAATCTTTACAGTGTGCAAGAGCATTACCCCAGAGGAAAGTACATCTACTGAAGGGGTGTGGAAAGGTCTAGTGGAAACCAGAAGCTGAGATATGGATGCCTATGGCCTGTGCTTCCCCGCCCACACACGGATCCGTCAGCGGTGCATGGAAGTCTCATCAGCTTGGGCTGTTTGGCCACAGTCCCTCTCCAACCACTGGCCAGCAGTAAACTGTGCAGAGGGAGCGAAGAGCTAGCCAAGATGAAAGCGTCAATGTAGCAAGAATATACATCAGCTATCTCTGCACATATCCACCTACATGCAGAGCTCAGAGTGCATGAAGCCGGACCGGATAGAACTGAGTGAACGGGTAACAATGTAGCAAGAATATACATCAGCTATCTCTTCCACCTACATGCAGAGCTCAGAGTGCATGAAGCCGGACCGGATAGAACTGAGTGAACGGGTAACAATGTAGCAAGAATATACATCAGCTATCTCTTCCACCTACATGCAGAGCTCAGAGTGCATGAAGCCGGACCGGATAGAACTGAGTGAACGGGTAACAATGTAGCAAGAATATACATCAGCTATCTCTGCATATCCACCTACATGCAGAGCCTCAGAGCGCATGAAGCCGGACCGGTTAGAACTGAGTGAACGGGTAACAATGTAGCAAGAATATACATCAGCTATCTCTGCATATCCACCTACATGCAGAGCTCAGAGTGCATGAAGCCGGACTGGATAGAACTGAGTGAACGGGTAACAATGTAGCAAGAATATACATCAGCTATCTCTGCATATCCACCTAGCCTCAGAGCGCATGAAGCTGGACCGGATAGAACTGAGTGAACGGGTAACAATGTCCTAACCCTAGCCAAAGATCTCAGTTAACAGACTAACTGGAAGGTGGCTTTTCTGTAAACATCAAGACAGAAAATAGTAACATTTAACAAATTAAAGGTTTCTTCTGATTCTATCCTTTTTCTCATAGTTATGATCTCTTCTTCTACCTGTTAATTGGCTTTAAACATATTTTGCATGTAAGATATTCAAATTATTCTGGAAAGAAATTCTTACTGACACTAAAGGCAGGGACCAAATGAACAAAATTATTATTATTTAAAAAATTTAGATCACAATTTAATTGTAACATTTATCCATTCCCTTTCCTACCTCCAAGCCCTCCTATATACCCCTCCCCACTCTTTTATTCTAATTGTTATTACATGCATTCTGTGTAATATTTTCTAAATATAACCCGTTTAGTTTGCATAACACTTCCTGCGTGTATGTATTCAGGACTATTTGGCACTGGATGACCAGTTGTACTCTCTCCTTTTGGGAAGGCCAAGTCTCTCATTCCCAGCCTTTCTCAGTTACCTGTAGTTCTTCATAGAGTTAAGACATCATAGCCTTTACTCCATCCGCTTTGGCATGCCCATTGGTATCATCCTTGTTGAGCTCACATTCGCGTAGCCCTGCTGATGAGTGTCTGATACTATGAGGAGACACACTCTCATAGCAAACTCCCTGATCCTTGGGCTCTTACAGTCTTTCCACCCTTCTTGTGCAATTTTCCCTCAGCCTTAGATTCTGGAGTGTCTTACAGATGTGTCCACTGGGACTGGGCTCCACAACTCTGAATTTTGATTGGTGGTAGTTTCTGTAATGGTCTCAATCTGTTGCAAAAGAAGTTTCCTTGATGAAGGGTGAAAGTACATTTTACTGTGGATATAAGGACAAGCGTTTATAGATTATTGTTAGGGATTATGCTGATTTAGTAAAATAGTGGTTGTAGATTCTTCTTCAATAACCATGACTTCACTGGCATTGATTAGTTAGCTAGGTTCCTAATACCAGGCATGGTCTTGTTCTTGTTGCAAGGGTCTTAGGGGCTTAAGTCCAATTAGAGAGACGTTGGTTACCACCAATGTATGTGTGCCACTACTACAACCTTAGGGTTATGATGCCTTGCTGTTTCTTGATGTGATTCCTAGGCATCATAGCTGGATAATTCTGTTGGTTGCTTCCCTCCTTTGGAAGCTTACAAAATTATTAGAACACCAGGCTTCATGGCAGTGAGATTAACATATCATTGTGTCCCTGCTAATATTCCACCATCTGAAACCCAGGCCATTGGCCTTTTGGGAAGAGTAGCCTGATAAGAAGAGTAGCCCTACAAAGGTAGCCAGGAAGGAAGAAAATCAGAATATGACCCTCTACACCAGGAAGGTGTTCATGTGTCACTTGGTCATGTTAGCAGTCTAAGAATGAAACAGTGTTGCTGGCTTTCACAGTAAATCCTGTGAGCACCTTGACTCATAAGCCATGACTAATAGACTCCCACACTGGAGATGGCTCAGTTGAGGAGTTAGACACATCAATTGGCAAAATCTTTGTTCCGAATTGCATAGTAGGATTACCACAACAGGGAGACAGCATCAGAAACCATCAGTGGTATTTCATCTTGGAATGATGTGATGCTAGGGAGGGTCTCATTATCATGCCGTTTCTGGACCAGTGTTCCAGTACGTTATGGCTTCTTGAGTTCTCACAATGAATGCAGCTTGCACAATAGCAATGGTTACACATGCTGTTAAGTGTTTTAGTGGAGGCAGTACCTTTGGAGGTCCTAGGAGACTTGTAGTCTCACCCATGAGCCCTGCTCTCTGTGCCATTCAGAGCCTTGGATGGACAGTTTGTTTACTGCTGAGAATTGTAGATCTGCCCATGAAGGTGACTTGCTATTTAGTAACTCTCTACCTAGCTCTGCTGCCCCTGAGGGGCAGCCTGAGAAGGAGCAGATTGAGGCAGCTAGCACTGTCTTTGATTTGAAGCACACACCAGTGGAATGTGTTTCACCTGAAAATGACAGTAAGAGCAAGCTCAGGACATGTTCTTAGCGCTTCTGAATCCAGTGATTTTGCATGTCAATGGAGGTTGCTTATTAGCACATTTTCATTTTCACCTTTTTGACCTAAAACTTATATACAATAAATACACCATTCTTGCCTGTCTGCATTGAATATATTCACCTGTGTGATCATGACTCCAGTTGTGCTAGCTAGCTTTTGTCAACTTGACACAAACTAGAGTCACCTGGGATCTGGAAACCTCAGTTGAGGAATGGCCTCCATTATATTTTTCTCTGGCCATGTCCAAGGGGGTATTTTCTTGATTAATAATTGATGTGCTAGGTGCTGGCGCACTGTGGGTGGTACCATCACAGGGCGGATGGGTCCTGGTTGCATAAGAAAGCAGGATGAGCAAGCCATGGAAATCAAGGCAATAAGCAACATTCTTCCTTGGCCTCTGCTTCAATTATTGCCTCTAAGTGTCTGCTTTGAGCTCCTGCCCTGACTGCCTGCTGTGATGGACTGTAAGCTGAAATAACCCTTTCCTCTCGGAGTTGCTTTTGGTCATGGTGTTTATCACGGCAACAGAGAAACAAACTAGGACATCAATATTTAGAATATTTCCATTCTCCTAAAAGCTTCCGTGTAGGCAGAGCTTTCCTGCCCCCAACTACCTGCTCCCAAATAACTGGAAGCCGCAGCCACTTCCCAAATAGAAATTATAAATGCTTGACCAATAGCTCAGGCTTATTGCTAACTAGCTCTTACATTTTAAGTTAATCCATACTCCTTATTTATGCTCTGCCACCTAGTGGCACCTCTATTAACATGGCACGTTCATCTCCTGCTCCCTCTGCATCTGGCTGGCAATTCCTGACTCTTCCCAGCATTCTCAATTTCTTCTCCTTACCAGCATTCTCAATTTCGTTTTTCTGCCTAACTTTACCCTGTTCAGCTATTGGACAGTCAACTCCTTTATTAAGCCAATCACAGTGGCACATCTTCACCATGTACAAGAGGATTATTCCACAGGACTTTCTTTTCTGCCATTCCCTATTCCCATATTATTCAAGTTTAAGGCAGGTTGCCTGAGAAAGTGAGGTTACTTGCAAATGGCCGGTTAGTGGAGTTTATTTAGATTTAGATGTTTCTGGTCTCTGCAGCTTACAAAAAATGAGACCCCCCCCTTTTTTTTTCTGGAACAATTGCTGAAATGTAGCAGGAGCAAATGTCAGGGATGCAGTGTGGAACACCTCCCCCAAGCCCGTTTTGATGAATTCCCCTCACTGCTAGTTCCCATGCCTGCCCACCGAAGTGGCACTCGTTGGACAAGCCACCACTACATGGAAAAAGACTCAAACTGAAAAGTGGCCTCAGAGGCCTTGTAAATATGCCATACTGTATGCCAACCCTGTAACCTGCGGGCCTGTTCCCAACCGGTGATGCTCAGGTCTGTTATCATGTAAATGAAGACCACCTAGAAGGAAGAGAGAAAAGATGCCAGAGTCCCCCAAAGAACCGGCTTGTCTTTTGTCATGCTAGAAACACAGGCAGCCTGCTTTTCTTTCTCACTGTCTCATGGACACTCCAAAGAACAGATTCTAGACAGAAAATTCTGGCCTCAGACAGAGATGGCCTGGCATTTCTGCCTGAGGACGCAAGGATGCGAGTGCCAGCATAGCAACCACTCCACAGTGACTGGTAGTGTTGGCAACAATGGGACAGCTGCCTCCCAGATGCACTGTGACTTCTGTGCAGTCGTATTCTTTGAAGCTGTTTGTCAGCAGAAAGCTTCTGGCCACTCAGATGTTGCCAAAATATTTATAAACCAGCCCCTCCTGCCTTCTGGGAGGGAGACAGAACATTGCTCGCTTTAAAACAAACCTTCCTGTAAAGCAGGTAAATGGCTAATTTAGCCATTTATCTTTTTAACATGAATGGAGAGGCCTGCCTTCCCCGTCTACAAGCTGTTCCATGGTTAGCCCACATATCATTTCTTGAGCAGCCCTGAGCCGTTTTCAGCTGCCAGGTCAGCAGCCCTACGGTTGATGGTGCAGAAGAGCTAAGTGCGTTTGATTGGTATCATTACTGGTCTCTGGTAATTGATTACTGTCCATGGTGAAATATTCAGGGCGAGCACACAGCCAATAGCAATCACTTAATCCATCATGGCTGTTTGTTCCCCCTCTCCTGAGACCTATCAGCCACATGCTATCCGACCCCACCAGGCAAATTGCCGATGGCTGCTTTGTGTGTACAATTTACTGTGTCTTTGCTGTGTTTCCCGTGTTAACCAGGGCCGCCGGCTCTCCTGACTGTGTTGGTTCAGGGGAGCTCTAGCTTTTGCAATGTCAAGTTCACCCCGCAGTTAACCTCTTTGGCCTCTCTTTTCGTGGAGATTCGTGATTCTGTATCGTCATTGGTTCTGTTACTTACAAAGGAAAGAGTTCGAACGGCATGGTGGTTATATTCGGAATATTAATCGTAAGACTTGAGAAGTTGATTGGAGTAAGAACCTGGAGGGTTGTTTGTAATGCAGATTTTTTAGAAACAAGAAGTGGGAGAATAATGAACAACAATCACAACTAATCAGTTTTGTGCAGGGTGCGCACCGTCTGTGCTTAATCTAGCGATAATGACTAAAAGTATTTAGAAAAAGAAGCGGATACTCCAGAGCTGTACTGTCTTCTTCCAAGATGCTTATCCGTGGATCTGGGCAAACTGGCCCGTCCCTGGTGTGCAGTAGGAAACCTCCAATGCTCAGCCCTATGAAGAACAAACTAGAAAGAAGAGGGGACACCCCCCCTCCCCCACGGGAGGAAGAAAACAAAGACGATGACCCTTAGGTGTGCTAGCGTTCTGGTGCCTGGCGATAGTCCTATGGATGAGTCAGATTCGAAGGAAAGAAACAAAAGACTGTCTCGTCCTGATTGATCTCCAGGAGCAGTGAGAGCTGCTGCAGGGAGGAGAAGGCTCGGGTGTGTTTTCCTCCATTGGTCTAGGCATTGCCTTCTGTACGCCTGGTAAGGGATCTGTGGTCGGCATCGGAGGCAGCGAAGTTGTGAACAATGTGGGGGAGAATCATTTCAGACAGATCCAGGCTATTTCCACAGGCGCTCTGGAAGTCTTTGCATTCTCAAACTTATTTGAAGAAATTGCTCTGAGGGTCTCAGTGGAGATCTCTGTTGCTTCTTTTGGAGTGTTTTGCTTGTTGGTTTAAATGCTCCCAGAGCACATGGTAGACTTCTAGCTAATTCTCCACTGGCTAAGGCAAGCATGGCCAGGAAAGTGCAGTGTGCCCTGAATGAGGCTTTCTTTGGGCACGTCCCTGCACAAGAGAGGGCAGATATCTAATCCTCGATCCATGCACATTCCTCTTTTGGAGCCTTTTCTCAGAATGTCACAGACAGCTGATGTGCGTGTCTCCAAGTTACTCTGGCTGGTGTCACAGTTGATCCTAATGCATTTTACTTCACTTAATTAGATCAAGAATTTCTCCAGACTCCCACCTCTCTTATTTGAACCTGTATTTGTTTATTCTTTGAGGATTTCAGCCATGTACATGATATATTTCATCCATATCTATTCCTTCACACCCCCCTACTCCTCCACAATCCCTTCCTCCCCATATGCCTCTCCCAACTTCCGGTGCTCCTGCTGCAGCTCCTCCTCCTTTACAATCTACGGAGTCCAAACAGAGATGCCAGGATATGCATGGGTGGGCAAATTATAGGAGGCAACACCCCCTCCACCAGCAACTGCCTATAGCTCCTCAGCTAGAGGTGGGTCTTCATGAGCCCGCCCTATGCATGTTGGGATTCTGGACTTACATGATCTTATGTGTGCAGTCATAGATGCTGTAAGTTCAGAACTGGAGAGATGGCTCAGTGGTTAAGAGCACTGGCTGCTCTTCCAGAGGACCATGGTTCAATTCCCGGCACCCACATGGCAACTCACACCTGTCTGTAACTCCAGTTCCAGGGGACCTGACACCAATGGCAAAACACCAACCAATGTACATAAAATAAAAATAACAGGTTAAAATTCCTTTTAAAAAGATGATGTAAGTTCCTGTGTTTTCCTCGTCATACCCCCAAGCCCTCTTCCGCTGCCTCTGCCTCTTACAGTCTCTCCTCCTTATTTTCCTTAATGTTCTCTGAGCCTTGGAGGGGCGAGGAAGACACTGGCTTTTCACTTTGCACATAAGATCCACCGTTGTCCACTTCCACTGGGCTTGTGCTGCTGCTGTTAAAAAGGGTGCTAAGTGTCAGACGCAGATCCTCAGGTCATGCAGCAAGCTCTTTGCCACCTATCTTCCCACGACAAGGTGTTTGGAGAGAGACACAACAGTCACATTTGATGCAACACATACCTGCAGTTATTCTAGTTTACTGCTAATTTATTGTTAGTTTCTCGGTCTGTCTACTTTATAAGTTAAGTATTTATTTATTAGTTTGTTTTGCAGACAGGGTTTCTCCGTGTAGCCCTGGCTGTCCTGGAACTCACTTTATAGACCAGGTCTTCCTGCGTCTGTTGGGATTAAAGGTTTATGCCACCACTCCAGGCTCAAATGTTAAACTTTGTCATCAAGTTTATACGTGTCCATAGAAGAAGTCACATAGCATATAGAAAGTTCGGTGCTATCCTCTGGCCATTCTCCCACGAGACTGTTGACAGCAGATTCCCCGGTGTGGCTCCATGGCCCAGCACACTAATGCTTCCTCCCCTGCTGTGTGTGCCTTTTCGATTCCCAAGCAATATTTCACACTTTCTCCCTCCCCCTCTCTTACTGCCCTCCATGTTACCAGATCTAGTGGTCACTTTTCTGAGCTTATTTATCCCCAGCAGCTTCCAACAGACTGGCCATGACCCCCACACCACAGCATCCTAGCTGCTCAAAAAGAGCCCACGCACTTGATGGCTCTATTTTTATGGTATTCTGTAAGAGGAAAGCTGTAGGGATATAAACCATCAACACTTACCGGGATCCAGGGGATGAGGAGGGTTGAATAGATGAGGTGAAGAAGATGTAGGTGGTGCATCTATTCTGAATAATACTGTAATGGTAAACACATGACACTGCGTTAGTACAATATAGAGCAAACGTGTGCTTTCCTGTATGCAAATCTAAGAAAATATTTAGCAGGTCAGGCGATTGTAAGAAGACGCATAGATTGTGACGAAAGAAATCCTGTCACAGATATGTGAAATATCTGAAGCAAATGGAGGTGAAGGGGCTGGCCTGACTCGCTCTGGTATTGAGTGGACGCCATGAAACATATCTGGGTATGGTGTTGCACAGCTGTAATCCCAGCACTTCTGAGACTGAGAGCAGGATCATTGGGTTACAATGCGAGACCTTGCTTCATTAACAAAGGCAAGGCAGGTGTACCTAAGCACTTTGCTCCAGTGTGGCACCCAGGTAGAGAGTAAACATCCCCAGACAACCATGATATACAGAGACTAGAATAATTAAATAAGTGGATGGTAGACTGTGGGGGGCAGATTTATCCCTTTTTAATTACGTCCAAGATGGAAGACTTGGGACTGGAGAGATTTGGTGATTAAGAGCCTGTGTTTTTCTTCCAGAGAGCTGGAAGTCAGTTCCCTGCACCCCATTCGGGCAGGTCCCAACTGCCTATAACTCTAGCCCCAGGGAACCTCCACCACTGGCCTCTTTGGACATTTACACTCATGTAAGCAGATCCCAGCACAACCACAAACATCTACAAATAATAATTAAAACATCCCAGCACAACCACAAACATCTACAAATAATAATTTAAGAAAAAACTAAAGAGTGAAGACTCTAATGATCACATGGTCATGGATTCGAGTTTAACACTTCAGCATGATCTGCTGTTTAGATCAGTACAGATAATGAGTGACACACAGAAATAGACATGTGTGTTCGCCACTTACCATACACAAATATGCCCCCTTGCTCTGTCAACGGAGAGCTCCTAGAATTGAAACCCCACAGCAGCAGACACACCTGCAACCAGGACTCACAGGAGCTAGAGATACTTGAAGAAGTGGCTGATTGGATAGCAGGGCCAGGAAATACAGAAGACAAGCCCAAGGAATCTTGTAATGAAGAATTAAGGAAGACCCCCTCCCCCCACACACACAGAGTGAGGCCTTAGGTTAAAAGGAGTCAACTAAAAGAACTCTCAGTGGCCAAAGCTAGAACAAACTGAGCAAAAATAAAGTAGCCTTGGATAATAACTCAAAGTATAAGATAAACATTCACAAGTTCATACTGATATAAATAAATGATGGGGCAAATAAATAAATGGAAAGACATATCTCTCACACAAAGGAATTTCAAATCATTTTTGTGGATAGTCCACTGTCAGGGAAATGGACCTGAATTCCCCACTTGGGGACATGGGAATGACCTCCTCCTGAAGGGTACAGGAAAGGAAAGCAGTCACTTTACAGCCAGAAAACTGAGCCACTTCTGCCTCAGCCAGATGAGAAGGCCTTCAGTCGTGACAAGCGATGCCGCCATCATGAGCCCTTCCTCAGAAGGCATGGGAATGGGGTTGGGTGATAGCCCCATTGCAAGAGTGCCTAAGTTTGATCCTCATAACCCACATTAAAAAAACAACAACAACAGGATGTTGCCATGTGGTGGTGTCACACGCCTTTAATCCCAGCATTTGGGAGGTAGAGGCAGGCAGATCTCTGTGAGTTCAAGGACAGCCTGGTCTACAGATCAAGTTCTGGGATTTCCAGGGCTGTTACATGGAGACATCCTGTCTCAAAAACCAAAACAATAACAAAAGCAGCAAGCCCAGGATGTCGCTGTGCACACATGTAACCCCAGCATGGAAGAGCAGAAGCACTGGGGCTTGCTGGTCACCAGGCTAGCTGAAAAACAGCAAGCTCTGGGTTCAGAGAGAGATCCTGTCTTAAGGTAGAGAACAATAGATGAGACACGTGACATCTCTGGTCTCCTTTACCTGTACACATGCAATGGCGTGGACACACACACACACACACACACACACACACACACACACACACACACGCGCGCACGCACACACATACACACACACACACACACACACACGCGCGCGCGCACACACACACTTTGCTTCTGTGTCCTCCCATAATGCCACTTTAGTCATGACAAAAACTATAAGCTAATCAGTCTGTCTTCTCCAAGTAGCTTCCCCATCCTCTCTAAACTGGTTATCTAAAACAAAAAAGAAGCCATCCAAGCCAAGAGGAGCCTAACATTACCTTGTGATCGAGTGCAGTGTGGCATCTTGGATGGGATTGTAAGAAAATGAAAGAAATCTGAATACAGTGTGACGTTTAGTTAATAATAATGTGTCAGTGTTGGCCCATGTGACAAATGTAGCGTGCTAATAGAAGATGTAACAGTAGAAACCTCCTGCCCAAGCTTATAGAACAGTCTATGCTCTTTATAACTTTTACCCTGAAACTACTTGTCATGGTACCCTAGTTTCATTTCTGTCACTGTGATGAAAACATCTTGGCCAAAAGCAACTTGGGGAGGAAAGGTTTACTTGGGTTACAGTTCCAGGCTATAGCGACCATTTCAGGAGGTCAAGGCTGAAACGAGTCACATGCCATGCACAGCTAAGAAGAGAGCAGGGAATGCACCCATGCTGCCCAGCTGCTGCTCCGTAGCCATCTTTCTCCTCTCCTGTACAGTTCAGGATCCCCTGCCCAGGGAATGGTGCCACCCACAGTGGGCTAGGTCTTCCTACAGCAATTAACGAGTGAGACAATCCCTCCCACACACCAGACATACACACAAGCCAACCGGATAAAGACAACTATCCTATCAAAACTCTCCCCTTGGAGCTGGAGAAATGGCTCAGCAGTTAAGAGTACTTGCTGCACTTCCGGAGAACCCATGTTTGGTTTCTAGTACCCACTTGTAACTCCAATGCCAGGGGCTTCAACACCTTCTGACTTCCACAGGCACTAGGCACACATGTGGTTCACATATACATACGTGCAGGCAAAACACAGGCATGTACACACACACACACACACACACACACACAGAGCACCTCTCTTCCCGGGTGGTCATAAGTTGTGGCAAGTTGACGTTTACCTCTATCCTACACAGGCTATGCTGTGTTCTTCCCACCCAAGTCTTCATATGTTGGTCCCCACTCCCTGTAACTCATTATGTCTGTCTCGATTCACCACATGCTGAAAAAAATAAGGCAAGCGTGTCTAAAAGTCTTTATTTACAGCCTTTATGATCGTAAAGCATTCCAGTCCATAGTTCTTTCGCCTTTAACAGGGGGATGAAATTACCTTCCTGAAGAACTGTGGGAAGCCTTATGGGTAATACAGAGACATCATCTCACAGTCAGCTAATGACATGCAAGATGCCTGGTACACCGTGGCCAATAATAGGGCTCATTCACATGGGAAGGAAAGCCTGTCTCTTTCCTTGCTGTCAGTTTTCCTGTAAGTAGCCAGTCATTAGACCTGTTGTAGGGAAAGGGGAATGTGTACCTGTTCCATGACATCTAGAAATGACAAGTGACATCCCTGCCTCCAAGTCTCTACGTGTTCTTTTGTAGAGATGGCAACTGGAATGGGGAGGGCCAATGAGCCAGGTTTCTGGAGGGCCGCAGGCTGTAGGACCCCGAAGAGAATCGTTGGTATGGGCTGGGAATGCTGACCAGAAAGAGACCCACAGTCCCTTGTCCCACATGCCCTGGAGGAAGCAGATAACACACATGCTCCATCTTTGTTCTTTTGTTCTCCTGTGGTTCAGGGTTAATGAGAAGCACGTGATGGGTGTGGCGGGGCGCGGGGGGAGGGGGGGGGTCTAGGAGCGAGAGCCAAGAGACTATCCTGTGTTACTCAGCGGGTCTCAAAGTATTTTACTTCTAGCTCTTCTCTCTCCTGGGACTTTCCATTCAGAGAAAAGTGGTGCTCAAAGGCCGCTTGCCAGCCTTCAGGCCGTCTCACATCCTCTGTAGGCCTCCTTGAGAGGCCGCCACTAGCAGTGGCTGGGCTATGACAAGCAGACAGAACCGGTACTGAATCTTCTCCTGAGCCTCGAGGGCCGCAAACCAGTCCCTGCCATAGTTTTCTTTGACACTGACATCGAAGGGGGAACTCTGGCTCAGGAACTTATTTGTGACCTCTCTGGGCACTGGTCTTCAAACCTGTTGAGTAGTCAAGTAAACACAGATGTGCAACTAGGCAGATGTGGGGCCCTGTGGGTAATCCCTTCCTCAGCCAGCAGTAAGGTGAGAGTTTCTGGCCATAGCCTCTATCCCCTCCCGGCTTTTCTATTTCCTGGTTCCATGGCTAAATTTCTGCAGATTTTCTGTGTAGGAACAGAAAAGAGCACAGAATACCCTCTCAGGCACATCTGAAGATCTAATCTAAATGTCCCTAATTAGCATTAGTCTTTTGTGAAGGACACTTAAACTAAAAAAGGTTATTACTTTATCATAATCTGGGGCTAACGATTGGGCGATTTGGGGCAAATTGGCCTGCTTTCACTATTACTGACATGTTAATTAGAGACCTCTGTGTAGCAGGAGCTGATCTTTCTATCACCGGTGTTCAGTTGCACTCAGGGCAGTTACAGTAAAATTCCATAAACTGGGTAGCTTTTAAATATCAGAAATTTATTCCTATCCGTTCCGGAGGTCAGAGTTGAGAATCAAGGTTAACATCCAGTATTTGGTGAGACTCTGCTTCCATCCCACAGGCATGTCCCTTAACAATGGCTTCACATGGGGGTGGAGCAAGGCAGCTGTCTGCCCTTGTTGTAAGGGTGACAGCCTCCTAAGCTGACCAACTCCCAAAGATGGATCTTACCAATGACTGTTGAATGACAACATTCAGACCATAGCAGCGGCCCCTGCCCATTAAATACAAGTAGGGTCCCCTTTATGTCCTTCATAGCTTCCTTTAGACACTGCCAGATGAGCCCTATGGGCAGAAGGACTACTCTGGGGTCTATGCTTAAATGGCAGGAAAGAAAAGATGGACGCAAAGCTAATTAAGAAAATGGCTCTTGACAAACTTTTAAAAGAAACGATACGAAAACGAAAGCGTGGGAAGCGTAGGCCGTATCTCAAGGCTTACATCATGGAGCCCCACCATTCCTAGCACTTTTGATTTCTGTAATCAGAAGGGAAGATGTGCTTTTCCCCATGAAGGCAGCACATGTGGATCCAGGTGATGCTGGATGGCTGCGTGTTAAGATGCCATGTTCTCATCGCTTCTTAAGAAACACATTCATAGTAAGTCAGCCTCAGCGTGGCCCTCGGTACATCAGCCCAGCTCCAGTAACTGGCCCCTCCGCCATGAGGATCGGACTCAGAGCTGGGAAAGGTTGGAGTGTGGGAGTGGATCCCGGAGGAACTCAGATAAGAGTATGAGCATTGTCAGGCAGTGAGTAGGATCCAAATACATTGATCGGATGAAGGGAAGCTTAATTAGTGTGAATATTAAATTGAAAAAATAAGAAGAAATCAGCCTTAGACAGAGCCATCTTTTTGCGCTACGTGTGTGACTCCTTGGTAGAGCACTTTTCCAGCATGCACACGGCTCTGGGTTCCACTTCCACACCAGTACGGACCGGCCAAGGCTGTCACGGATGCGCTTGTCTTCTCATTTCTACTGTGACTTTGTACCAAATGCCAGTGGTAGGGTGGTGAGTGTGGTCTATGTTGATCACTATTCTGCAGAAGGGAAACAGAATGAGAAGAAAGAAGAAATAAGGAAAACCAGAAAAACAGGACCAGTTGGTCCTGGACTTTCCTCTGGCTCCTTCATGCAGATGGGAAGGACCAGAGTGTGCAAACCTTCCCAGGCCGCTTGCCCTGGCTGCTGAGTTGCCTTAGGGAAACCGTGTGCTTTCTGCTTTTGTGCTCGCAGCTTCCTTGTTAGCATCTACAGAAATGCTAGCAGGAAGAAAATAGCAGCCAGGTGCGTCCAGAAACAACTGATGTTGGGCAGACTGACACTTGCTTATAACACTATACGTTGTTTCTTTCCAGCACATCTTTTATTCCTCTCTCACCCCCGAACGTTCTCTTAATTCCCATGGCCAACCTTCTTCATTCTATACCTGGATGGCCAGTTAGTGCAGCCCCTTCTGCTCGCCGATGCTTCACGTGGCTACCCAGAGCTAGGCAGAGCTCTCCTTGTTACCTTCTTCAGTGAAAGCTTTCATGAGCTCATGCTCTCTGCATTCTTTCTTGGTAGCCTCACCCCCATATACTTCAGCCTGCGTGCATGACCTCAGACCTTTCTCGTGTTTATGTATCTATGTGATTCACTGGATGTGGAAATCCAGGTCCCTATTCTGCCAGATGCTGTTTTAAGAAGAGAAAAATCCCTTACCGCCTTCCTGCTCCCTTCCCTCCCTCTCCTCCCTTCCTAGACCTCGTGTATTGGCTATTTTTATTGTGTATCTGGACTTGACCGTTGCTGTTGTCTTAGTTAGGGCCTCTATTGCTGTGAAGAGACACCATGACCACAGCAACTCTTATAAAGGAAAACGTGTAATTGGGGCTGGTTTTACAGTTTTAGAGGGTTACTCCATCATGGTGGGAAACATGTCAGCATGCAGGCAGACACTGTACTGGAGAAGGAGCTGAGAGTTTACATCTTGATCCACAGGCAGCAGGAAGTGAACTGTGCACTACACTGTGTATAGTCTGAGCATTTGAGACCTCAGAGTACATCCCCAGAGTGACACGCTTCCTCCAAAAAGGCCACACCTATTCCAACAAGGCCACGCCTCCTAATAGTGTCACTGTCTATGGGCCAAGCATTCCATGAGTCTATGGGAGCCATATCTGTTCAAACCACTACAATCTTGCATTGTTTTCTAAGAGGGATCATTTCACTCGAAGACTGGAAATAGACATTTTACAAAACAAATAGATTATATAGTATGAAGGAATATGATTGACAATAAATAAAAATAAAGCATGTTGAAACGTGTGTGTGTGTGTGTGTGTGTGTGTGTGTGTGTGTAGGTTGCAGTTTTAAATATGGCGATGCCTCACCTGTAGAGCACGTGCCTAGCATGGACGAGACTGGATTCTACTCCTAGTACTGCAAGTAAGACTGGGAACGTGACCACTGAGCAAGTATAGAAAGGGTAGCCAAGCACAGTAGCCAAACTCCAGCGAAGCGGTGTGAACCCATGAAGCATGCCTTGTGTCTGAGGGTCAGACTGCAGGCCTGGTATGGAGAGACACAAGAGACAGGGGAGAGCGCGTGGGGACAGCTGGAGTAGGTGACATAGAGCCTTGCAGCACTGGCAAGGACATTGGTCCTTATCTAAGAGAGGGGAGACACAGCTGGGCAGCCTGAGAAGAGAGTGGGGTGACCTGAATTATAGGGTAAGAGCATTGTGTCATCAAGTCATTGACTGCCTTCCCTTCCTTAAAGCCACCGCTTGACAACATGTGACCCTTCCATGCCCAGAGGCAATTACAAACTTGACTTTCCTGGTCCTGCTCAAGAACCTGCTGAACAAGTCTTCTGCATTCCCAGGTGGCCCCTCCCTATTGCCCCTCCAAATTCCCACAAGTCCAAGTTAAAGTCTCCGCTTTTCCAAGAGTCCTTTGCCACACCCTGGGGCTGATTTCTCTCACTTCAGACTTCTTGTTGTATTGATTATTTTTATGATATATTTGCGCTTAGTGGTTACACTGTCATGCATCGCTTCCTAAGCAGGGCACGGAAATATTAGATTAAAGCTTTGTAGGGACGGAAGAGATGGGCCAGTAGGTAAAGTGCATACAAGTGTGAGGGTCTGTGCCCTGATCCCCAGAAGCCACTCAGAGGCAGACACAGTAGTGTATGTCTGTCACCCCAGTGTTCCTACAGCAACAGGGGAGGTAGAGACAGGGTTCCCCAAAGCTCACAGGCCAGCTAGCCTGATCCATCACCGCCTGTCCCAAACAAGGTGGAGGTGAAGACTGACACCCAGCGGTGTCCTCTGGCCATACATGGGGCGTGGTAATTAGATGCCTGTGAAAACACACACACACACACACACACACACACACACACACACTCTCTCACACACACACACTCACACACACACACACTCTCTCTCACAGACTCACACACACACACACACTTTAAAGATCTGTGCAAGCCTGGGAGAAATCAGGAATCATCTGTTTGACTCCTTCATTTTACAAGTGGGAAAACCGAGTCAGGCCCCGGGTATTGCTCATGCGTGCTCAGCTAGTCTAATGTGTCTCTAGTCTTTCTCATTGAAATCAGAAGGCCATGAGGGGATGAAGCCATGTCTTATATTTTTCAGAATGCCTGTGATTATAATTAAGATGATATGTAAGTAACAGATACTTATTAAGTTCAATTAAACATAAAAGTAAACTGAATTTTTGGTTAGCTTGTTTTCAAAAAGAACATGATAGGCTTTTCATCCATCAACAACATCCTGAACTCACAAATATTCTAGATGCAGAAAGCCATGCAAAATACCTCTACATGAGTTGGCTTTGAGGAACTTACTTGTAATTATGATTAGGTAAAAGAATGAAAAATCGTGCTTTTCTAGTCCCCTTACCTACCCCAATAAAATGATAGAAAGGTAATCTATATCTCTGTGTGGTGCACCTATTTTGTTGTTGTTCATGGTGCTTCAGCAGGGTTTATCAAAGCATTTTGGATTGAAAGCAAGTGATTTTTTTCCTCTTCCATTCTTTGCCCATAAGCAAAGGCTCTCGAGGCAGAATTGCCTCCTTTTAGCTGTTTCTTTGGAAAATTACTAGTTTTGACTCCAGGCATGAACTTGGGTTGTTCACAGGTGTTGCTGACCACACCCCCGCCCTTTCTGAAGATCTAATTAATGTCCTGATAAGCTCAGACCTGACAGTGTAGCTCTAAGTTAACAGTGATGCTGAGCCCAGGGATACTTGCTCAACAAAACAGACTTCCAAAAGTCTCTGGCCCAAGACACAAGGTATTACCCAGAACCTTTACAGTGTAGAGCCACGCAGACAAGTCAATAATGCATTTTCCACTGTTTTAATCTTTGCCAATAAACTAAGCACTGTTTTGAGCTTGACTCCTAGAATGACCAAAGCCACAGACAAGAGTATGGGAAGTAAATTCCATTTGCCCTGGCTATGCATGTTCCCAAGCCAGGCAAAGCTCCCGAGGTTTGAAATGACTTGTTGAAGAAATCCTGCTTGTTTGGGAACACATTCACTCTTAAAGTCCAGTGTTAGTGACCCAGTGTCTGGCCTGATGACTAAGCCAGCTCACTTAGCTGACCATGGTATGATTACAGCTGTTTTTAAAAGGGCAAAATACCCAGATGAGCCAAGTTGCTTGACTTATGGCTACACACTAGCCTCTTACTCCAATTAGTCATATAACAGATGAATACTAGTGGTCACAAATCCAGACTGAAATAGAAAAGGGTCCATGAACTCATCAGACACAGTCTGGCTGAAAGACAATCCAGATAGTGTCTTCATCTGAAAGATAAAATGAAATATCTTATATTTGGATTACATATTCTAGGAAGTCTCTCACATTTTGTGGTACATTTATGTCTAAACCCAAAACTCCCCTTTATAAGTGTCAAAAGCTTTACATGTGTATTTTCATACTTAGGATACACCGTGGCTTTGGAAATTTTATTCAGATCATGTTTCTTCATTCAGATATTATTGACCCTCAGACAAAATTCACTAATTTTTAGTGCAAAAATTCTATAAAGTTCAGATAATGAATATATTTGTGTACCAACCACCCCAATTATGACATAGAATACTGCGTCTTCCCCCCAAAGCCCTCCCTCTTTAGCACACTGTTCACTGTGCTGAATGTTTAAACGACTTTTATAGGCAAGGAAAAGCAGAAGGGGGTGAATGCAATGGCCATGGGACTTGGTGAGCACACCAATGGCAGGAACAGCGTGCAGCTTTGGAGCTGCGAGAGCCTGCTTTCTCAAGAGCTCTGTCCACTTGCTCTGACGGCCATTTCTGTGGCGAATTCCACAAGCCTTTGGAGAAGTGGACTAGACGTCATTTTGTCATAACCCTTAGTGTGCTCTCAGTGTGGCTGTCAAGGGAAGGACTTTCAAGTCCTGAATGGATCTGTTGTTTTCAGATGCAGCGTTTTGTGTGTTTGAAGACACCAAAAGCAGGCTGCTGAGCTAGCTCAGTGGATAAAGGGCACCTTCCACCAAACTTGAGTTTGATCCCTTTGTCCCACATGGTAAAAGGAGAGCATGACTCCTCTGACCTCTGACCTCTGATGTGTATACTATGGCCCCCAACACCAACCCACCAGCCCTTCAATATACAATAAATGAATTAATGGATAACATATAATAAAAATATTTAAGAGCCCTGACCCCCCCCCACCAAAACCAGGCAGGGTGATACATACTTGTAATCCCAGGATTGGGGAAGGAGGGACAGGCAGATCCCTGGAGTTTACTGGCCAGCCATCTTAACTGCTTGTTGAGTTCCAAGCAGTGAAAGTTCCAGTGAGAGATTCTGCCTCAAAAAGTAATGCAGGAACAACAGGTTGACTGCTGGCTTCTACACATGCGTTCATACATGTGCACCAACACATTCTAAGCACATACATGCAAACCCTAAAAAACACCAGACAAACAAAAAAACCCAAATGTCTGGGATGGAAAGAAATTTGCAGTTTTCCCAATGGAGAAATTTGGATTTTATGAGTTACAAAGCGAATGAGCCAAGCCCACTGCCAATTAACCCCACCACCCAAGAGTCATTATATTACCCATCCCACGGTGAGGTCATTTTCACGGTGTGATAAAGACAGGCTATCTTCATGAGAAATGGACTTCCACAACAAAAGCCAAGTTCTAGTTCTAGAGACAGAAGGAGAAGAAAACTAAGGAAGTAGGGAAAGCATGTTCTTTTTTAAATATTTTTATTAAAATAAATTATGTCTTAGAAACATGCATGCATGCTTCACATGCCAATCCCAGCTCCCTCTCCCACCCCTCCTCCCTTGTCCCTCAACCAGCCTTCCCCCAGCCCCCTACCCAGTCCCCACATCATTCCCCAGGGAGGGTGAGGCCCTCCTTGGGGGGATCTCCAGAGTCTGTCATTTCATTCAGGGCAGGACCTAGGCCCTTCCCCATGTGTCCAGGCTGAGAGAGCATCCCTCCATGTGGAATGGGCTCCCAAAGTTCATTTGTACTCCATGGTGAACACTGATCTACTACCCAAGGCCCCAGAGATTTCTGAGGCCTCCTCACTAACACTACATTCATGGATCAATCCCCTGTTGGCCTCTCAGCCATTAGTCTGAGGTTCAAGAACTCCCCCTTGTCCAGTCAGCTGTCTTTGTGGGTTTCACCAGCATGGTCTTGACCCCTTTGCTCATCACTCCTCCATCTCTGTCACTGGGTTTCAGGAATTCAGTTCAGTGTTTATCTGTGGGGATCTGTCTCTGCTTCCATCAGTCAGTGGATAAGGTTCTAGGATGGTATAAAGGTAGCCATCAACCTTATCATCAGGGAGGGGCTATTAGTGTAGTCTCTGGACTATTGTTTAGTTTGCCAGTTGGTGTTATCCTTGTAGATCTCTGGAGATCTCACTAGTGTCAGCTCTCTTCTCAAACCTATAATGACTCCATATATTATTGTATCTCTCATCCTGGAAAGCATGTTCTTAACCACAACAAAAGAAAACATGGGGCACATTAAAGGTACAGGCTAGGTTTAGCCTGAAGTAGCCATGTAGAAATGAGAAAACAAAACAAAACTTAAAAATGGTTTCAAGGGGGAAGCCTCTCTCCAACAGAGAAGTCACCAAGAGCTGAGGAGGCGCTCACACTCATTCATTCTTACTGGAGTAAATTACCTGTCACTGCGCTATTTTGTGGGGGCATGGTTGGGTGGGGTTTTGCTCTAACCTAGCATGTCCTTGAACTCAGAGCGATCCTCCAGCCTCAGACTTCTGAGTGCTGGAATTTCAGACACGGACCACCACTCTTGCCATGTGTCATTGTTGCTTTTTTAATTTGGGAGATTTGTGAATCCTGAGGTTTACTCGGTATTTTTGTTGTATTTAAATCGTTACTGACACCATCAAACACAATGCTCACTGCGCTTCTAAGGAGGGCTGGTGACATCAGCGGTGGAGTCTGCGCAGTTAAGGTGACGGCATCTTCGGGCACTTGCAGTTTAGTTTAGGGTCACTGGGGTGGCTGAGGGAGAGAGGCCCAGTGGACTGGTGTGGATTCATAGACTCATCTCTGTGGGAAGTGCCACTAGTGAGAGGGGACATCTCAGAAGGTGCCCGGGTTGAGAGGGCTGCTTCGGGAAACTCCAGGGGAACACTGATGTATGGGGACATTGGGGAACCAACTCCAAGGTTCCTAAAATGCTTGTGTCCCAGTGCTTGCACAGCCTGAGTCAGGCAGTATCTGATTAACAATAATAATAATAAGCCTGCAGGCTAGACTTTTTGTTGGCTCATCTATGATGTGGGGAGATTTCGTGTCCACATCTGGAAAGCTAAAGGAGTGGAATGGACCAGCATTACTGAGCCTCTGGAGATGGAATTAGGATGGCCCGGGCCCAGGTCAGAAGGCGCTGGTGATGAAAAAGAGACCTGGCAGATCAGTGGAATTTTCTGGAATGAAGTCATATATCGGAGACACGGAGGAGCCAGAGAACAGCCCCCGCTCTGCCTCTGGTTAGCTGGGTTCAGAGGTTCCTGATGGACCTTAGCCTCTCATCTGAGAAAAAGAGAATCATGTGAAGTTCCAGAACTTAAGCATCCTCCCAGCTGCCGGGTTACTCCGGTCCATGTTCAGAAGCCCCGAGTGGCTCCGCACAGAGTGCACAGTCAGCCCAGAGTCCATACGGCTATGACTCTGCCATCTACCATGCAGCAGCTGCCCTCCACACCCTCCACTCTCCTGCCTCCTGATTATTCAAACACGCCTTTCTTGCTCACTCTCCACCTACTAAAATCTAACTCGTTCATCCAAAGCCTGTCTTACATGCCATTTCTCCCATGAAGCCTCCTCCGATTCTCCCAGTTCAACTTAATGATGGATTCTGTGCATATTTCACAATATCCATTTGTAGTTTCTCTGATAATGGATGTGTTCTGCTACCGCTATGGTTGGTGTTTGTAAACGCCATTATGGATTTGCAGGGAACTCTATCTCTCTTTATCCATCACTCGTCTCTCAGATGGTTAATTAAAAAGATGCTCAGAGGGTAAAAGAGTTCCTAATCTGGGGGCCTCAGTTCAACCTCTGGGTCCCACACCGTGCGGGGAGAAAACCGTCTCCTACAGTTGTCTCCTCATCTCCACGTGGGCACTGTGGCATGCTCCCCACATGCAGACACAGAATGAATAAATAAAAGTGTAATGATTTTTATTTTAAAACAATCATCAAATCCTGTAGAATGTCACCCTCCCAAACTTGATTTCTTCTTGCTTACTTCAAGGTCAGACCCTCCAGTCCATCCCAGCATGCATCCCTCCGGCATCTGCTTACCTTGGGAGAGCATCTTTGTGAGCCCGTGGTGCAGGGTGGCTAGTGTTGTCCTGGTTCCCACCTGTGCCGGAGGCTGAAGGCTGAGGAGGGGGTCTGGGAATGGATGTTATGGGGAGAGTGTTCTCTGTAGTGTCCGCAATAGACCACATGAATATTTGAAGAGGATTCTGGAAGCCATTTCCTTTGAGGAAGGTTAAGTTGAAATGTAAGAAATAAAAATTAAAGAGTATTAACATAAAGTCTGTGTTGCAAGTCTCTCTACCTAAGTATGGTACCGTTGCTAGGGAGCTTTCCAGAGGCTTTCGTTTTAGTGTCCAGACGAAAAGTTTGTTACAAATTATGGAATGTAGAAATCCCTCGTGCTTATAAAGACGCTTGACAAAAAAATGCTGAAGAAGATTGTGTGTGTGTGTGTGTGTGTGTGTGTGTGTGTGTTCATTTTTCCAAGTATAGCATCCTATGGGGGCACTTGTACAAGCATCTGATGGTTCTAGCATTTTCTGGCAGGCTCTGGAAGGTTGGGAGTGGAGGAAGACGTGAGTCTCCCCCATCCACACTCAATGGCTTCTTGCTGTATATTCAGGGCCTGTGTTTATTATGGTCTAAGCTGTCAGCCTCTGGGACGTCACAAGAGACTCCCACTGGCTTGCTCAACCAGCCCCACTCTGTAACTGGGGCTCCCTCATCCTCCCTGTGAGCATCCAGGTACTCGGTCCTTGCTCTTTCCTCCCCCACTACCCCTTCCTGTGCCTCTTCACGGCTTCCTCTCTGGGTATTCATGATCGAAACTAGGGCTTCCTTCATGCCAGGTAAGCACCCTACCACTGAACTCTCTGCTCTCAACCTTCTCTTTCAGCTGTTATTCGACTCAACCTTGAACTCAACTCACACACAGCTCAGGCAGACCTTGGACTTCACCAGCCTGTTCCCTCTGCCCCCCACACAGGATAACAGGAATACACCATCACGCCCTGTTTTCCTTTTCTTTTTCTGTCCAGTCCAGTTCAGTCTCTTGAATGTGTTCTGCTGGCTTAGGCTCTGTGCTGGTCTTGCTGTCTGCTGCTCAAAAGCTCAGTTCACAGCCTTCTTGCTTCAAGGACAAACTGGAGTGCTGAGATAAAGTAGCTGTAATTTAGGTTTCATCCGCAGTGGTGTTGACCTGAACCAGGATTGAGCATCTGTGCGTGTGCGTGTGTGTGGGGGGGGAAGGGGGCTGGAAGTATGAGTTTATATGATGATGCGTGCATTTGTGGAGATCAAAAAACAACCTCGGGTGTAAGTCCGCCTTGAGACAGACTCTCCCCTTCACTGGTTGCCAGGCACCCTGCCAGTGAGCTTTCATGGGTTCTCCTGTCTCCTCCCATCACTCCATAGGCACACTGGGATTACAAATGTGCACTACATGCCCAGCTTTATATGGGCTCTGGAGATTCAAACTTGGGTCCTCAGGCTGTACAACAAGCACTTTGCTCACTCAGCCATCTCCTGTACCTCAGCTCCGTGGGCTCTTACAGACAGATACCCAAAAGTGACTCAGAACTCATGTGATGCTGTATGAGTCTGTTGGGAATGGGGTACATTTAGATACGAGTATGGTAAAAGAGTGTGGTCTGACTGTAGCCCAGGAATGCCGGAAGGCAAGTCCCATTTCCCCTCCCCTCAGGTGCATGAGATAATCAGCTTACAGCCAGTGCCATCCAGCAGCCAATCTTGAAGACACTGTGATTTTGTAATTGGCTTGCATCTGTGTTTTGCTAAATGATTTCACTGTTAAAGGTCTTCGGGAACTCTGGGTCTGGTAGGAGATGGCACTGTCTGTCTCTCATTGCCTGATGTAACTCACAGCCCTCCCAATGGCAGAACTCCTTTGAGAAAAATGTCTGCATGAAAAATTGCATATGTGTGTTTCTTAAAAAGAAGCCGACTTGCTTTTTTTTCCATTATTTTCTCAAAGGCGTGCCCTCAGGGACTGAGGACAGAGGGCTAGGTGGATACATGCTGCATTATTACGAGCACCTGGGTTTAGATTCCCAGAATCCCCAAATGCAGTAGCACGATGTGCAATCCCAGCATTCCTTAGGAGAGATGGGGAGCAAAGGGTGAATTGTGGCAGCTAGCTTGACATGCGCGGCAGCAAACAATAAGAGACCCAGCCTCAAACAAGCGGATCGCCAGGATTAATGCCAAGGTGGTCCTCAGACTCGTATGTGAGGAGCTTGGCGTGTGTATGCTCACACTCACACAGATTCACACATACTAGACACACAGAGGGCTTTTTGCTTTTGTTTCCCGTGTCTTCTAGATTTCAGGGACACAGAGTCAGGTTCTATTTTTATTTTATTAGTAGGATTTTCAGTACAAAGCTGGGGTCTGCACGTGCTATCAGTGAGCCACTTTTTATTTTTACCTTTTATTTTAAGACAGGTTCTCACCAAGTTGCTCAGTCTGGCCTTCAGCTCACTCTGTAATGCAGGCAGGACTTGACCTTGGTCCCCTTGCTTCAGCACCCTATGGAGACGAGGATTACAGGCTCAGACCAAGACCAGCTAAGGTTATATTTTGTTGTTATCATGATTTTCAGTCTTCTTCCTTCTCCTGTTTCTTAAATGCCACCCACAGGACAGGCCCCTGGGAAGAGGCAGAAGGTGACAGATCATAGACTGTGCTATCATCTTTTTCCAGGGACACTAAACATTTTTACTGAATGGTGAGGAAACCATAATATCTAGGAAGAGCTGTCCTTTTCTGTGATAAATGCATAGTTTTTATCTTAGTTCCATCTGATGATATTAGTGGGTTTTTTTTTTGCTGTTACTTTGAGCTTAAGTTTATTAAATTTATTTGTAATGGTTACACATATTTTGTTATTGGAATATATTTATGGGTGCCCACCCATGGTTGTATTGTATCTATATCTATATATATTTAGTTAACACTAAATAGATCATTATTATTCATGGCTCTTTCTAAATCTCTGGGCGTGACTTCAACTTATGCCCTGGAGTTGTGAGAACTCGAGGTCTTGTTGTGATCATTCCAGAAGATCCAGTGTTATGAATAATTTATCTCTCCTGTGTGTATTTGTTTGTTGCTGGTTTATTGCTGTTGTTAAGATTTGTTTCATTATGTGAGTGCTCCATCTGCACGTGCGCCTTTATGCCAGAAGAGGGCATCAGATCGCACTAGAGACAGTTGTGAGCCACCATGTGGTTGCTGGGAATCGAACTCAGGGCCTCTGGAAGAGCAGCCAGTGCTCTTACCCGATGAGCCATCTCTCCAGCACCAGTGTATTTATGTTTTTAAAGCCTGAACAACAAGAGACTTTGGCTTGGAGTAAAACTCTTGTAGAAAAAGGGGGGAAAAAACCCTAAAATGAAAATTACCTATATTTTAGTTTAGTGAAAATAAAGCTGCCATACTTCATTGTAAAGTAAAACCAAACAAGGCTAGGGAAATGGCTCAATGGGTAAAGTAGTTACTGAGCTAGTTTGAGTGTGAACACACACACACACACACACACAAATTATAAAGTTAGCACTAAAAACAGCAACGAGGCAGGTCAGTAAAATGGTATAAAGGTGGTAAGCTGCCCACAGAGGCAATTGTAGGGGACAGTTAAGCAGTGGGGTGATGCCTTAGCCCTCTCTGTGGATTCTGAGACCAGTGGGGTTGATTGACTGGGGCCTTAGGAGTTCACACAAGGACACGCTGTGGTGAGCAAGGCACCCAGGTAGAAAGTTCAACGCCCGAGCTCATGTAGAAAAACTCTTGCTGTGTGTTTATGTCATTATGATCCAAGTGGCTTACTTTATAAGATTCTGTGCTGGTTATACATGCGAGGTTGTCACTGAAGATGAGTGTATAAAGACAGAAGGGCTTACGGGCTTCTATGTTTCATCAACAAAATGAAAACATTTAAAAAGAGGCATGCTATCTTGAACTTAAAATGCTTTACCCTCCTAAATTGTTACCAACTTAATTATTAAAGCCATGTTGCCGCTCTGGAGAGGGATCAATTGGCCAAGTACTTGCCACACAAGCACGAGGTGTTTAAGCCCCTGGAACCAGACAAAAGACTGCAAAACTTATCCCAGCACTGGGAAGTAGAGACCTGGTGGATCTCTGGGACTCGGGCTTGTGAGGTTAGCCTCATTGCCCAGCCCTAGGACCTAGTGAGAGATCCTGTCTCAGGAAAACAAGGATGCTGCCTAGGGAACAAGACGGAGGGTGACCTCTGACCTCCCCCACACAAACAAAGACCAATGCTCCTTCCTTCCTTGGAGGCGCTCACTGTTACTTTGTAATGGTGCCGACCTGTTCAGTTAGTCACTGTATACATTTCTTTCCCATTCTATGTTCAGTACTGTCAGCCAGGTTTGGACTTGAAATAAACTATAGTGGGAGGAATTCCTGCCCTCTAATTGACAGTAGCTGCATGCCAGGACTTGCTATTTTTTCAAAGCCCAGGTCTGTTGCATTTATTAAGATGTACATGGATCTAAGCAGAAGAACCGTTGCTTGTCAGTTATAGCTGGGTTCCGAGGCTTTAAAAACCCCGGGCACGGAGAACTAGCAATGTGGTATTTGAGACAGCAGCCGCAGCCGTGTGGATGACTTGCAAGGATTGTGTTTCCCGGTGTTCGAAGTCACGAATGACCTGACCTTGCCATGTTGGATGGGATGAGGTGATTTGTCTTTGTCAGCTGAGTATCACCCATATGACAGGATGGTCCTCCATCTTCTTACAGCTTTCTCTAGAACTTACCCATAGTCATCTCCTTCAATGATACAGCTCTTCTGGGGGAGAGTAGGAGTCATCCTTAATCTCCCAGTGTTACTGGTTCTTGTCTCTCTGCCGTCTTTCCAGGCGGCGACACAGTGGTGTGGAGGAACATTCCAACTGGTGAGCTCCCCGTGCTCAAACAGAGCAAATACCAGCCTTGTCGGTCAAGCTCAAAGTTCCTGTCTGGTTTCTGACGGTAGTGATGAGTCATGGTCACATGATGGGTTTGAATCACCAGTGACCACAGACTTGGGGAGACTGTCAGTCTTAGAGGAAGGCTAAACCACGTGCCCACACTCCATACCCCACCCGCAACTCAGAGATGTAGAAGATGGCAGATTGATGTGTTCCCATCCTTCCCGTGTTAGCTGTTTGATCCTATAAACAGCCTCAGCCGATGCCATGGTTTACAAAGCCAGACTAAAACTTACCGGAAAGAAACCCCTGGGACTCTTTTTCTGGGAATGTTTAAAAAACAAAACCCCAGTTCCAATAGATAACGTTCCACAAATACAAAACTGTTTGCGGTGTGAAGAGGCAAATAGACAAAATAATAACGAAGGTCATACTGCTGCTCTTTCAACTTGTCCCTGCTCGCTCCCTGTTGCAGCTGGGGCAGTTTGGGCGAGCGAGAATAGAGTTTCTGCTATCACTGGGATTCTCTGAGCTCACAGACAGTCCGCCTCATAACGCAATGATTTTTTACTGCCATGTTTGAAAATTTGACACCAGCAGTTATTAGCTGAAGAAAATACAAGTGCGTATCTCTTGGTTGGTAGACTTGACCACATTTCTCACTGTCAACCTTGTAGACAAACTATTAAAGGTCTTCTGTCTGTCGGTACTTCTGTGATGTCTGGTCCTAGCAGTGTTAGTACTCAGTGACTTGTCGTCCAGCTTTGGTGTCAACGAGGCCTTTGCAGCAGACAAACCCTCAAGGATGCTCTAGATGTGCGTCCTTTCACTAGGTCCTCAGGTGATTTGTGAGCACGGTAAGATTTTAAAGCCCTGCCCCTTCCCTCCCCCACCTGTTCATCAGCGTCACTCTGTGAGATGTTTAAATAGACAGAATGTTTAGCTTACACAGAGGAATAAGCTAGAAGTTGGGATACATGTGAAAGAATCAGTTCTGTTTGGGGAGTTGTCCTTCCTTCCAGGCATTTGCAAACTTGTTTGCAGTGAGAACTATGAAGCACTTGAGTGTCCCCAATGTGACAAGGCAGTGAACCTCAGAAGTGACCACATTTTCTGAGTGATTTCTAAGGTTACCTTCGACATGTTAGCTCTAAAGCCAAAGTTATATTGAGTAGCATTTCTTTCTCCTTCCTTTCCTCTTACCCCTTTTATACTTTTAAATAAATGATTTAAAACTTAAAATGCATTTATTATTTTGCTGATGTGGTAACCCACTCGTGTAACCCTGATACTTCAGAGGCAGAAGCAGGGACATTAAGAGTTCAGCCTCAGCTGCATAATGAGTTCCAGGCCAGCCTAGGTAGGCTTCATGAGACCCTGTTACACACACACACACACACACACACACACACACACACACACACACACACACACACACACGAACCTGGGGCCTCACAGATGCTGAGTCACACGTTCTACCACTGAGCTACACCACTGACCCTGGGACATTTCTTAAAATTAATTTTTTTATTGTACAACAGCCTTAGATTTACAGGAACATCGAAAAGATAGGAACAAAACGTTCCCAGACACCCCATGACTATCTTTCTTGCTTTCTGACCAGGGTCATATTTCTCCTTTTCCTAGATTGGCACTGTTTCCTGGCTAAGGAAGCAACGTTACCGCACAGAGCACAAATAGTATTTGATTAAGGCTAATTACAGTTCTGTCACATAAAGGGGAGGGGGGGGAGAACGCTGGCTTTTTCAACCAGCAATGAAATAACCCGCTGTCTGTCTACTGACTTAATAGCTTTAATTGCCAGAACATAATCAAGATCTGGAGAATTTGTTTGAACATATCAGCAGGCACTAAATATTTCAATGGGATCAAGTTGCGGAATTCGTCGTGCTCCAAGCAGAGCTGAAATCGCTCTGACAAAGTGAGTTGTAGACCCGAAAGGCAGCACCTGTTGAAGAGGTGCCCTGAGAGAATGACTTTGCTCATTAACACCACGCCGGACTGAAATGACGGAGGCTTAGCGTGCCCAGCTCCCATGAGTAAATTCCTCCGGTGAAACTCTTGACTTCTTGACTTATGGGATGGAGGTGGTTGGGAGTGTACTTACCTTTCACTTGTAGACTTGTTCCTCTTCCTGTTCGCTTGAAACTCTGGTAGACAGACAGACGGAAGGTGTGGGTACTCCTGTAACCAGCCTGGCACCTGGGCTTCAGGCTGTCACTAGGGAAGTCACACATGAAAGCAAGCACTCCCCATGTTTTGTTTATTCCTAGCTCTTAGGAATGTGCATCTGGAAACACGCTCTTCGGAGACAGTTCTCCTCAGGGAGTGATTTGGAACTGGCTTTGGAAGATGGGGGCCTGTGACAGACCCATTGTGGGCTTTGCAAAGAGGGTGGCTGGCTCCTTCCCATTCACTCTTTTGTAGTCCCTTCAGGATGACCTACCTGATATTGACTGTCGGGGTTTGTGTCTGCCGTCCCTTGAGCATCCTGAAAACGCGGTGTCAGGTGACAGACATCTTTTTGTGCAGTAGTAGAAATAAGTCAGTTTTGGGATTGTTGATTTCCCTGAAGTTGCAACTTTTAGTTGGGGAGAGGTGAGGAACATTCATTTTAAAGCATCCTTCTTAGTATGCAAAATAATGGGTTTCATTATGACATTTTACAAAGATGGCACCCAAATCAAAGTTGTCTCAAGAGAGGCGAAGGCCAGGTGATTCTGTCCCAGTGTGGAGGGGCAGAAAAGACTCAAGGAACAAAGAGAAAGCGCAGTTTGGTTTCCTGGGTCATTCGAGTCATTCCTGAGGGCCCGTCCCTGTAGGGCGGACGGTGGTTGCTCATCAGCTGCGAGTGTCCAGAGAAGTAGTCCTGTTAGCTACCGTCACACCTCAGACTCGCTGGGGGACAGTGACTTGAGCGCTCCTGCAGAAGGCTCCATGTGCCTGGCGAGGCTGTCGTCTGCCCCAGCCTCGAGCCTGATGACTGCGGGTGGCCCCACATAGAACCAAGCCACCATCACCAGCCTGCACTGAGTGCTGGGGCTTTAGGGAAAGAGCGGCTTGTGCTAGGTAAGGTCTACCTCACCGCCGTTCTCATTCCTTCCTTCCAAACCAGGACTTTCCTGACCTCCGCATCTCCAGGTTCTCACTGGCGGTGCCTTCAGCAGTGTCTCCCATGAAGCAGCAGAGGGACCGAAAACGTCTTTTCCACTGCTCACCAGCTCGGGGATGCTGGGACTGCAGGAAAGAACAGAGGTTGGGGGATTTTGCTTTTCAAGTTCTTACAGATATTTTTCCTTCCGTTTTTCTTTGCCTCATCTACTAACTCTTTGAGACTTAAGAAGCCCAAAGTGAAGTTTGTCCTAATTTTAAACTTGCCTCTGTGTCTGCCCTGTAATTTTCATTCCACAGCCTAAATTGGAACGTGTCTCCATAGGTTGGCCTCAGAAGATCTCTTTGTGTGCAGCCTTACCAGGCAGCCCTTAGTACAACAGAGGAACTCAAGCATAAAAATCCAGGGCCTCATTTTTTTTTTTGTCAGAGGCCACTGTGGGAAGAGCTTTGTCCATCTTTAAATGATAGTGAGATAGTAATGGGACAGGAACGAAAACTAATTCTCTCTCTCTGTGTGTCTCTCTCTGTGTCTCTGTGTCTCTGTGTCTCTGTCTCTGTCTCTGTCTCTGTCTCTCTCTCTGTCTCTCTCTCTCTCTCTCTCTCTCTCTCTCTCTCTCTCTCTCTCTCTCTCTCTCTCTCTCTCTCTCTCTCTCTCCCCACCCCCAGATAGGGTCTACTGCAACTCAGGCTAGTCTCAAACTTGTCATGTGGCTAGGGATAACCTTGAACTCCTGGCTCTCCCACTTTATCCCAAGTGCTGAGATTATAGGCATGAATCACATGCCGGAGGATTTGTGTGGTGCTAAGGGTCTAACCCAGGGCTTCCTTCATGCAACCCAAATACCCCACCAACCAAGCTACATCCCCAGCCCACCCAATTACCTCCTAAAACTAGTCCATGTGAGTGGAGTACAGGACAAGATGTGCATATTCTTTCTATGAATAATTGAATTTAAGACATTTTATTCAGGTTACCTAATTCAGATTCCTTTCCTCTGTGCGTTTTCTAATATTCGTGCTTCGTCTCTGTCATGAGGGTCATTTAAATCCTCTTTATCTGTAAGACCCAAGTCCGTATCTTCCCTCCAAACAAGCTCCTTGAAATGACCTTGGATCCTTCTTGATTTGTTTTCTTCTGAATTCCCAGGACTAACATGGCCTTGGACCCCCATGGGTCTCTTTAACTAAATGGCATCCTCTGCTGTCTAAGCTGCTAGTGTCTGCTGCATGGCAGGCAGAGGGTCGAGTACAGAACACCGTCTTAATGAACAGCTTTCCAATTAACTAATTGTTATTCCCCACAGTGGTCCAGACATCAAGGATCACTGTACTGCTTCCATCATGAGTATTCATGGACACTTCTCATCCCACTAAAATGGAACGAGTGTACTGCACAGGAATTGACCCCGCAAGTAGGAGATCAATATTTATTTAGCTGAGAGCATAGAAGAAATCAGCAGCCTGACTCTAGATGGTTCTTTCCTCAGTAATAGCTGCTGTTCTCCTAGATTACGCCATTTGTTGGCAAGCTGTTGGTTTCCGTCAAGGCCTCGGAAACTTCAATACCTGCCAATTTCCAAAGCGGGGAAGACTCCAGACCCATACCTAGGATAGCGCCTTGGTTGTTACTCTGGGAATGCACTTTCTATCCGTCTGACACTGCTAGCAGCTGTGACCTCTGTCATAGCAGTGTCCAGGAAAAAGGACATGGATCTTCAGTCCAATCCAGGACGACTAAAGAACTAAGAGCCTAGGAATTTCTGCTCCCAAATGTTGCACAGTCTGATTTGCCATATACTGACAAGAAAAGGCCCGTTGCTCCTGACTATTCGGGAGTCTGGATCTACAAGTGATTTTTATAAGTAGATGTCAAAACTGGAGAAGTTCTGAGATCTAGCCCGCTTCCAGGCTGCCTACTTAAGAGAGGAGACTGGGCATTGGTATGACCAGAGAAAGGGGTGCTTCAGTCGATCCCAAAGGGTTGGTAAGCCCAGGTGGCAGGGTGCAGTCTCCACACAGACTAGTAAGCTCCTCCTGTGCAGAATGGACTCAGCTGCTAAGTCCAGCCCTCACTGAGGACAGCCACTGGTCACAGGAACATTCATTGTGGAGCAATGAGTCTGCTAGCAGGAATCCAAGACCGCCACAAGGAAACAAGACACCCACCTAAGCTGTGGAGCGTAGGTACTGTCCTTGTCACACGTGTGAAGGATGATAGCATACTGTTATCATTTTCCCGGGGCTGGCAGTTTCCAAAACCTGAAGGGATAAGGGTGGCAGCAGTGTTGAAACCTGGAGGTGGGTCTCTCTCTGTTGCCTTCAGAAGACACAGTTGGAGACTAGATGCAATGTGAGACCTTGGCTTTGCTGTGGTTTCCCAACTACGTGATACCTGACATACCATGGCCAGATCCATGTCTGCCACCCAGCCGGAAGTGCCACCTCCTTCACAGCCGCTCCTCAGGCCTCCTCCACTGCCAGCAGAGCCCGTCCCTCCTCCGAGGTGCTCTTGACCTTAGACGGCAGTCACTGTCCACAGGTGTTCTCAGCTTCCCCGCCAAATAGACAGCCAGGTCCTCAAAGGTCCCGCTTACTATACTTATGTCCACAGCTCACACACAATAAACGAGTAGAAAGAACAGTGACAGTGTGTAGACACAGACAGGGCGTCTCCAGAGTATTTGTAGCAGTTTTATACCGAGGGCCGTCCACAGTGAAAGGGACACTTGTAGCTCCTGGCACAGAGGATAATTGCAAGTACACAAAACAGGAAGTGGAGCCAGGGAGGTCCCAATAGGTGAAGAGCAGTGACATCATTTGATTCTCTCCCCGTCCAGTTCCGTTCATAGACTCTCTTCTCTGCATTTTGTTCTTGATATCAGGGGTGGGTATTGTTTGTGGAATTCACTCAGAAAAACTTAGTAATTTTCCAACATAGTTAATATTCAGATATGAAAAATCACTTACAGTTTAAATGGTGAATAGATGCTAATTTATACATATATACTTATGCTTGGAATGCCTAATTAATGATCCTCTGTGTCAGTCACGGATATGTTAATGAGATTGTCTGGCTCCCGTGTCGTAATTGCATGGCTCCTCTCTAGCTTCAGGTTGGGGGAACGTTCTAGCTGTGGATTAGCAGATGTTGTCTAGATCACTGGAGATTACTCAGTGACTCTTCAGTTTAAGGCATGTGGAAGTGTATGGTTATAGGATGCCGTGGGAGAGGAAGACAGATGACCAGAACGCCCAGCTGCCTGAGCTCGCAAGCTTTTTACAGAGAGCACAAGGTTTCCCTGCTGTACAAGCCCTTCTCTTTCCCTCTTTCCTGAATGTATTTGGTTTTCTCCCCCAAAGGCTTACCTATTTTTTTTAGCTATAACCCCCTCCACTATGTCTAGCAGTCAGGCTAAATCTGTCAACTGGGGGCACATGCATGTCTGTGGGTATACATATGTGTACATGCATGTAGAAACCAGAGGTGAGCCTCAGCTGTCGCTCCTCCTGCACCCTCCATGTGGTTTTTGTTTTGTTTTGAGAAGAAGTCATTGACGTGGGACTTGACAAGTGGGTTGTACAGGAGCAAGTCCTTAGGGACCCATCTTTCTGTCTCCCTCGGCAGAAGGAGTCCAAGCATGTACCGCCATGACTGTCTTTTGTGGGTCCTAGGGATCAAACTCCGTGATCATCCCTGCATGGAAAGCATGTGACTTCTCCTAGGTCCCCGTTGTTACTTTTTGGCTTTGTGACTTTGGCACGTTAACCAGTCTCTCTGAGTCTGTTCATGTTCCCATGGAACACGGGAGGCTACTGCTCGTTGTAGAACCTAAGAACACAGTAAGGTGGTGTATCTACACCCCACTTCAAAACACAGTAGAGTTGCTCCCCACTTTCTCATTTCTGTCCCCTGCTTAGAAACAGCGGAGAAGAGTTTGGGACTACAATGGATGGCTCTCTCGCTCTTCATTCCAGCTGTGTGACCTCAGGCAATTACATAGCCTTGCTGTGTTTCAGCTCCTTGATACATAAAATGTCAAGTACTTGACATTCAGTCAGTACCAGGACAAAGGGTCAGCTATAATGTCTGCTTATCTAAACAGGTGCATGAAAATGGCCCAGGGACAAATCCATCTGCGGTGTGCTGTCAGCTGCTGAATGGGGTCAGGGCACCCTTCTTCTGGGTTAGAAGCAGCGTGTGGAAGGCACAGGTCTTTTCCTGCCTGCCTTCCGTATGTCCTGTGGATGGAAGCCGTGTCTTCCTTACCCATTTCCCCTGGAGTGACGTCTGAATAGGCTTGCTGCACCCTTTTGCACATGTGTGGTTCTAGTCTGCACAGGGGTAGAGGCTGGAATGTCCCAGCCCCTCTATTCCTCCCTCTCCTTGCCAACAAGCCTCAGGAGGAGGAAAGCATTTAGTGTCAAGCCTTCTACTCTGGGTCTCAATTTCTCCTTACTTTCTATGCCAAAGGTAAATGGTCCAGATTTGCCAGGGGGTGAGGCTCCAAAACCATTCTGCTAGCCCTAGCATTTTAAAAGAAACATGATTCTCCAAGTGGTCCATCACCTGAATGTGTCACATGGCTTTTGCAGAACCATGAGGCAATGAGTTCCTTTTTTAATGTGCATTTAAAAAATTTTTCCCCATGGATATCCGTCCCCAAGAACTGGAGCTACAGTTGTGAGCTGCCATGTGGGTGCTGGGAATTGAACCAGAGTCCTCTAGAAGAGCAGTCAGTGCTCTTAACCACTGAACCATCTCTCCAACCCCAACCCAAGGAGTTCTAATGACTGAGTGAGCAAGGAAGCAATAACCTTCCATCCAGCAACAGAGCAAGAGTTACCATCTACAGCCACAATCTGAGTCTCCACACACAACAACAGAATGAATATTTTACATCTGCAAGTGCATCCTGCCACTTCCAGGAGATCTCAGTGCATCCTTACGTGTCCTGAGATGTTAGACATGTCAGACATCATCGCCCCATTTGACAGGAGGCAAAACGGAGCCCAGATGGATTGGGCAACATCTCTAAGGCTGTACAGATGGCAGGTTCAGGGTTCCAGCTGAAAGAGATAATGAACCGATTGCTTTTTATTCATCAGGAAACATGAAATCATCTCCCTTCCTCTGGCTTTAAACAACAGCATCCACATTTCCAAAGCAGGTCTGCCGGAGGTCAGTGATGTGCCCTGCGTGTTCACTTGGGGCTCCAGGACAGCAGATACTCCATCTGCCATGTCCTGTGTGAGTTCCAGCTCCGCAGAGAAGTGAGTGCTGAGAACCCCCAGGTCAGCTCTTTCTATGCTCCCCATTGGCCAAGCTGGTGACATAGTCCCCAGTTAGCTGCTTTCACAGGAACCTGGGGTGCCTCCCCATATACAGGGCAACACAGGCAAGCTATTTGGAATCAGGCAGCTTCATGATAAGAACGACAAACGGCATGTCATGTGTCTAGGAAGGAGAGTGGCGGAGTGAATTTACACATTTGTGGGAGATGGCCGTCAGAAAGGAGGGAATGAGGAGAAACGCAGTAGGTCATGTTAACCTCACTTTTCTCTGGCCTGGGCCCCTAAAAATCATTGTCTCCTGCAAAAGATAGACAGAGGATTTATGATTTAAGTTTAAGGGTTTTATAGGCAAACCTTTAGATTTAAAAATACTGCTAACAGTTGCTGGGCGTGGGGTGTGGTGGTGTACACCTTCAATCCTGGCACTTGGGAGGCAGAGGCAGGAGGACCTCTGTATGTTTCAGGCCAGCCTGGTCTCCATAGAGAGTTCCAGGATAGGCAGAGCTATCCTGTCTCAAACAACAAACAAGCAAACAAATAAATGAGAATCTAACAGTAATCTTCAAGATTTTCAATAGGAAAAATCAGGGTTCACTTTTAAGGTATTGACAAACTTGGCTGGCATCTCTTGTGAGCCTGTCACTCTCTGCTCTTATCCATTCTCTCCGGAAGTCCCTGTAGTGTGCCCAGCAGGACTGCTCTGAAAGGTAAGTCCATCCTCACCCACTCCTCCCCATGGTTCTTTCACTTAGGCCTCATGGCTCCCCATCCCAACCCCGCTCCGTCTTCATGCCACTGTGTGGTGCCCAGAGCCTTCCCGGCGCCCTCTCTGTCATCTTACTGGCTCCCGCCCGCCCAGCCTCTTTCAATGTCTGTTCTCCATGCTCTCAGCCTCAGAAAACCTTCAGGGACTGTGGGGAGGGCATGGTAACACCCAGCCACATGTCAGTGCCACATCCTTCCCCTGTGTTCCCTCAGCCAGAAATCCCTTCTCGTCCCTGAGCTCCGACCTGCTCTTCGGCCATGCCACCCCTTAAGCTTCCTTCCTCAGACTCCGGAGGCCTCCTTTTCACCACTCTCTCACATTCTGGGTCTCTATATTTGTCCAGTCACCAAGTGTCTTCAGCTCTACCTTCAGACAGTAGCAAACATGTCCATTTCATGACATGCACTTACCCAGGCCTGCCCCAACCAACATTGTTAGAATCACACCACAGCCTTCCCGCCTCTGTCCTCCTTCTCTGTCCCCACTCATTACCCATGAATTGTAGCATGGTGTTTCTTTGCTAAAACGCCCTTCATCTGCTTCTCAGTTAACTCAAGAATAACCAAGCCCTCCCCAACTCTACATGGTATGATGCCCCCACATAACATCCTGTGTTCTCTCTCACCTCTGACTCACTCACAGTCCCATCTTTGCCTCCAACCACAGGGTCTTTGCACTTCCTGGTGGCTCTATGCTGAGCATCTGTCCAGTGCACCTCTCTCCTTCACTAGTCAGTCACCTTCTTAGTACATCCTTTACCAACCCACTTTGAGGTGAAACCACCTCTAGAATGTCTGTGGTCATTTGAATGAGAATGACTCCCATGGGCTCATGTATTTGAATGCCTAGTCCACAGCTGGTGGTACTGTTTGGGAAGGATTAGGAGGTGTGGCCTTGTTGGAAGAATATATCTTTCAGGGTAAGCTTTGAGGTTTCAAAAGTCCATGCCATTCCAAGTTGACTCTCTTATGCCTTGTTTTCATGGACCAAGATGCTAGATCTCAGCTACAGCTCCTGTGCCATGCCTGCCTGCTTGCTGCCATGCTCCCTATCTTGGTGGTAATGGATTCTATCCCTCTGGAATGTGAGCTCCAAATTAAATGCTTCCTTGGTTATGGTGTTTTGTCACAGCGATAGAAAAACATGTTGGCTTTCTCCATTGCTTGCATCACCACCAGTAAACCATCGTTGTATTATTACTTCAGTGTATGTAGGGATTTTAAATGTTTTAGCTTGTTTCCTCCTACTGGAGTGCAAGGCAGGGAATCTTTGTAGACATCTTTTTGATGTGTTCACTGCTGTCTCCCACAAAGCATGGTTGCATGAAATTGGTACCTTAAACTATATGTGATGCTCAGTTTCTCCTCCTCCTGCTCTGTGTCAGTCATCTTCCCATCACTGTGACAAAGTTCCTGAGACAAATAACTAGTTGAGAGGAAAGGGTGGTTCTGGCTCATGGCTTCAGAGTGTTTTGTCCATGGTCATAGTCATATTGTTTTAGGCCTATGACAGCACAGAGCATGAAGGCAGAAGTATGAGGTAGACCAGATGTCCTACCAAGGATGAGACTCTGCCAGGAGAACAAAAGAGGTACATGGCAGAGGAGGCCTTCTCTCTGCTTGGTGACCAAATGAGCAAAGAGAAAAAGGACTAAGTTGTGTCTCAGTATTCCCTTCAAGGGCACGCCCCGCAGCGATGTCACTTCCTTCATCCATGTTCCACCAATTTTGCCTTTGGGGCCCTGAGCAACTTGGCAAGTCATCCTAAGTCTTTAGTAGCCAATTGGGTTATTTCCTAGTAAGTCAGACCTCTATAGTGCCCCTCTGTGTATTTGGAGAATTGATATAGAGAGAATTATATGAAGTACTTGTTTCATTTATAGAGAGGAGCAGGATTTGAACAGCATTTGGGCTAAATGGTGTTAGTGTTTTCAGAGATCAGGGTGCAACCCATTGGCCACCTTAGACTTTTCAAGCCATTTCTCTTGTGCGGTGCATCTCCACAGCCACCCCCGGTCTGACATGTGATTGGCCATGGGCTACCTGCCATTCCTGCCTGTCCCTGTGTTAAGATGCCCTTGTTCCAGCCACTGAGCCCACCTGTGGCGCTCTCCTTGTGTGACTCTGGGAACAGCTATGGCGAATGGAGGCTCCCACCCGTATGAACTCGCTACCAAATACTTAGCAATGTATCAGGAATCCTTCTTGAAGCCTTCCATTGAAGCACTGGTATATTCCAACCCCCTGTCTTTCTTTTTAAAATCTAGTCTTTTTGATAAAACGAATTTCAAAACTGGCAGTCCCAATCCAAAGTGCACCAGCTTATAGTAGTAAATGTGCTAATGTCGCTGTTTTGCACATATCTTTGAGCTGGGGGATCCAGCCATCTTTCTAAGGATCATCCCCAAACTCACCTGGGTTTTGGGGATCAATGTCTTATCTCTATCCAGTGTTTAAAGTGTTAGGAAAAAGCAGTGTTGCTGAGGGTCAGTGGTACTCAGTTCCAATGAGAAGAAGACTCTTCTCAGACACTGGTAACAGGATGTTTTCCCAGGCTTTGCCTTCAAATCAGAACTCTTAGGAGGAAAGAGCCCTTTTACTTAAAAAAATGAATCTCATTCATTTATTAATTTTGTGTGTACATACACGCGCACATGTACGTGCTGTGGTACAGACGTAGGCTAGAGCAGACAACTGTGGGAGTCAGTTTTCTCCACCGTGTGGGTGTAAGCCATGAAATTAGGTTGTTAGACTCGGTGAGAAGAACCTTTACTTGCTGAACCATCTCTCCAGCCCAGAGCCCCCCTTTCTGAAAGGTCTACTTGTGAACGCATGACTCACATTTAGGGGTAATCAGGTTGGGGGGCCTCCTGTCAGCACTAGACCGAGCCCCCGAAAGGATGGGAGCTCTCTCCTCACAGCTGTGCTGACTCCCTTGAGTTTTCCAGAAAAGTACAGTTTTATGTATTTTTAAAAGTCAACGCTCTGTACCACTGGCTTTTAAAAGAGACCCCGGAGACCAACAATGTCTGCAAGAATTCTCTCACTGCAAACTAGGTTCTCTCAAAATTTGTGTTTTCTGCATGTGCTTTATGAGTAAGTGATATATGCTCACAGAACAAATTCATAAGGTTAACAACAGTATTGGGGGGCAGGGGGGATAGCCCAATCCATAAAGTTCTCGCTGTACCAGGACTTGAGTTGAATCCGGGAACCTACATTAAATAAGCTTGGCAATGGTATGTGGCTATAAACCCAGTGCTGGGGAGAAGAGACAACCCACTCCTCAGGGCTCCATTAATGGGTTTCAGGCCAGCGAGAGACATTGACCTTTCTCAAAAAAAAAAAAAAAAAAAAAAGAGAAAAGAAAGGGGGAACTGTCACCTGAGAAATGATGTCCATAGGTGTCTGTTGACCTACACGTGTGTGCCTATACAAGTGTTTCTGAACATGCTTATACACACTAACACATATGCACACTCACATACAAACCATATCCTGTCCTTCCCGTTTTTTTCAGTTTCTCTCCCTCTAGGCGACCAAGGGTCCTATTTTCTTGTACTCCTGCCAGTAACATCCCAAGAATATAAATGTGTTTGTAGGCATATGCTTTTTAAAAAAATACAACAGTAGCACATGATGCTTAAGGTCTGTGTCACTGGGTCTATTTGATCATTTTCTTCTGAAACTGTGTATTGATCTTGCACAGTTAAAATAACTTTTGTTATAGAGAAACACTAAAATCCCAGTGTTTTATTGTACCAGTTTATTTTACTCTCATGCAACCATGAAATGTGGGCATTTCATAGCAACACGGTTCCTTTTCTAGCAGCTCCTGGGGGATGGAGAGGGAATCTTGAGATTTGGGGCTTCCAGCTGTTGTTTGGGAATAAGGAGGGTCTAGAGGATCTGGGGGGAGTCTTGTTGGAGGTCTTTGTGTGCCAATCCTGCCCACATTCTTGCAGAAAAAAATGGTTTTGAATACAGGGGTCTTCGGTGGACCACCACCCACCAGTCTCCACTCCACATAGTCACTGGAAGGGTGGTCACCGTTTTTAAATGGATTTGCTTTCCTTCTTGTTGCAGCAAGAGGGGTTTTATTTCTTCTTGGAACATGGGAGAACAGTGGGAAGTTAATGTGCTCCCCGGGTCCCACAGTGTGATTGTGTATGTGGGCAGAACGCGGGCTACCTGCCCCCTCACTTCCCTGGAGGAGGGGCGCATGCATGAATGTGCTCCTATGGTGGGGTGCACTTTGTATGCACGTGGAAGTCAGAGGACACCTGAGGCTGTCATTTATTACGATCACCCACCTTCTTATTGATGCTGCCTAGTGTTATAAATGTACACCACTATAACTTCGGTGTGTGTGTGTTGGGAAGCATGTTTCTAAGGACAGAACTCAGGTACTTGCCTGCTGAGCTGTCTCTGCACCCCAACCTGATCATTTCTTGAACCTCCTCCAGCTAAATGACTTCTCTTCAGTTAAACCCAGAGGTGCCTAGAGCAGAGGGACTCTGACATCCAGCGGTCCCAGCCTGCCTGTCAGTCTCTATAGCCACATTGCAATCATCCTTCTCAAGCTTGAGCTTTCGGGCCCCCCATACTCCCTCTTCGATGCAAGATGTTGCAACCTAGAAATTCTCTGGCAACTTTTGTGCTTATCAGACTTCCCTTGCTACTGGTGGGGGGAGAGAGAGAGAGAGAGAGAGAGAGAGAGAGAGAGAGAGAGAGAGAGAGAGAGAGAGAGAGAGAGAGAGCAGCAATAAAAGAACTCACTCTTGTAAACATTGACCAGGGAGGCATTCATCAACTACTAGAATCCCTGCAGCCGTAGCCTTTCTTCACCCACAAATGCAGGAGCAGCTGGAAGGGAAACCTGAAGTTCAGGGGGAAACGGCGCCCCCCTCCACAACTCTGCCTACATCAGCCCCTGAAATAGAAGCGTGGGGATGGAGTGATTTGATAACAGGAAGAAGTGGGGGAAAGCAGCGAGTTCCCGTCCTGCTGCCTCCCTGGGGCATCAGTGTAGAGAAAAGGATGGAGGCTCACACCCACACACACCCTGGGATTTCTGCATCTGGTCTCCAGTCCCCACTGCTTCCATACTTGCTGGGACTGCTCTTCTCCATGTTGGTATATTCTTAACTGTGGATGGTAAACACCGAAAGCGGCCAGCCACAAGGAGAGGAGCTCTGTGCCATGGTGGATTCTCCTGCTGTGACCTGTCTCTGGTTCCCAGGTTCCCAGCCTGACCCTTTACAAAGCACTGGACTTGTACTTAAGGTTAGCATAGGGCATAGAGGGGGAGGGAGGACAAGAAGGAGGCTTCTCTTAAGGAAACAAGTACTCACCTGCTGGGGTTTACCTCTGGGAACTCTAGCAAGGAAAATGAAACTGTAACAACCAAACCGGGATGCAGACGGAACAGACGGAAGACAGGAGCCATCAAGGAAGCCACGTAGTTCTCTTCATACTGGAAGGAAAAGGTTATCAAAATGCCATCTGTCAGCTGAACTGCCCCTTCGTGTCCTTCTGGCTGTCCCAGAAAACACAGAAGGCCATGATGTAAGCAGAACAGGACTGGGCTGAGCAGTGTCGGATAGTGCAGCTGTGGTCCAGGGGCCCTGGTTGGGTGCATCCACAGACCAGCATGCATGTCTTTATAGCCATCAAACCACAGTCGTTCCCAGAGCTCATGGGGATTCAAATCTATTGCCATGAGCCCTGGGAGCAGGAAGAGACTATTGAATAGTTCTAGAGAGCTCACTGCTTTTGTACTGTCAAGGGAAATAGCCACTCCATCTTACCCCATAGGGACGACTTGGGAATCATGATGGAGGTGGGATCTGTACGCCTCCCTGCTTCAGTCACCAGCATGAGAGGAAATGACAGAAAAATGCTGGGGTCCTTATAGTCATCCAGAGACACAGAGCCAATAGTTCTCTCTCTGGAAAGAATACAGTTGCTTTGTCTCAGTACCGTTGAGCAGAAGATGATCGACCCCAGATGAGCTCTGTTCACAATCTGCCAGACACTTGTACGTCCCTACAAAAAACAGAGCTGGGAGCCGGAGACACGACTCAGCAGTCAAGAACACTGGCTGATCCTACAGAGGACCCAGCTTCACTTCCCAGCACCCACAGGGTAGATCACAACTGTCTATAACTCCTGTTCCAAGGAGTCTGACTCCCACTCCTGGACTCCTTGGTACTACACTCAGGTGATAGAAATATGTGGGTGAAATACCCATGCACATGAAATAAAAATAAAAGCAATTTAAAGCAGGGTCATTTTAAAGAGCGTTAGAAGGTAGTTCTATTTCTGCTCTTTGGAATCTACCCACTTAGCATGAGCTGGGGAAAGATGGAGGGCTGGACAGAATGAAAGGTATTTTTAAAAGGAATTGGTTCATTAATGGGAGTGTGGGGATGTTACTAAGTTCAAAGCCTGCAGAGCAGGCTGGTGGGCAGTTCTGATAAGCATGGATGTTACAGTCTTGACGCCGAAGACTTCCGAAGGCCGGAAGCTCTGAGGTTTTTCTGTGATACCGGCTTAAGGCAGAATATTACTTCTTTTGCAAATATCAATCTTTGCTCCAAACGCCTTCAATTCATGGGATGAGATCCACTCACATTGTGGAAAATCATTGCCTTTCTGGTCTAACTCTAACCTCAGGCTGCACGGTGCCAAAAATGGCTGTGGAGGCAGCCCAATACAAAATTGTAGACTTACTACAAACGAAGTTTGCAAGCCTAAACTTTGCAGATGAAATAGTTGTATTGCAATGCCAAAAGGATGGGCATGACAGATGCTGATGTAAATGCTGATCATGTCTCAAAAAATAACTCGCACAGCACCTGCATTAGAAGAGTTTTGTTCTGTTTTGTTTTGGTTGAAATTTAGGATTTTAATTTTTGGATCTTGTTTTGTCTTCATTTGTTTGGCTTTGTTTTTGGAAATATGTTTTCAGACTTCACTCAGGCTGGCCTCGAACTTGCTATAGTCCCCTGTTAGTCTCCCAGCTGCTAAAACTGTGGACAAGTGCATTATGACAAGATGGAACTAGCATTTGCCCCAACTACTGGGCTCTATAGACTGGCCAGGTTGAATCAGAAGATGAGTCCTCCCTGGAGAATTCAGGAGACTGTCTCCTTCAGTGAGTACTCAAGGTTATTTTGAACTGATATTTTTAGGCTATACTTTGATAAGTTTTATCAAATAATTTACAAATATAAATTTGCACATTGAAAGTGGAACATTTTAGTAAAATTCCCATAGGTCAAAAACTGGAAATGTCTTGGGTATAAAGGTTGTGTTATGTCTCAGTGACAGGCTGGCTGGCTTTGTTGTGACACATGTGGCATAATCTCTGATATAATGGGTATTCATTGGAAATGCTTTTTTTTTTTTTTACCTTGCTGTCAGAAGGCAAGTACAGGGAGCCCTGAAACAGTAGGAACTCAGTGCTGATCATGGCTGAGAGGAATGGACTTCAGTCCCCACTTGGGAACTTGCAGAATGGCATCAGATACGCAGAGGGAGCCCTGTGTAAAAGTTTATCCCCAAGGTGCTACCGCCTGGCTCCAAGTCCGAGCTCTGACGCTGCTGTGGCGTTGTCTGTCTGTCCAGTGCCTCAGTCTCCTCATGAAAGGCAGTTTCTCCCTCGTGTGATCTTATACAGATTCATTGCACAGCTCTGTGCAAGCATTTGCTATGACAGTGAAATAAAATCTAAGTAGAGAGTTGTGATGGTGGAAAAGAAGTTTCTGGAAAAAAAACTTTTATACCTCAGAGCTTTGCTATAATTCCTTACGTGTTTAGGATCAGTTTATAACATTAGGGAGACTCCATTCATAATCCTCTTAGATGAATGGGAGCCAGGATGGAGCCTTCTTATACACCAAATCCTGCACCGTAGTTAACCGTGCCATAGGGAGTTTCTAGGGTATTAATAATGAGCTAATATACCTATGAATGTTAAATGTCTTGGAAGCAGCTTCCTGATGAGCAAATAGCAGATGTGGCAATGGTCATGGTCTAATTGCCCGAGAGCAGTTGAATACAGTTTTTAGTGCTTTTCCAAGCAGTTAATTGAAAGCCGAAATGTTTTCTCTTAAGGCCCATCAATTGTTCTCACTGGTCAAGTGGAGGATACCGGCTAGAGGAGAAAGGGTGATCAGGAGTGTGCTTTCCTCCTGTGCATCTAATTGGTCTTGTAAATAGTTTGAGAATTTTCTAGTAGTGTCTATTGTTATAAAAATCCTAGCTCTAAAATATTAGTAGTTAGCTTTGAGTTTTTCTATAGGATGTGTTTGTGTATTTATATATACATACATAAATGTATGCATAATCACCTGTAATCTTCAACATAGTCCAATGAAATGCAGCATAATTATAATTCTGTATTTGAGGGTGCTAAAGCTTAGATTAATTTGTTCCTGGTAAGTAGCAGTTACGGGGTCTCAAATAGCAGGAGTATGAAATGCCAAACATTTTAAGCTACTTTGTAAGGAGCATCTTTGAGCCTCATATATTAAAATTAGCCCCATTTCCTACTGGAGACCTCTAGGTGGTTGGCAAGATGAGGTTCAGCTACTTCTATTAAATGACTAAGCCAACATGCCTGGGAATTTGTCTTTCTCATGACAATACTTCAGTACTGCACAGAGCAGGACATCCCTGTGTGTATAGCTTGTCTTCCTCCGAAAAGCATCATCGCTGGGGAGAGGGGGCGGCATTATAGAATGTGGCAGTCTAGGAAATGGGCTGTGGAGCAAACTGGACTGCATGACACAGGCCATTTAGGGATTCAGAAAGGCAAGGCAGTCACAAATGGATCACAGATTTTAGGAAAATCTCTATTCCAAGGTGTGTGTGTGTGTGTGTGTGTGTGTGTGTGTGTGTGTGTGTGTATGTAAGGGGTATGTGTGTCCCATTTCCACATCTCCTATGTATGAATCTTCAGAAATAGTCATTTTTATGCAAAAGAGTCACTGCCATATTCATGACTAAGGTTAAAAACAAAACAAGAGGCTGAACATGACAGAGGCCGCCTCTGCATTTAGAGTGAAACTTAGAGCTGTACCCTCAGGAAATGAGCTGAATTATAGTGTGTTGAAAATTTTCTTTTGTAAAATGTGTGTGTGTGTATGTGTGTGTGTAAGAGAGAGAGTGGAAACGTCTTTTGAAAAATGACTCTCTGTACCTACAACCACACCTTAAATTACCAAGTCGTATCCCATGTTTTCTGCAATGGATAACCAAAAGATTGTTGTCTGAATCTGGCATCTCCTAAGAATGTCTTCATTGTGCGCAGTTATTGAATCTAAGTTGAGAGATTCAGGTAAAGAACTTAGCTCTTGGGCTGGAGAGATGGCTCTGCAGTTAAGAACACTGGCTGCTCTTCCTGAGGACTCAGGTTCAATTCCCAGCACCCACAGGGCTGCTCACAATCATCCTCACTGTAGTTCCAGAGGGTCTGAAGCCCTTTCCTGGCCTCCTTGGGTATCTGGTATGCACATGGTATGCAGATGCACATGCAGACAAAATACCCACACACATACAAAAAAAAACAAATCTTTTAGAAGCAAAATCCAACCTTGCTCTGTCCATTTCGGTGTTAGACAGGGTGATCCTGCACATGCAATCTCCAGCAACCAGAGCTGGTCACCACCTAGAATTCCAGGAATGCTACCACAGGCTTATCACCTTAATCCGCCAGCAGCCTCCCAGGGCCTACCTCCCCTGGCTGCCTGCCTCCCAGGGCTCCGATTACAGCTTCACTTCTCTCTGCTTCCAAAGCCTGAATCTTTTCCTTTTCCAGCCTCTGCCCACTCCAATGCTTCTTTCCTGCTGACCCTGCCTGTCTCCGGAAGTACCTTCTTTCATACCTGTAGGTAACACAGTGATTTTTTATGCCCTTCTCGCTAAGGCCCTGGGAAGTCACGTGATTGCAGCATAGGTTTCCATTTAGGAAGCTTTTTGTTGTTTGTTTTAAACCTGTGGTGAGACATTCTTTTGCATTTTTTTCAGCTCATATTTCTCATCTAGAAATAAATACTGATTTATACATTTGCTAAAAAATAGTGTATTTTTACATGTCATTACCGAAAAGGTTCTGAAATGCAAATATGCATATATAAACATTTACTTTTGCAGAGATGTATCTGTTGTTTTGAGTTTCAGTGATTATTTTTCAACACAACCCCCCCCCCACACACCAAAAAAAAAAAAAAACAAAAGCTTGCCTAAATTAACCCAGAAAGCTGAAAATCTTTTGTCTCTTTGTGATTTCACCAATATCTGCTTTATTTAGCTTTGGAGATGAAAATGACCAAATGATGGTTCCGTTTCCTAATGTTGCCTGTTTCTATATAGCTTACACATTTAATGTAGAGTTTCTTTAAATGAAAAACTATACTCCCGAGTTTCTGCAATTTATAGTGGAGGATTGTACAATGATGACATACTTGTGGTAACAAAAACAATAATGAAATTGTATCTGTTGTTTCAAATCATCTTTCTGGTGAGCAATTTAAGTAAAAGCCTAAGACTGGAGGGGGGGCAGTGACTTTAGACCATGGTCATATGGTAATGACATGGATAAGATGGCTGCTCAGATTCTTCTGGACAGTGCCATGGCCAGGTTAATCCGAGAACTTAGTGACCAGAAAAGTTCCATGGCATGTCAGCAGGAGAGCCAAGAACGGGAAACCGCTGAGCTCCTGTCCTCAGCAGCCTTCAGAACAAGCCCCGTACGTAGATAGTATGGTTAGAGCTTTCCACATCTCCCGGTGCTTGACCAATAGTGAATATAACGAAATCTCTAGGTTGTTTCAGCATTAAAGGTTTCTAACATGAAGAATATTGGGTAATTCATTTAGTTATATGTAGTACAAGACCAAAAGGTCCAGGGGCTGAGATTCAGAGCTCCTAGCAGGGTTTAGCATGTATCAACCCCTCTCAAAGCACGTGCACACACACGCACACACACACACACCATACATTCACACCCAGACATGCATGTGTACACACATGATGTCTGGCCTCTTTACTCCCAGAATCCTTCCTGGCAGCTCAGTACCACTATAGCAACAAAAACAAATTCTGATGATCAGTTGCTGTTCTAGAATCAGTTGTGTATGAGGCTTCAGCTGCAGCCTGACATGTGGGGAGAACACTTGCAAACACACTAAGTACTATTGGAGGATTTGTACCTAAGCTTCAGCCTGTCTCTTCCTGTCCCATCCTGTCCATGACTTTATTTTAGAAAATGACAGTGATACACATTCATGGGTCAGTGGGTCATTTTGCAAAATCTTCATAATTATGGGAGAAGACCAAGGTGTAACACATACACAGCAACTAAGACTAGGGGAAAAAAAATCACCCTCTCTGAAAAGAACTTTCAAATGTAGTCTAAAATATAACATATTGCCAAATCCTATAATGTGGACAGCATAAGTTGTCAATAATGTACAGCTAACCTAGAAATAGAAAGCAAAATTAAAAAGCCAGCATGTTTTTTATGAAAACGGGAGCGTATCAGTCATCATAATGAAATCCTAAACCAAATCTACATAGTAGGGGTGGAGAACATTGTAATTTACAATGGTTTGAGCATACAATGAACTAACCCAACTGTGAGAGCCAGCCAATTCGTCAGCATCACCCATGATCTATATTTAACATAGATTGCAGAAGGATGTCATTAATAACCAAGTGCAGGAATTGAACCAGTTCCTAGTAATACATTTTTGTTGTTGTTGCTGTTAAAGATAGGGACTCCCTGTGTGGCTCAGGCTGGCCTTGAACTCAAATATCCATCCGCCTCAGCCTTCCAAGGGCTGGAGTTACGGATATGTGCCATCATAATCGGCACAAGTCGGTCCTGACAGCAGCATCTCCTATAGTCGCTGTGCGTCAATGCAGAGTGCGGTGGAATCTGACCTGCACTGTGCTCTTAGCTTGAAGGATGTGGGTTCCTGGTGTGTCACGGGGCAAGTAGCGGGTTACCCCAGAAGGCATTCAGAAATCCAGTGTTCCCAGGGAAAAGCAAGTGGGTCCCCCAAAAGGAGGCCAAGTTTTGAAAATATGTATAAGCATTCTGAAATAAAAAATATCCGATGGTATTCACTGAATGCCGGCTACAGGCCCGGTGAGTTTCCGGCCTCTGCAGTCGTCACAGAACTGAATTAGTATCCTCTCTACAGGCGAGGCAGAATACTCAGAGCCGGTGCCATGTTAGAAGTCACAAAGCTGGCCAGGAGAGAGAGCCGCTCTAACCATTCTTGACTCAGGCGTACTAGTACATCTTAGGTGTAACCCAGACACCACACACCTAAGGTGGAGCACATGTGGGGAAAGCGAGAGGCAGCAACCCACGTGGAGCTGCTCCTGGCAAGTGAGATGAGGCGAGGATGGGGAGAACGAGCCATGGTGTAGCAGGAGACGGGCAGGCGACTTCCAGGATGCCGCAGACCACCCGACCCGTGCAGCAGAGACTTCCAGGACGCCGCAGACCACCCAACCCGAGCAGCAGAGAAGTGGGCAGAGGCTGGGGAATGGCAACACTAGCATACTTTTTGCAGACAGATCTCTAGTTCTCTCCAGAAATTCCTGCTGGGGGGGGGGGGCAAGATGGCTTGGCAGGTAAGGGCGCTTGTGCAAGCCTGACAACCCGAGTTCATTCCTGGGAACCACCTGAAGGTGGAAGGAGAGAACCGACTCCACAGAGTTGTCCTCCGACCTCCACAGGAATCCCACGGCACTCACCCACACACGCACCACACATACAAGATAATAAGAAATAAATCGGGGGGGGGTTGGGGGGAGGGCACGGGAGGAGGGGAGAGAAAGGGAGAGGGACCTGGAACTGACTTGTGAAGTAACCTTGTTTCTTATCTAAATTTAAACTGGAAAATAAAATTTAAAAAAATAAGAAATAAATCATTTAAATATATATTTATTGAAAAGCCCCCCCCCCCCACACACACAAAGTACGTTGCCTTACTCAGAGATATCAGGGGTATTTGTCATCCAGGAATTTATAGTTGCGTTGTTGCTATTTCTTGGAAAGAACAAAATTTGAACAACTGTCTCGTCATCCAAGATAAGGTACCAACGAGAGACCAGTGAAATAATTCCACCCAGTTTGGTAAACCAGTGAGTTACTTAGAGATTATGGTATGTACTGGATTTATATATCTAAACATGCTGGTACATTGGCTAGACACTGTGGATAATACAGGCCATTAAATTTAGTCTTATTGTTTTCACATAAGGTATATAGTATATATCTTGATTTTTTTAAAGAAAAAGATAACTTCATTTTTATTTTATGTTTTTGTCTTGAGCCATTGGGGAGCCCTGGAAACAACAGGAAATCCACTCTTTTATGGTGAATACATATGAGTGTCTGTATGTGGAAGTCCCTTAGTTTGGAGAAAGGCTTTGCCCTTGTTTACCAAGCGTGTTGGTAATCTAAGTGTGTACACACGTCCCTGGCTAATCCAATATGAATGCCTGTATTAGAACGCCATTATATTTCCTGACTGTTTGAGTATTCTCTTCTGGTAGCCTGACTTGAATTAGTGTCAGAAGCATTTCTAGTGCATAGTAGACCCTGACATGCGTCTGTGTGACCTGAGCAAATCACATTGTGGCTGGAACTTAGTGTCCTTTGCTGTAAGCCAGTAACGATAGTGTATATGTGGTTATCAGACTCACCCTACTCGTAAGACAATTTCTTGCTACTGAGGCCCCAGACTGTAGTTATCCCTTACCTCTGATGTTCACTGTCATCTCTTACGGACACATCGCTCTATTTGGAAATCTTTGGTGATGGGGCTACACTTAGTCCTGTTGTTACCAGGCATGGTAGGGATGTGAGCGTGTGCATGCTGCCACTAGGAGAAACTCAGAACTCTAGGTTTGCACTGTCCTAAGCCAGCTCTCATCCCTCCAGTCCCATCATTCAGCAGGGACAGGGATTGGACAGCCATGCATCTTGATCTGTGTGATGTGTGACGTTTCTAAGTTTGGGATTTGTGTGCAGACGGCCGTTGTGATGTAATTTATGGATCCAACCCTCTGCAGTTGTAAGTAGCGAGCATGTCTGTGCACAGAGGCACTGAAGACATTAAGATGGGGCCAAAGACAAAAGCGGAGGGGTGGCTGAAAATCTGAGTCCCGGTTTTGGTTGCCTGTGATGTTAAGCAGTAGAAAGGCCCCTTGATGGGTCTCATGACCTGAGTGTATGTTTATCACTTAAGTCTATTGCCTGTGTGTTATTTATTTATATCAGACGAGAGTAGATCAGACCTTCATCGTTAACCCCTAATCCACTTTAAATTGCCACTGACATGAATCTTGTGGCGTTTCCTTTTTGTACATTAAGTCTGTGAGTGAGGTTAATAATGAATAAAGTATTTAGTTATATGAAACAAGGGTGTGATAATTGCATTTTCATGAGGGGCTAAATGTGATAGAATTACACAGATTTAATTCAGTACTGAAGAAAGAATCTCACCATAAAACTTTTAGATGTATCTTTTAGAGAATCAATCTAATAAGAACTATAGCTTTGATAAACAATACTGTATACTGTGCCTTTCTTGTTGTTGCAGGAAAAGGAAAGCATAATAAACAGGGTTTTTTTCTGATTTATTTTGTATAAAATTGTGGTGTAATTCTTTGATATCTGTAGAAACTGTTCTCTCCCTTCTTTCATAATACAGCAAACAAACAAACCTTCTGGCTCCTGAACCAGCCTCTGGGCTCCCACACAATGCAACTTTCTAATGTTTTCAGTATTTTAAAAACTCCTGAACTCAAAATTTAAGTAAGAGTCCCTTTTCAAAAGTTGATGATGTGGTTTCATTGATGGACAAGGGAAAAAAGAAGATGTTAGAACATATCTCAGAAATTTTTCTGAATTAGATTTTTTAAGTGACATTGATGGGAATATAGATTAGTGCAGCCATTATGGATAACCATGTGGACAGTCCTAAAAGAAATTAAAAGCAGAGCTGTGAACAATGCAGCAGTACTGCTTTGGGGTGTATATTCAAAGGAATGCAAAGTCAGTATCTGAAAGACATGTCTGTCCCTCCTGGGTTCATCACAGCCCTGCTCACAACGGTCAAGAAGTGGAATCAGTCTAATCATCTACTAAGTGATGTAGCACACACACACACACACACACACACACAGATATAAACACTTGCACAGACACACACAGAGACACAGGCAGAGATATACACACCTGCACAGACACAAACACAGATACACACACAGTACACACACACACACACACAGACTTACACATAGATACACATACACAGACACCTGTTCAGACAGGCACACACACACACACACAGAGACATATACACAGAGATATACACACCTGCACAGACACTAACACAGATACACACACAGCACACACACAGACATATACATAGATACACATACACAGGCATACACATAGATACACATACACAGACACCTGCTCAGACAGGCACACACACAGACATACACCCAGAGATACACACACCTGCACAGACACACAAACACACACACACAGATATACACAGATATAAACACTTGCACAGACACACACAGAGACACAGGCAGAGATATACACACCTGCACAGACACAAACACAGATACACACACACAGTACACACACACACACACACAGACTTACATATAGATACACATACACAGACACCTGTTCAGACAGGCACACACACACACACAGACATATACACAGAGATATACACACCTGCACAGACACTAACACAGATACACACACAGCACACACACAGACATATACATAGATACACATACACAGACATACACATAGATACACATACACAGACACCTGCTCAGACAGGCACACACACAGACATACACCCAGAGATACACACACCTGCACAGACACACAAACACACACACAGATACACACACACACCTGCTCAGACAGGCACACACACAAGACATACACACTGAGATACACACCTGCACAGACACAGACACACACACACACACACACACACACACACGCAGTTCAGCATTTTTTAAGGGAAACCCTGTCATTTACAGTAATACAGACAAAGCTGGAGGACAATGACAAGAGCAAAATAACTAGAAACAGAAAGACAAACACTTCATGACTTCATGATCTCACTTACACAGGGAATCTAAAAGTACGAACTTACAGGAGCAGACAGAAGAATAGTCATTCCCAGCGGCTGGTGCTGGGAACACAGGGAGGTGTTATTCAGACAGTATAAACTTTCAGCTTACAAGATAAGTGAACTCTGAAAATCTAACGTATAACATAGTAAGTATAGTCAATTGTACTTACGCTGTACTTAAAAACTAACAAGTGAGTGGGGTTTTTAAAGATTTATTTTTATTAACCTTTAGTCTTTTGTCTCTCTCTCTCTCTCTCTCTGTCTCGTGTGGGTGGGTGGGTGTGGGTGTGGGTGCCCTCAGAGGCTAGAGGGGTCAGACCCCCAGTGAATTGGAGTTACAGGAAGTTGTGAGGCAACCACTGCGGATGCAGAGAAACAAACTCGGGTCCTCAGAAGAGCTGAACAGTTACCTCCGAGCTAGCTCTCCGGTCCCCAAGAGTGGATCTCAAGCGCCCTCACCACACACACACACAAAGAGCAAGTGTGTGAAGCCGGCTAGTAGCTTCATTGTGGTGATCCTTCTGAAATGTATACATGGATCAAACATGGTGCTTCACACCTTAAGTATATGCAGTTTTATTTGTCGAACGTACTGGAAGAAAGCTAGCAGAACACCAAATGACAGAAAACATATAAAAAATCTTTAAAATTTAAATGAAGAACAAAAGCCCTAAGTCACTCAACAAGAACAGAAGTAAAAAATGAATAATGAAACACAGTGTGGGGAGATGGAGCATTTAGAAGAGGCATTACAAGAAGCCCTACTTTTTCTGAGAAAGGGATGGCTCCAATATTTGATACGATGGATTTATGATTTTGCCAGGGAAGAAAAGCAAGGCGGAGAGAGGAGAGCCCATTAACAAGATATTGCCAAAATAGCTCTAGCTTGTAGAATATTAAATTTACTGAAGGTTGTTTGCCAAATATATGTTTATTGCTTAAATCTATTTCACGTGTTATTTATTTATAACCTTAAGGATAATTTAATATGTAAAAACCTCCTTTGCTGAAATGCGGGTATTAATTTCCAAGCATCATTTATTGCACTTATAGCTGATGGACTGTTACGAGTCAGAACTAATAAACTTGTAAGGATTAATAGAATATCAGTCCGAGAGAAATAAATAAATAAGAAGATGTGGTTTTGTGGTTGCCACGTGGATGGCTGCATTGCAGAAGTCGGCTGGCACAGTGTCTCTCTGAGGGAGGGGGTGACAGCACCAGAGTACAGCGGTAAGGGGATGATTAATGCCTTCTAATTGAGTGGATGCTGACAGCAGCATGCCGCCCATGACTCTGAGGAGCTGGCAAAGAAGAGATCTTGTGCTAATCGCGGCCCCACTCTCGCAGAAGTGCCTGCTCCATAGGTTGGCCAGGTGATGCCACAGAAACCTGGCTTTATTGAAACAAACCAGGCGCCAGATTCAACAAGCAGAAAATTACTGTGTGCCTTGGGCTTTATTTTCTCGCTGCAGTCAGAGTCTTGCTTTCTGTGTAGGTACAGAGTAGAGGGGGAGCAACCAGGTCTGGAAAAGCAACAGCCGTGGTCCAGCGTGTTTCCCTGACAGTTAGGGGGAATGCTCTGCTCTGGTTTTCCAGCCCCTGAGATTCTTCCCCTGTGGAAACTGAGGTCTCCAAGCTGGGCATACTTTTGGGTCAGGGTGGAGGGCACCCGTGGCTCCTTTTTGACCAGTGGTGGTGTAGAAAGTGTCGGCGTTTGAGTGACGGACTTCCTGGCCCTCCTCTTGGGAGAAGGGTGCAGGCCGTTTGGAAACAGCAGTCTCTGCCTTCTGATGGGGAGCTAGAGCTCTGTAACAGTCAGAAAAGGGCTCGCTCTCTTCCTGCACAGGAGCCTGGATTTCCAGCTGAGGGAAGACAGTCTCACAGCCTTACAGTTCCCAGGCTGTGTCTTTTAATTTGCCTTTGTCCCTTCCCCTCAAACACACACAGTCACACACATTCATGTTCACCCATTCACATACAGTCACATAGATTCATACACTTAACCGTGTATATTTATACACTCACATATGTATTCATATGTACTCGCTGTACTCAGATACACTCAAGCCACACAGACACACATATTCACACACATTCTGATACACTCATGAGTACACACCCAGGCGTACATTAGCATATACAAATGACACACATGTCTGCCCAATACACAGCATACATTCAGATGTACTCATACATTTGTACACATAGATTACAACTAACGCAATTTTCCAATACGTGCAGGCTTATGTGCTCACATACATCTGCGTATGCACACTAGCATGCACATGTTCACATACTCACTGCACACTCCCACATGAGTATGCCCTCCCCATGTTTCCTCCTCCCTGCTGATCCTGTTTGCAGACACAGCTCTAGGCTGACCTCGGGAAGTGGAAAGGCAGTGCTGGTCAGGAGCCGTCTGTTACTGTAATCGTTCATTAGACTCGAAGTTTGACTGGCCGATTGGATTACATAAATATGCAGCAAGGAGAGCTGTCCTGACAGAGACCATTACAAGAGTGTGAGGCATCTCCCCCTGTCACTGGCATCGGGTCAGGGCGGTCCATGACTGACAGCTTTCTTCACTGTGAGGATGTAGGGCCTTGGGTATCCTGGGGGGCTGGGGACTTCTGTGTTCTGTCTCAAGTCTAGAAGCTTTTCAGGAGATTTGCCCGGCTTGGAAGGCAGATTTCTCAATGTTGCCTGTGTGTCCATCCACCACACGGCACAGCCCTCCAAGCCTGTGGTTTATCCTTTTAGGAGAGAGGTTAGAGCACATCTGCAGGTTCCTAAGCAGTAGCAAGGACATGTTCAGCTTCCCTCAGCTCCAAGGGCAGAGAGAATTACTCTGAAGGAAGATTGTAAGCTGAGCAAGAGTAGAAAAAACTAAAAAGGGAATCTCCAGGGGCAAACTGCACCCTCCTGGGGGTCAGTCACACACTTACCCTCTGTCCTGTCTGTCTCCATCACCCCATCTTCCTCTGTCCTCTCCCCTCTGGTCTCCTCTCCCTTTCTCTTCTCTGGTCTTCTCCTCTTTGTTCTTAGCCTCTCATCATCTCTTATTTCCTCACCATAAGGTTCTCGGGTGTTGGCACTGAGGACTCACCCACCTTCCCTTGGCTTTCAGTGACCTATGGGTTCTGCTCTCGGTGCAACTTGCATCTGAATTTATTTCCAATACATTCCAGAAGCGGAAGGAGCCAGATGCTCTCCCAGCACTTTCTACCTCACTGGGACCACAGGCCTTTGCCATCGGTTGCCCCATCTGGTTCAGTCAGTGATCATGCACTTGAATGCTTGGTACTCACTGGCTGGAACTGTTTGGGAAGGATTAGGAGGGGTGGCCTTGTTGAAGGAGGTGTGTCACTGGGCTTCGAGGGTTTCAAAATCCCATGCTCTTCCCAGTTGTCTCTCCCTGCCTCCTCCTTGGGGATAAGGATGTGAGCTCTCAGCTAATACTCCTGTGCCATGCCTGCCTGCCTGCTGCCAAGCTGCCCACCATGATGAACATGGACTCTGACCCTCAGAGACTGTAAGCCCCAATAAACTCTTTCTTCTCTAAGTTGTATAGGTCATGGTTTCTCTCTATGGCTACAGAAAAGTGCTAAGTAACTAAAACACTCAGCTTTGACCCAAAGGAAAGAAGTCTTTGCACAAAACTGGTGGAATGTGCTTGTTCTCTTAAGATGGCGCCATGGCAGATTGGGTAGGAGTCAACACTGCTGGAGGACAGTGGGAAACCAGACTCTGTTCCTGAGCATCACATCTTTTAATGGCTGGTCAGTCAAATGAACTCCTTCAAAGGGGCCTTGGATTACATTTTACTAGGATCAAGGATCATTATTTAACCAGACTTAGTTGGAAATTTCGGTTGATATTTCCTAGTTCAGCAATGGCGACAGCTAGGAAACAGTGCTGATTTTATTGGAATAAACGGCCTGTAAGGGGTTATTTGAAACAATGGCTAGGAAACAGTGCTGATTTTACTGGAATAAACGGCCTGTAAGGGGTTATTATTTGAAACAATGCCTGACAAGCCATTTTCAGCTCCCCTCCAGCACTTTAGAAGCACTCACATGTCAACAATCAATATGCTAATTACAAATAAGCCTTATCTATTTATTAAGCACTTAACTGACTCCAAGTACCTGTTAACTAAGCAACACTGAGCTAACCTTAGCTTGCCTGGCCCTGAGATCAATAGGACTTCATTTCTCTTAAAGTACACTATCATTTTTTCTCATATTATAACATACCTCATTTTCTAATAGTACCAATTAGTGAGAAATGTGTGTGTGTGTGTGCCAAGCTAACGAAAATTCATAAACCAGTGGGAAACTAAGTATGCACCAAACAGTCAAAATGTGAGACCAGAAGAAAGCTAAATTAGCAACCCATGACGAGAAAGAATGTGCCTGCCAAATGGCTTAGGAAGTAAAGATGTGTATTTCAGGCCTGGCAGCCTGAGTTCAATCCCTGAGACCTACACACACATGCACACACAATTGAAAACTTCCAAGAGAGAGGAATGAGTATCTTTTATTTACATGGTATCTTTCTCACATAAATGCAGACAAAGAAGAGCAGGCAGAACCACTGTTTAACATAGTATGCAAATCAGGACATTATCTCTAATGGCTTCACCCTCCAGAAGGCCATTCCAGCAATGGGCATGCTGGGAGGGACTGGTGGGAGCGTGGCCGGGTCCTTGGACACAGTGAGGAGAGATAGGCCAAAGGACTGTTCCTTTGCAGAAGGATATATGTTTCATTGACTCAGCGAGTGTCCTGGAACCTGGATGTAGAAAACTTGGGACATGTTCAAGAGCATCAGGCACCACGTTGAAGCATAAAAGCCCAGTTAGATTATAAGAACAAAGGACACAGAGGCATTTGATATGCACTTGCTGTTCTAGTACACACTGAGAAGAAAAGCCACTCATAGTTTCAGTGGACAGAGATGGGTGGCCCATGTCTCACCCAGTGAGAGCTTCGAAGAGATACCCAAGGGAGCAGGACACAGACACCAAAAAGAAAGGAGCCCCACTGCACAGTGGCAAGGACACATGGCTCCTAGGACTCTAGCTTGGTTTAAGGCTCTTCTATTACCATTGATATTTTTTTAAAGATTTATTTGTTTATTTATTATGTTTATAGCATTCTGCCTCCATGTACGCCTGCACGGCAGAAGAGGGCACCAGATCTCATTACAGATGGCTGTGAGCCACCATGTGGTTGCTGGGAATTGAACTCAGGACCTCTGGAAGAACAGTCAGTGCTCTTAACCTCTGAGCCATCTCTCCAGCCCCACCATTAAGATTCTTAATTGTGTCCTGTTGACCTTGGAGAGTCTTTGTAAGAATTGAGAACACACCCCAGGAGAGAAAAGAAGGTGGAACCAACCTTTCTCCTCATTCTCCTCCGCATTTTCTGCCTCTTTTTTTTTTTTTGTGAAATTGGACACGATACTGAGATATATCACCACTCACAATTCACACTGCCTACTGGCCTGCCGAGAAAGTAATAGAACCTTCAGTTTCATGACCAGAAACAAAGAACATCATCGACGATTCAATTGATAGCATGGTAGTCTAAAAAGTCAGCACACTAAAATGTGTTTAGTAGACAAAGATCTAACGTTACATCATTCCCCACCTACACACGAGAGAGAGAGTGAGGGGCTCGGAAGGCCGCTCGGCGGGTAAAGTGCTTGGTGCACAAGAGGGAAGTCCAGAATCCACATAGCCGGCTAGGTGGTCCGTGGCTGTAATCCCTGCACTAGGGAGGTGCAGACGGGAGGATCCCTGGGGATGGCAGTCATGAGGTCTAGAGTCAGTGAGGGACCCTGTGTAGGACTATACGGTGGCTCAGTGGGTAGAGGAGCAGGCCGAATGGCCCGAGTTCAACCTCCAGATCCTACATACAGATGGAAGAAGAGAACCTACAGGTGTCTGCTGAATTCCACATGGGCACCACGGCACACACGTGTGCGCACACACACACCACCACAACCACCACCACCCAGTAATAATAAGTAAAAACGTTTTAAGCTAAATAATTAAGATAGAGAAGTGACTGAGGGAGGTACCCATTCAGGTTGACCTCTGACCGCCACATGGATGTGCACCCCGAAGCACAAAGAAAAACTTGCGAAGAAAGTGTGACTAGCCAGGAGGTGGTGTCGCACGCCTTTAGTACTGGCACTCGGGAGGTAGAGGCAGGCGGATCTCTTGAGTTGGGGGCCACCTGATCTACACAGCGGGTTCCAGGACAGCCGAGGCTACACAGAGAATTTTTGTCTCCAAAAAATGAGAGAGAGAGAGGGAGGGAGGGAGGGAGGGAGGGAGGGGGAGGGAGGGAGGAAGGGAGGGAAGGAGGGAGGGAGGAAGACAGAGAGAGAGAGAGAGAGAGACAGAGAGAGAGAAGGAAGAAGGACTCTTTACACACAGACACAGGACCAGTGGCCAGTAGGGGGATGGGACGAGCGTCTTGCCACAGGATGGGGACAGTGCAATGAAGATGTATCTTCAGCCATTGGTAGCTTTGCTTCACGTGAGGTTTGCCCTCCGTCCTGCTGACCCTGCTTCCCTAGCTTTCAAGGGTGCTTCCTAATAGGACAACTCCTTAACTCAGGGGCTCCTTCCCGGACAAGGGCTGTTGAACACAGCTGCTCAGCAGTCCCTAGGCAGGGTCGTATTTACCAGCCCCATCATGTCTCGGTGCTGCTGAGGTGGGGACAGTCTTCCTTGGTCTCTCTATGAGTTCACCTTAGAAGTTCATCTCCACAGTCTGCCCGGGAATGATCCTGACAGTGAACGACTTCACTGATCCCAAGGATTTTCTTTTCGCGGGTGGAGACCTGTTCTCCAATGTGGATTTTCTTTTCTCGGGTGGAGACCTGTTCTCCAATGTGGATTTTCTTTTCGCGGGTGGAGACCTGTTCTCCAATGTGGATTTTCTTTTCGCGGGTTCTCCACTGTGGCCCTTTGGACGCCCCTAAAGAAAGGGAGTAGCCAGCCTCCACCTTCCACAGGGAACATGCATTTCCTGAAGCACATAATTCAATTACAGTTCATTTTCTTTGTTGACGATTGCAATGATTCTGGAAAAAAAAATCTGTTGTAGGAACCATTTCAGCAGCTTCACTCAGAGAGAGCCTTGGGTAGCAAGGAACACTTTGTATGAAATAAGGCTTGAAGCTTGCTCACCTGTATAAAGGACAGGGAGGACATTTATGGACCAGCCTGTCCTTGTCTGGGTTCCCTGCCTGGGCAAGGTTGTCCATCCATGCTAGATTTCCCAACAACCCCTGGGTCTATGTCTCCAAAGTTATCCATCCTAATATGTAGAAATCTACTATGTCTTGGCCCACACATCTGCCTTTCCAATTGCTTGTCAGCATGGCTGAGTGAGAAGAAAAACAAAGAGCTCTTTGCTCTGTGTGTGTGTGTGCGTGTGTGTGTGTGTGTGTGTGTGTTTGTGTGTGTGTGTGTGTTTGTGTGTGTGTGTGTGCGCGCGCGTGTAAGAATCTCATGTATCCCAGGCTGTCTCAAACTTACCGTATAGTGGAGGATGCTCTCACTCTGGATCCTCCTGCCTCCACCTGCTGAGCACTAGGACTGCGGAGCATAGTGCTGGGGATGTAACCCGGGCCCTGGTAGAGAGACAAGCACTCTACCGCCAATAAGAGCATCACAAACATGGCCTGTGACAGCAGTCAACTCTTGGTTGCTTCTTGAATTTGAAAGATGAATATTCTCCGAGCAGTCTAGCCATTGCCTAAAAACGAGACACTAACGTGCTGTTGATGGTTGTACAGACACCAAGTATATTTGAGTTTAAGCTGTTCCCTGAGACAAACGGTTGCATCTACATTGATAAAGTTGTTGCAATGCTTGGTGCTAACCTTGATGTTCTAAAACTCCTTATTGACTCAAACTTCATGGGCGTTTTAATAAGTGCTGAGTGATAATGGATAAAATGTGGACAATTCCTAGTTTAGACAATGCTGTCTACCAAGTGTCCCAGAAGAGAGCACTAAGCAATAACTCAGTAGCAGTGGCTGACCACCACCGTGAGTAAATTACATCTTATAGCCATCTACAAATGTTTGCTTTCTAGTAGTTTTTTACCCTACTGGAAATTTAGTGTTGCTGTGTAGGCGCACACCGACAATCTTAGCAGTAAGAGAATGAGGCTGGTGCATAGTGACTTTGAGGCCAGTGTGACATATATAGAAAACTCTGTCTCAAAACTCAGGGGCTTTCTTTGACATCCTTGTTTATGTGAGACCCTGGGTTCAATCCCAGCCTCACTTTCCCTACTGAAGGTGAAAACAATGACAGCATTGAGTTGTAAACCATTAGAGCAAACACTCAGCATCCACGCTGATATAAATAATTTTACAAAGGAGGGAGGAGCAACTCTTTCCTAAGTAGAACTCCCAATAGTAACGGCGGGAGCATCCTGAGAAACGGGTTCTCCGAGAGGCGCACAGCGTCACAGGGAACAAGATGCACACACAGCACGTGGGCGGTGGTGTAAGGAGAAATGGGACACAAACGATCTCAGCACGTCCCCCTGAAGATACGAGTGGCCGCAAAGGAGAGCATGGTGACTTTACAGTGGGGTCAGCAGTGCGTGGCCACCTAACCCAGGGCTTGAGGGGAGCATCAAAGCAAAGGGCACACGGGCGCCATGCCTCCTTCGACATGATGCGCCGAGGGGAATGCAACATCGCTTTACAGTGGCCTTTCTAAAAATGCGAAAGCTCGTTCCACATGTGAAAGGAATGCTGCACCAGCCCACTGAGACTGCTGAAACTGGGGAGTTTCTGCAGACAGGAAAAGACTGGGAGGAATGAAATCAACAAGGCCCTGTGGGAGAATCCTGAGTAGGGCCCCGAGACAGAAAATGATGGAGAGTGGAGTAGAATTCTATTAAGGTCTATAGATTAATTAATAATATGTGTGAAAGTTAATCTCCTGTCCCTGAAAATTGGACCATGGTTATGTAAGATGGCGTTAGAGAAACTTGCATAAAAGACAAAAAGAGCTATTGCAAATTTTTTGTGAGTCAAAAAAAAAGTACAATTTACAAAATTGTTTTGAGGAGGTGCTACGGGTAATTAATGCTGTATTTCTTTAACCAGAGAAGACCCAGTGTTCCCTCTAAGAAAGCCAAGCACTCACGTTTTGCCTTTATCCTTCTCAGTATTCTTTCCCTTGTCTTCGATCCTGTGTTCCCACTCACTTGGAGAGCAGAGCCAAGACCCTCTGAAAGAAGTCCTTTCGGTGGGGCTGATAAAAATACTCACACTGCCAGTGGCTGCCTGGTTTTTCAGGTGAAACTGGTTCTGCTGGTCCTCTTCTGAGACCAGGACTTGACCAGCTCGGCGCAGTCCCTTAGGTGTCCCTGGCGTCCTGCGACGCCCTCTGGGTTGCCCGTCTTCTGTGTATCCGGCTCCTCTCCTCACATTGCCACCTTCTCGCTGGCTGCTCGGGGCTCTCCATGTCCCTGGACTGGACTGTGATGTATGCATTTTCTTTTCCATAGCCATCATACTTTTTGAACAGAGTTTTTTTTTAATTTTGAAAATGTTCAATTCTACAGAAAAGTAGAATACAGTGAAGCCACATTTTCTTTTCCATACCTGCCATACTTTTTGAAAACAATTTTCAATTTTGAAAATGTTCAAGTACACAGAAAAGTAGGATATATCTTGTCCACCCGAACCAGACAAGTGCCTAAAATTAGATGTCCATCCATAGTGAGAATGGGGGGCAGCATGTGGCTTATTCTTGTCATTCTTCATGAATTTTTTTTTAATTTTCATGGATATACCAGTAATACTTTCCCCCCTCTTTGGGCCACTTTATTGCATTAAAAATGCAAGGATCCACTCAAGACCTTCTCCCCTCCTCCCCATTTCCACAAGACTGAAATAATTCTGGAGGTGGTTTTAAAAAAGGTGATTCCTTCCTTCAATGTTTTACAAAGAGCCCATGGTGTAAGTTAGGCTTTTAGTGTAACGCCAAACCTCGCCTTTTACATTTTTACCTGTAATTTGGGTGAGTGTGTGTGCTGGTGTATGTGTAGGTGAGCACGGGGCACCTGTGGGAGCCAGAGGTCAATATGAGAGGTCACTGTCAGTCATGATGCACCATGTTTTCTGAGACAGAACTCTGTCTGCACTGAGGATAGGTTCACTGATTTGGCTAGACTGGCCAGCCAGCAAATGCTAGGTATCTGCCTGGCACTGCTTCCCCCAGCGCTGAGTTTACAGGCACCCTGTACCCAGCGTCCCTTGGGTCCTGGGGCTCCGAATTCTGTTCTTCAAACTGATATGGCAAACCCATGACCAGCCGAGCCATCCCCCCATCCTGCAAGCTCTCTTTACTGTCAAGGCCTAACTACTCGGAAGGAGTCTGAGAAATCTTGTTGAGTGGTGAAGCACCTGTGTTCCTAAACAAGGAAGAGTAAAGGTCACCAACCCATAACCCTCCAGGTGGCACTGTGGGGAGGAGGCTGTCCCACCCTCAGCAGCCCAGGTTTAAGCATCTCAGCTTTTATTCCTAATGTTCCAGAAGTTTCTCATTCTGAGTCCGCGGTGCTCTGGGAGGATGCTGGAAATAAATCCCACTAACTCCCCAAAGATGGAAAGTAAGATGTTCGTGTCTGTATGCATGTCTGTGTCCAATCAGACTTCTCCGAGAGAATGAAACAAGGCAGTACCAGAGGATGGAGTCTGACCTCAGTCTATCTGACTTTGATGATGCTGATCATCATGTAGTAGTTACATAATCGGATATGGTTTTTATCTCATGCTGGTAAAAACAGCAGAGTTCCACGTTAGTTATTTTTCCAATTGCTGTCACTAAACGCCTGACAAAGGTAACTTTCGAAGGAACCGTGTATTTTGGCTGGCAGCCACCGTAACAGAGAAGACAACGCAGCTGAGCTTGAGACATCTGGTCACATTGCATCCACAGTGAGGAGGAGAGAGATGAATGACGGCCATTCACGTACTTTCTCCTCCTTCATTCACTTCTGGGACCCCAGACCATTGGATGATGTCACCCTTTGTTTAGGGTGGGTATTCCAAAACACCCTCATAGACATTTCCGAAGACAGACTTCCCTAAAGGTTCTAAACCCCATCAAATTGACACCGAAGATTAACCAGCACAGGTACCAAGTCCCAACTCTAAATATCACATTTCTCAGAGTGCCCACGGGGAAACCTCGTGTGTGAACCTACATGGTGGTACACATATGTAATCCCAGCACTTGGAAAGCAGAGGCAGATAGGAGGATCTTGGGGGTGAGGCTGGCTTGAGATACACAGCCAGTTCAGGCTTCATAGAGAGAGACCTCGTCTCAAAATGAGTAAAAAACATGTGACAAATGAGAAAAACAGAAGAAAGCTCTATGTGAATGAGGAGTGAGGAGTTAAGGATTCCGGAGATGATCCTGTATATTTGATGTAGTTCTTTATACACATAGAAAATTCAGCCTCACAGGAGTGTGCCACATGTCTGTCTGTGACTGAGTCACTCTCTTTTTGGTTTGTTTTCTTGTTTGCCGGTGGCTTTTGTTTTTTTGAGACAGATTCATACTAGATAGCCCAGGATGGCCTCACACTCATGATCCTCCTGCCTCAGCCTTCCAGTGTGCTAGGATTTGCCTGCAGCACCACCCTGGGTCCCAAGCAGTTCCTTTTATCATGCTTCTCTAGCTGTGGAGTAGATTTCTTCCTGAGATTTATTACAGTTCACCTGCTGTCTCGAGAGTAGGATGACATTATAGGAGCAGAGATGTTATGAGTTTCTATCTCTGGTTTGAGAGAAAGGAAAGCAGTTTAAAGAAATTTGGAGTCTGTTTTTTTTTAATAGCAATACACCAAACACTGGGAAAAAAGAAATAAAAGCATGTTTATCCTGCCGAGTGGAGGTGGGAGCATTTACACATTATTGAGGATCAATTCTGGCATCGCTGCTGACTCCAGATCCTAGCAATACAGCCAAGTACTGCCCCAGAACAGGGTCAAGAGCAAGTCTCAAAGATACATTGTTCCTTCATCTTTTGCAAAGTTCTCATCCTAAGATGGGTAGCTAGAGAAACCTAGTGCAATGGAAACTCTCAGGAATCATGAGGATGACCCCAGCTAAGACTCCTAGCAATGGGGGGATACCGAGCCTGAACTGGCCATCTCCTGTAACCAGGCAGGACTTCCGGTGGAGGGATTGGGACACCTACCCAGCCACAAAAACCTTTGGCCTACAATGTGTCCTTTCTACAAAATGTGCTGGGATAAAGGCGGCACAGAGATTGTGAGAGTGGCCAGCCAGTGACTGGTCCAGCCTGAGACCCATGTCACCAGAGAGAGCTAACCCTGACACTGCCTGGATGACCAAGACCCAGAGGCTGGACAGCCCAGAGGCCTAAGATAGAACCAAACATGACTAGAAAAAAAAAAGTCAATGAAATGTTCCTAATGATATTCTGCTGTACTCATAGATTGGTTCCTAGACCAATGATCCCAGCAACTGATGGAAGCAGATGCAGAGATCCACAGCCAAACATTAGGCAGAGCTCGGGGAATCCTACAGAAAAGGGGAGGAATGATTGTAGGAGCCAGAGGGGCCAAGGACACCACAAGGAAACCCATAGAGACAACTAACCTGGGCTCACAGGGGCTCACAGAGGCTGAACCGGCAGTCAGAGTCTGTATGGGACTGACCTAAGTCCTCTGCATGTGTGTTACAATTGCGTAGCTTGTTCTTCTTGTGGGACTCCTAACAGTAAGAACAGGGACTTCCTCTGACTCTGTTGCCTGCTTTTGGGACCTTTTCTCCTACTGGGTTACCTCAAGCAGCCTTAATAGAGGAGGTGCCGAGTCTCACTACAACTTGATATTTCATGGCCGGCTGATGTCCATGGGAGGCCTGTCCTGTTCTGAGGAGAAATGGAGTTGGGGGGGAGGGGCTGGAATGAGAAGAAGGAGGAGAAACTGTGGTTGGTGTGCAAAAACAATACATACAACGTATATACATACATACATACGTATACACATACATACATACATATACACATACATATACATACATATACACATACATATACATACATATACACATACATACATACGTATATACATACATACATACGTATATACATACATACAAAGGTAGCTATTAATCAAATAGCCAGCCTTTCCCCCTTTAGACAAAGAAACAGCAGGCATAACATAACACCAATAAATAACAAGGCCAGTAACTTATGACCTGTAGGTTATGAGAAAAAGTTAATTATCTACCTGCAGAGAAACCAAGGAAGTACCAGAATGGATGTAACAGGGCCTTATCACAGAGACTTAGAAACCTTTAAAGTTTAGTTTAGGCAGTTTATTAAAAAGATAAGCCTCTGTATATATTTGTGTATGTGTCTGTGTGTGTAAACACAGTAATGTACACAGTAATGTTTTAAACTTAGCACACACACACACACACACACACACAAGCACGCAAGCACGCACGCAAAGGTTGCCCTTTAAAATATTAAGATGGATCCTTCTCCGTGGTCTAAACATGTAAGTGTAGCTTCACCCCTTACCAAGGAAGTTTTTTGCAACAGTGACCACTACAGAAAACCATCACTAATCAAAATGTGGAGTTATGGAGCCCAGTTCCGATGGATATACACCTCCTGCATGTGAGGCTTAGGCGTCATCTAGGAAGAGGGAGTGGAAAGATTATAAGAACCAGAGGACCAGAGAGTTTGCTGTGAGATTGTGTCTCCTAGGAATGTCAAAAGCTACGCCCATAAAGCCCCACCAGTATGACTGGCCAAACATGAGCTGGACAAGGAGGATAACAATGGACATGCTGAAATGGATGGAGGAAAGTCCATGAGCCTCAGCCCTAGACAAAAACTACAGACAACCAAAGAATGCTGGGAACACTGGTTGTTATTCAGTACCAAATGGTCAGCACTGAAAACATGTATACATATATACAAGTAACATTGTATCAGCTGAGCAGGTTGTGTTTGTGTACTTAGGAATATAGTGTTTGTGTGTGTATGTGTGTGTAACAACAAAGAAAACAGAGGCTGTGAATTTGAAAGAAAACAAGAAAGGGTACATGGGAGAGTTAGGAGGGAGGAAAGGGGAAATGACGTAATTATATTTTAATCTCAAAAAATAATAGAAGTATTTATATAAAATATTGAGATGATGATGATGTGTGTGTATGTGAGAGAGAGAGAGAGAGAGAGGGAGGGAGAGAGAGAGAGGGAGGGAGGGAGGGAGAGAGAGAGAGAGAGAGAGAGAGAGAACTTTAGGTAGAACATTTCACTTCCCCATAGGTAGAACAGGGAAAACGTCCATCATAGTTTTTATAGTTTTATCATGTACAACATACCTATATTTCCAGGCCTAAAATAAAGAGGGTGTTCTGTGAATGTTAAGTCAGGAAATCATGACCTTGTATTGGTGGTTTACAGTTACAGACGCTGAAGATGACCATTTTTAATTAGTTGTCACAGCTGTTGAGTGACAATGGAAAGTGACAGAGTTTGATGCTTCTTCCAGAGAGGCAGCAGAGCCGTGTATGCCTGGTGGAACCTTACTGCCTGGTGACCAGCACCCTTCTGGGGCCTGGGGGAAGGGACTGGAGTTTCCGTTTTGTCCAAGGCCAGTAGGGAAGAAACAAAGTAACTAGCGCAGGTGCGTGGCTGCTGCATCTCTGTTACGCGGCTGCTGCATCTCTGTTACGCGGCTGCTGCATCTCTGTTACGCGGCTGCTGCATCTCTGTTACGCGGCTGCTGCATCTCTGTTACGCGGCTGCTGCATCTCTGTTACGCGGCTGCTGCATCTCTGTTACGCGGCTGCTGCTCTGGTACGCAGTGTGCCGGCCCCATAAGCCTGCAGGATTGAATGCTGTTCTGAGGGCTGCTGAACACTGCCAGTGCCATCCTGGGCCCAGCTCCCTCCATGCTCCCAGCACTGAGGCTGCAGGGATGACGGGAAATCCATGCTGCTCCTGAGCCCGTTATAGGCACAGCTCCTCCCCCCCGCACCCACGTGCAGGAGCTGCCTGGCAAGTGCTGACTACAGGGCTTCAGCTCCATCATGTCTCTGTCCCCTGTGCCAGGAACCTTGGGGAATAGACAGGGATTTGGCCGGATTCCTAGGAAATGGATGGCGCCCCAGTGAGCATTGTGGATAGCGTTCCCCAGTGTTGCCAGACACACGCATTGCTGTTTCTCACTAAGGAGGGCCATTTTGGAGCAGCTTTTAAAAAATGGAACAGAGGGGAAAGCAACCCAGTTCCCACCGTACTCAGAACTTCGTAACACAGGAAAGAACTCACTTTCCCAAACTTCTTCTTGGGTGAGAAATAATGTAAATCTGGTGTCTGACTCCTCTGACTTGAGATTTAGCTGAGGCAGAGTGCGGATCCATTGCCTTATTGACTGCTACCATTAGTTCCAGGTGAGGGGCCCGAGGCCTCTCTGAAGTGTGCTTGCCTTCTTCTGCCTGCCTGCCTGTTACCCCTCTATCATTTTTACTCCCTCTCTGACTCCTTTGATATGGTAATGATCTTGCACAAGAAAAGCCATTTTTATGTGAGTGCTTATGGAATTAAAGGTGAGAGAGAAGATACAGGCTGTTCGGGAAGATGACAGTTTGTCATTAAACTATAAGTAAGCGTAGCCCTTGGGATGGCAAAGCGAGCCAGCAGACCAAAGGGAGCTGAAGACTTGGGCGGGCAGTGCCTCTGGCGGGTGGGCGCAGGGGACAGGGTTCCTAACCGGCTGGCTTAGCGCTTGCCTGACACTGTGTGCCTGCTTGCCAGCCTGCCCATCGATTTCCCTCTGCCCTCCACAGACCTGGCTGCAGTTAAGCCTTGTGTCCTCCACGTGATGCTGAGCCGAATCAGATTTTCCTTTTAGTTGTTCGATCACATTTCCCTTCCCGGAGCGTAGAAGGCACACTTGGGACTGTATAGTAATTGCCTCCCCGCACTGAACTGCTGATACCTTTATTGGATTGGCATAGGGCTTCGGAGGACTGTGTTTAACAGGCAGTGAGCCGCGGCAATGCAAACAGCTCCGGTGTTTAAACAAGCATCCATTAGGCCAGGAAACAAGGCGATGCCAGCCCATTTGGTGCTCTGTAGCGCCGATGGCTTGAGGTGAGCAGGGTGGCTAGGCCCCCATTGGAGCCACTCAGGAAGAGCCCCGAGGAGAAACGTAGGATTCCTGCCGTCAAAGATGGAGCCCATTCTCTCTGGTTTTCTAGAAGAGGAAGGTGAAAGGGGAGGGGACTGGAAGTGTTGTGGCTAGGGACACGTGCAAAACTCATTAATATCTCATTATGTTAGAATTGCCGTCTCCTCACAGATTGCCGTTAACATTGGCGGTGGCAATGAACGGACCCCAGGAAAGCAGCCCCCACCCCTGCTTTCTGCAAGCCCCAGCAAGCTCCCCCATGCTTCTTTTCCACCAAGGGAATGGTGGTGTTAAATTCGTGAGGGGAGGGCTGTGAGGAAAACCCCACAGGAGTAACAGCAGCAAGACACTTGGGGGAGGGAGGCAGACAGAGAACTGTGGTTTGTAAATACACAAAGTGGCCAGCTTCCAGTGTGCCAGCCAGAGTGGAGGGGGAGCGGGAGCTGGTGAAATCAGAACATTGCAGCCAGCCTCAGCCCAGGCCATCCTGAAGCCTGGAAACTGTGTGTGGTGTGTGTGTGTGTGTGTGTGTGTGTGTGTGTGTGTGTGTGTGTGTGTGTGCGTGCACGCGCGCTGAACTCCTGTGTGTGTGTGTGTGTGCGCGTGCGCTGAACGCCTGTGTGTGTGTGTGTGTGTGTGTGTGTGTGTGTGTGTGTGTGTGTGTGTGCACGCTGAACTCCTGATGGTTAGAAAGAAATGAGAGGCAGCAGCACAGTTTGTCCGGAGAAACTGGGAGACTGTGTCTCCAGTCGCCTCAGTCGGGTAAGTGTAGACAAAGAAGGTTCTACAGCAGGCAGAAGGTCTGCTTTTGTCCTCATTGCTTTCAGCTCTGACCTGGCTGGGTCCAAATCAGTCCAGTCTCACTGAGGGGGTAAGTACCCCACTCCAGAGGTAGCTCAGCCCCTGCCCAGCACTCACCCGAGCGACACCCCAGGATGCCAACTCTGGGACTGGGGCCTTAGGGATGGGAAGTTGGAGCCACACACCTCAGAGGGCAAGGTCCCGGCAGACCTTCCATTCTGCTGTTACAGATGTTTCTGTCCATGTGGACACATCTGCATCCTCCCTCCCTTAACGAGAGGCCGTCCATCGTGTAGCAAGATGTACCAAACACCAGGAAAACACCTTAAAGTCATTTCATTAATATTCTCTTAGGCTATTCGTTTCTGCGTTTCGTTTTTGAGAGGTCTTGTTTGTTTGCTTGCTTGCTATGTTTTGAGATGGGGTTTCAGAGTAGACTGGAACCCACTCTGTACCCAAAGATTCCCGTGCCTCCCAGTGCTGGGATTCCTCCGTGTACCACCATGCCCCGTTTATGCAAGGCTAGGGACATGTTAGACAAGTGCTTTACCAACCGAGTTACACCCTAGGGTTAGGGTTAGGGTCTGGAGTGTCCTAGTTTGCCTTCTACCTCTGGTCATGAACACCATGACCTAAAGCAACCTGGGAAGGAAGACATTCCTTTGAGAATCTTACCTACTGCTCCCAGTCCGTCATGCAGGGAGGTCGGGGCAGGACCTGAAGCAGGGGCCACAGGGAAACTCTGCTAGGGGCCTGCTCAGCCCTCTAATAAAACCTTCCAGAGATGGTACCACCCACAGTGGGCTGGGTCCTCCTACATCAATCACTAATCAAGCAAATACCCATAGACTCGCCCACAAGCAAGTCTGGTGGAGGCATTTTCTCAGGTGACTCCAGCTTGTGTCAAATTGACAAAAAATAAAAAGAAAGGAACAAAACAAAGAAAATAACCAGCACAAGGCATCCTTGTTTCTGCCTTAGGCCCTCGGATACTGAGCTTCTGTTTCTAGCACGGTGCACACAGCCACAGAGGAGCACATACGTAGACGTTCAGCCCTAAGAACCATCCGGATGAAGAAATGTAGGTGTGTGATGGACATCCTGTGACATGACAGCATCAGTTTCCAAACATGGTTTGTGAAAACCTGAAGGGCTTGCCCTTGTCTGATTCAAGGCAAATCTTTTTAAAGCTTTGTCTATGAATGCCACACATGGATCTACGTGGATGCGTGTGGACACTTGTGTACAGGTGTGTCCTGGGAGGGTGTCAGAGCCCTGGGAGCTGGCAGTTGTGAGCCGTCTGACATGGGTACTAGAAACTGAGGTCTTGTCCCCCACAAGAGCAGCGAATACTCTTCACGGCTGAGCCATCGTTCCAGCTTTTAAGTTAATTTTCTGCTAAAATATGGGTTATTCATTAACTTTCAAAAAGACAAAAAAGTGAATGTCATCACTGTAAGCTGTTTGTGTTCCTTTGTGGGGATAAATAACTTGGCTCACACTGGTCGTTAGTTTGTTATGTACAAGAGTGCCTGTAATGAGCATTTTAAAATTAATGTATTTGATAAGCACAATCAAGTTTATTTGGATTTTAAAAAGCAGTTAGGGCATGCAAATACTGCTGAGAAACAAATTTAACAAGGCCCTTTGTTTCCAGTGTGGTCTTTATGGTAAAAATGCTAAAATATGACCTTCTATATCTTAAAATACATTAAGCTTTTGACAATGAAGTTTTGATGCGATAAGCAGGAATAACGGGGGCAAGGTCAGGAAATGGCTCTGTGTCAGGAAATATACTTCCTGTTGTTGACATATTGACTTTACTGAGCTTCATTTCATCAGACCCACAACAAACAATCGAGAGGAAGACCCAGGAGTCACAGTGAACCAAGGCTTCCAGGGCTTAACCTCCTGCAACAGGTCAGGCTTTGGGATGCGGCACAGCCCGCAGGATGCTAGCCAGTCCATTAGGTACAGATTCCGTCTGCTCTGCCCCTTCCACTAGCGTGGTCAAGAACCAAGTAGAGATTTACACTTCCCCAGTTTCCAACATCGAAACACACCTCCCGTCCTAACTCTCTAGGAAAGAGACTGAGAGTTAACTTTCATCCAAACTTCCTACGAGACGAAAAAGCGTGACATCCAAATTGCCACTCTGAAGGAAGGGGTTAGTGAGACAGCAGAATTGCAGCTCAAAATAAAATGGGTTTTAATGTTTGGTTGAAAAGAAAAAGTGAATTTCTAGTTCCTCTCAGGCTTTTGCCATGAATAAAACTCCAAAATGAAATATCAGAAAATCCGACATGAGATGGTACTTAGATCCTCCACTCCCCTCCAGTCCCCCGCCTTCAGAGAGGCGCATCTAAACCATCCCAGATGGCTGCTCTATTTTTAAAGCTATCCAGAGAAGTAGTCTCTCCCACCTCCTCAGTCACCCGTCCCAGAAACTCTTGTTCCCCACTGCCAGAACATTTTTTGAAAGCTCTTCGGAGGGGGGGGGGCAAACTGTCTTCAAATTGGGACCCTTTAGGATTTTACCCCACAGTACAGAGGAGGAAACCAGAGGTATGGGCAGTAGCTCTCTCTCTCTCTCTCTCTCTCTCTCTCTCTCTCTCTCTCTCTCTCTCTCTCTCTCTCTCTCTGTCTGTCTCCAGTGAAAACGAGTTCTCTCTGATCTTAGAATTTCCGTTTTGTGAAGGAGGTTTTTAGGGGTCATCCGAGAATTCTCTTGGGCTTTCGATATGCATAGCACTTTCATAAGGATGAAGACTGAGTAAATATTCATGCTTTGGACTTAGGAGCACACAGTCACATTTACACACACCCCCAACAGACTGATCCACGAGATTACTCATTCATTCATTCATTCATTCATTCATTCCGTCATTTCCAAATACTTCCCGGACACCACTCAGATGCTGGCTGCCTGAGACTCAGGGCATTGCCACTGAGTCTGCTCTCCTCTGGGAAAGGAGATGATCCAAGAGGGAGGAGTTCAAAGCAGGAGGATTATAAATTGTGACAGTGGTACAATAAGAAGGTAGGGAGTGAGTTGGGGTAGCCAGGGCAGCTTCTTTACTGGGGGGAGCCCTGAGCTGAGCCAGCCCTTCAACACATGGAACTGCAGAGGTAGGGAGACACAAGGAGAGGCCGTCTTCCTAAGAGTGCAGTGTTACAGGGAGGGTGGGGCCAAGTGAGTTTGGAGATACTACAACACCTGACATCTTCTAAGACATGACAAATTTGGCTTCAAGGAAACTGAAATTCTATAGAAATTTAGGTATAAAGGCATGATCTCATTCATTTTTTTTTTCTTCTTTTGAAAGGGTGTTTCTTTTTGTTTGTTTGTTTGTTTGGGGGGTTGTTTTTGTTTTTTGTTTTGTTTTGGTTTGGTCTTTCGAGACAGGGTTTCTCTTTAGCTTTGGAACCTGTCCTGGAACTTGCTTTCTAGACCAGGCTGGCCTCGAACTCACAGAGACTCACCTGCCTCTGCCTCCTGAGGGCTGGGATTAAAGGTGTGTGCCACCAGGCCCAGTTCTGTATTTTTCTCGATAGTCGTTGTAGAGGACAGACTGAGGAGGGTGGGAATTGAGGTGAATAGTGCAATAACTGAGACAGATAGGAGGGTGGGCCACCTCCGATAGGACAGTGAAAACCAGAGGAGTGACAAGTGGGAGGCAGATTCACTGCCACACCCAGGTGTATCTCATTCTAACACAATATGTAAAACTCAACACTTAGTCATTTCTCTCTTTTTAGAGTGAGTTGCCTTAAGTATTTCACAAATGGAAAACATGTGTGAGTCTTTGACTAAAAATGTTAATAAGAGATATGAAAACTTAATACATGGATCATAGCATAAGAAGAAATCATAGAGGTCATTTCTCCTACCTTCTACCAATAAAGAAAATACTGCTACAAATCCCTGGCAGGTGAACATGTAACCTTGGTAGGAAAAGTTAAGAGACAGGATGCCCATTAGATCCAGAAGGTGGCTGGTTCTCCCTAATAGGGTTTTTGTTGTTGTTGTTGTTTGGTTTTGTTTTGTTTCCAAGCTTCCCTATAGATGGAGGATGGATTCTTTCTCCTGTTACAGGCAACCTGATATTTATGTTCTGGACCCGCACAGGTTAAACCAAGTTCTTTTCCTGTTAGGGATCATCAGCTGTTTAAGGAGGGACCTCATGTTCCCCCCTTCTCTTTCTCTGGTTTAAGGCCCTGGGCTCCTTCAGTTCTGTCAAGCGACCTGTTCCCTGGGTGGCTTTTCATGACTCCTGATGCAGACCTCAGCCTTACAGAAGCCACCATGGTAGAACGCACATCCATTGGTCTCCCTGGATTGGGAGACCATGCATTCATTGATGCCACCTGCAATTACAAGAGAGTGGACTTGGAAGAAAGCACAGTTGCCGAGACAATCCCTGACTTAACCACAGAACTTTAAAGTTGTACCCAGCAAATCTCGTTTGTTCCTGCTAACTGTAGGAGACTGCCTTTGAAACTTTCAGAGACTCACCGATGAGCTACCAAACTCTACATACAACTTTTCAGGGTTTTCAGAGTTCCTGAAATCCATTTTTGTATAAGCCTTCATTTTAAGAAATCAGCTGTGCCAAGATTCCATAATTCCATTGTGTCACTCAAAACTTTACATCTGCATTATTTCAGTGTCTATGGCAGAATATCCACAGGGGGTTCAGAACACTCTGGAAAATCCTGCAGGTTACAGTAGAACTACTAGCCAGGGAGGAAAGTGACATCTATAAGCCGTGTTGGTGGGTGGTTTGCCTCTATGACCTCACTAAGCCTCTGCCACTCACCGGGCGCATCAACCCAATCTCATTTAGGAGGTATGTTAGTCAGCACGTTGCATCATGATACCATACCTTAGAAAAGTCCCCTCAGAGGAGAAGAGTTTGCTTTGGTTCACAGTTATGGAGGCTTCAGTCCATGGTTCCCTGGCCCTGAGGTTTCAGGCTTGTGACAGCATGGTTCAGCACTGCAGCGCATATGCTGCAGACAAAGTGCCCGTCGTATGGGAGACAGGAAGAGGAGAGGTGGGGCCAGAGTCTCAACAGCCCGGTGTCCTAACTTCTTCCCATGAAGCCCCACTTCCTCAGGTTCCTGCAGTGCCACAGGCAGGCTCGGCAAGCCTTTTTAGCGCTTGTGACTTTGGGAGACATTTAAGATCCAAACCTCGGCCTGGAAGGAATGCTCAGTTGGTATGGTGTTTGACTCGTGAGCATGAGAACCTGAGTTCAGTCTCCGCAACCCACACAAAAAAAGCAAGGCATGATGGCGCTCATTTGTAGTCCCAGCGCCGAGACTGCAGATGCCTGGGGCTCACTCGACAGCCAGCCTAGGCTAGTGGTGAGTCAGGAGGCCAGCAGGGCCTATCTCAGAAAGCAAGGTCGAAGGTGTCTGAGGGATAGCCCTGGAGATTGTCCCCTGCCTTTATATGTGTGTGTGAGACACCATGTGCACGGATACACACACACACACACACACACACACACACACACACGCACGCACACGCGCGCGCACACACACACACTCCAAACCATGAAAGGAGCCTAATGAAATTTAAAGATACAAACAAGAGGGCATGGCAGAGCAGTGAGAAGGTAGGACCAGCATCGTGTGGGCTTTGGCAGTGATGGTGATGAGATGTTGGTGGGCTGTGTCTATCTTTAAGGGTTTTAAGGGTTGAGGCTAAGGTGAGCGAGAGAGGTGATTGTTTTCCAGATGCGAGTGAGGAGGTTGGGCTTCCTGGGAAGTGTGTGATTCTACTGGTGACTCTACAGTGATGTCCCTAGAAAGTGCTGCCTGACCCATCATCACACGGGCCTGCATGGGTAGTTTGCCAAGTACAGTGTCCTTCTCTTTGGAATTGGGCTAGCTGGATTAGTGGCCAATGTGCAGTTAGTTAGGCCCCTGCAAATGCAACAGCTGTGGAATTGTTATATGAACACCTGACAGAACTGTCCACCCTGACAGGAAATCCGCTTACAGATAGCTCTTCCTCCTGTGTCGTGGGAGGGGGTGCTGCTCAGAGGCACTCTCTCTTAGGAGCCGTGCTCTCATGGGGACTGAGAAATGAATTCCGCTCTCAAGCATCGAGGCCCAAGATGGGAAGCATGAACCTTGGAATTCAAATCTCAACTCAATAGAGCTAGTTCTGTGACCTTGGGTAGTTTATTTAGTCTATCTCAGTTCTAGGTTCCTCATTTAAATAAATGATCCTTATTAATTTACCTCAGACATTGGTGTGGGAGTAAAAGTTCTTAACTTTGCCTGGTATGTGCAAAATTCATATATTCTTTCTTTCTCTCCGTCTGTCTTGTAAAATGTCGACTGATGATAACTTGAAAAGAGCCCAAATTGTTGAGTATCTGAGGTACGGCTAGTTTGGTTCTGACTGTTATCAGCCTTACCTCAGGGGGTCACCAAAGTTTGATTCCAAAGGAATTCTGTACCCATCCCCTCCCTGTCTCACCAGCCCCTGCCGCCCAACACGCACAATGTATTTAAGATGAAGAAGTGGTTAGGGTTTGCCCAAGGTAAAGCCATGTTCCATTCAAGGTGACTTGTCCCTTGAAATGGGAGATCAAAGGATGCCCCAGATGCTATTTAGACTCCAGTTTGACAAGGTACCTGGGGTATATACACACACCCTTCTGAGAGGAAGCGTTCACTGTAGGAATCTATCAGTTCCTGGATCTCCGTCGGTAATGGTTGGAAGGGAGGGACATTGGGGGCTAACCCTTGCTTAACGTACCGGAGTAGGACATGATAATGGGAAAGACACATAGTGCCTGTGCAAGCTCTGTGAGACTGTCTGAAGTAGTAGCATTTAAAAATAGGCACAGGCCACTCTCTGAGTCACTGCATGGTGACTCGACATGGCCATCTCTCCTTGCTAATGCGAGAACTGGCTTAATTGACTCAGGGAATTTTGCGAGAGGAATCTGTTTCCAAAGAGGAGTTTTTCCCTTCTTCCTGCGTGCTGACATTCCCCTATCAGTTAGTGCAGGCTGTGTTAACGCATCGCTGTTGCCAACTGACAGCTGTAGTGTTTTCCTGGCCACGCTCTCAAACCTTTCCCCTTGCTCCTCCACGATGGAGACCAGAGCCGTCCACTACCCGAACGTTTCTGCAGCATGGGAGTCTGGGAGTCGTTTGCATATCTTCGTAATGTGGAAGGCCGATGCTGATTTGGGGTAAATATAAGCCTCCCAGTTGACTGCAGATCACTGAGTGATTTCGGATTTATTACATGTGTAGTTGCGTCTCGGCCTGTGGTTTAAGGCAGGCCTGTGGTCACATCTGTAAACTTGAGTTTGGTACCCATATTGGCTCAGCTCAACTGAACCCAGAATATGTGCAAATTGGGGTGCTGGTGCCAGGCTTGGATCTCTTTGTCTGTGAAACCGTGTCTCCCTGGGCTGATACTCGGGCAGCTCTGGAGGAAAGGATGCTTTTGGCTTCATTCCAGCTTGTTTCATTTTCCTTTCTAATTGATTTTGGTCCCATCTACAATTTCCTCATCCGATCCGCTGTGACTGTCCCTCATGTTGCGGCCTGTGTTCGCTGAGCTTTGGTTCTGTTAGGCGTTCTGCGGTCTCCTCTTTCCTGGTCCTTAGCTCAGAAGAGACCTCGGCTCAGACGGCAGCAGTTTCCGGAGCGATCTGCCACCTTTATGAGATTTACTGTAGCCGTTCCCCTCTCCCTTTCCTTCCGTCCTTCCCTCCCGCTCCCTCTCCCTCTCCCCGTTCACGCAATATGGTTCCTTACGAATTGAAATCACAGGCCTGGGCGCATTACAGTGAGTAACACTATTACCTGCCTCCCTCTGTAACAAATTCTTCCAGGTGGACTCAGGCTTCCTCGTCTCTGCAACCCCCTGTCTCACACGGCGTTTCTGCTGAAGGAGTGAATACACTTTTGCAAAGCCCTTTATCATTTACAAAGATTCTCCACATAGAAGCGTGAGTGATTGTTTTGAAGGCCTTGCCGAAACCATTCCCTCCCTCATTTCCTTGTGGTTGTGAAATTGCTTTGGAATTTGGGAACACTCATACATTTAGTAAATTTCCTTTCATGAAAAGCCAAAATCTAAATACTCTTTTTTTTTAAATATGAGGGACTGTGGGAGGGATAGTGGAGAGAAGGAATGTGTTACTCGTTTTGTTGTTGCTGCTGTTTTCTTGTGTCCAGAGCTTTTGGGAGACTTTGTTGTTGTTGTTTTTTGTTTGTTTGTTTTGTTTTTTGGGTCTTTTGCAATGGCCCTTTGGAGTAATTTGCCTTGACTTTCACTAGGATAGAGGTCATTTTTCACAGAAGCTGGAGTGACTGGGAGAAAGACTTTGTTTTGTATTTGTGCTTTGACTTGGCCAGTGTTCAAGGCTGTGCTGTTTAACCAAATAATCTGCGCTGCCGCTATATCAGCAGCAGCGGGGCCACACATCCAGGCTGCACCTGCTAGGCCTTGGGAAGGCCTTCAGCCCTCGTCTGACTCCAAGTCAGTGAGAATGCTGGCCCCATGGGCTCCCTTACCCCCCAGCTCTCATCGCACATTTACCTCAGAAGCTCTCATCGCACATTTACCTCAGAAGCTCTCATCACACATTTACCTCAGAGAGCTGGCGGGAGTTGGTTCCTAGCAGCCTTTCCTAAATGGCTTCGCCTGTCCACACTTACCACTTTATCTCTGAGTTATTTCCAAGAAACACAAGTATGGACATCAGAAAAACAACTGTATGACTGCTTTCCAACAAATAGTCCTGGAGGGCTGAGGATGGGAAAGCATGTGTTTAGCCGGTGTGAGGCCTGGGTTCCATCCGGTATCCAGACAACAGCAAAACCTTACTGGGGCTTGGGATACAGAAGAAAGTACACAAAAGCAAACACCACAGAACTTTGAAAACCAGGGAGATTTTGACAATAGGCATACTTGTGACTATAGCTCAGAGAGAGAGAGAGAGAGAGGAGAGAGGAGAGGGAGAGAGGAGAGAGAGAGAAGAGAGAGACAGAGACAGAGAGGGGAGAGAGAGAGAGACAGAGAGAGAGGAGAGAGAGAGAGACAGAGAGAGAGAGACAGAGAGAGAGAGAGGAGAGAGAGAGAGAGACAGAGACAGAGAGACAGAGAGACAGAGAGAGAGGAGAGGGAGAGAGAGGAGAGACAGAGAGGCAGAGAGAGAGACAGAGAGAGAGAGAGAGAGACAGAGAGAGAGAGAGAGAGAGAGAGATGCCCAGAGCATCCAAACGGGACAGCTGTTGATATATAACCTCAGCCTGCATGCTTCAGGTGCTGGGATTTCTGCCCATTGGTTCTTAGAAGCAGAGAATTTCCTGTGTTTCAGTACGTGCCCCAGTTCTGCCTGGAATGCGCATAAAATAACCTTTTAGTAAGGATTGCAATTCAAAGTATATATTACGCTGACTTACTGCCTAGATTATCACGGAGGTTGGGGGACATATTGCTCATAAGTGAGACTAACCGTAATTTGGAAATGCTCATTTTGGCCTTCCCAAGGGATGACCTTGGCCAGCTGCAGACTTGTGCTCCGTGGCTAGATGAGTTTCGGAAGCTTCCATAACAAGGTGCTGTGCACAGCATGGGTTAGAAAATCCTAAAAATGTGCCAGTCGGTGGTGGCGCACGCCTTTAGTCCCAGCACTCGGGAGGCAGAGGCAGGTGGATCTCTGTGAGTTTGAGACCGGCCTGGTCTTCAAGAGTTCCAGGACAGCCTCCAAACCACAGAGAAACCCTGTCTCAAAAAACCAAAAAACCAAAAAACCAAAAACAAAGAAAACCCTAAAGATGTGTTTCCTCACAGTCCTGGGTGTTGGGAAAGCCGGGGACTGAGCAGAGCCTCCTTGTGACAGGCATGGATTCCTCCCACTCCTTCCTGTCCTCCCGGAGTTTGCCAGCAGACTCTAACATGCTTGACGCGCAACTGTGTCCTGCAGTTGCTGACTCTGCTGTCCTGTGGCACTGTGTTTCATTTGTGTTTACGTGACCACTTGCTTGTAAGATGAACAAGCTGTGATGGCTTGGGGCTCATTCTACTCCAGTGTGACTTCATCCTAATGGATTTCATCTGCAGAGACCACATTTAAAAAAAAAAAGCCATATTCCAAGGTATCATGGGATTAGGAGCTCACCCCACAGAAGTGGATCTGTCTGTTTTCAGCCTCCAGGAAGTGTTGTTGTTGCCTTGTGGTGGACCAGTGATGTGGGACAAGCCCCCGTGTTCTCCTCCTCCGTGGTATGGCATGCTTCCGGAAGTGATGACCTTGAACCAAGGTCACTGAGAAAATGGAAACTGCAAGCCTTGCTGCTCCTCCCCTTTCCAAAGACCCTCTCTCCATAGTTGTCTTCTGATCGTTCTTTCTGATAGCTTCCATGTGCTGTTCTTCATCATCTCAGAAACAAAGACCTCCATGGGATACGCAATGGCAAAGGAAAATGGAGTGTCGGCTTCCCAAAAAGAGTTAAAAATAGAATTACCATATGTCCCAGCAATCCCACTGCTCAGGGTTCATCTGACAGAATCAAAACGGGGTCTTCGTCGGGCATTTGTTCCCCTGTGTTCATTATCAGCTCTGTTGACCCCAGGAAAGGGTCAAATGTCCATCAGTATATAAATGGAAGAGCAGAGTGAGATCTTTGAAATATGTTTTAGTCTAAGTGTGCTACCATGACAGAATGCCCCAGTCTGGTGGTTTATAATCAATGGAAATGCATTTCTCACCATTTTAGAAGGTAGCAAGTTCAAAACTCAAAACACAAGTACACTCACTGTCCAGGGAGACCCTGTATCCAAACGGATGACTGTCTTCTTTCTGTGTCCCGTATGCCAGAGGGAAGGGTGATGCTGTCTGGGGTCTCCTGCGCCAGGACACTAATCTCACTCATGAAGATAGAACCCACATGGCCGTGTAACCTCCCCGAAGCCACGTCTCACGCCTCCCACCCAGGAGCTTAGGATTTCAACATAGGAACATTGCAGGAAAATGCAAACAGTTAGCTTACAGCATCATACTGCGAAGTATTAGTTTTAACAAGGAAAGAAATTCTGATATCGCATGTATGAACCTTAAGGACATTATAATGAGTTCAATATTCCACTCATGAAAGACAAACATCACTGTGACTGCACGTCTGCTCAGTAGCTAGCGCAGCTAAATCATAGAAGCGGATGTTAAAGACGGGGGTTGGGGCAGAGTGGGGTGCTGACTATGGACTTGGACCATTGGCATCGCAAGATGGAAGACTGCAGGGGGGTGGCTCAGTGGTTGGGAATCCTTGCTGGGCCCAGAGGACCCAGTTTACCCAACCCGTTGTCAGGTGGCTCACAACCCCTTGTAACTCCTACTCCAGAGGGTCTGGAGTCCTCTTCTGGCCTCTGCAGGTGTGTACACACGTGACATACACACACATACACAAATCTATGTTGCTAGTGTTGTTCCACACTGGAATACGCATACGACACCCCTGGTAGGCCTGTTGGACTGCCCAACACTAATGTTTTACGCCAGTTCCTCCTTCCCGTTGACCTTTGTTTTTGTCCTGTATACCCATAATTGCTTTCCTGAAAGCTTTACTTTACCTCATGGTGACTTTTGCCCTTCTGGCTTTTCCAAGCAGGTTTCTTATATGCAAGAGTCACAACTCTGATCTCTGTTCAGAACCATCTGTTTCTCTTTACTGACCCACTGACAAATCCACATGCCTAGTGTGGTCACTGCTAGACATAGGGAACTTTTTTATAATTAAATTGTTTTGTTGTTTTTGTTTGGCTCTTTTGTTTTTGGGGACAGAGTCTCGCTATGTAGACCAGGCTGTCCTGGAACTCACTATGTAGACCAGTCTGTCCTGGAACTCACTATGTAGACCAGGCTAGCCTCAAACTCACTGAGATCCTCCTGCCCCTGCCTCCTGAGTGCATCACCATGCCTGGCCAATTTAATAGGATGGAAAAAGCTCAGGTGACCACTAGGTGTCTAGTGATGGAGGCATCAGGACAGATGGAAAATATGTCATCTTCTCACACAACTCTTTACAAAGAGCTCTGCTTCTAAGAGCAGCTCCGAGGCATCACGCCCGGAGGGTTAGAGTTAGGGATCTAGAAAGTGTGGGCATAGCTGACAAACTGTATGTCTAACCATTTCCCAAGGGCGATGCAGGGCTTCAAGGTTCCCCCACTGGGACTGGCAATTAGGGAGGCAGTGTGGCTAGAGACCCCAGAAATGCCCATCTCTGCTTCCCCTAATGGGGTTACAAGTACGCACCACCACAGCTGGCTTTGTTTACATGTGTTCTGGTGTATTGGACTCGGTTCTCATGCTTGTAAGTCAAACATTTTCCCAACTGTGCCATCTCCTCAGTCCTGGAGTTTTCCTTTGGTCTCTCGTTGATACATTGCATGTCTTTGCTGACTTCTCTCATGTAAGCAATGGCGCCCATATCCCATGATGCACCTACTTTGTTTAGGCTGCCTTATCTGATGGGTAGCAATAAAGTACTCACCAGCTCCTCTATGAGGCCACATCTTCCGAAGTGAGAGAAATCTGGGTTGGTACCTGCCACCCCGCCCACACACGGTGATGTACAGAACAAGGCCTATCATCAGTTTGGGCTTTCTTGGGCCAATGCATGGATGACTTTATGGTCCTGCTTTGTTTGCCATTTATTTGGGTTTTCATTTTGTTTGTGTTTTAGGCAGAGTTCCATGCAACCCAGCCTGGCCTTGATCTCACTGTGCCTTGAACTTGCGATCCTCTGGAGTGTAGCAATTATACCATGCCTGCTTTTAGGAGATGCTAGGTATCCAACCCAGGGCCTCATGCAAACAAGATAAACACTCTGCTACCCAAGCCACATTTCCAGCCTTGTCATGCCTTTGGCTTAGCAGTGTTGGGGAATATGCCTCTCGAATATTATGTGTCCCTGCTCGTTCAGTATTAAATATTGACGCAGCCAGAGTGACCACTATGCAGGCTGAGTATTACCTCCGTGTTTTTGTTGGTGCTGAGCAGCTACCTTTGAGGCCACCTCCCTGGTCACACACAAATCTTCCCATTTTCAAATTAGAGACTGAGGTGCAGAGAAGTTTCACAGAGGGAACCAGGTGACAGAGCTGCCAAGAGACTCCAACCCTGGGTGCACAGCAGCCAATCTAAGCTATGGCAAAGCTCCTCGGGCTTCATATCAGAAAGAAATTGCTAACTGTGATTCAACGCTCACTTCGCATAATGCGTTTCTGTGACACTTCATAGTAATGAGATAATTACCATGGGTACAGTATTAGAGTATACATATTCCGATAAGTTACAGCTGCGAGAAATCAGTAATGGCCATTAATCAGCCCATGTTCATTCTTCCCCAGTCTCAGATTGGAAGCCAAACTGCAGACTTCCAGCAAACCCAAGACGGATGTTACCGTCGCCATTTCTGCCATTTAGATGAAGAGTTTATGAATACAATAGACGCTCCCTAATTCAAACTAATTTGGGGAAAAAGCTTCCTGAATTGAGAAAAATTGGAGTTGAAGTATCGTGGTAAATATATATTGAGTGCGATATATTTTAGAAGTATCAAGTGCAATTCAAACTGTTAGTAAATAAACACCCTTGGGGAACTACTCTAATATATGAGAAGAATTTAGAATGTGTGTATCAATTGTTTATTTAAATCTGAGTCTCTTGAGTCCTTCAGTCTTCGAGGCTCGTTTCTATCTTAAGTAGGTTAAGCATTTCTGCTATCGTCTTTATTAGCCCAATCCTTTTACATGGTAAGCTCTTTGTAGGAAGGGAGAAATATCAGGTTGGCCCTTTGCCAAGTTACAGCTAGAGGCAATATTATCAGAGGTTAAACTTAGCTAGGTGTTACTACACAATGTCCAGAGAAAGCAACGGATGTGGTTTGTTTGTTTGTTTGTTTGCTTGTTGTTTGTTTAAGACAGGGTCTCATTGTATGGCCCAGGCTAGCCTCTAACTTGTATTGCTACCTCAGCTTCAAGAATGCTGGGGTTGTAGGTAGTGTGTGCCACTGATCTGGCTTGATACATTGTTTTTCTAACTGAAGTCCTAGGGATCAAGCCCTGAACCTTGTTCTTTTTGTTTCTGTATTCCACATGAGCCCCGTCCTGGTCCCTGACATCTTCCCATACCCGGTATCTAATTACCTAAACAGATATGTTCAGGCTCGCCATGCCGCTCAAAGGCATCTGTTAAAAAGCGTTCAGTGGCGAGGAACCACGGACGGGTGTGTCACTGCAGCTGCAGAGCTGGCTTCGACAAACCAGTGTGCCCAATGGCAGGAGCTGTTCTACTCTAAGAGAGAGTTAGCAGCAGGCTGCAAGCCCTTTGACATCTGAGTCCTGTGCAGCTTTCATGGCCTCTGCACCCAGCCCAGCACCTGATAGCAGGTGTGCCATCAGGGGGAAAAATAATCTACTTTTAAATTAATCATGTAATTTACACACTTCGTTTACTTGCGGGATTTTTGAAGATACTTGTAATTAAGACTCAAGTATAATTTTTCTTCCCAATATAGAAAAAAAAAAACCTTTGCAGATGAGCAATGGCTGCCTGCTCTATGCCACGAAGATCTCAGTGAGAAGAAACCTGCCAAGTTCAAGTGTGCGTTTGAGCTAATGGCGCCTTCCAGGGTGGTTGTGAATGTAAGCTACTGATCTGAATCCAAGGCCTGAAGAGAGACTCGGAGACCACAGACACAGCCCTTTCACTTTATAACGGAGGAAGCAGAGGTCTGGAGAGGTTAAATCGCTGCTGCCTGGTCACATAATTAAGTTTGTTTAGTTGCTGGGCTATAGAGAGATTTGGAAAACACCACATGCATATTTTTGCTTTTCAAGTTCCTGACATTTTGTGTTGTGTACACGCTACACTCGGGGTATTTTTAAACCCTGATAACCACGTGAATGCAGACCTCATTTAGTTCAGTCTGGCAGTGTGGGCAGTCGCCAGTGAAATCTACTACATCGTCTTGCCTGGTGGCTGCATGATCAGTTCGTTTGATTTAAGACGTTAGATTGGACAAAAGGTGGCAAAAATATTCATTGTGGCTTTTTTTTAAACCCTACTTTCTTTCCCATTCAAGCAACTTCAAAAATGTCTCTAAAATCATCATCTGTTGTTAGAATTTTTCTAACATCTGAAGTGAGAGTGAGATGGGGAAAAAAAATCTGTCCCTGGGGAGTTTTATGAGAGCCATAACTGTGCACTAGTAGGTAGTTATAGGAAGTACTATGCAAACTTGACTGTAGCATTCTAATGGAAACTGCATAAATAATGTCTTGTTGGCTAGGTTAGAGATAAAATCACTGGCGTGCCTAGCTTGGCTCTACAGTTTTACAGGACGTTGACACGCACCACAGTCTGGGCAGGACGCTGACAAACCTGTTTGTGAGCCCTGTGATTTACTGCGGGATACTGTGCTGGACTGAAGTATCCTTCGTCTGCTTCAGTTTTCTCTCTGCTGTGTCCCTCTGAGGTCAGGTGTCACTGTGAGGGAACATTTACTCGTTCTCAGGGAACAAGGTATGCTCTCTGGGGCCCCTTGAACTGCAGCAGACACACCTCTGTCTGTTCTGAGGGCTGGTCAGGAGTTAGGATGTTAGAAAATGGATTGGAAGCATTATTTATATAATAATAATAATTTTGCGATTGTGTGTGTGTGTGTGTGTGCCCTCCCATGTGACACAACTCCCATGTGAAGGTCAGAGGACATCTCTGGGCAGTTGGTTACTCTCACTCTATTATGTGGGTTCCAGGACTCAAACCCGGGTCTTCAGGCTTGGTAGCAAATGCCTTAGCCTGACGTCCCATCCCTCCAGCCCCCTTACGTTGTTTTTGTGCCATGAATTTTGTCAGAGCAGTGAGAAAAGTGATGAGTGCAGGGAAACAGACACTTTTAAAATACAGCATTGTTAAACTTGGGGAAAGTAGTAATTGCCAACTGTTTTCTTTGGGCCAACTCCATACCCTGTTGATTTATAACTTGAGAGTACCTTTAGACATTTCTCTAATCAGCTATGCAAGAATGGTATTGGATTCTATATGAGCTGAATCATGTCTCTCCCAAATTCAGAGGCTAAAGTCCTAAGAGATTGACCGTGTTTGGAGATAGGGCCACTTAAATTACAGCAGAACCCTTAAGGCAGGCACTCGACAGATATGACCTCTGTCTTCATAAAAAGAGAAACTGGACACACAGACATAAAAGGCGTGGTATCGCAGAGGAGAGACCTTGTGGAGAGGAGAGAAAATGTGCCCCTCTGTATACTAGAGAGGCGTGTCAGAGGCCAGCCCCATGGACCCCTTGAACTCAGACATCTGGCTGCCAGAACGGTGGAGCTTAGGTTTGCTTTAGCCTGTCTTGATCAGGGTTCTATCGTATGGCAGACACCTGAGAAAAATCAATTTACAATGATGAAGGGTTGATTTTGGATGGTGTTTCCAGCCCATGGTCACTTGCCGCCATTTTTGGGCCCGTGGTGACATAAGACATCTTGTAGAAATGTGGAGGATAGGGAGTTTTACTTTGTGCTGGCCATGAAGCAGTGAGAGGGATGGGGGAGAAAACAAATACTTCCTGTAGGTCAACTTTACCTGGTGACCGTTCCTCTGCCTCCTAACACTGACCCAGGCTGGGGAACAGGCCTCTCACACACGGGCTTGGAGGTAACGCTCCACACTACACTAAATATCTTGATATGGGAACCCTAGTAAGACAGTACAGACCACTGTGACGATTTCACTTACGCTCACTTCCTGTATATTTCTGTCATTATCAAATCAGAAACTAACAGCACAGGTTACAACTTTTCCCCAATGTCTTCTGGACCAACCCACACTCCCCGCCAACACAGGCCAGTTCTCCATGATGTCTGTGGCTCCTGCTTCTTTCTCCAGGCTCGAACGCTGTGGCTAGGGGCAGACATAAGCGCTTGAAGCCTTGCTCACACATGTGCTTCCTTCTTCTCTGAACAAAGATGTGTTCCCGCTGCCTGAGCTGTTGCTCCCTGACCATGACCTCCTAAGTCTTAGGTTGCATCTGGCGTTCCTCAGGAAGCCTTTCCTCCATAGACCAAGAGACACACGAACTACCACACTGTTGCCCGCTTCCCTGTTGGCTCCATGTTGAAAGTTGTTGAGGTCAGATGCAGAACCTGTGCCCACCGGTCAGTTAAACCAAAGCCCGGACAAGGCTGTGCAAGACGGTCCTTTGTGGTAGTTATTAGGAGCTTGACCTAGCCAAGACCTGGAGAGGACAGGGATAGGCTTGAATCAAACTGTTAGTCTTGTCCACCATGGCTCTTATGGCAAAGTATAAATAGTATACTAGGCTACCTAAGCGTAGACATTTACCTCCTCACAGTTCTAGAGGCTGGAAGTTCAACTCAAGGTATGAGCAAGGTTGGTTTCTTCTGGGCCCTTGCTGTGGCCTGAGTGTCTCCTAGAATTCAGTGCTGGAACCGCATCCCCATGGGGTAATGCTTTAACAGTGGGGTCTCTGGAGTTGAGTAAGTCACTCTGTGTGGGGTTGGCATGAACTAAAAGGCTAAAGCGATCTCGTTTTTTCTCTTACTTTTCTGCCGGAGACCCAGATGATGCCATTCTATAGGAACAGGGCTCACCAGACCCTGTTCCAGAGGAATGGGGCTCACCGGACCCAGACCTTTCCAGTCTCTTGATCTTATACTTCCCAACATTCAGGATTGTGACAAACAATTGCTTTTTATAAGTTATCCAGGCTGGCATTTTGTTGTAATTGTGCAAGTGGACTAAGGCCGCCATCTCTCTTGGGCTGGCAGGTGGTCTGTGTCCCCACATGCTCTTCCCTCTGTGATCTGGGTCCTAATTTCTTCTTGTAAGGGCACACAGTCATCACCACCACTCCAAAAACCCTATTTTGTTTTAATGACCTTAGAAAAGCTCTGACTCTAGTTAGAGTCACAGTTGAGTTTCTGGTGCCTGGGGCTGAGACATACAGATTGGCGTGTGGTTGGGGACACAGTTGCCCCGTAACACTGGCCATGAACATAGGCTCAGGTCTTGACCATCCTTGTATAGCTCTGGTATGATGTAGGCGACTCCCTGGTGGCCCTTTTCTGGAAAGTCCTTTGACATGAAGATTCCTTAAGAGGTGCACATTGTCCTCAGAACAAGGTTGTTTGGGGGTTGAGTATTGTTTTCAGTGGTTGGTGTGGCTATCACATTAGGAAGTCTATGCCCCAAAGTCCTATAGAACTGAAATAATGAAGCCACTTTCCAGCTCACTGACTGCATTACCATGCTCTTGGAAATTCCTCCTGGGGGCTGCCAACCCTTGGATAAGCCAGGAAATTCAGCCCTGACACATTCAGGTCCTCCCCCAGGAGATGGAAATACTGGGTTCAGGGGGTTTTTACTGGCTTTCCCTGCTCACCCTCTGGAACACATAAAATTGTCATGGGGTTTTTAGGCCAGCAGACAGAGAACTCAGGCTTTCACATCTTACAGGCTGATAAAGGGTCCATGCAGGCTCAGCCTTGGCCACTCCCTTTGCATAAATGAAATACTGCCCACAGAAGTCAGGGAGGTTGTGGAAAAGAAACCGTGTGCCTAAATGACTCTGACTGTTGCTATAACAACAGTACCTCTGTCTAATTTCTTTTGAAAAATGAATTTCAGCGGGGATGAAGCTGAGCAGCATCTCCCCACACAGGAAGGCTCAGCTGGCAGGCAGGCTCCAGGCGGCTGCTGCGGCTGCTTGCAGGCCGAATGGTGGTATGTCCTGCCGTCCAGCGAGGCTTTGCAGTCTCCACATCTGCCCGTGTACGGGCACACGCCTCGCATGGCACGTGTGTGTGGTTGTCTTACCCTCCGCGTGGGGATTCCCTCAGAAGAGTCCTCCTGGCATGCCTTGTGTCCTGTTGGTGGAGAAAGCCTAAAGAATCACTGGTTAAAGGGCTCGCTGAGTAAGGCTATCCACCCACATTTGGTAGCCATGTGAAAATCCGGGCATTTGGCTGTGCTCATCAGTAATCCAAGTGTTCAGAGGTGGACACAGACCCACCCGAACTGGCCTGGCCAGTCTGCCCAGCAGAGTCACCCAGCTCCAGACGCCATGAGAGACTTGAAAAAAGGCAGTGGAGGGTAGAGAGAATGGCAAGTGACGTCTGACCTCTGCGTGCTCAGGCGTGGGCCTGCGCACAAGCGCGCATGCGTGCACACAGCCATCATGCAATCCCCTGGTTGCTAAGGAAAGCCCAGACCCTCAGCCTACATATCTGGAGCAAAACTGTGCCATGCACTGGGGGCCTAGGAGTCAGGTGCTGTCTGGAAGTAAGAATCGTGTTGTTCGTTTGCACGCCGGCCTAGGTTTGCGGGTGATGAGGAGAATATGGGAATCCGTGTGCCCACATTGGGCGGTGACTCTTGGCTGCCTGGGTGCACTCACCCTGTAACACAGTAACAGCTCCATAGAAAAACGGAGCTCTTGACCGCTTAGAGGGAAACCGGAGATTTTTTTATAGACCTATTTCAATACTTATGCATTCCAAAGAGAGGTGAGTGTGCGCTGGGTTTTATTCAAAAGCGTCTCCTCACATGTGGAAGCTCTGGGCTATTTGCATCTAAGCTGGTGCAGGACTTCACAGCTGCAGAAGGGGGGGGGATCTCACGAAGGGGCTGAAAACAAAAGTGAGAACTCTTCATTGAGAAAGAGGACATTTTGAGTAAACAGTGGAATAAAAATATTCTTGGGTCCAACCCAAGGGAGAGAAGAGCACTGAGCCTCTGTGGAGTGTTTCTCCTCCTGCCTCGTCCTTCCCAGAAAGCAAACAAACAGAACCCTGGGCCTGGGCCTGGGCCTGGCCCTCTGCACTTGGCCCTCCTTGTGTGTAGGGTGTCCAGCTGGGAGTGACACAGATCATGTCTCGCCTTCTTTCTTCCCTCCCTTCCTTATGGCACTCCCTTCTTCCCCACCTCCCTCCTTTGTTTCTTCACAGCTATAAATAAAACCCCATTAGAAAATTCAGAAAATAACACAAGGTCATGCCTACAGGTATGTTTGCATAGAAACTGTATGCATGACTTCTAGTAAAGCTACTGGGAGAGGCCCCTAAGGATACTCTTTCTTGTCCTTAAAAAGTAAATGCTGTGTGTGCGTGTGTGTGTGTGTGTGTGTGTGTGTGTGTGTGTGTGTGTGTGTGTGTGTCTTCCAGGCTCTGCCTGGGTTTTGACAGCAGCTGATGGTCCCTGTGGAGCTTTTCCTAAGAAAGCTCTTGGTTGTAGGAAACCTCTGGATGCAAATACCCACTGCCTGATGTTGCTGCTCAGCTGATGCTCAGATGATACCCCAAACGCGTGGTAAACCTGGGGTACAGCATCTTTCTCTTAGAAAAATCACCAGGTCTTTCTGTGAAGCAGACAGATCTGCCTCAGCCATGGGTGGATGCTCCTTGGATGCTCCCATGACAGGTTCAAAACACCTAGAATTTATCAGCAGGCTTTACTGACGTCTGGTGGGGCCCAAGAACAGGCTTTGAAAGGAATGTGAGTTACCTGTCCTTGCTGAAGCATTCCCAGTCATCACAGGTTATTGAAAAGCTTCTATACCCCGATAAGCCTCTCCGCCGATGCAACAATCCAAATCAGACCAAATCAAACCAAATTAGAAGAAGCCCACGTTTAATGGATACAGCACTCCTAAATGGCCTTCCAGATCCCCAGAGAGGGTACTGCGGGAAGGGAGATGGGAAAAACCATGAGTCTGTTCTCTGGGGGACAATTTAAAGACCCTGTGGGAGTGGTCTTAAGTATCTCTGGGGGAGGGGGCCATCATTTGGTGGGCTTTCTGAGACACAGCAGGGTTTGGAGGGAGATGGGGGAGAGGGCTTGGGTAGAACCTCCCCCATAACTGTTATTATGATTATCAGTCAAGGTGGCAAATGAAACGCCCTAGCCAAGGATGGCGGGAGACCTTGTAATATAATTACTTGGGAGCCTGAGGCCAGGGCATGAAGTTGGCTCCAGTTGGGATCCAGCCTGTGCTACATGGGACCCAGTCTCAAAATAAACAATAAAAATGGGTCAGATATAGTGGCATATGCCTTTACCCCCACAAATCAGGAGACAGAGGCAGGTGGATGGATCTCTGTGAGTTTGAGGCCCACCTGGTCTACATATTGAGATCTAGGCCAGCCAGGGCTCCATAGTTAAGACCCTGTCACAGTAAAAATAAATTTAAAAAACTAAGATACAATTCCCTTAGCATGATGCCTGGTAGTTTTCAGTCCATTAGAAACTGCATACCAACAATACTGTAAGTCACTTACTAAACAATTAATTAAGTTATCTCACAAAAACTCCAAACTCCTGCAGAAAGCTGTGTGAAGAGTTTTGAGAGTTACACAGCCTTGTGACTGTAGGGATTGCCATCTTGGTCTTAATGAGTGGTTCATTGTTTCATCAATGCTCATGAAAACTACTTAAATGTCACATAGAAAGAGTACCCGAGTCTCATGCAGCTGGGTGAAATGTAATGTACTCCCTTCAGCTGTGAGGGAGCCAAGAGCCTGTGTGGACATAGATGGACTTGGAAACTTGCAGCTCTTGGGACACGGTGTTTCTAAATGTCAAGGATCTTGTCAGCCAATGCCCCAGTGTGTTGTGGTACTTACTACACGTTTAAGCATAACCAAAGGATGAAAGCATACTCTAAAACTCCGTGGTTCATAAAAAAATATTTTTAGAAAAGTCTAAAACTAACCTATTAAGGGCCTCACAGTCAGATTTGGGTGTCTCTGTGTTCCAAAACTAGGAAAGAAGTACCATCGGCACACAACGACCTGGAAATGCTTCCGGTAGTGCCGGCCGCTTGGTGCGGGTTCCATGCCTACAGGCCTGGCAAGGGGGTTCTTTGGTAGTTTTGATGTCCACTAAGGGCAAAGTCCATTTGAGGGAAATCCCATGTTCCCTGAAGCATTTCAAAATGGAGACTTCTAAATTTTCCGAGTAAGTATCTCCTCTAGAGACCCAGCGTTTTCAACCAAACAGGTCCAGGAAACTACCACTCAGGATTTCTCCCAAGCAGAATGTTAACCTCTGGGTTTTTGTCTACTAGGTTTGTGTCTTAGTTATGGTTTCTATTGCTGTGAGGAGACACCATGGCCACAGCAACTTCTATAAAGGAAAACATTTAGTTGGGTGGCTCACAGATTCAGAGGTGTAGTCCATTATCATCGTGGTGGGACATTGTGACATACAGGCAGACATGGTGCTGACAGACATACAGGCAGACATGGTGCTGCAGAAGGAGCAGGGAAGTTATGCATCTTCGTCGGCAGGAAGTGGTCTGTCTCGCTGGGCGTGACTTGAGCATATATGACCTCAAAGCCCACCCCCACAGTGACGTACTTCCTCCAACAAGGCCATACCTATTGCAACAAAGCCACACCTCCTAATAGTGGCACTCCCTATGAGCTTATGGGGGCCGCTACATTCAAACTGTATGTTTATGGTATACAGTTATATTGTCAGATGTTAAGTTTGTTTATAATGTTGTTTTCCCTCTAATTGCTGAGAGCATGTGAGATTTGCAAGGCTTCACAAGTTAGGTTATGATCTTCTCTTTCTGTGCTGTTCTGCCTGTTGGGAAGATCTCTTTCAAACAAATGTATCTGAACTTTGTGGATGTTTTTGTTTTCTGGGATGGTCCATGTTCTTGGAAATGGGTTGACCCCGAAGCTGCTGGCACAGAGCCTGCACAGGCACAGAGTGCCCTTCCTCCATACACTGGCTGTGTGGTATGGGGACTAGTAACAGATATTACTATGCTCAGAAAAGCCCAAAGTGTTAAAATATGTACATACCCTTTCATGAAAAAATGATGGAAATCCATCAATCTTGCATTCAATTTATGATCCCCTGAGGTCAGGAAGATCTCATTCTAGAGTACAGTTCCCAGGTTCTGCTTATGAGATGCCCCGGAGCAAGCAGGAAATAATCTGTGTTGTTTGGGTGTGTGTCTTCAAAAATCTAATCACAGACGCCAGAATATCAGAAAAGCAGCAACTGCAGCCTGGACCCCAGTGTCTAAAAGCAGGAGATTCTAACCCAGGCACCTCAGAACAACTCGGGGGACTCACTGCGTTCCTTTAGATATCTGTGCCCTGCCACCGCCGTGTGTCCCAGTCTGGCCTCCACCTGAAGCTGCGCAGCCAGGGATTGTGGAGTCAGAATCAGGGCATCTGCCTTGCTAACAGCTGAGGTGGGGGGCGGGGCGCTACAAAATGGAATTCCTTGACTATGATCAAGTGTGCATTGTAAGTCTATATGGAAATGCCGCCATGAAACCCCTCTGAACGATTAACATATGCTGACAAAAATAAATTAAGAATAATTTACTGCAAAACAAAGCTTGAAAACAGAAATAAGGAAACCAAAGCCCCAAAAATCTTAAAGCCATTGTAAGAGTGCTTAGATATGTGGGAACGTTCTGGAAGTGTTTCAACATTGCTCATATCCTCACACTGAGAATACCTAACACATGTGTATGCCAGGTCACTCCATCAAAGACAAAATAAGCCAGTTAGACTCATCCATGTGACCCTAGATGGGTGTTACCACTCAGAATGGACAGAGAGTAGCCACGCCATGATTGATGCTAGGGAATATCTTCAGGTTTGCCCAGAATAGACCAAAATGACCAAGACCTCTCTGGAGTTCCCTGGCATCTGCAGCATAGATTTGAACCCATTTCCAAATCTCGGGGAAGTAGCCGTGTCGCTAGCAGTTAGGAAAGGAAAGTCCCACAAACCAGTACTGGGGGAGGGAGCAGCTGTGATGCGGAAAGAATCCACAGGAAGTCTCTTAACAATATTTGAAGTTCGGCCTTTGGGACCTACATGTTTGTGAAAATATGTCCTTGTGGGACCGGAGAGATGGCTCAGCTGCTAAGAGCACTGTCTGCTTGTCCAGAGAACCTCGGTCCAATTCCCTGCACCCACACAGCAGCTCACTGCCATCTACACTCCAGTTCCACGAGATCTGGCGCCCTCTTCTGGCTGCAAGGCACATACACGGTACATAAACACCCTTTTCAGGCAAAGCACGGTAAACACAAAATAGAATAAAGAAGAGATGTCCTTGGCAATGCCCCTTAAAGATTCTGACTTCTAGACTCTTATTCTTTCATTTTAAGTTGCCTTGTGTGTCCTCTTATGGTGTCCACAGAGGATTCTGTGGGCCTTTGGAGTTCTCAAAAGCATTAAAGAGGAGACAGCCTGTGTCTGGCATCTTCAGATAACCAAAAGAAATTGTTCGCTCCAAATCCCCCCACAGAGCCCAGCATTTGCTAGTGCCTGATCTAAGGAGCAGTGCTGTAAACTTGGTGTGGTTAAGTGGGAACTGTTTGTTTTTCATCCGCTAGTGAAGGGAGGAAAAGAGTCCCTAAGCATGATGTGCATGCACCCCAGTGTCAGGGAGGCACATGAAGGGTCACCCTACCAAGGCCGGGAGTCACGGGGAGGGGCTGTCAGAGCGACCACAGAAGGTGACGTCCAGGCGGCCCGATGAAGGCGTTGAAGAGGGAAAACAAGCCTCGCTTGGGCTGGAGCCACAGATATAACTGAACGTAGCACCGAGCCACAGAAAGCCCTTGCAGTCATGCTGAACTGATGTCCAGGGGGATTCACCGGACCTCACAGCGTTCCTCTGCTGTCTCAGCAACAACGTCAGCGAATGGTGCATATCTCGGGGTGTATCCTGTGCTCACACTTGCGTGACTACGTAGCTGAACGTTGGGGTGGTTGGTGTCAGTGGGCAAGAGAGAGAAAAGGACCTGGGGGCGGGAGGGGGATCAAGTCAGGGGGGCCGGGAAGCTGTGTGTACCTCGTTTAAACGATGCTGGCGGGCACAGGCAGTTTGGAGGAGTCTGGAATGGAGAAAGGGCCGTGATCAGAGTCACACAGGAAGAGGAAAGTTAGAGCTGCCGGGTCGGTCGGTGCCTGGTGGCTGCTGCAGAGACCCTTTGGAGGCTGTCTCAACAGGCAGTGGTCTGTGGAAGATGGAAGTCGGGAAAGCGTCCTCAGTGGGAGTCGGGCAAGCGTCCTCAGTGGGAGTCGGGCAAGCGTCCTCAGTGGGAGCACTGTGCGCTTGTCATTTGAGTGCGCCGTTGAATAAGGTTGAATAAGTCATGGAGGAAGGTACTTGGCCCAGTCCTGGATGAGGGCATGGAGCCAGCTGCAGAGTCAGACTGAGTTTGGATTTGAATATGGGTGTAGCCACCTCTCTGATGTGAGCCTCAGACACCGTTCAGTCTCGTGATGCCTGAAGTCCCGTCCAGTGGGACTAATTGAATCTGTCTTTTAAAATCCCTTCTTAGGACTGGAGAGCAGAGACCACAGTGGTTCATTTCCCGGTCTTCCACCAGGGAGCTGGTTTTGTTTTCCTTATTTTGTTTTAAACAGGTCTTACTACATAGCGTAGGTTAGCCTTGAACCCTTCATCCTCCCACCATAGCCTTCTCTGGGTTGGTAGTACAGGTCTGCACCACACCCAGCTAAAGAGTCTTTATTATTATGGGTAGGAATGCCATCCTTATTCCCAAGCTCACTGATCCTGGATAATTTCTTCCGCAATCAGGGACACTGCGATGAGAGTTTCTTTGAGCTTGCAGGAACTGTGTCAGTCTAAAGAGAAAAAGATCTTGTTACAGGGAACATTGCCTTGGCTCAGGGGACGCCACAGGACTCTGCTAGGAATGGACTTCGCCATGTCAACAGAGGCTGGTGACCTCAGCCATCCTTTTGGCTTGAAGCAGGTGTCACCACCCACTCCCTCCCACCTCCCCGCAAACCAGTGTAGAACCATCAGTCATTGACCCAAAGGTCTGCTGTAAGGATAACCGTTATCCTTTGTGGTCATGTAGCATGTGCTTTGTAACTCAAAAGGCGCAGCAGTTCATTCAGAAATTGTTTTATTAAGCCAGGCTATGAGGCCATCCCCACACCTGTACGCCATATAGCGATATACTTCAGGCATCCTCTGCGCTTCCCTCTTGACGCCCCCTCTCCCATTTATCTTGTTCCCCAGACACTTGCTTCTGCTTTCGTGTCACCTGTGCCTGTGTGATTTTCTGTACCTCTGTATAAAGTCTAGGACCCGCAAATAAGGGAAGGCACGCAATATTTGACTTTCTGAGACTAGATCCATTCGTGCAGTGTGATAATCTCTAGTAGCGTCTGTTTTCCTTCCAATGTTTTATTCATTCTTCTCTATGGCTGAAAAATAGCCATACTCTCTCTCTCTCTCTCTCCCCCTCCCGTGTGCGTGCGTGTGTGCGTGCGTGCATGTGTGTGTGTGTGTGTGTGTTGTAAGGTATATGCCATGTGTCTGTGTCACAGCACACGTGTGGAGGACAGAGGACAGTCATTGGGTGCCTTCTCTCTCATTCCACTGTGGAGGTCCTGGGAATCAAATTTAACTTGTCAGGCTTGGCAACAGGTTTTTGTTTGTTTGTTTGTTTCCCACTGAGCCATATATCACTTTGTTTTTAGAAATCTATTTCTCTGTTGAAGGATTGTTTCCATATCTTGGCTGTTGTGAACAGCCTGCAATAAACAATGATGTGTAGCTACCTGCTATTTTTATCCCTGTGGATCTGGGACACACAATACCCTCACGGGCACACGCCATTCTGTCCCTCTCAACCTCCGGCTTCCTCCTCTCTTACCTCCTCTAGCCCATATATATCCTGTAATTTAACGTAAACACCAGCCATCAAGCCGCACCGCAGAGAGGAGGCCATATCTAGAGCATTCTGGAAGGGGAATTTTGTCTCCAGAGCACTTGACACCTGACAGCAACCCGTGTTGTCACAGGCATTAGCTGAACGGCACACTTCAGCTCCTGGCAGCTCAGCCTCCCTTAATGGGAGAAAACATCTCTGTGTAAGCCTGGTAACATGGAAACAAGAGGGATAAGCCTTGCTAAAGCTCCCGCGCTTGTTCACGAGGGCACAGTGCACTAAGGGGTTTCCTGCTCTGGGAGGCAAGAGGGCCAGGGTCTTGTTGAGATTGGAAGTTAGAGCTGAGATTGCCCTGAGTCCCTGAGAGTGGGGACCCCCAGGACAATTGCTCCTGTGCAGCCAGGGAATCTCTCACTCACTGAGCGAGCTGCCTGTCAGATTCTCAAACACACAGCCGGCTCCACGTCTCCCTCCCCACAGCCCCTTCTCCCACGAGGGACATAAAGAGGGAATTAGATTTTCAGACCACCTTTCCATAAAACAAAGGATGATGAGACAGAGAGAATTGATGTGAAGATTGCTCTGCTATTTTGGACATAACAAAACCGAACATAAAAACCATGGCATAACATCTTCGGTGCTGTCTTTCTTGTACTCGCAAATTCTGATGCGTGGTAGATATATATCAAGATTTGGTTAAAAGGGGCCAGCGGTGGAGAACGTGAAGCCCCCGGGGAAACGAATCTACTCCACAGCCCCTTTCGGGTGGTGCTCTGGGAATGTGTTTGGTTTGCACGTGAACAACGCAGTCTCCCCTGTTCTACAATCTAGGACATGCATGCATTAGCACTTGGACTCGGGCTTGAATTGCAAATTTGATTTTTGTTGTTCATGTTAAGAAAGCCACTCCAGATGCCTGGGGAACATTAAGGTTTGGCCAGCTAGGGAACAGAAATATTGTCATTATAACCTATCTGTGTCTTGAAGATTCAGGAAGCATTCTGTCCCCATGGTAGTCGTGACTGAATTTTAAAACTAGTGAAGCTAAGGCGTAGTGAGTGCTGACTCTGGGTCCCACGTGCAGAATTATGTGTTTGCACATTATCTCCCATGAACCCCCTCCCTCACAGTAACTCTGCGAGCTCCCCCTCACTGCGAGCTAGTGCTACTAATCCATTTGGAAACTCATGAACCAAACTTGGGACAATTTATAGACATTTCTCCAAGTCTGTCCTTTAAGTGTCAGCTGGGAGCTGCCAGGGACTCAGAGGCAAGCAGAAGAGAAGCCTCCAGTGTGGCCGTTCTGGCGCCACAGCCATCCATGACTGGGTACCGTCCGCCATCTTAGTGCAGGGGGGGGGGCCGTCTCCACCCATCCTTCTCACTCCAGTGCCTTGCTCTTACTTCTGCGATGCTGGCCTCTGGTGTCTCACCTGCTTAACCCCTTAGAGGTGAGTGGGTTCCCAAGCAGACCTGTTGGCCTCTGGAGCCTTGGCCACCTCTGTTTTATAGGGGGACAGGTAGAAAGTTTTCAGCCCTGTCCATCCATTACATGACCTAGAACAGAATTGTGGGCCTGCGAGTTCTGAACTAGCATCAGATTTGTTTTTTTTTAAAGGCAAGCTCTCATTTTCTGAAGCTTAACGTCCCTTCAGGAGGTGCCCGGGCCTCATCTCTGTTAGGCCTTTCGGCTGTGACACTTGAGCGACATACATTCACTCACCTGTCACAACGGTGATCCCATCATGGTTTCCTGGTCTGTTCCATAAACAACGTTGTTTCCTAGCAGAGTTCCCCTAACGTGATGGATTGAAGCGTCATTTTCTTTGAAGTTGAGTTCTAGTGTGTCCCAGTTAGGTCCCTGTTTTCAGCTGTTCAAGAGCCTCAACTGGGCGATTATGACAGGCTCTGGTTTGTAATTAAAACTAAGATTTGGAGGAAAGGGATTAGATAGGAGTGTGGCTCAGAGTCCCTTTGGCTCTGCTTACTTTCAAAGAATGGAGTTCCCTGCTTCTAAGAAAGCCTGTGCTCCATAAGATTCCCATCACCAGGTGGGCTTCACAATCCACGGGGCTCCTCTAGAGCTGTGCCAACCACACAGCGTGCAGCTCAGAGGGAATCTGACCCCTCTCACCTAACACCCATCGCCTATGTGTCTCTGCCAAGAATGGGGTACACAGGTAGAAGAACCGGACTCCACTGTGCACACTTTTGCTGCCCAGGGAGACATTTGCAAAGGGAACGCCTTCGCCCACATGACAATTATTTCCCCAGCTCCCATCCTATGGACCAGAGCTCCCTTTCTGGAAGAAAGAAAGGTCACAAAGACACGAACTGGACCTAAAACTAATAAACTCATAGAGTTAGCAAAAGTTAACACTCTTTGGAACAAGAGATTGTCCCATCCATTACCAGGAATGAAGATTCTCAATCAGAAACTCCTTATGGCTGGCTTCTACTGTCATTCAAACTCACTTGTCACCTCTCTGACTTAGACAAGAGGATTTTTTCACTCATTTTGCAGCTACTTATTAACTGTTGCCAAGAACCTGACCACTGCAGATACCCAGGAAGCAAGTCAGCTATGGTCCCAACTTCTTGGCACAAAGTATGATAAAGTCTGTAATGGGGAAGTATAGATGGCTTGGAAAACCTTATTCTGATTAATCCAATTCAGTGTGGGTGGGTTGGGGTGGGAAAGGAAGGGATCCATGACTCCTTACAGTAAGAGGGATCTGAAATCTGATGTGAAAAACAAGCAGCTATTGGCCAGGGAAAGGGAGAGGATAGGGAGTGCTAACCAGGAAAGGGAGGGGTTAGGGAGTGCTAACCAGGAAAGGGGAGGAAAGGGTGAGTTTTTTTCCAAGCAAAGAAAGCATTGTTTTGCCTGGAGACAGAAGAAAGCTTGACCCAGGGAACTTAACAGCGACTGAAGAAGGCTGGGGTACAGTTCGATGTTCAGAGCTTGCCTAGCATGAGCAAGGTCCCCGGGTGTGATTCCATACACACACACACACACACACACACACACACACACACACACACACACACAGAGAGAGAGAGAGAGAGAGAGAGAGAGAGAGAGAGAGAGAGAGAGAGAGAGAGAGAGAGATTTAAAAGGGTTTTAGGAGAATTGATAGAAGATGTACATACACTGGATACAGATAGCGAGGATGGAGACAGACAGGACAGGAAGATGCAAAGATGACAGTTGACATTTTAGTCTGATTACTTCAGGCTTGTAAGCAGGAACCACACTGCAATGTATCTTTTGAAGAAGGCGATGTTGTGTAGAATAGATAGGAGAGAACTAAACAATGATTAGAAGAACAGTTAAGGGAGAGAGTGGGTCAACTGGAGATGGTCCCCCAGTCTGGGGCAGTGACGGCATGGATAGACATCAGTGTATGATGCTCACACTTCTGTCCTGGTTAACCTTGGGTACTGAGATGGTGAACAGGTGAGCATTGTATTGAACCGAGATGTTCCTTAACTGTGTCTGAAAAAATTGGTGTTAGTGGGGCTCTGCAAAGAGGGAGCTAGCTGGCTACCCTATTTGTGACCAGGGAAGATGGTCGAGGATCTTGGAGTAGAGGGGAATGCCCAGGAAATCATATAAATGAACAGAAGAAAAACGTTTAAGGAGAAACCTGGGAGAATCCCATCATCTACAATAAAGAGTACATGCTAGTGAGAAGGAGGAGCTCTCACCAAGCGTGGCCTCACGGGAGAGAATGGAAACCAAGCATCAGGTGGTGCTGCAAGCGAGATAAACCAAGAGACAGGCGCGGGTCTTGGGCATTGTTCATCATTGTCTGCTATTTGGTAATGTGTTAAATCCATATTCATAAGACATTTTCGCTGCTCTGGTCACTAGGGCAAGAGAATGGAACCAACCTAGTTGCCCATGAACCCATAAGTGGGTAATAAAACTCTGCTACATATATAAAATGGAATACTGTCTAGTCTAAAGAAAAAAATGAAACCACAAAACTAGTAGAGAAATTGACTTTGAAAGTATAAAAGTTGGGACTGGAGAGATGGCTCAGTGGTTAAAAGCACTAACTGCTCTTCCGAAGGACCAGGGTTCAATTCCCAGCACCCACATGGAGGCTCACAACTGTCTGTAACTCCAGTTCCAGAGCATCTGGTGTCCTCACACATACACACATGCAGGCAAAACCCCAATGTGCATAAAAAAGAAATAAATATTTAAAAATACAAAGAAAGCATAAAAGTAAGAGTTACTCATTCTCAGAAAAAAATTGCATGTTTTTCCTTATATGGGGATCTAGTCTATAATATATATGTGTGTAATAGTATATATGTAGTAAGAACAGGAAAGGCTACTATTTGGTGGCGAGGAGGGACAGAATTCAGATCAAGTCACAAAAGGATATAAAACTAGGTTTTCTAGTTTTGAATCTCTTGATTTTTCAGTTTTTTGTGGTGGATAAGTGCATATGATGTAAGTGATAATGAAAGTGTAAAATCTAATGACAAGTTTGACAGCTTCTAATTGGCTGAACTATGTAGTTCATTGTAGACTTTGGGTCTGGGTAAATGCTATGCTAATCTCTGTGTGTGTATTTTTTTCAGTTCATTATAACAAACTTTTTCTTCAAGGACATTGCTAGTTTTCTTCAAAAAATTGTTGATTTAATTCCTTGATGGTTTCAATTATGGGGGTGTGGTGAGGATTGAGGATGGGTATCTTTTTCAAGTACAATGTGTTTTAGTCCACATCTCAAATGTGGACTCTTCTCATTTGGATAATGCAAGCGGTGACCCTTCTCTGTGACCTCTACCCCGCTTTTAGATGAAGGCTTTTCTCACAGATTTCAAATTATGGGGTTGCCTGATTTTGAAGCGTGTTCTAAAGCACTTAAGATGTAGTTCATGGGCTAATGGGTTACTTATGGTAGTATCTGAGTTCCATTCCAAAAACCTGTGAACAACAACCAGAAAAATCCAGGCATATATCCACTTGTTATCCCAGCACTCAGAAAGCAAGTGGATAGGTCCCAGGGGCTCATAGCTAACCTCACCCCCTGGGCATGCTCCAGGCCAATGAGACACTCTGTCTCAAAATAGGACGCACAGTGCCCGAGGTTGTCCTCCACACAGGTGCTCATGGATATGCACGACCGTGCGTCCACATAAAGGTAGTTCACAGCAATGAGCATCACAATGTTTAAGAGTTCAGTATGAGATCAAGTCATCTTATCTCCCATCTCTTTTCCAGCTCCAGGAGACGGTGAAAAGGAAGCTGGAAGGGGCCCGGTCACCACTTAATGGGGACCAGCAGAATGGGGCTTGCGACGGGAGCTTCTCTCCAACAAGCAAGCGCATCCGGAAGGATCTTCCCACGGGCATGGAAGCCATCAGCAGCTTGCCCAGCAGCATGCCACTGCCTTCCGCTTCACCCCTTCACCAACTTGACCTCAAGCCTTCTTTGCCCTTGCAGAACAGTGCTGCTCACACTCCTGGGCTTCTGGAAGATCTGGGTAAGAACGGCAGGCTCCCTGAGATTAAACTCCCCGTCAATGGCTGCGGGGACCTGGAGGATAGCTTTGCTGTACTGCAGAGCAAGGACCTCAAACAGGAGCCTCTCGATGACCCTGCCTGCATAGACACATCAGAAACGTCACTTTCTAATCAGAACAAGCTCTTCTCTGACATTAACCTGAATGACCAAGAGTGGCAGGAACTAATAGATGAGCTGGCCAACACGGTTCCAGAAGACGACATCCAGGACCTGTTCAATGAAGACTTTGAAGAGAAGAAGGATCAGGAATTCTCACAGACAACCATGGAGACCCCACTCTCCCACGAGAGTGCGAGTGTGAAGAGCGATGCCTCTCATTCTCCTTTTGCACACGTCTCTATGGGATCGCCCCAGGCCAGACCTTCGTCTTCTGGTCCTCCCTTTTCTACTGTCCCCACAGCCACCAGCTTACCCTCTGTGGCCAACACTCCCGTGGCTCCAAACCCTGCCAGCTCACCAGCTAACTGCGCTGCCCAGTCCCCCCAAACTCCAACGCAAGCCCACACTCCAGGTCAAGCCCCACCTCGGCCTGGCAATGGCTATCTCCTCAATCCAGTCTCGGGGACGGTATCCGGTTCAGGGTCGGGCTCAGTGGCAGTGCCCAGCTCTGACATGTCCCCGGCAGAGCAGCTCAAACAGATGGCTGTCCAGCAACAACAGAGGGCCAAACTCATGCAGCAGAAACAGCAGCAGCAGCAGCAACAGCAGCAGCAGCAGCAGCAGCAGCCCCACTCAAATCAGACTTCAAGTTGGTCTCCCTTAGGGCCTCCGTCAAGTCCTTATGGAGCTGCTTTTACGGCAGAAAAACCAAATAGCCCAATGATGTACCCCCAAGCCTTTAACAACCAAAACACTATAGTGCCTGCAATGGCCAACAGCCTGCAGAAGACGACCATGAACAACTACCTCCCTTCGAATCACATGAATATGATCAGTCAGCAGCCAAATAACTTGGGTACAAACTCCTTAAACAAACAGCACAATATTCTCACCTATGGCAACACTAAGCCTCTGACCCATTTTAACGCGGACTTGAGCCCGACAATGACACCCCCCATGGCCAACCCCAACAAAAACCCGCTGATGCCCTACATCCAGCAGCAGCCTCCTCAGCCGCAGCCGCAGCCGCAGCCCGGCCAGCAGCAGCCGCAGCAGCCGCCACAGCTGCAGGCTCCTAGGGCGCACCTGAGTGAGGACCAGAAGCGCATGCTTCTCATTAAGCAGAAAGGAGTGATGAATCCGCCCATGGCCTACGCTGCGCTTCCGGCCCATGGTCAGGTAAGTGAGAGGCGGTGCACAGTGGGCACCGTTCTTACCTGCATGCCAGGCTTTCCTGTGGTACCAGGCACCAGGCTTGGCCTGGAAGGGAGCCTAATCGCCATCTGAAACCCTCCCCTGTACATCCTTGTGCGGTTTCTTCTCAGAGTTGTGCATAAATGCCTAGGAACCCAACATCCCATTCCTGACTGCAGCCAAGAAAATTATAAATAAGTCCAGTTTTCACCGTGAGGAAAGCGGGCTGCAGAAGGCTCGTGACCCGGCATGGCATACCTCTATGGTTTTTCTTTCGGTTCATTAGCCAAAGGGTGATAGGAGGGCAGGGGTTCTCGGGCCTGCCTATCACTGTTGTACACCGTCTGGACAAATCATCAACCATCTTAACAGGCTATGAATGATGGGAAATACGGACTCGCGGCCTTTAAAAATCAGGGCGTTTTTGTATTTTCAGAGTGAAGTAGAGAGTGGATCTTGTGAGTGTTCAATGTTTTAACATTTGCCATTTTGCCAGCAACAGTTAGATATCTCGATCACATGCCTTAGGAGTATGGCATCCCTGTCTGAGGCATTCAGCTGCATTTCAGCAAGAGTTGCTAGTGAATTTATGGTGTCTATGGGTGTGGGGGGGTGGGGAGTGAGAAGGTGGGGGGTGGGGGTGGGGGTGTTTCTTTACTTTCAGTTGCTGTCTGTGGAATGCGGTGTCCCGTAGGTAGATACGAGGCAACTCCGCATCTTGTGGTTCCCCGAGGTTGGTAGACGCTACAGGCTGGAGGAGGTGTAGCCTGTATAGACAGGCCAGAGCTTGGTGGCTTCATTCTTGTCCTTTGCAGTCTTCCAACCCCCAAACCTCCCGGTGATTTCTTGTCTCCACATGCCAGCTAGATCTAAAGAAGTCCTGTCTGAATAAATAAAAGTACGGCTTGATTTTACATCAACTGCAATTGGAAACTAGTAGGAAACGTTTTTGAAATACAGAAACTAAATTAAAATATAGAAATATATCAGTGGAAACGCAACCTTTTATACACTTTAAGTTCAGAAGCAAGCAAAAATAGAGGCAATGTGCAAGGATGCTTGTGGGAGCTCAGATGCACCAGGAGGTTCACGAGATTACATGCTGTCAAATGATCTGTTGTTAATCTTAATATAAATTATGCTTCTACTCGGTCTGTTTTTAGGCCTGTATTTCTTCCGAGCCCAACCAAAGATGATTAATTCCAACTTGCAGGTCCTGTAGACAAGTGGGTGCAATGATACCCCTCCGTCCTCCGAGACCCACACTAACCCCTTTCTAAGTATGCTAACTAGAAACAGTCATGGCTGGAACATGGGGTTTTTTAAAGAGATCCTTTAGGGTCCTAATGTTTGCAGGTGGGTCCCTGAGGCCTTTAGCTGTGGGGATTGTGTTTTGAAAGGGCTCAGTGGGCTGAAGCAGTGTCTGGATTAAATCTGAATAGAACACCCTCCATCTGAGAGATGCTTTCAGGGTGGACAGACTCTTCCCTGGCAAGGGCTCTTAGCACAACTGCTTCTTAGCACAGAGCACAGACAGGCTTCCTAATGAAGTAGTAACTGCCCGGCGTTTGAAACAAGTTTCAAGATACTTACAGAAGCATGTGAGGGTTTCTCTACAAACACACCATTTCAGATTTTTATCTGATTGTGAACCGGTATTTTCATCGCTCTCAATGTAGTCATTTATGCTGTGTTTAGGCACAGAACACAGATGCTGGCGTGAGTTACAGACAAGACACCAAATGTTAATCTGTGCTGTTTCCTCTGTCTTAGTAGTGGGAGTTCTGTTTCCCCTTGCTGGACCCAAAAGACTATGACCAATGCTTGGTTTAATGACTTGGGCAATGAAATAGTTTGATAACATCAGATACATTTATTTCATGAAAGTTACACAGTTACTCATGTGGGAGTCACTAGAGACCGAGGTTTCTCTCAGGAACAAGTTGAAATGCATGCACTTTCTGGGTATTTGTTTTTGTTTTATTGTTTTTAAAGAAAAGAAAAGAAATAAGCCAGACATGGTGGACCATGCCTTTAATCTCAGCAGGTGGAATTCTGTGAGTTTGAGCCCAGCCAGGATAACATAGTGAAATGCGGTCTCAAAGCAAACAAGGTTAATTTTTTAATGGCTTTTATCTAGGAAGTCTTTTTTGTAGAATGTATATGTTGCTGGTGGTGGTGGCGCACGCCTTTAATCCCAGCACTCGGGAGGCAGAGGCAGGCGGATCTCTGTGAGTTTGAGGCCAGGCTGGACCGACAGCCTCCAAAACAATACAGAGAAACCCTGTCTCGTAAAACCAAAAAAAAAAAGAATGTATATGTTATTCTCATAATATCAGATTGAACAAAGATAATCATGATTTATTTATTTTATGTATGTGAGCATCTTCCCTGAATGCCAGTGTGTGCGCCACCTGTGTGCAGTACCTGTGGAGGCCAGCAGAGGGATCAGATCTCCTGGAACTGGAGTTACAGATGGTTGGTTACGAGCTGGGTGCTGGGAATAGAACCCAGGTCCTTTGGAAGAGCAGCCAGTGCTCTTAACTGCTGAGCCATCTCAGAAACCCTTCCCTGTTACTTTTAATAGCAAAAAAAAAATGAGATCAACAGAAAAACTTTGGATAGGTTTGTCATAATTTCCTAATTTTGCAGTTTCTCAAGAACAAGATCTCTACCCCAGCTAGTTATTTGCACAGTGCCCAACCCTGTGTTTAAAACTATTTAATAAGCCATTTGATGAAAATTAGCGACATGTGGGTCAGAGATATGTTTTCAGCTGGCTGTGGGCTTCCCCGGAGAACGCATGGACATGAGTGACTCAAAGTTGTTTTTAAGAGCAAGGAGGAGTCCTGGAAAAGCACTCTAAAAGGACGCCTTTGAGGGGGGGGGGTTCTCTCGAGCCCATGGAGGGCCCCTGAGACTGCTGGGAAGGCAAACTCAACCACTGGGACTAACAAACAAGAAACAAGGAAGCAGCTATGCAGAAGGAACCCAAAGACCTGCGGCCCCAGGCTGGCCACGGGAGGACACAGGCAACCCAGAGCCCAAGCCCAGTCCCTGCACAGATGAGTGCAGAGAGACAGCTTTCCAGAAGGAGAGGCTGCTAGCTTCTAGTCCTGCCAGCGACAGGACGGGCTGAATCGTCCGCAGCTGCTTCATCTGCACGCGTTCCGTAAGCGGCTCTGTGTGTGCAAGAAGTCGCTATGCTTTCCACTTCTTTTATTTTTTCCAAACTGTGTAAGCTCCGCTAGTGTAAACCTGTAGCACCTCCAGAGGAGGCTCAGGCCTCCAGGGTTCACAGACATCCTGGCAATCTCTTTTAAACACCCTTAACATTACAAGCCAGGAGCCTCTTCCGTCAGATTCCTTAAATACATGTGTTTACCTTTCCCAAGAAACACACGCACCTAGTTCAGATAGTGCTATCAGACTTCAGGTAAAAAAAACAAAAACAAACAAACAACAAAAAAACAGCCACCGCCACCCTCCCCGCCCCCTCTACGAAGGCAGCCGCGTGGCTTCACTAAGTCATTTTCCTGGTGATCCCCCACGGAACTGCATTTTTCCATTTTTCATCCCTACTGTACGGTAGAACACACCCTGCCTTAAAGGCCTTTCTTCCTGATCCTGTGCCATCCGCAGCATTGAGAAGTCCGGTGATGTGTGTCTACACCCTCCCTCCCAGAGCTCCTTGAATCTCTTAAGATTTTGTGATCCTAGCGTGGCTTCTCTCCCTCGGCATGTGGGGTGCTGTGACATGTATCTGTCTTGTGGCTGTGGGCGTGGTGTATGCGTGGGGGCCAAGAAGGACGTGTGGGGTCCTGCTGTACCACTGTCCTCCATGCCCACATGAGGCAGGGTTCCTCCCTGAGCCTGTGACCCCCTGCCTCTGCCTCACCGTGCTGGGGTGACAGGCTTGCGCAGTTGAGCTGGGACTCCACTCAGTGCTGAGACTGGAACTCTGGGTCTCATGCTTGGGCAGGGGCACACTTACCCACCAAGAATTCATTTTAACATCTGATAATATATGTTCCTAATATACCTGGGGTTTAAGATATCTTTAATACTTTCTCACTCCTTTTATTTCTTTTTATTGAACTTTTAGAACTCCTCCTTCTGCATTGAGAACTTCCTCGACTGCTCTCTGATTCTCATTTCTTTTCTAGTTTCCACGCCTTTGTCTTCTTATCCCATGTTCTATTAGATTTCCTTAACTTTGTCTCCCAACCTTGATATCAAATACTTCATTTTTAATTTCTACATTTTCAATTTCTGTAAGCTCCTTCTTATTCTCTGGCTTGTCCTTTATAACCTAAGATCACTAATTATCATTTTGAAATGAGGTTTTCTCCTGCTCTCTGCTTACTCTCTTCCTCTGAGGCAGCGTTTTCCTGTGTTCATTGTTTCTATAATGTCACAAGCTTTTCCTTAACTGTCTGTTTAGGAGCATGGCACCATACTGGGGTTCACTTGCCCTGGGATAACCCCGCCAGTTCCCTGGGTCAGTGTCCCCAGGTGACTTTCCCTTGAGCAGGACCGATGAGAATCCCAGGCTCATTGCTGACCCTAGACACTGAGCATGGAAAGGGAGTTGGTGGCCGTGTTGGTGACAATGAGGGGTGTGTCTCTAAGCACCGGTACACTTTCACTCACGCTCTGCTTCCGCTTGACACCTGGGATCCCAGGGCTCCTGAGTCTGACAGCTTCATCTCCATAGAGTCAGGAGCCGTCCTTCCTTGGGGAAGGGCAAGAGTCTTAACTCTTCACTTCGTGGACCTTCAGCCCGTTTCCCTGTGCCGCTCTGTGGGGATAATCTAAACAGACACTGTGCCCTTTGGCAATCAGACTGTTGAAACAACAGTCCCCCAGGAACTTGAGTTTCCTTGGTAATCTCATCACTGGGCAGGAGAAAGACTGAACCCCTTCCTAATGCTAGCCAGAGGAGGAACTCGCCTCTCCCGAAGAGATTTCAGGCACTTTGAACAACTCCCCAGAGCACTTTGCTGGACAGACTAAAGCCGAGATGGCGTAAGCAAGACCACACCTGGACCATAACTACTTAGCTATGCACATCTCTTGCCCTCCGTGAACATCTAAACCTTTCAGACTTGGCTGAGGGAGAAGAGGGGTGTCACCAGAACCCTTTGTTCCTTTTCCCAGTGTGAATAAATCTCCTGTTTCTGATTTTCCCAGTTCCTTATCTTTTCAGTTGCGTATTGAAGATGGGTGGCCATACTTGGCTTTTAGGACTGCAGGACTCAGGCTTGGACCTAATAACTCCAGTAACACCTCTACCTACATGCTGCCTTGATACTCAGTTGCCTCTGCTGACTGTGTCTTCACATCTTGTTTGATTTCTGCTGCTCCTTCTGAGTGGTTGGAACCAGCTCTGTCAAGCTGCTGTGTCCTCTGGTTTCCATCTTCCAGAACTTCGTAGGCATCCCTTGACCGCTCCTGCCATCTCTCTTCCTCCTTGTTCTCCAGTGTTCGTATCAAGTTTACTCCTGTATCGCCACTGTGCTGGAGCGCTTGAAAATGCCAAGCTCATTCTAGACTTCTGCAATGGCTTTCAACACCTTTCCATTTGAATATCAAATATTGCCTGATACTGAAACTTATTGCAGCAAGATTGGCATGATTGTTTCCAACGTTTTGGCCATTAGTGAAGAAAACAAACTCTAACCAAACTCGATACCCTTGTGACGGTGAGTGTTTGATTGTCAGGTTGTCATAACCTAAAGTCACATGAGAAGAGACTGAGGAATTGCCTAGGTCAGATTAGCCTGTAGGGGATTGTCTTGGTTGTTTATTGATAGAGGGAGCCCCGGCCCATGGTGGGTGGCAGCATTTGGTGAATTGAGCCCCCGAAGTGTGTAAGGCTAGAGAAAGCTCACTAAGCACTAAGAAGCAAGCCATGATGTGTCCACTGTCCCTCAGCTTCTGACTGTGTCTGTGACACATGGTTCCTGCCTTGACTTCCCTGCAACAATGGACTATAACTTGGAACTGTGAGACAAATGAACCCTTCATCGCCTCTGTGCTATGGGGCTGGGTATTTTATCACAGTAGCAAAATAAAACCAGGATGACATTTGGGACACATGTATTCTTATCAGGAATGCATATGTTCAAGGGGACAGAAATGCCAACATCATTCTCCAGCCACTTTGGGGTAAGATCTCATGATTATACCCACCAAGTCTTTTATAGAATCTTGAAAACACTGACTTACTTCAAGGACTGTGGAAACAATTTAGATTCCATGACCCCGACTAAGCCTGTGGTACCCTACAACTCAGGTGCCAGGCAAAGTATTGACAGAATCCTCATCACTGGCTCAATCCAGGCCTCCCAGCTGAGGGAACCGGCAGGCGAAAGTGCTCAAAAATCCTCATAATAAGGGAAAGGTTTCTATCGATGGATAAAATAAAATCATTTCCATACACATCCTGGAAGATCTTTTAAAATCCTGATTGACGTTCTGTCAGAGTCTGCGAATATGAGGCTAATAAAAACAGCCAAAGAGAAGAAGTGTGCAGGGAAGGAATTAGTTGTATAATATACTGTGGGAGCGAGAGGTTTTAATTGGCCCTCTGTGAGAAGGCTCTTGAAAGGTTCTGTGGGACGAGAAGATTCCTGTTTACTCGGAGAGCTTATAGTCCATCAAGCAGAGTTCTGGAGCGTTTATGGACCTAAGAATCACCGGGGGAGGTGTTGGGAGGGCAGGTAATCTGCAGATCTGTGGTGAGGCCTGGGAGTACACACTCTATACCCCCACAGATGCGACCAACTCTGATGCCATGTTTCTTTTGTTTTGTTTGGGGCAGAGTTTCTCTGTGTATTAGTCGTGACTGTCCTGGAACTCTCTTTGTAGACCAGGCTGGCCTCAAATTCACAGATATCCACCTGCCTCTGCCTCCTGAGTGCTAGGATTAAAGACGTGTGCCGCCGCCACCTGGCTGTTACCATTTTATAATGAATAAATGGTACACAGTGGAGAAATGGTACATAAGATAACAGCAGAACACAGTGAAGTGGTCTGAGCTTATTTCATTGTTCACCATCTAAACTGGCTTGCCCCCGGCAGGGTGTTAGTTACTTCCCTATTGCTGTGATTAGACATCGTGACCAAGGGGTCTTCTAGAAGAAAGAGTTCACTTGGACTCATGGTTGCAGGAGGGTAAGAATCCCTCACGGCAGCAAGGTGGCAGGAGAGCTGAGCGTTCACATCTGGAACCACAAACAGGAAGCAAAGAGAGTAAATCGGGAATGGTGCGAGGCTTTGAATCCTCCAAGAGACAGATGGCTCTTGTTTTGTCTTAAGACCTCGCATGTGCTGGGACACCTTCCCCGGGATCTGCAAGGTAAAGGCTGGCAGTGGAGCGGGGTACACGGCAGAGGCAGCTTGAGGCGAACGTGGCATTCTCTTGAGATGTCACCTCAGAGAGGTTTGTAGGGCTCCCTTTCTTGGTTATATTAAATATGGCAGCTGGACAGCTCTCCTAGATGCTCTTGGGCTTTGGAAGTGATAACACGTGGGCCACATGCCCGATTTATTTTCCCTTTACCTCTTGAATCTTGGGTCCCCTTCATTTCAAGCTATATTCTTACTGCGGCTCCAGTCCAGAACCCGCCAAGAGTATCTCTTTTTTTTTTTTTTTTTTTTTTTTTTGCTTTTTTGGGACAGGGTTTCTCTGTGTTGTTTTGGAGGCTGTCCTGGAACTAGCTCTTGTAGACCAAGCTGGTCTCAAACTCACAGAGATCCATCTGTCTCTGCCTCCCAAGTGCTGGGACTAAAGGTGTGCGCCACCACCGCCATCCAGCAGGCCTGAACGTTATGATACCATATTGTTGCATTTGATGAAATACATACTCAGACGATGTCACACAAAGAGAGATTTCCAGTGTGGTGTCTTGATTAATAACCATACGTAAGATCTCGTCGTTTTTCCTACCGATTGTTATCTGCTGAGCAGTAACTAGTGAATATCCAAACTAATAATGCTCATTGATTAATAGTGTGTTTCCTGGGAGAGGTTCAGCACACTCCCCATACCTGCATTCTCTAATTACTTTTAGGCCTGACCCATTTGAAGATGCATTTGGGCGGTCCTATGCTGGATGTCAGCCAGTTCATACAACAAGGTTCTAGATGTTTTCATGGGCTTGTTATTCCAGGGGGCATATTCAGTGCCAGGAAGTTAGGCAGGGATGTAAGGAACAGGCTTAGCCTTGCTGTAAGGAGCCCCCAAATCCAAAGCCAGTCCCGAGTAGGGGGACGGAAGCCCCCAGTGCTGCTGGCATGATGGCAGCTCCTTACGATCACCTCACGCCACAGGAAGCCGTCTTAAGGCCATACGACTGTTCCCTTAAAAACCACTAAGTACAGGGCAGTCAGCTTTTCCGGTCCGTGTGGGAGGAGTGAGTTACAGGTCTGCACGGCACCACGTGTGTGTCTGCACAAGTCCAAGCCTGTCTTGTGACGCCTCCGGGCTGAAGGACAGCCGCATGGAACTTGAGGCAGTTCTCATCTGAGCACACAGCAGACTTGGCAGTGGATAATACTCATTTTAATATCACCCGTTAGTGTGGCAGGAAAAGCCCAGGGGAAAGGCATGGAAATCATTTGGCCTCCCGGTGCTGCGACAGTTTTAGATGTCCCAATTTCTAGAACACCGCCACCCAATAAAAACACAGTCCAAGCCACAAATGTGAACCCTGTCTGTGGGCCATGTTACAAAAGGTAAAACGAAACTGTTGGAACTGGTCTTAATATATTGTCATTTAACACAGTATATTAAAATACCGTTTCTTCAGCATGTAATCTACGTAAAAGTGAACAAAACGTTGTATTCTTTTCTTAGCAAGCCTTGGGGTTTGGATGTGCCCTTGGCACTCACGGCACACTGGGTTTAGAGCAGCCACATTTCACGAGCTCAGCATCCTCCTGTGCGTGGCAGCCCCTGTGATGGACAGCAAGAGGCAGGACCACAACAAAAAACATCTGCTCTGTGATCAGAAAGGCGTGCTCGGCAACAGAGGTGAAGCAACAGAAAAATGTCTTGTTGGCTGCCTGCGAGCCTCTGCATCACCCTTTAAAGGCTGTCATCCTGAACCACCGGGAATAAACTGTCGTTCCCCGGCCCGTCTTGAGCCTGGCCATCATCATTTACCAGAACTGGTCAGATCCTGCTACAACGTTGTGTGTGTGTCTGGGGACCTGGCTACCTCATGAAAAGCCACACCCCCTTCACTGGCCCACGCCCTTATCATCAACTCACGGCCATTTGTGAGCAGCCTCGGGGCCACATAAACGTAACATCCTGCGGTGAGGTGGCAACACCTGACTTCCTGTTAACACATCAGTGAGCGGGGCTGGTGAGCTGGGCCTGTTTTCCAGGCCTTTGATGAGCCTCGTTAATTATGTTGGGCGGGATAGGTGTGCAGCTGGAAAAGGACCTGCTTAGCTCTACATGAACCGGAATAATTGGGCAGTTGGCAGAGTGTTAAATTGGTGGTCTAGTGAGAGAAACTCCATGAATAAGCACAATTCCCCTAAACCGCAAGAGGCAGGTTTTGAAGGGAGGGCTTCTGCCACCACACACACCTTCTCACAACTTGGGAACTTTCTGGTGTGGCCTAGCAAGGGACAGAAGAACCTTGATAGGGTGGGGACATTGTGTGGGGTCAGAACCAGCCCTGAAGCCAGGACAACACTTCATCATCTGTAGGACCAGACCATGGTTCTGTTGACCATGCGCAGTTAGTTTACGGATCCTCTCTGAACCTGAGGCTTCCATCTAGGACACAGAAATAATAACAGTGTTATTAGAACGTTACATACTCGTGTCTGTAAAGCATTTAAACTAGTGTTACATCCCATGGGAGTTACTTTTCCTGCTACTGTGACAAAATGCTTGATAATAGCCACATAAGGAAGGGTTATGACGTCATGGCTTAAAAGGGGATACAGCCAGTGGTGGAGGTGAAGGCATTGTGGCCATCAGCTGTGTGTTGGGAGGAGTGTAAAGGCAACCTCTCACCTCCTTGTATTACGGTGGACCAAGAGGCAGAGTAGACAGGAAATGGAGTAGACAGGAAATGGATCAGTGATGCACTTCCTCCTCTAGGCTCCACCTCCTGCAGGTTCTTCGAACTCCTGAAAGAGTGCCACTAGTTGGAGACCATATGTCCTAACGCGTGAGCCAAATGGTAGACATTTCACATTTAGACCACAACAGGCCCTTAGCAAACATTTAAAAAAAATAGGAATCACTTCCTGTCCTGTGATCTACACATCGTCCAAATTCTCTGAGGAACCGTGTAAGCTTCAGCGTTCCTCAAAGACTGCTTCATTCATTCACCAGGCATTTGTTACTATATGTCTATAATCTGGGCAGTGAGCACACCAAGAAGGAAAAGTTCTAGGAGAAATATGATCATAAGTATGTGAAATCATTTGTGCAGGCCACAAAACAGTGGCTGTGTTGTCTGTCTGTCACCCCCGCATTGTGGCTGTTACAAGGTTGACCCCCTTGCCTCTACATCTGTCCAAACTAAAAATCACTTACTTGCCATGTTTCAGTAAGAAAATAATACCTTTTGGTATAAGTTAAATGGTATCAAATGCAGAAAACATCTGAAACATCTGAAAATAATTCCATACCCTCTAATGCATGCCCTAGATGTTTCTAGAACCTCAGAGTATAAGAAAGGACATTTGTCTTTATTAAAATTAGGAGTTACAAAAGAGAGTGGGATTAAATTCACTTGAACCTTTACAATCTCTAAATTTTGTATTTATTTATTGTGTGCGTGTGTGTGTCCGCATGATTGTGCACACACATACATACATACACCTGTCATGGCATACATGTCAAGGTCACATGATAGCTATGGAAGTCTGTTCTCTCCATGTGGATCCTGGGGATCAAACTCTGGTTGTCAGTCTTGACAGCAAGCACATGAACACTTTTAGATTTACCAAAAGTAGGTAAACAAGTATTCCAAAATAAACTGGGTTTCTTTCTTCCCCCACTTTAAAATACTTTTTTAAAAAATCTAAAAGTAAAGCTCAAAAAAACAAAGCTTTATTGGAAAACTTCTTATTTATGGGTGGTTGTATAACAAATTATCCTGCAAACTAGCAGCTTCACGGGGTGGAGGAATCCAGGGACAGTGTGGCTGGGGGTTCTTGGCTCTTATCTCTCATAGGTTATACTCACCATGTCACCGAAACAAGTTCATCTCTTGGCATCACTGGGGCTCAAGCATCAATTCCATCCTGACACCCTCAGATGGGCTCAGCATAGCAGCTTTAGTGCCTTCCAGAGTGGACCGACTTCATGGCTGCTCTCCAGACATGGAGAGAGATTGTCTTCCCCTGAGAGGCTAATTCAAGAGAGATCAAGGGGGGAGGCCGTGGAGCCTATCGTGAGATCATGAGATCATGAGATCGTGTCTAGGTCACGCCTCTTCACTTTTTTTATTATTCCATTCATTAGCAGCAAAATAATGAAGTCCAGTTACTCCCTAGGAAAGGGAGATAAGATTCTCTCTTCAGAAGAGAATATCAAGAATTTGTGAATATATTTGTGGACACCATAATTGTCACGGATGGCTTTTGATATTTCATAAAGTGATATTGGTAAAGGAGGGTTCGGGAAGGGGAGACCTGTCTGGCAGTGGTGAGAACATGCAGACTCAATTGGTTTGAGCAGAGCCAGTGGTTCAAAGAAATTAAACCAACTTTCCTTCCTTCTTCCTTCCTTCCTTCTTCCTTCCTTCCTTCCTTCCTTCCTTCCTTCCTTCCCTTTCTCCTTCCCTCCATTTCTTTCCTTCCTTTCTTTCTTTTTTTGTTGTGCGTTTGTTTGTTTTTCAAGACAGCGTTTCTCTGTGTAGCCCTGGATGTCCTGGAACTCTACAGACCAGGCTGGACTCAGTCTCAGAGATCTTCCTGCTGCTGTCTCCTGACTGCCAGGTTTCAAGTCGTATGGCACCACCTCCCAGCCGCGCCGTGTTTCAATCCCTTCTCCTTAGCAGCTTCAGGCCTGATGTCAAAGATATGCCTCACAGTACAGAATATAATTCTGTGGCTAAATGTGAAACCTCTGCCTTTATTTGAAGCAGGAAACAGAGCTGGAGAGGACCTTTGTGTCTTACGCACTCTAAACCCAAGTCAGTTATCAACGGGATTTTTTCCATTTCCTCTTTAAAAGTCCTTCCCTCTGCCTTCTTATTTTTGAAGGTGTTTATTGTTTTTACCCTTTGTCCTCTGCTTTCCAGGCCACAACCCAGCCGCGGCTCTTAGTTGCTTGGTAACTTCCTGCTTTAGACTATTGCTGGGTCAAGGCCCCCACGTCGTGCACACACTCATTTCTCTCCACGTTTGGTTTATTCCCAGCAAAACGCGTGCAAACAAATCCTCTGGGCCCCTGGGCTTTTCTCTCCGTTTCTTCTTCAAATATGAATCACCTAAGAACATTCACTCAGGACCAACTAACTGCACACCCAGGACTGCAAGCGTCACAGAGGACGCAAAAGCATGACCCCTGCCCTTAAGAAATTTATCCTACCCTAAAAGCTGGATTTAAAAGATTTCATAAAATGATAGCAGCATGCAAAGTCCTATTTATATTCAAAAGTGGCATGTTATCCGAGATACAGTGATTAGATTAGTTTTGTTTTGTTTTGTTTTTCGGTGCTAGAGGTCAAACCGAGAGCTCTTGCCATGTAGGCAGATGCTGGAGAACTGAGGCACACCCCATCCAGGCGCTCAAACGATAAACTACAGGGCTTTTCCTTTGCACACCACTTAATGGGAAAAAACAAGCTCTCTTTTGGATTAAGTCTACACATAGGCTATGATGGGAGAGACTGTTATAAGAAATTTGCTTGCCGGGCATTGGTGGCCCACTCAGGAGGCAGAGGCAGGTGGATCTCTGTGAGTTCAACGCCAGCCTGGTCTACAGAGCGAGTTCCAGGACAACCTCCAAAAAACAATACAGAGAAACCCTGTCTCGAAAACAAAAAACAAAAGACAAAAACAAAGAAAAGAAAATTGCTCCCTGAAGTTGACACAATTCACCTAGTTCAGTGAACATTCAAATGTGGTTCTGAAACCAAAATAAACAAATAATTGATCGATAATCTTGAACACAAAGATATGTCCTATTAATAGTACAGATAATTAGCTACAGCTGGCAACTGAAATGTCAACAGAAGGATAATTCACTTATATTCTTTTTTTTTCCCCTTGTTTGAGCGGTAGCAGTCCTGGACTCTGAGTTACCTAACTTTGAATGGAATGTTCACCATAAGGGGAGGAGAAGAGCACTGGGCTGGGAAGTGGGGTGTGAAGTGTCAAAAGCATGAACAGAGAAGCAAACAGGAGGTCTTAGGAGGTCTTGCCTGGAGGAGGAAGCCCCCAGTGCTCGCTCGTTACTAAGATCTAGCTTGCCATCCGAGAAGCCGTGAGCAGCCATTTCAGGCATCCAAAAGGAATTGAGAGCTGTCTTGATCAAAGTGAGTGGCAGGAGAAGACACTAGGATACAGCACACCTGGAACAAGATGATTAGGACCCCACTGCATGTGACCCCAGCTATATAGATCCAAAGGAAAGTCACAGAAGAGGGAAGTGACCATGGGTGGCATTAGGTGTGTGTAAGGGAGACGGCCCCGTCTGACTTCTACACCTTGATTTGAGACACCGAGGATGGCCCCTTTGCTGGAGAAGGAGAGCCAACCAACTCAAGCAATTGATAACTCTGTTTGCCCTGCCAGAGTATTCAGTTAAAGCTAAAATTGATAACTCTGTTTGCCCTGCCAGAGTATTCAGTTAAAGCTAAAATCCTGTGAAGGAAGAAAGGGGTATGGATTCCATAATCATCTGTTTCTTTGCTAACCCGCTTTGAGCAGCTATTCTTTGAAGGATAGTGTACATGATGGGGAAAAAAGATTGTGTGTGTGTGTGTGCACGCGCACATGTGCACGCTCATGCGTGTGTGAAGACAGACTAGTAACAATAGTAAAAATATAGGTTAAGCTAGAATTTATAACATGAATGATAAATGAATGATAATCAAATGAAAAATATTTGGGATGTTGCATGAATGTATACGCATATGTGTATTTTTTATATCTATGGATACATGTGTTTAAAAAAACCTAGTTCTGAGTGGGTGAATTATAAGTAATAATTCTTTTCCTTATTTTCGGTTACCTTGTTGTCTTTTCCTTCATTTTTTTCTGCTTATCTAAATTTCTGATATTTTCTGTAAAACACATATTACTTGTGTAGGTTTTTAATTAGGGATACATTATCTTGGGTTCTTCATCAAATGAAAGATAGGAATAGAATTTTCAGGGTCAGAATTTAGAACAAGGGATGGCCTGAAAACAATGGTTTCATGATGAGGAAACCAAAACCCTGATAACTGTCCTTATGTAATTTCTTATGCTTCTAGAGTAGAGATTAAAATCTATGTCTAAAGTCTTTGTCAAAGAGAAGGATGGAGTTATGCTCATCTTCCAGAAGTTGACTGGACCAAAGCCATGTTCTTCACCCGTGGACATTTGTACTATCTGGGCTTAGTTTTTATTTTCACCACTGTAGGGCAGGGACATTAAGACTGCTACTATTTAACTAGTATGTAGAAATCAGACATGCTACTTAGCATAAAACAGCTCCAACAGCTAAGAATTGTCTACTCAAAATGCCAGCAGCAAGGAACTCTTGATACAGAGTGAGGGACATATTACTGAAATATTCTGGGCCAATGTCCGGGCAGAGCATATGACTTGAATTCTTTCATGTTATTTTCAAGTGACCCTGAAACTTGGGCATCAAACATTAAGAAGAGTGTCCAACACCACAGAGTCAGCTCCAGACCTAGGACCAAAAGGAAAGGCTTCTGAATCCATACGTGAGCTCAGAAACACGATGCAGTCTTGCTTGTGTGTAGACACGCATGGAGGAAGATGGCCGGAGAGCCACCTGAAGGTGTCAGCACCTTGCCAGCCCCCTTTCCCATCTGTACCCAGAAAGTTAGCGCCCCCACTAGAATGGAATGATAGAAGAAAAACGACTCCTGTGTCTTTGCTCTTCACTCTGCCCACTGTCTCATCTTTAGGGGAAATGTTTTGTTTCTAATGAGCACTGTCGTCCTCTGTTGGATTTGGGTGGAATGTGGATGAGTGTGCATACGGGTGCTGTTGTATTTCTGCTCTGTAATTCTTAGGGTCCTGGAAGAAGCAATGTAAGGGTGTTTGAGAATTAATACTTTCTAGCCTGACTTTGGCAAGCATCTAAGCAGGTATTTTCACAGTCCTCTTACCCAGGTTCCTAGATTTATCTTTCCTTCCAGATAAAGGATACTTGTCTGCGACATCCTAAAGCTGCTGCAGCCTCCTAGTTATTTTCACAGAAGGACACTCCATATCAAAACAAAAAAATTCATTGATTTTTGGGGAGCTGAGTTCCATGGGGCCTCGAAACCATTGATTCCCAGCTCTGTGGGTCTCATTGGCTTGCTGGTCAAGAGCTGAGTCCCCAGGAACCTGAGAGCAACCACGTGTGTCTGCTAAGGTGCCAGCATTCAGTCCCATCTTTGCTGCAAGCTGAGATTTTTGCAGTTTTGTCTTACCTGTTCTAATGGTCTTGAGGCAGACCTGAGACACACCACAAGGGCTTCTGTCCACCAGCTCTTTGCCATGCTTCCCACAGAGACATGAGATTGAGACGATTTATCCCAGTGTTGACATGTAAGAAAGAGCACCCCACCCTTTCTGTGCCTCCCCCGGGATCACCCAGGATTATTTTAAGCAGTAAAATGTCAACAGTAATAAATAAAATTGGGAAGGAAATTTGGATAAACCTATGCACAGGAAGAGACTTATTTTAGCCTTCGCTTCCTGTAGCTTTACTGTAAGAACGGAGTTTCTTTTCAAACCCAGACATGGCACTCACTCACAGAGAAGAAAAATTTGTTTGCACCATTTCTCCTGTTTGCAGAGACAAGCCAATTCATTATTTTTGTATATGCCATCTTTAAACACGAAGTTAAGCGTAAAGCCTACATATTTCCTCATTTATTCTTCTCACACCATCATATAGGTGTCATCTCCTTTTGTATTCCAGAAGGCTGGCGCTTAGAAAAGTCATGTGACTTTCCCCGGGAGCATATAGCTAGTAAATGGCAGGGTGGAGATTTGAACGTGGGTCCCTTTCAGTTCCTTCCCTTCTGTGTGAAAGTATCTTCCAGGCGTCTATGTTCAGCCTAAATTTCAATATTATTTTCTGTCAATGAGGTAGCATCATTTCACACATTAATTTACTCTTGTAGCATTGAGGTTGGTGGTGGAATGGAATGAATTCAAAGCAAATTAATCCTGAGAGAGAGGGTGGCCAACCTTCTATATACATTAGGTATCAACAGCATTGTCCCTGGGGCCCTGCTAAGGTATAGAGGTGGACTGTCCAGAGGACTGGATAGGAAGGGCACACATTTGCACAGATCAAATACATAATCACCCATTTTATAAATAGCCCCAGTCAGAAACAATGCCCCAAATTATGGTTTCAAAGTATGGTTACTTTACACACATGCACATACACACAGGGTGGGGTTCAGATGCTACCTAACACATCCTTAGGAATAGGTGTTTTGTTAATGCTTGGAGGATTGGACTTACCTCTAAAGGAATTTGAAGAGAAAGAATTCACTTCTAGAACAGTCATGGTGTTATGTTGGTTCCAAGAGTCAGAACACTGATTATTTATACGTCTTCAGGAAGCCAGGCCATTCCATCAGTAAAAGGCCATGGGGGCAGTGAGCAGTGGCTTTGGCCAACACAAGGAGCAGGATTCAGATGCTGGCCCCAGTCACCAGCCAGATGTAGAGACTGTACCAAGTTATCGTCTGCACTTGTAGTGGAAATGAAATCCCGGACCTCGGATGTGCCAAAAAAGCATTCTGCCACTTGAGGTACCCTCAGCACCTCCCATGTAGTTAACATCTATCTTCTTACTTACACTGCAAGTACTTTATAGACTGAGTCATATTCCCAGTTCCACATGCAATAATATAGTCTTAAGCCTAATCATTTCTCATTACCATGATCATTCTTGTTATTTTAAATAAGATTGGAGACATAGAAGCTATTTTGTTGAGAAGATTCCAGATTTGAAAGCAAACAGGTTCCTGGTTCAGATCTCACACACAGTGTCTAGTAACAGTATATGCACCTTGGGGTAAATCTGTAGTTTCTTTAACTTACAATAAGAAGCCGAAAATGTCTGCCTTGTAGGAAACCCTGCATATGTGATACCCAGTTTGTATGCAAAAAGATGCTCAGTAGATGTTCTTGTTGACTATTGTTTTCTCTTTACTTGTACATTATTTTTCAGGAAGCATAGATCCACTTCACTTGCCCATGAGTTGTGGCTTTTCTGTTTTAAGTACACACTGCTTGGGCCAAGTGTGTTGTTTCATGCCTGTAATCTCAGCACTTTGGGAGACTCCAGCAGGAGAGCCATGAACTCAAGGCCAGCCCAGATTACACAGAGATGGAGAGATGGTGTGTGTGTGTGTGTGTGTGTAGGGAATAAAAGTAGCACATCTCTTTGAGAATACAATAAGAATACAATAAGAGCTGCAGGGGGGAAAAATCAAAAAGTATGCATGCATTCCCCAAATAAATGTGGATGTAGTTAAGAAAGGCTTGCAGATCACAACTGTAGATTCCCTGGTTCAGGTCTAAGAGGGGGAAAAAACACATATGACAATTCTAATGTGATGGTTATTTGGTTTGTAGAAGTATTTATTGCCATACTCCTGTAGCAACCCTGCCAGCGTCATTAAAATCAGATCCCATTTACAGAAAGTCACTTTATTCAGAACATTTCAAGAACACATTTATTTCATTAACGGAGGCAAGCCTCTTTGAACACAACTTATTTATCAAATGCCTATTATGTGCCTCATAAGGTGGTGGGTGTGATGGGGACATTGAGGGCTTCGCATGTGGTCCCTGCCCTCCACGTTTTCCTTCTAATTGGAGAGTCAAGTGAACAGGCGGTGTGAGGTGTGTTAGTGCTATATGCTGATATAATCAAGTACTAAATTGTGTATGCTTGTGTGGGTGGGCGCGCAAGCCTCACACATCATTCTCTGACCTTGAATTGTACACAAATCATTAGCGTCAAACTGGAATTGCCAGCGGCTCCCCCACACCTCCCCCACCCCTCGTCTCTGCCTGGCCGACTTCCATCACAGTCTCTCGCTCTGTCTGAAGCACGGTTCAGAAAAGAGGGGTGAAATAATACAGTGACGAAGAGAGAAAAATCAATACCGGGGGGAAAAAAAGAGGTCACTGCGTGTCTGTGGTTAGTGCTGCAGATGGATTCCATGCTGGGCAGAGGCTGACCTGAAAGCACCCAGGCGCCGTGAAAACCTCTCTGGGGACACCCAGCAACTTCTCTTCCTTGTTTACCAGTTAACCGCTGGGTCTTGTCAGAGGCTGAATAGGAAGAGCAAGAAGAGACAGGCCACAGGACAGGGGCTAGAAATCCTGGCCTTGACTGTTCTGTCCTCACAGTGCAGAAGCCATAGTAATGTACTCAGCAGACATGCGGGAACCTTGCTGGGGGAGGGGCGGCATAAGACAGTCATGTCCCTAACTTTTATGGAAGCTAAAGCCATAGTGTGAATACCATATACCTTGTATTTAAACATTACCCATTGAGCTAAAACCCCACCAAGTAAAAGTTTGTTCAAGTTTGTCCTTGACAAGCATACCTTAAGAGAGCCAGCAGACAGGCAGCTTTGAATGTGAAATGCTTGCCTCCTGGGTGTGACCACAGAGCTTCCCTGGACTGCTCTGGCTCTATGCTCTGCCACAGAGGCCTCCCACACTGAGAGACACGCATACCTGCACCTCCTCGGTCCATCAAGAACACCGTCTCAATCTGGGCTGGCGATGCATATGTTACCAGTGCCAGAGGACAGGCCGCAGGGGGAAGACTTGGAAGTGGGTTTGGTGTATCCAGAGCACGGTCAGGAAGTGGGACAGAGTCTCCTACCTTGATCCTGCAGACTATAGGAGTAAGTATGACCAGAAAAGGGCCCAGTCAATCAAGGCTTCTAAAGCAGAGGCCGGACGGGGCCGCAGGGTCAGGCTCCTAGAAACACAGCTCAAGAAAGAATGGGAGATTGAGGCGCAGACTTCAGGAGTGCTCAGTTGAAGCTGGGGGAGGGTACGTGGAGAAAGGGAAGAAGATAAGGCCCCACCCCAGCTCTATGGAGGGTAGACCTCTTAATCTGTTTCTGTGCTTAGTTAAAGAATGAGGGAAAGATACTTTTACAGAGACCAGGAGGCTCTGTGAGTCAGCGGCAAGGTGTTTGAAGGCACAAGAATGGTGGCTTGGGAGCTAAAAGCAGGGAGGGCAGTAATGAAGCCCCCAAGGTCATCTGGTACCATCTTATTTTCCATCCTCCCCCTCCGGCTGGATGCTGCCCGCCCCCCACTCATTCACCAACAGACATTCCACCTGGCCACGCCCCCGAGAGAAGGACAAAAGGGAAGGTTAGTTTCAATTCTCCAAAGAGAAAAAACGGGAAGGATAACTTTGTAGAAAAGTGAAATTGGAACAGCTCGTCTGCAGTCTAGCCAAATGGAGAAAGATTGTTGCTGCTGCGTTTGAAGTTATGCTATTTGTAGAGCTCAAGAATAGGCACTTCCAGTCATGCCGAAATATACTGTGCAGAGCTGCAGAAAACCCTGATGGTAGTTCAACATTAGACTATGTCTCCATTTCACAAATTAGTGTGTTTTAGAAGCAAAAGCACGGAGTGATTTGCGAGGGATGAGAGGAGGACCAAGTCAAGCTTTGTGGCACAGATCTAGACCCAGAGTTCTCAGTTGTCCTAAAATCACCCTGCCCATGCTTAGCCTCATCTACTCTCAGCCAAGAAGTGAACTGCTTGAGATTCCTCCAGCTCCACACCCCCAGACGTGCCAGCGGCAGCAGGAGCAACAATGTAGACAGTTGGTTTTCAATGTTCAGGGACTGGTCGTTGAGCCCAGGTCCAGCCAACAGGCCAGCTCTGAGTAATCAGCTATTCTGAATGTAAGGCTCGGAGCGGGAGCTGGCACACCAGGGAGACGGTGAGTGAGCCTAATGGTGGCCTAGCTCATCTTTCAGGATCTGCTGCCTTGTTGGTCCCGTCAGGTCTGCACGGCGGCCGTCCACCTGGTCTGTATTATCCTCACATCCTAAGACCATCACTGGCACCCTGGTCCGTATTATCCTCACATCCTAAGACCATCACTGGCGCTTAGAGTTTGGTGTCCCGAGCCCCTGCTTTCCTTTTCCGTTATAGGCACACACAGACCTAACAACTACTCATTCATCCGTGTGGGCTGCACTGCAGACCGTCTCCTTTGCCAGATCTTGTCCCCTGGATAAAGACTCATTAAGGGACAGATCCACTCTCACCCAGCACATCTGGACACAGCCGGATCACATGTAGCCCTGTCCACAGGGGTAGAGAGCTACATGAGTTGGCATGTTGGTTTCTCAGTTCTCGTCTCCTCTCTCAGAGGAAAGAATTCACTCAAGAGACACAGACAGTTTAACCAGAAGTTTACCTAGTAAAGCAAAACATGCATTCAAATGAGAAACTGAAGAGGGCTGGCCCAGAACGAGGTCAGTGGCACGGTTCTGGGGATTTTTAAAGAAGTTTTCACAAATATTCATGTGGTAGATGGCATGTTCATGGGATGACTCGTTTGCGTTCCCAAATCTTAGCGGATGGAGTCTCCCTTTCAGAGCACCTCTCCAGGTGATGTTTTAGAAAAGCCCATGAGGATTGGAGAGTCAAAATCATAACACAAGTGAACTTGCAATGATGCCAGACTTTTTGATGCTGTAGACCCCTCATTAATACACGTGTGAGACGAATTTGGAAAGTGTCCTGGTGTCTTGGTTTCTATTATAGTGGAACCATCCCAATTGCTGCTTCAGTGATGTTTGGGCACAAGTGGCATTTTGATGGTGAGATGGCAGAGCTATGGAGGCCCAGCTGTAATTTCCCCCTGCTTATCCCCCGTCTAGAGACACGCTTCCCAGCCAGGCGGGCGAGAGGAAAGTAAGACGGGAGATAATTGTCAGAAGATGTGGAAACTGTCAAACTAGATGTCCAGAGCAATAGTGGATTTAGCGTAGGGGAGACAAGAGAGACATGAGGGACTTTTGTGCCTGACATGGTAGCTTCCAAACTTGCCTGCCCTATAGAATAATCTGGAATATTCGAAAATGTCAAAACCCAGGCCACACCCCAGCCCAATGAGCTCAAAGGTATCAATATCTTCCAAGCCCTCTGGTGATGATGCCTAAAAGAAACATTGGTCCAAACAGCCAATAAGTATCTAATTCTGTATTAGAATCAAGGCTTCTAGGAGAGAATTGAACACATTTATTTTAGTAAAAAGTAACTGTAGCAGAAGGAATGTCAAGTGGGCAGTATCTGGAGCCAGCATGGAACATGGGAAGGGACAACTGGATGTTGGGTCCTGACTGACAATCTTTTGGGACTTGCCCTTGGGTCACGGGAGAGAGCCACTTTGGTCAGCTCTTAAAGTCAAGTGATGAGTTTAGCCTGTAGGTTTTTCCTACTGCAATGGGGGAATTTATAGTGTCTTACTTTTTTCCACTGTTATAAAGCTTGTGATTCTGAGCACAGTAGCATTATGAGTGATGGGAGAGGAGTATTTTATAATTTTGAGTCTGAGACAAGGATGGAAAAACAAGGCTAAAAATAATGAAGATCTAAGATAATGCTTGAGGGAAGATAGCATCATATGCTAAGAGAGAGAAGAGTGAACCATTGTGGAAATGCAACTTTGGGAAGGGTCCAGGCGAGAAAAGAGCAAATGGGCTGAGGGGGTGTAGAGTTCTTACTTAGCATTCTTACAGTCCGGATTTCAGCCCCTCTCTGTACAAAGCAAGTATGGTGGTACATGCCTGAAATCTCAGCACTCAGGAGGTAGAGGCAGGACAATCAGAAGTTTGGAGACACTCTCAGATACCTGTTGAGTTCACGGCCATCTTGGGACACAGCCCTGTCTCAGAAAAGGGTTTTGTTTGTTTGTTTGTTTTGTTTTTAAGGTTTTGGTTTTGTTTTTTAGAGAGCAAACGGAGGACAAGAGACAAGAATGAAGTTTTCTGGGGGGAATGAGACAGCTAGGCAGGAGTGATGTGGTAGCCATCCTGACCTGGTTGTGACCACCAGGAAATACAACAGAGAAGTCAAGAGTCAAGGCTGGAGATGGGGCGTGTGTTGTGTTGTGGTTGATCTCATAGTTTATTTGGGCAGTCTAATATGCATATTACCTTGTTTGTGTTTGTGTGGGCATGAGGGTGTGTGTCCATCCTTAGGTCTATGTCCATGGCTCGTGTTCAAGAGTGAGGAGTAGCCCACCCCAGATTTCCTTTGCTTTGCTCTTGTTTCTTGATGGCTGCCCTGGAGTGAGCCCTTCATCCTCAAAAGCTTCGTTACAGGTCCTTCTTTCCATCTTAAGTGTGCCTCATTTTCTGGGTTTCTCCATGCCCGGTTAGTTCTCCGGTCTGGAAGGTGTTACCTCCTGGGTGTGTTCAGTGTCGCTGACGCGTGGGGAGCACAGTGCCTAGGAGAGGAAGGCACCTGTGAGCACTGTGCAGAGCATCTGCGTAGGCTGCTCACCCAGGACCTCAAAGTGGCAGGTGGCACGGGTGCCACCTGAGACCTTCCCATCTCAGAACACGGCACTCTTGCAGTGGTTTTTATTGCACATATGACTTGCATGGGGTCTAAAGAAGTGTGCACTCAGCCAACTGACACCGAGTGCCTTTTTAAGCTGAAATCTTGAAATTTGACCAATCACAATCATTTCCTTTGGTATTACAACAACAACAGAAACGTCAAAAATCATCAGGCAGGCCAGCCATAGTAATACTCTGGCAAGTATTTGTATTTATTGCAGGTATTGAGTTATAAGGGCACATTTATTAGTCGGGCATGACATGAGACTGAAAGGAATTAATCCAGTTTACTGATGGGGGAAACAGATCTAAAACATACTCATAATTTGGAACTGACCAAAACCAAGTGTTTCAGGATCAGTGTAAGGCTCAGCCCTGAAATCAGCGTATCAAGGTGCTGCACAGTGTATTCATGCAGGAGATGCTGCAGGTACTGTGTTCAGCCTGGTGGAAACATGCAGTAAGCCTCACTGGGATGCCCGCGCCACCCGTTAGTAAAGGGCTGTAAGAACCAGACTGAGCTGAGAGGAAAGTAACTGGCGAAGTTGAAAAACTTAAGATCACGTGATGAAAGGTTAAAGGAATTGAGTGTATTTTGCCTGGAGTTGCAAAGACTGCTAATGCATAATAGCATTTTCTAATATGAAAGATTCTCGTATCGGAGATGGGTTAGATTTATTTTCTACCCGGGGGCCAAAGGTAGATCCTTCAGAAAGACAAATTTGGGCTCTGTCTCAGGAAGGATGAGCTAATATTCACAGCTGCTCAGGGGTGGTAGCAACCTGTTCAGGAGGAAATGAGGACCTTGTCACCAGAGGTCCACAGGCTGGATGGCCACTTGATGAATTGATGGGTGGCCTCCATATCCCCTAATGTCCAATCTCAGCAATTCTGTAATTGTGAAGACTCGTGTGGCTGACTACTAGATGAGACAATGAGTAAGAAAACTTGCCATCCGTGTACCCTTTATGCGACTGCAGGTGTGTGTGTTCAGACCCGTGGTCATGTGTGCGAGGTCAGAGGTTAGTCTTAGATGTCACTATTCACCGTGATTTCTTCTGAGCAGTCTCTTTTGCCTGGGATTTGCCAATTAGACCAGGCTGGCTGGACAGTAAGTACCAAGGGTCCACCTCCTCTCCATCGTCCTCGCCTTGGGATCACAGGGGTGCGATACCACACCTGACCTTCTATTCCCATGAATTATGCGGATGAGAGCTCAGATTCCTGTTCTTGAGCTGACAGAGGTCTCCCCAGCCCTGTGTCGATTTCTTAATTACCAACGTGAGACTCTTTTGTTGTTGTTGTTTTTCCAAGACAGGCTTCCTCTGCATAGCTTTGGAGCCTGCCCTGGAACTTACACTGTAACCCTGGCTATCCTGGCACTTTGTAGACCAACCTGGCCTCTAACTCACAGAGATCCACCTGCCTCTGCCTCCCAAGTGCTAGGATTAAAGGCGTGTACCTCCATTGCCCGGCCCAACAAAAGACTGTTATGGGAAGTCGTTCCATTCGGGCTCATGGGGGCAGGACGTGGGGACTTCCCCATCATGTGCAGGGGTAAGCATTCCTTCATTGCCTGTCTCCTGGCTTTGCAGGTGTTGGAAGTCAGGAGCACAAACTGAGACACCCCCCCCCATCTTTTCTGGATGCCCACAGCCCAGGGAATCACAGCTCTCCTGCCTGTCTTCATGAATCTCCTTTAAATGTCCGCCTGCCTCTGCCCTCAATGAGCCACCTGCAGAGACAAAGCTGCCTTCCCACCCTCTTTCTTTTCGGATGTCACTGGTGTCTGCGGTGCCCATTTGCTTCAGGTCCCTTGGACTGTCCTTCTCTGTGCTAACTAACCCTCCCCTTTGATGTTGTGTTTCTGTTCCCCTTTGGTGTTTTTCATCGGCTTTCCCCCTACGAGAACTTAAAATTCAGAACTACATCAACCCTTAGAAAGAAGTTGATTTTCCTCATCTTTGTGTGTCAGATTTATTGTTGCCTTAAGCATACGTTAATGTTACAGAACAACGTCGTTCAGATACGGTCTGTTAGTCATGGCCTCTTAAGAGTTACAGATTATATTCCTCAATAATAGCAAAGGTTATGATGGTTGGTGTACTACCTTTGGGTGGGTGAGATGGGGTGCCAGAGAGCCCCAGTGCTCCCCAGGATGTGAAAGGGAAAGGTGCAGGCCTTGCATGGCTTCTGTGTCACTCAGCCCGCCCGCTTTGCAGCCCCACAGGACTTGGGCAGGTGGCTTTGAGTCGACCTCGTTCCCTATGCACCAGGGTGAAGCCATTCATTCATTCCCTTGCTCCTCACCGGCAGTGGACTGCGCAGCCCTGCTCACTCTGTCCTCCCAGAAGGACTCCAAGCTGGTGGAGAGCCACGGTCCACCCCGGCTTCCGGCATTGCAGATCCTTACAGGTATCTTTTCGCCATCAGGGTGCACCTTCCCTCGTGTCCTCGTCTCTTCGCCCATTTGAGTATGAGCTTCACATGTGGGCAAAGCCTTCGTGGCCTCTCTGCCTCAGATCAGCCTCCGACTGGACCAGCGGGCTTCCAGTTTGCGGTGCAGGGTTCCAGTTTGCTGAGCGCAGGCTTCCAGTTTGCGGCGCCCGCTTTGTCCTGCATTCGCCTGGCCTGCTTCGTCTGCTCTTTTCTTTTCTGCCTATCACACGTGTACTGAGCTCCTATCTGGCAAGGCATGGGGCTGCCCCGAAGCAGAAGCATGGAGGCAGTGTAGCGTGAACCGATCCTGAAAGAGGCCTGCGCCCGTGGAGTTCCACAGCACACAGCCCGGCAGAGACAGGGCATGGCCACGCCCTCAGGAGGAGTCTAAACAGCCCTACAGGGTGACTCAGAGTTTCCTGAGCCTGCATTTGGGATATAACCATTTTTTATAAGGATCTTATATGAAGGAACCTATAATTATTTTTCTCATTATGAGTTTATTTTGTATTCCTATGGCCTCATAAAATTTTTTACTGCCAGATGAAAATTAAAACTAGTAATTCCTTCTCCACCCGACCTGAGCTAGTCTCCCTGAATGACAGAAGCCGTGGAGGAGCGGGATAAAGAGGAGACGCTGTGCACAAACACCTTATAAAGACACAACACTTTGTCTTGTTTTGATTATTTTTCCCTCTTTGTTAAATCTCCGGTGCTTCAAAAAAAAAAAAAATCAGTGGCTGCTATGGCGGCGGATGTGTGCCCAGGCTGAGTGAAGAGGGGCCTTTTGGAAATGACTCTAACTGTAAAACATTCCTGAAGCCATTTTGCTGGGACAGATTTCTTTTCTCTAGTATCTGCACGGATAAACTTTTTGCTCTGACATCGTTTCATCTCTTTGCCTGAATTGTTTTTTTATCTTGAAGTAGCTTCATTCACCCAGACCTCCAGAGGTGTCAGGTCCTGAGATTTATTACCTACCAGCATGTGGCGTGGGATAAAGCTCATATTCAAAAGAAAGAGAACAGGATCACATAATATGCAACACCTGCTCCAGCCACACCCCACCCATCCCCAAGCAGCCCTTTTTGGAGACCTCAGACACTCAGCGTGCCCGTGTCTAGTGGGAAGGTCCCTGAGACACACAGCTACTGGCTCAGATCCGTTGATTTAAATTGAACGTAGATGGAGGTTAGTGATTAAGCAGGCCTGATTTCCCTTTCTTCTGGGCGAGAGCACATAGATGGCTTAGCAAATGTTAGAAGGCTGTGGATGGAGATTGAGAACTACGACCATATGTCCTAGGGTAAGTCTATGATTCCCTGCCTAGGTTGGAGCCAGCAACACAGCAGGATATCCTACCAGAATAACTTATGTGACAGCTGTCATCTAGATAAACCTTCATGTAACCCACGTCCCCACCAGCACATAGCACAAGAGTGACCTCGCTCTCTCAAGAGCACTCATGCTAAGTGGCATGGCACTGTGATCCCTTGTCACGAAAATCTCTTGACCTGGGGACTCTGGTTTGGCCTCTTCAGTTGCTACTCCTGAACCGGTAAGTTTGGACTTTTCCACGGAAATGTCTCTGACAGATATGGACCGTGGAAGACATGGTTTTGTATAATGCTGTTATTTAGCATCATTGATTCTGTAGGCCTGGGGGGGGTGCTCTGGGAGCACATCCTGTCTCTCACCATATGCCCTTCCCTAGAACACATGAACATGAGGGTTAGAGTAAGTTTGGGACATTTATTGTAATCAAGACTGAATGATGAAGTTTCTGATGCATACTTCTTCTAGTCGTTTGATCTGTGTGGATTTGAAGTAGCCCTGACTCCCGTCCGGCCTTCAGTTTGCTCACTGGGCATGAATTAGTAGCAACAGCACTGATAACTCTTGAGTGCAGACTCTATGTCAGACCCTGCACTAAAGCTGTGTGGACATCGCACTATATTCCCAAGCCAGAGATGGGTAGTGCTGTCCCTTCTCTGCTCAGCATCTTCTGATTTCCCACTGTGGTGTCTAAAGACAAGTGAGACAGCTTGCAAGGGTCATGTGACCTTCCCAGTTCTCCTCAGCTTACCTGACAGATGAATCGAGAAGGTGATCAGAAGCTTTCTGAGGGGTCTTTTGCGTTTTGGGGTTCAGCCTTTCACACTCTGTCGTCCGGGAGGGTCTCCCTAATTCTGAAGCATCCTTCTGACTTTGTCCCCATCACACCCAACAAACACACCCTCAGGACCCCAGCTCCTCAGCCTTCACACTGTTTGCTTGAGAAGATCAGGTGCGTCTGTCCCTTCCCTGGGCACAAGAGCGAATTCATTGTTTGATTTGTTGTTGCTGTTGTTGTTATGTGACGGGGAGCTGGGCACCGTCTGAACTCGATGGGACTTACTACAGAGTCAAAGTCTGTCCCTTGTATGTAGACTATAATCAGAAATGAGAAGCCATGGTTTCTTGGAATGTGGAGTTCTGTGCAATGTGCATTCCTGTTGACAACTAATTTCCCCATGTATTACTTCCTGTAAACAAGAAAATAAAAAGGAGAGTGGGGGAGAGAGCCACGTTGGTGATGTGCCTGCCGCTGTGCAAGCATGCAGCCCTGAGCTCTGATCCCCAAAACTCACCTAAAGTCAGGGTGTGGTTGCCCTTCTGTAACCCAGCACTGGATAACACAGAGACACGTGGGTCTCCAGAGCTTATGGGCCTGCTAATCTAGCCAGTCAGTGAGCACTGGCTTCGGTGAGAGACTGTGCCTCAAAAGATGGAGAGCAGTAATGGAAGTCACCCAAGGTGGACCCCCACCCCCCTCATGAACAAGCACACGCATGCACTACGTGTGTGTGCGCGCGCGCGCGCACACACACACACACACACACACACACACACACGCTTCCTCGGGCTAGTGGTGCTGTCTACGTCTTTCACATTCTGTTTTGTGGATACGGCAGTGGCGTAAGATGATTGGGAGAGGAGTCACAGAGTTTTCAGTGAGCTGCTTTATCCAAGGCGTAAAAAGCCTGATTGAATGATCGTCAGCACCAGATACATGTTCCAGAATGTTCCCTGTGGTTCCAAACTATGTGCTTCCTGATTCCTGGGTCGGTAACTATAAATCCGTGTTATCCTTGTGTGGTTCATCCAGCTGACAAAAACTAGTTGAGATTGCAGTCTTAGAAATGCTCACATTGGAATTAATAGCAAACCTCTAGGTACTTAGGGTCTTTGAACTCCTGGGCTTATTTTGGAGAGAAAGCATACACTTGGAAACTCCCGTGGTCTGCCCCTTTCAGGGTGGGGGTGGGGATGTGGCTTGGGTGGTGCAGAAATTGTCTAGAAAGCAGAAAGTCCTGAGTCTGGTCCCCAACACATTATAAACAAGGTGTTACAGTGTGTGCCTGTAGTCTCAACACTTGAGCGAGGAGGGGGATCTGCAGTTCAAGGTCACACTTTGATACATAGTAAATTCAAGGCTACCCTGGCTGCAGGAGACCTCCTCCAAAGAGTGGGGGAGGGGCAGGAGGAAAGGAAAAAAGAAAATTAACCTCTATAGTATGGAAAGTAAGTGTCCCCAAAGCCTGTTTGTAAAGACTTGGTCCCAGATCGATGTTTTGGGGAGATGTTGGGACTTTTAAGGGGTGGGACCTAGTGGGTGACTATTATCTCAAAGGCTACTGTGAGACCTCCTGCTGTGGGACCTGGCTGCCCACACGCTCTTTCACTTCCTGTCCTGACTCGAATGATTTTACTCTGTTGCTTACATGTATGTCCTCTGCCGTGTGCTGCCTCCCCTCAGCCACAGTCCTGTCATGGGCTGAAACCGTCTACAGCTGCGAGCAAACTCTGCCTCCCTGCTCTGTAAATTGGGTGTCCTAGGCGTTGGTTCCAGCAGTAAAAGCTCAGAGTGTGGAAAGGCAGCTCTGACAGCTCACTGCCTATCAGTGGCCGCTCAGCTACACGCCCAAGAGAGCGCCCAGGTGCGTTCCAAATAGAACTATCCTTTGGATAGCCAGCCACTCGTGGGCAGCCATGATTTTCATAGGAGAATGTCTTCCTACAGGCTACACTTCCTAGTGTTCCAATGTGGCCAGCCATATTCCCCTATGTGCTTTGTAAGGATGCCTCCCCAAGAAGCCACGTCCACAAAATCCATTCTCTGCTTTAGAGCCTCAGCCAATGCTCCCTCAGAAGCTCAGGCTTGTTTGGGCTTTGTTTTGGTTTGGTTTGCGGTGCTAAGGATTAAATGCAGCACTTAGTGCTACCAGGCACTCAGCCGCTGAGCCCTCCTGCATCCTCGAGATGTTTTTGTTTGTTATTTTTCATTTGTTTTGTTTTGTTTTTAAGATCAGGTCTTGCTATATAGCTGGTGTTGACCACAGACTCCTGAAGACCCTCCTGCTTCCACCTCCCAAGGGCTTGGATAATAGGCATGCCGTTGTGCCTGACTTCTCTTATTGCTAAGGATCAGTAGGGATTCGGCATTTGGGAAGAGGAAAAAAGCCTGAAGACATTCTGTATTCTTACACCATCCAGGGTTCAGCAGGAGGCTTACAGCAGGTGGGTGGAGGCTGAGTAATAACATCTGAGGGCAAACAAACCAGTTCATACACACATTTCTCCCACGGTCCTTTATTCTTCAAAAAAGTTCTTCTCCTCAAGTTTTCCTCAAAAGTTTCTCTCCAAAAGTTCTCTCTCAAAAAGCTCTCTTTAAAATTTCTCCTCAAAAGTTCTCTCTTAAAAATTTTCCCTCCAAAAGCTCTCTCTTAAAGTTCTCTTTAGAAGTTCTCCTTAAAAATTGTCTCCTAGATCCCACAAGGTTTCCAGTTTCTATACCCACAGACGAAATTAACAATTCTGTGACAACAGCGAAGATACCGGGGCATGCATATCTCTCCAAGTCAAGAAGGCAGATAAGGTCTTGACAAAAGCAGGGCGCCTCGTGTCTCAGAGGGGAGACATGGCTTGTAAAACTGATTAGAAGGGGACTCCTCAGCACTACATCAAAGAAAAAAAAATAAAGCTATGCAGTGTGAGACCCGGAGGCTGCTGCCCTTACCATGGTGCCCCGTGAGAAGGAATTTCCTTTCTTTGGAGCCCTTTTGAGAATATAAAGTACCCAGTATATATTTTATATATCAAGATTATACAGCCCAATTCATAACAGCAGATATTCTGGAGTCTCCATCAGAAGTTAATTCTGGTGGGTTGATACTTAGAATATTAATTGCTACTTCTGTAATAAATAATAAAGGCTCTCAGCATTACACCGTTTAGTGGTTTCTCTTCCTGTTCCTTTTCTTCCATACTTTTCTCTAAACTACAAGGTTCATAGTTTGGGGCGTTGACCACATAAAGTAGATCTTCAAAGCCAAAGTAAAATGCCCTTTCTTTGAAAAGTCTCAAAAATTTCAGAAAAAAAAGGTAGTCTAAATGGCACATCCAACCTCTGATGTCAAGCAAGTCGTGCCAGCCAACAGAGACCATGCATCAATAAATTCCACCCTCAAGAAGTCAGATTGCCACACTGAACCTAAAACACTCTCTCTTGACCCTGGTTCTTATACTTCTAAGAGCCCCAGGGAGAGATGGTAAGATCCAGAACCACTGAAACCTTCAGAGAGAAGGCACCCAGTGTCTGAAAAGAGAATAATTAGAGAAGGTACCAGGACCTAAGGTGTCAATGTAGTCATCGTTAAGACTCCAGAAATAGATTTATAAACTTGCCTTGACTTCTCAATTTTTGAAAAGAGGTCCTTAGGATATAGGTGATCTCCAGGGCCATCCATACCTCATGCTTTGGTAGAGTACTCTCTCTTTATCTCGGAAAATAATCCTCCTTCCACTCTAACAGAGGCCTGTATGCACCTCACAGGCTATGCTCTCAGGCACTGGGGAGGTGACTCAATTACTAAAGTGCCACACAGCCATACAAACTTGAGTGTAACGAGTCTTTCTCTGTCCCGCCAGTCATCTCCCAAATAATGGCACGGAGACTTCTTGTTAATTATGAAAGCTTGGTCTTTAGCTTAGGCTTGTCCCCAACTAACTCTTCTAACTTAAATTAACCTGCATCTGTCAATCTGCATTCTGTCATGTGGCTCAGTTCCCCCTATTCTGTACAATGTGTCTGACCTCTTCAGTGTCTCCCAGGCATCTAGATTCATCTCCTACTTCTTCTCTCTCTTCCCGGACATCCTGCGCATACCTCCTGCCTAGTTATTGACTGTTCAGCTCTTTATTAAACCAATCACAGCAACATATCTTCACACAGTGTGCAAACATCCCACGACACTTGAGTTTGGATACCTAGCACCCACGTGGAATCCTGACTCTAGGGATCGGATCTGTAACCCCAGCATTGAGGAGAGCAGAAAACAAAGCTCACTGGCCAGAAAGTCTAGCTTAATCAGTGAGCTCCAGGCTCAGAGAGAGAACCTGTCTCAGAACTAAGGTGTAGAGAAACTGATGACATCTGGCGTTAGCATTTAGTTTGTATTCTCTCTCCCTTCCTCCCTTTCCCCCTCCCTCCCCCTTCCCTCCCTGCCCCCCCCCACACACACACTTGAAGTTCTATTGTCATTAGTCCTTTTTGGGGCAAAGAGAACATGGAAGGTTGACGAGTGCCTTAGTACTAGATGTTGGAAACCCAGCTTAGCCCATCTTATGAACTAGTAGAAAGCCATGGCCAAGCCATTGGATGTATGATCCAAAGCAGGACGCCTTTGAGGATGTAAGGGGACCTTAACCAAAGGGTTCACCAGAACAACTACTGTATACCAAAAGGTCCTGACAAGTCAGAAATGACTTGAAGTTGTCTTGCAACTATTTTGCTATCATTTAAATGTTCATACAACTCTTTTACACAGAATTCTATAGAGCTTAGAGTTCATAAAATACCACTTTATTTTCTAATTTTTATTTGTGTTAATCTGGTTCCAGATATGGCATAACCAGCTAGGCACAAATTGAATTGAGGAAGGACATATGCAATGTCAATAGAATTTTCTATTAGACAAGTGAAAATCTTAAGCAGACTGAAGAGATGGTTAGCAATATCAATGTAATTTGCTTATAAATCAGATGTAAGTCATGGGATGTGTGCTTTATGAAACACGACCAAATATTATTGGAAATGGTAACAATTATAGAAAAAAATTATTCTTCTGAATTTCATATGATATTTCCAGGAAATACTCTGAAGCGCCAATTCGGAATTAAGGACTCTTGATGATATGGTGCCAATGTAACAAATGTTTCATTTGGGTTGACTAGTCGCTCAGGCTTGTGTAGTAGCAGGTGCGACAGCATTACAAGGCAAGCTGTTTCGCATTCAAGGTCTGAAGTTGTAGGTTCTTTTCTCCATCATTCCCATCTTTGCTTTGCTCCTTTTTACCTGGAGCACACACGTGATACAAGCTCAGCCCATACCCATGGTGTACCTAAGGGTCAGCTGTGGGGTCAGATCCTGTCTGATTTTCCCCATCTGTGTTAGAGAGGCTGAACCTTCCTGTCGGTGTATTTACCCTAATCCTTTTTTGCAGGGAATCCCAGGGACTGATCGTAGGGAAGCAGTTGATACTGTTTTCCTCTTAACCACTTAGTCACTGGTCTTGAACGCTCAACAGATAGCGCCGTTTTAGTGTGTGTGTAGCTTTGTTCTCTAGCGTATCTGCGTTGTTCTTTCCATTTCCAAACCCCCTTTCTGTGGTCAGGATGGCCATATATGCTGTTAACCATGAATCCATTTGAAAGTCAGGTGGTCTGAATACGCAGTCTAGAAAGAGCACTGGCCACAGTGTTTCCTGTAAGAATGGGGAAGAGCATTGCTGGAGGAGGTTGTGAAGGGGCCGTAGGAATTGCTAAGAAGGAAAGACGAGGGAAAAATGACAGACTAGAGGCTCCCCCTCAGTCTGCAACTTGGGTAATTTTTCTTACTTCTTTATAATCTGAACCACAAATAGTAACCAAAGAATAATTCTCTATAATATATTTTACAATATATATGTATTTTACATGTCCCCTTTCTAATTACTATATCCTCTATTGAATTCCTCCAAAAACTAATTGTCTCTTCTTGTCTTAAAGAAAAAATAAAAAACTCACTTGTAGTCTCAGAGCTAAAACTTAGATACAAGTTACTGTCTTTTCATAATAACTATAAATTGCCAGTACATATTTCCTAAGAATCTTTCAATTGGATCAGAATTTGATTATGACATTGTGATTTTGCTTAGCTTGGGATTTTTAATGAACTTTTTATTTTATTACAATGTGTTGTTTAGCAGAGGATTTTTTTAAGCAGATAAGTAAAAATACAAAAATTTAAATCACTGAAACCCACAGTACACTGAAGTTTGCTGGTACACTCAATGCTTTTTCTCAGTCGTTAAAAGGCCATTTGGGGTGCGGAGGGAGGCAGCAGTAGGAATGGATTCTTTCCATCTCTGCATTGTTGTATGTGCAGATGCATAGATCCCACACGCTAATGCTGCTGTATCTATATGATAGAATAATTTTTTAATGGCTGGAATATTAGGCCAGAAAAAAATATCTGACATATGCAGCTTCTGCCTGTGCTGTAACGGTGCCCTGGTGAGAAGCAGCCGTCGAGGCCGTCATATCCGTGTGCGCACACAGACAGCCATCCGTCATGAATATTTAAAATTCAATCATTAGGTGCAGCAGCAGCAGTGGCGGCGTGTTTGTTACAACTGATCAGCCACTAATGGTTTAAAAACTTAGAAATTGGGGCTTCCTTTGTCAGTTGAAGAGGATTATTCCAAGCCACTGAAGCTCCTTGTCGGAATGGAAAAGTGTATTAAAAGAAAAGGGATCGCCCACCCCAGGGTCACTTGCAATATATAATTTACTAACATTTATGCTTAAGAGGAAATTAGATCAAATGGATAAGATTAGAAAACCCGACCATACTCCCCTGCCCAGATCAACCACCCTATCAAATAAGCAAATAGACAGACTACCCCAAATTCTATTTCTCGAGTCCCATGCCAACAGGCTTCTGGATGATGAGGCCCCTTGCTTTGTGAGAGACCTTGCTGCCTAGTTACTCATTCCTCCAAGAAGAACTTAAGCTTTTCAACCGAATGTCTCACAGCAATGGAAGCATCAAAGACTGCCCCAGTCACTATGTAAACGCTGTATGCTGTATGCCTCCACCACTGTGAGTCTGGCCATCAGCAGCACGGCATGCCTGGAAGCATCTTTGAAGGCTACTCCTGTGTTTAATTGTTGTGTCCCCCCGTGCGATCATCTCCCAGCCCACTGCGTCTTAATCAGTTTCCGGCTCCCTAAATCACAGTTAAAAAGCTTGGTGTGCAGACTCAAAATCCTGTTCCAGGGCATAGCTCCCCGTGACCTGGAAATGCGATGTGAAATCTGCACTTGGGACTGTTTCGGGACCCACTGCAAACGGCTTCCATGATTTTACCAAGTAGGCTGAAGCAATGCATGAACTTGCCGCGAGCCCCTGGCCTCTGAGCCCTGCTCTTCGCAGCAGCCCGTACTGACCCAGAAGGGAAGAGCATCATGCGTTGTTTCTTTAATGTTGTTATTGCACACGCCCTGAATGATGGAGGAAAGAGAAAGGGAGGGGCCAGGATGAAGAACGATTTTGGAGTGGTGCGGTGTGTACCATTTGCAAGTCAGAAACGGCTCAATCCCATTATTCCGTCCCTGGCCCTGCCTTTTCATAGATGCAGAAAATGCTCAGTGGGAACTGTGAAAATCTCCTGGAATGCTGTGAAAAAGAGCGGAGCCAGCCAGTCTCATTACACCACTCCGGGGCGTCCCTACCCCCAGCCACTACACTCATCAAAGAGCTGAGTGGGGCATGGAAAACCCACCCAGGGTTCTCCCCCAAATGTCAGAATGAATCCTCTTGGTTTTCTAGATTACAGGATCTCTCGATAACGGTGAGCAGTAAGGATTTTCAGGTATGGAGGAGGCCAGGAACAAAGATGCAGGCGGCTGTGTTTTTCAGACGAACTGGGGCTGGACAGATGACTCAGGGTGAGAGCAGGACCTGAATTGGAATCCCCCGACTCCCACATAAAAGGCTGTACATGGCTGTGCATGCCTGGAGCCCCAGGGCTCCGGAAGAGGGAAGATAGATAGATTCCCCAGAACTTACTGGCCAGCCAGCCTGCCCAGAAAACCAAGCTTCCAGTCCTCTGAGAGATCCCGTCTCAAGGCAATAATAGGGATATCTCTAGAGGGAAATGCCTGCCATCCCGCTCTGCCTCTGCATGCACTCCTACAAGCATACACAAGTAAAATCGGAAAGGCTGCAGAGAGAAGCTCCATTTGCCACCAAAAGTCACAGAACCCAGTGCCTCTTTTTAAAATACACATTTAAATGGGAAATACCATTTAAATCTGTTTCTAGTACATCATTTCTTCCTTCAATTCCCTTACAGACAAAATAAATAATTAAAAAATAATAATTTTCTCTTTTTTAAAATTCAAATTAGAAACAAGTTTCTTTCACATGTCAATCCCAGTTCCCTCTCCCTCCCCTCCTCCCCTTCCCCCTATCTCAGCCCCTTTCTGCTCCCCAGGGAGGGTGAAACCTTCCATGGGGAAGTTCAAAGTCTGTCATATCATTTGGAGCAAGGCCTAGGCTCTTCCCCCGTGTGTCTAGGCTGTGAGAGTATCCCTTTATGTGGAATGGGCTCCCAAAGTCCATTTGTGTACTAGGGCTAAATACTGATCCACTACCAGAGGCCCCATAGACTGCCCAGGCCTCCTAACTGACAGCCACATTCATCGGGTCTGGGTCGGTCCTATGCTGGTTTCCCAGCTATCAGTCTGGGGTCCATGAGCTCCTCCTTACTCAGGTCAGCTGTTTCTGTGGGTTTCTCTATCCTGGTCTTGACCCCTTTGCTCATCACTCCTCTCTCTCTGCAACTGGATTCCAGAGTTCAGCTCAGTGATTAGCTGTGGGTGTCTGCTTCTGCTTCCATCAGCTACTGGATGAAGGCTCTAGGATGGTGTATAAGGCAGTCATCAATCTCATTATCAGAGAAGGCTATTTAAAGTATCCTCTCCACTATTGCTTGGATTGTTAGTTGGGGTCAACCTTGTAGATCTCTGGACATTTCCCTAAAGCCAGATTTCTCTTTAAACCTGTAATGGCTCCCTCTATTATGGTATCTCTTTTCTTGCTCTCCTCTATTCTTCCCCTGACTCAATCTTCCTGCTCCCCCCATGTCCTCTTCTCATCTCTTCTCTCCTTTTCTGTCTCCTAACTCCCTCTCCCCTCTACCCATGCTCCCAATTAGCTCAGGAGATCTTGTCCCTTTCCCCTTCGTCGGGGGAACATGTTTATCTCTCTTAGGGTGCTCCTTGTTTTCTAACTTCTCTGGTAGTGTGGATTGGAGGCTGGTAATCCTTTTCCCTATGTCTAAAATCCATATATAAGTAAGGACATACTATGTTTCTCTTTTTGTGACTGGGTTACCACACTCAGGATGGTTTCCTCTAGTTCCATCCATTTGCCTGCGATTCCATTGATTTTTTTTTCTGCTGAGTAGTACTCCGTTGTGTAAATGTACCACATTTTCTTCATTCATTCTTAAGTTGAGGGGTATTAAGGTCGCTTCCAGGTTCTGGCTATTACAAATAATGCTGCTATGAACATGATTGAGCAGATGTCCTTGTTGTACGAATGTGCATCTTTCGGGTATATGCCTAAGAATTGCTGGATCTTGTGGTAGACTGATTCCCATTTTCCTGAGGAATCTCCATACTGATTTCCAAAGTGGCTGTACAAGTTTTCATTCCCACCAGCAGTGGAGGAGTGTTTCCCTTTCTCCACATCCTCTCCAGCATAAACTGCCATTGGTGTTTTTGATTTTAGCCGTTCTGACAGCAGTAATAAGGTATCTCAGCATTGTTTTGATTTTCATTTCCCTGATGACTAAGGATGTTGAATGCTTTCTTAAGTGTCTTTCAGCCATTTTAGAATAGAGAATTCTTATTTAGTTATGTACCACACTTTTTAATTGGATTATTTGGTGTTTTGGTGGCTAGCTTCTTGAGTTCTTCATATATTTTGGAAATCAGCCCTCTGTCATATGTGGGGTTGGTGAAGATCTTTTCCCATTCTGTGGGATGCCGTTTTGTCTTGTTAACTGTGTCCTTTGCCTTACAGAAGCTTCTCAGTTTCAGGAGGTCCCATTTATTAATTGTAGATCTCAGTGCCTATCCAGGAAGGGGTCTCCTGTACCAAGTCATTCAAGGGTAACTCCCACTTTCTCTTCTAAGAGACTCGGCGTGGATGGAATTATCTTAAGGTCTTTGATCCATTTGGACTTAAATTTTGTGCACGGCGATAGATATGGATCTATCTGCATCCAGTTATGCCAACACCATTTGTGGAAGATGCTTTCTTTTTTCTATTGCATAATTTTAGATTCTTTGTCAAAATCAGGTGTTCATAGGTGTATGAGTTAATATCAGGGTTGTCAATTCAATTCCATTGGTCTACCTGTCTATTTTTGTGCCAATACCAAACTGTTTTCATTACTATAGCTCTACAATAGAGCTTGAAGTCAGGGATGTTGATGTCTCTAGATGTTCCTTTATTGCACGGGGTTACTTTGGCTATCCTGGGTTTTTTATTTGTTTGTTTGTTTGTTTGTTTTTCCATATAAAGTTCAGTATTGTTCTTCCAAGGTCTGTGAGGGATTGTGCTGGGATTTTGATGGGGATTGTATTGAATCTGTGGATTGATTTTGGTAAGATTGCCATGTTTACTATGTTGATCCTACCTATCCAAGATCATGGGAGATCTTAACATTTTCTGGTATCTTCTTTAATTCCTTTCTTTAAAGACTCAAAGTTCTTGCTATACAGGTCTTTCACTTGTTTGGTTAGTGTTACCCCAAGATATTTTATGTTGTTTGTGGCTATAGTAAAGGGTGATATTTCTCTGATTTCTTTCTCAGCAAATTTATTGTCTGTATATAGTAGGGATACTGGAGTTTTTCTTGAGATGATCTTGTATCTGCCACTTTGCTGAAGGCATTTATCAGCTGTAGGAGTTCCCTGGTAGAGTTTTTCAGGTCACTTATGTAAACTATCATATTGTCTGCAAATAGTGAAAGTTTGACTTCTTCCTTTCCTATATCCCCTTGATCTCCTTTTGTTGTCTTATTGCTCTGGCTAGAACTTCAAGTACAATATTGAAGAGATATGGAGAGAGTGGACAGCCTTGTCTTGTTCCTAACTTTAGAGGAATTGCGTTGAGTTTCTCTCCATTTAGTTTGATGTTGGCTGTTGGTTTACTGTATATTGCTTTTATTATGTTTAGGTATGTTCCTATTATGCTGGATCTCTCCAAGACCTTTGTCATGAAGGGGTGTTGGATTTTGTCAAAGCACTTTTCAGCATCTAGTGAGATGATCATGTGTTTTTTCTTTTTCCATTTGTTTGTATGGTGGACTACATTGATAGATTTTCATATGTTGAACCATTCCTGCATCCCTGGGATGAAGCCTACTTGATCATGGTGGATGATTTCTCTGATTTGTTCTCAGATTCAATTTGCCAGTATTTTATTGAGTAGTTTTGCATCATTGTTCATGAGGGATATTGATCTGTAGTTCTCTTCCTTAGTTGTGTTTTTGGTACCAAGGTAGTTGTAGCCTCATAAAAAGAGTTTAGCAATGAACCTTCTGCTTGTATTGTATGGAACCATCTGAGGAGTGTTGGTATTGTCTCTTCTTTGAATTTCTGGAAGAAATCTGCACTGAAACCCTGGACATTCCATCCAAACACAAAAGAATTTACCTTCTTCTGAGCACCGCATGGAACCTTCTCTAAAATCGACCACATACTTGGCAACATAGCAAACCTGAAGAGATACAAAGAAAATTGGAATAACCCCTTGTATCTTATCAGACCACCATGCTTTAAAGTTAGAATTCAACAACAACACAAATTGCAGAAACCTTACAAACTCATGGAAATTGAACAGTGCTCTATTCTTGGGTCAAGGAAGAAATAAATTTAAAACTTCCTAGAATTCAATGAAAATGAAAACACACCATACCCAAACTTATAGAACACTTTGAAAGCAGTAATAAGAGGAAAGTTCATAGCAGTAAGTTCCCACATGAAGAAACTGGAAAATAGTCACACTAGAGAATTAATAGCACAACTGAAAGCTCTAGAACAAAAAGAAGCAAACTCACCCCAAGGAGTAGATGCTAGGAAATAATCATATTGAGGGCTGAAATCAATAAAGTAGAAACAAAGAAAACAATACAAAGAATCAATGTAACAAAGAGGTGGTTCTTGGAGAGAATCAACAAGATAACAAACCTTTATCAAACTAACCAAAAGGCAGAGAGAGAACGTGCAAATTAACAAAAACAGAAATGAAAAGGGAGACATAACAACGGACACTGAGGAAATCCAGAGAATCTTCAGATCATACTTTGAAAACCTGTACTCCACAAAATTTGAAAATTTAAAGGAAATGGACAATTTTCTGGATAGATACCAGTTACCAAAATTAAATCAATAACAGATAAGCAATTTAAACAGACCTATAACCCCTAATGAAATAGAAGCAGTGATCAAAAGTCTCCCAGCCAAAAAAAAAAAAAACTGAAATATTCATTTGGTGAGATTCTGGTAGGTTAGCTAAAACCACCAGAATGTTTAGTTTGGTGAGAGAGTCTGGCAGGTCAACTGAAAACACCATGTTGCACCGGCTTATTACAATCCCGGATGTTGTCGGCAAGGCTCCTGGCAACATGTAGGGAGGGAACTTAAGGCACCAGATGATCAAGCAGGCTGCACCAATAGTCTTTAGAATGGAAGGAAACACATCTCTATCAAGCTCTTTAAATAACTGTGAGAAAGTGCTTGGAGCATTTTGAGATCTGTGACGTCTCTGATGATAGAGATGTTGGGGTTTCCTTACACCCTAAAAAGTGCCTTCTAGATGGAGGGGTTAAAAAGCAACACTGCCCTACCAAACCTGCCTCTGCCTCATGATTTACTTAACCAGCTGTACTTTTACAAGTGCACAGATTCAATCTGTCGAGCAAATACAAATCATTTTGGAAATGTGTATTTATTCCGTTTGTATCTCAGAATTAGCATAATGTGTGGCATAAGGAGATGGGGTTATTTGCAAAACTAGTATCTACCACCCCCATAGATTTTTACAAAAGAAGAAAAATCTAGCCCTAGCCAGGCGGTGGTGGCACACACCTTTAATCCCAGCACTCTGGAAGCAGAGGCAGGGAGATCTTTGAGTACTAGTTCTGCCTGATGTACAGAGTGAGTTCCAGAACAGCCAACGTTACACACACACACACACACACACACACACACACACACACACACCTTGTCGAACAAAAAGCCAAGAAATGCAGTCCTGGAAAATGCTGTGAGAAGAGCCTGGTTGAAATCCAGAACCCTGAGTAGATAATGACTCATGCCATTGTCTTCCTGCTTCACCTTGGTCCCAAGCCAGCCTAACTCCAGATAGTGTCTGTTATGAGATCTCTACACAGTCATGAGAAGTGGACAAGTATGATTTCCTTGCGCTAAACTTTTCTACCTTTGGCTTCTGAGTGTCTCTGTCAATGTGACCTTATTCAGACACCCTGACTTTGGGTAAAAATTGCTTCTTTTGTTTTCATTCGTGTGTGTGTGTGTGTGTGTGTGTGTGTGTGTGTGTGTGTGTGTGTGTTGGGAGGCATGTGTGCTCATGAGTGTGCAGGTGTATATATGTAGAGGCAGAGAAGAACACTGAGTGTCATTCTGCCACTTTATTCCCTTGAGTCAGTCTCTCACTAAGCTGGTGACCAGCAAACCCCAAAGATTCTCCCGTCTCGGCTCCACAAGCGCCGTCCTCCCAATGTGGGTCCTCCTTCTTACTCAGCAAGTGCTCTTTATGCCCTGGGACATCTCTCTAGCCCCTACTTTATTCTTATTTTTAAACATTTGTTTTTATTTTATGTGTATGGGTGTTACGCCTGCATGGCAAGCACTATCTCCCCAATGTCCCTACCTTTTTTTGAGGGTCTTGTATGTGCCCCAAGCTGGCCACACATTTGTGATGCTCCTGCTTTAGCCTCTTGCATTGGTGAACTTTCCAGCCCTGTTTCCATCACGGCGCTGGGACCCCCGCTCTGTACCCTGGTACAGCCGCGTGCCTGTTTCCGTCTCCCTGTCACCATCCTCTCTTCTCAAATCCTTTGGTATGCCCACTCTATAGGACAATGTGCCAGTTATGATTCCCCACACACATTCTACCCTCGATATCTGCACTCCAGATTAGATTCTGTCTAAGTAATTTGCAGAGCCATTAGGCTTGAGTAACTATTTGACTGCAGAGTCAAGGCCCATTATCTCTCTCCACAAGGAAAAAAGTCTCCAGGAGAAAAACTCACTGATGGCATGAAGCCGGAGTGGGGGGTGATCAGTGTGAGGCAGACTAGACCTCAGCCAATGATGAGCCTTTGCTTAGCCCGCTGGTCTCCAAGCAGTGGCCCTCTCCCTCCCTCCCTCCCTCCCGTCTAGTTTAGTCCTGTGTCGTTCCGTTATTGACGAATAACACATTTGGGATTTTGCCACCATTCCTTTGTCTAACCCACACTATCAATACCAGCCCCTTAACCATATGTGGTTGTGATGTTTTGTCTGAGAAGGAGTCACTGTGTAGACGATTAAGAGCAGTGCACACTGGACTCAGTTGGTAGAATGTTTGACCGTACATGGACCTGAGTGTGATCCTCAGAATCACCTTTTTTAAAAAAGTAGCAGCCATGTGACACATACTTGTTGTACCGGTGCAGAGATAAGCAAGTCCTTCGGACTGGCTGCCAAACCCATCTACTTGTTGAATTCCAGGTCAATCAAAGGCTGTATCTGGGAGAGGGGGTGCAGTGTAGCATGGACACCAACACATGTGTTGCTTGTAGACATGGCGAGACTAAGATTCTGGTCCCCGCTAGAACTGGAGCTTCTAGTCCTTCTAGAAGCAGTGGAAGAGCAGCTGCAGACTCCCACTCTAATCTCATCCCTCATATTAGTTGTGAATTTGATAAATGCCATCCTGAAGAGCAATTGATTTATTAATTAGCTGATTCGGAATGTTCTTAGTACTCATTTGGGATATGGAGTCATTATAATTTAAAAATGTCAACGCAGAACACCAGAAGAGGAAATGGCTCCTCCCAGGGGTCCCGTGGGCAAAGCTTTTCCCTTTGGTGGGTGGCGCTTTTCTCCATGACTGTGATGCCACCCACAGGACATTGCTTCATTCAGCTCAGGAGATGAAGCAATAATGCCTGTTGTTTTTAAACAAAAGCTGGACTACAGATCTGGACAGGACCAGGCCAAGCAGGGCAGTGATAATTTGCCTGCTAACTTAGACCCAGTAGATAGTTCACGACAAGTCTCAAAAGAATGAAGGTGCCTCAGCTTAGAACTGACTTCTACGACTTGCTTGAACTGTGTATAATTAGCTGTCTCTGTGAATAGGTAGTCTATAAACTTCCAGCAAATGACTTGTGAGCTGAGAAGATTACAAAATGGGCTGGATGAAATTATCCTGAATTTTAATCGGGTTTGAGGTCTTATTTCTGCAATTGTTCAGATGCGTGGATAATTAGGAGCTGATGGCTGTATAATTTGGCATTTTAGTTCATAATTCTTGAATTGAATTTTATGGTGAGTGAAATTATTGCGTGGTGAATTCTGTGTGTGTACCTGTATGTGCAGAAGCTTACAGAGGTCGAAGGTCAAATCCAGGTGTCATTCCTCGGGGGCTGTCGACCTCGTTTTTTCCAGGAGTCTCTCACAGGTCACTAATTTGGCAGGTCTGACTGACCAGTGCGCCCCAGAGATCCTTCTGTCTCTGTACCTCAAATACTAGGAAGCGCCACTGAGCCTCCTTTTTCTTTATCATTATGTGAATGCTAGGGGTTGAACTTGCCCTTGTGTGGCAAGCGTTTTACAAACGGGGCCACCTCAGCAGCCCAGGTGAGTTGTGAAATGTGAGCTATATCCCCAGAGAGGAAACATGTCCTCATTGCATACTCATCTTTGGCAGAAGACTGATGGAATGTTCTTTCTGTTGCTGACTGAGCTGGACAGTAGGCTAGGGCATGGGGCAGGGAGGGAGGAGGCAATAATCCAGGCTGCAGAGCTTGGTTGGGACGGGGGCAGTTATCAGTAATGGTAGGTTTAATCCTTCCTACCTTCCCTTCAGAGGGAAAGAAACTTAAAGGGAGAATTGGCAGCTAATAGACAGAGACTCGCTTGTTTGGCACGTTGAAACTTCACAAATGGGCCTGGAACATAGGGTTCCTGAGAGTTTCCTACATGCCCAGCAGCTGAAGAAAGCCTCTCCAGTCACCCAAGCCACTAAATCCTCTGACTGAGCAGGTTAGACTCAGATGAGCATGGACGTCAGATAGGTCCTGGTCCATTGAATAAGCTCATGAGTCTCCTTAGCGCTCTCTCTCTCTCTCTCTCTCTCTCTCTCTCTCTCTCTCTCTCTCTCTCTCTCTCTCTCTCTCTCTGTGTGTGTGTGTGTGTGTGTGTGTGTGTGTGTGTGTGTGTAAACTACCTGCTTCCTAGGATAATGCATGGGGGAGTGGGTAATTCAGGAAACTTGGGCTCTCGTTCCTTTTTTCCATACGTGATACATGCTAACCTCCCTCATGTGCAGTTTCCCCGTGTGTAAAACAGCCGTGCTCATGTCAACACATGTTCATCAGCGTGCCACTCACCATTCTTCCATAGCTAGTGCTTTAGCATAAAGAAAGCAACACTTTTCCCTCGTCAACGCCCCCTTCTTTGTGACAGCTCTCAAATCTTTGAAAGAACTTCAGCCAGTACAGTACCCTGGTGCACATGCCAGGCTCCTCCCCATGCAGGCTCGTCCTGCGACACCACTGCCTCCATGTTGGAAGCCCATGTCCGTCTCCCGGGGGTTGCCTTGTCTGCAGGTACTGCCCTGAGCCCACAGTGAACTCTGAACCTTGCATTGATCTTGTGTCCATCTGCCTCCCTTCTGATATCAGGAAGAATGGCGGTTGCTGGCCCTGGCCTTGGTCCTGGACAAATAAATGTGTTTGTCAAAGCCCTTTCCTGACACAGCTTGTCTTAGCCCAGGTGGTACCGTGGAGGGTAATTAGTTCTCTTTATTGGAGGGGACATCGGATGCTCTGCTGTGATCACCAGTGGACACATGCAGAAAGACCCTGCAGATGCAGCTGTTACTCGCCTTTTCATGATGCTAATGGGCAGCCTGGAAAAAAAATGAACTTCCTGCCACGGGCACCGAGCAACACCTGTCAAACAAAAGCATTGTTTTGTTTTTGGTTTTTCTCGCCGTTGATAAGTGTGACTTATGGAGGCCAGCGACAGGATGCTCGTTTTTATCTGCTAAGTGCACGGTGCTTGTAAAAATAAATAAATAAATAAATAACCAGCAGTGGCCTTGTTACCACTTGACATGACACTGGGTTTAGCTGTTTACACTAGCATGCTGCTGCACCCTTTTAGAATGACAGCCGGGGTCAGAATCATTAGAGAGCGCCGTGCAGGAGAGAGGCAGCATCTGGTGAGAAACGTTCTGCTCCCTCTCTGCCCCTCTCCGGAAGCAGCAAGACTCAGAGCGCACATCCTGGGCTGGGTGACTTCCCATCCTTTTCTTTGTTAGATTGCTGGAGAGCCCTGTTTCTTCTTTGACCCTAGGTGGAGAAGATGAGGGAGAAAAACAGACCTGGGCAGAGCATTCACCCCAGTAATGAAGACTGAGAAGGCTGGGACCTGCTGTGTGTTGCTTTTCTCCAAGCTGACATGTGGCTCTTTGTTGCCTACAGGGCTGCAGGGAGGGAGCTAGCACAGCACGCGTCTTTCTTGCAATGGCAGCCAGGCTGAGGAGCAGAAGTAAACTGGGTGGAACTTTATAATTAGTCCTCTATCTCCTCCTCCCTCCTCCCTGTTTTATGAAGAGTGTCTTCACAATTTTGGTGAGCAGACTTTCCTCCATCATGCTTGAAGCCTCGTATCATTTGTGTCTAGTGTTATTTAGGAAATTGAAGGTGCTCACCCAGAAACCTTGGCCCATTTTAAGATCACTGTCACTGGTTGCGGATATCCTAGAGCAGCTTGGGTGTTTTGCAGAAAGAGCCAATGTGCAGGCTTCCCTCTGAGTCTGTGAATGGCGGGTGACTCTGCATGTATGGATGTACATGCTGAAGTATGCATGGGGCATATGAAAAGCTATTTCTGAGCTCTTATTTGGATGTTGCAGGAAGGCACGCAGTAGGCAAACAGAGCGAGCATCTTCCATAAGCTCAGGAGCCCTGGATCCATCATAGTCTCTGATAATTTCATGCCTTGCCTCAGTGTCCTAACCTGACAGGTCACAGAAGGGCCTTTCCTTCCACCTGTACTTTCTGTAAGGGTGTCACCATCGGGGTAAGCAACTGGAATAAGCGATGCACACATTTTAAATTGCACTTTTCTTTTAAAGCTCACAAATACATTTGAGAGGCAGGGGCAGAAGAACCATCACAAATCATGCTGGACCACATAAGGAATACCACATGGCAGAGCCATGTCAAACAACAGCAGCAGCAGAAACCATGCATCTTGTGGTTCTTATGCTCTCAAGGACTAGGTCGCGTGGTTTAAAAGTAGCCTCTCCAGGCGCTGTGCAGTGCGTGTGTGCAGGTACCCAGCGTGGACATGCCACCACGCACATGTAGCAATGAGAGAGCAACCCTGGGCGTCAGACTCCATCTTGTACTTTGTTTGAGACGGGGTGTCTTGTTCACTGCTGCGTATACCAGACTAGCTGGCCTTAAGCTCTCTCTTGTCTCCTCCTCCCATCTCACCACAGAAGCTCTGGAATCACAGATGCTTGTTACTGAGACGCCATGGGTTCTGGGGATTTGAACTCAAATCCTCATGGCTGTGCAGCAAGTACCTTAGCTGCTGAGCCGTTTCTTCAGCCCTTGCTGGACCTTTTCTGCTGGCTGAGAGCATCTTGCCAGATCATGCCAAGAGATGCCATGAAACACTAGTGCCACAAAGCTCAGAGTTTTGTTGAGATCTCTCAGGGCTCTCTCAGACCAAGCATTGGCGTTCCTAGTTTGTGAATCCATTGTCGTCTGCCTGGCCTGGGCGTCACCATCTACCCTGTGGACACTTCCCTATCTGGTGCCAGAATAGACTTTCTATCCACACCTTTGTGCCCTGTATTCCCAGGTCACGCTATCAAGAGACCGTCCCTAGTGGGGAGACAGGCCACCACTTAGTGTCATCTTATGGTTTGTGTCCCTTGAGCTCCCATTAGACCTTCTGTAGATCCTCTTTACTGCTAAGAACTTCTGTGCCCAGACAGAAGCTGCCGGGGTACCTTGAGGACAGAGCCATGAGCTGCTTTGCTGTCTTGAGAGGCGTTTGGGAACTTTCCTTTCCCCTGAATTCACACGGAGTCAGTCACATGCTATCCTGGAGTGGGGATTGGGATGAGGAAAACAGAGAGTGCATTCTGGGTGCATCTGCTTGACTCGGCCCTGATGGCAGCAGCCTCCACTTACAGCTGCCCCCCCCCCCCCGCTCCTCCATGTGCGTGTCCGTACCCACCACCTCCTTGTCTCTTTGCGGGTCATTTATAATCAGCAGTCATGGCGTACAGGCCTCATTAGTGATATAGCCATTCCTTCAGCGCTTCAGAAATAATCATTTAGAAAAAATGCACCGTTGCCCTCCCTTGAGAGTCCGTGAGTGATGAATTTATTTCAGTTTGGCTGGCTTGCTCAGCCTGCTTTCCATATTTATTTCAACAAACAATGTAGGGTGGGAACAAGAAACCGTGTCCTGGGCACACAAACACACACACAAACACACACACACACACACACACACACACACACACACACACACACACACACACACACACGCACACACACACACACACACACACACACACACACACACACACACACACACACACACACACACACACACACACACACACGCACACACTGCATATCTGCTTCTGAACTCAGTCCCTCAAGGGGGAAGGGCAAAAGGCAGGCCAACTAAAGAACCTTCCATGAGAAAGAAACTGATTTGCTGGACAATGATGCGGTGCTGTACAGTAGACCACAAGCTCACTCATGATTGCCCAGTCTGAGGAAGTGTAGAGGATCCTATTAATGGGTGTCCATGCTCTGGTAAAGGAGGTGTCTCAAGAATTCTTTAGCCCCTTGAAACCCTTGCTTTGTAGGATCTGATTTGAGTAGCAGTGGACAGTGATGGACTTTCTTAGCTAAGCAAGACGCTAATGCTGTGTCTTGTTTTCTCTTCATCTTGATGTCATTCCCAGTGAGGACCCAGTGAGAGGATCTCAAGTTGTTTTTGAAGGAGTGATCCCGGAAGGTCTTAGATGGTGAAGGAAATCCTTGAGCTAAACAGGTGTGTGAGCTGCCTGGATTCTGAGAATCTGCTCTCAGGGGAACTTCTAGCTACCCTGAAACCTTAGCTGAGGCTCAATCCTTCCGAATTAAAATATCTATTTATCTTTGTGTGTGTGTATGCGCGCGCGTGCATGCGTGTTGTGTGTGTATGTGTTGTATGTGTTGTGTGTGTTATGTGTGTTATGTGTATGCATTGTGTGTGTGTTGTGTGTGTGTGTTGTGTGTGTGTGTGTGTTCAGTGCCTGTGGAGGCAAGAAGTGTAGAGACCCCTTGAGCTAGAGTCACAGGCAAATATTAACCACTTGACATAGGTGCTGGGAACTAAACTCGGGTTCTCTGCAAGAGAATAGTATGGACTCTCACCTGCTGAGCTGTCTCTACAGCCCCCTTCCTGGAAATTTAACAGTGAATGTTTTCAAATGACTCTCGCCAAGGGTCAGAAGGGGAGCCAAGCACCCGCCTCACCCTGGCTCACCTTACCTTGGAAGGCAGAGGCACACCACATCTTAAGTCAATGAAGATAATTTCCAGGAAGCAATTAGTGTTTAACAATCATTAGAGGTGCAATAGTAATAACAATAAAATGTATTTTCTGTTCCAAGATGAAAGAGAAGGTTCTAACCATGCCTAACACCTGTTTTCCTATGCAATGATAGGAAATGCGGCCTTGTTACACAAATAAAGATAGAAAAATCAAATGAGAACCAAGGATAAAAACTTATGGTTTGGGAATCCGAACACTAATTCTTATAGATTCTCTCTTTCACAGAAATACATTTTCCTAGGTCTAGGACTCATTTTTTTCTAAGGAAGACATCCTGCTTTCCCCAAACTGAGTCAGTCATAAAGAAGGGCGCTGGGTGTGAAGAAAAGAGATGAACTCAGCACTAGCTAGTGGGTACTCTCCTCCTGAGAAGAGCGTCAGCCTGATGTGAGACAAGAGGGTAGGATCTGGAAGGTGGGGACTGCTACTGAAGTGCAGTGTTTTCCAGACATCACTAAAAAAGAAAGGAAAAAGTTAAAAATGTAGAGCCCGGTGGGACATGACGGTAGATCCAAATGCACACTAATATCACCGTTAAATGCTACTGGAGATGGCTTACTTGGTAAAGTGCTTGCCTTGCAAGTTATGAGGACCAGGGTCTGGATCCCCAGAACCCATGTGAAGGCCAGGCAAGCATGGTGACCAGCCTGTAATCCCACCTCAAGGAATCCCCAGAGCTAGTTAGTCTGCCTAGCTCACTATTGGTGAGCTCTGGGTTCAGCAGGGGATCCCATCTCAATTTGCAAGGCGGTGAGTGATGGAAGAAGGCATTGGCCTCCACATGCATCTCTGCACATGCACCATTGCACACACATCTGCAGAAGAAACATATGTGAACATTCTGCACATGTACGTACAAGTACAACCGTCAGTCACACACACGCATAGTATCTATCCATATACCTACATTGCGTATATCCTCGGGCCAAATGAAAAGGTTCCATAACTCACAGAAGGACACGTGTTAAGAGTGGCCTCCAGCCACCTTACCATAGGAATGGTAACATACAGTAACCTTACCATAGGAATGGTAATATATATAATCTACCACCGCCCAATCTCTTGACCATCTTCTCCTCCCCACTTTTCATTAAATGAAGGCCAGAATGGCTTTTCATTAGACAGCCAAACTGCTTTTGGCTACTCTTTTAATTAATAAAGTATTATTAATAAGTTATAAAATAATTGTTCGCTGTGATCTCATCCTCCCTGGTGTCTGAACTGTGCTCTCGGAGGGGAAGGGATATTGACATGGAGGGGGTTGTGTTGAATTAGAGCCATTCAAGCTCATTAAGTAAGCACTTCATAGTTTCTTCCAGAAATGACCAGATAGTGATGACAACAGTGTTGTTTTTTAAGTGTGAACAAAATGGGAGGGGGGCTGGTAAGTCAGGAAGAATCCCCAGCATCAAAGGACAGCCCCAACGCTCTCCTACACTCCAGGAGCCTGTTCATAGGAACGGTAGCAGAGTTCATTTTTCATCTTCTAGTCTTGCCAGCCCTACACGTGGCATGAAGACAGCAGCAGTTTGTAACGGGATGAACTTGGCCATGCCATTTGGATTGAAGGTGATCCCTGAAACAGCTCTCCAAGGGCACTTCCTAACCCACCTAACTTCCGTTCCCACACCCTTATGTGAAGTCTGGCTTTTGACTCTATTGATGCCTTTCTCAGAACCTCCTTTTCTAGCTTGCTTCACTTTCCAATGAGTTGGCAGACAACATAAGGGTGAGGCCGAGTGGGTGGCTCAGATGGTCATCTGGTCATGAGGATACCTTTAGGCCCCAGTTGGTATTTCTCTGTACGTAGAATTTCAGTCGCAGAATTAGCAAAGGCGATCTCCCCAAGCACCCCTGGCATGTTTCAATGTCATCGGCCCTCTCTTGTAGAACTCCATCAGCACCCCCTAATAGAGCCACTAGGACCCTGATGGTATCTTTGTGGATAAGCAAGGACATGTTGCTGAATATTGACCCCCTAAATTAAACAGTTACCCACTTCCATTTTTTCATTATTTTTATTACATTTTTTTAGAAAAGAGTTTGTTCCACTTGTCAGTCCCAGCACCCTCTCCCTCCCCTCCTCCCACACACCTTCACCATCCCCCCCAGTCTCCCACCCTATCCCCACTCCCTTCCACATAGGGGATATCCAGAGTCTGTCATTTTGTTTAGGGCAGGGTCCAGGCCCTCCCCTAAGAGTCCAGGCTGAGAGAGCATCCCTCTTTGTGTTATGGACACACTAAGTCCATTTGTATGCCAGGGATAAACACTGATCTACTGCCCAGGGCCCCATAGGTTGCCCAGGCCTCCTCACTGACTCTCACATTCAGAGGTTCTGGATCAGAACCATGCTGGCCTCCCAGCTGTTGGTCTGGGGTCCAAGAGCTCCCCCTTGTTCAGGTGAGCTGTTTCTGCTGGTTTTGCCAGCCCATTCTTTGCCCATTTGCTCATCGCTCCTATCTCTCTGTCACTAGGTTCCTTGGGTTCAGTTCAGTGTTTAACTGTGGGTGTCTGCCTCTGCTTCCATCAGTCACTGGATGAAGGTTCTAGGATGGCATATAAGGTAGTCATCAAGTTCATTATCAGGAATGGTATGTTCTCACTCATGTATGGATTTTAGACATGGATCAGGGGAGTGCCAGTCTGCAATTCCACTGACAGAGAGTCTGGGAAACAGGAAAGAACCTAAGAGAGATATGCATGGTACCCCAGAGAAGAGGAATGAAGCAAAATCTCTTGAACAGATTGGGAGCACGGTTGGGAGGGGGAGTGGGAGCTGGGAAGAAAAGAGGGGGAGAAGAAAAGGAGAGAGTAGGTCATAGGGGAGCAAGAAGGTTCAGTTGGGGGAAGAATAGGGAGAGAACAGGATGAGAAATACCATAATAGAGGGACTCATTATAGGTTTGAAGAGAGATCGGGCAACCAGTGAGACCTCCAGCGATCTACAAGGATGACACCAACTGCCAAACTAAGCAACAGTGGAGAGGCTGCCCACTTCCATTTTATCAGTGGAGTGCCTTGCAGTATCATTTGCACTTATTTCTTTTGAGCCACAACCAGTTCCTTCACAGAAATAATACCTAAGGGACTGGAGATGGCCCAGAGGTTAAAAGCACATCTTGTTCTTGCAAAGGACCCAAGTTAGGTACCCAGTACCTAGGTGGGATGGCTCTCAACTGCCTATAACTCCACCTCCAGGGGATCCCATGCCCTCTCCTGTGCTCTGCATTCACATGTACACACTATAGACACACACACACACACACATACACACACATACTTAAAAATATTTTATATCTTTTTTAAAAAGTGAAAGAAAAGAAACAATACTTGAATTTTCTGTTCTTCTGTCATCCTTTGGAGGACATTAAGAACCTTCTTAGGAAATTACACATTTTGAGTTAGAGGCAGCAGCATGTAACCAGATAAACTCAAGCAAGGGTTGGGAAGTTGAATCCTTGAAGTGCTCACACCAACTATGTGTTTTCCTTGGTGACCAAAGATCACTGAGTAAGATGGGCACAGACTCCATTGATAAATTGGAGAGATCAACGTACTTCATCTCTAGACTCCATCAGCCTTGAAACTAATTATACTCTATGGCAGTGCTACTGCCCAGTGCCCGCTGGATTCTTGAACTCAGTCACTGGCCAGTCACGGGCATCCGGTTCTTAGAGACTGAGTGGTTCGTGGTCCTAAAGAAAAACAACATGGACCAAAACAAAATCCATGTCACGTGCCTTCAAAAATAAATGAGCACTGAACTCTGTGTTCAGGCAGTACCATCCCGTGAACACTTTGTTTTTATAGCATTCTATCAGCCTACAGCCCAAGCTACATCCATCACTCACATAGCACAGAAATGCAAACGTGCACACAAACCAGGGTTCTTATACACACTGTGGGCCCAGGGGGTCATCTCTCTTTGCCCTCTGCTCTTAGAGAAAACTTTACATAAACTTTAACTTTACTTGAATCTAACATGCTACTCAAGAATTTCTACCAGGGACTAGAGAGACGGCTCAGCAGTTAAGAGCCCTGGCTGCTCTTCCGAGGACCAGGGTTCAATTAACAGCACCCATATGGTGGCTCACAACTGTCTGTACCTCCAGTTCTGGGGGGTCCTACCCACTTCTGGCTTCTCTGGACAGTAGCCATACATAAAAGAATTTATAGAAAGCAGAGGCAGGCAGATCTCTGTGAGTTCGAAGCTAGCTTTCTCTACATAGCAAGCTCTAAGGCAGTCAAGGATACATGGTAAGATCCTGTCTCAAAATAAAACAAAACAAAATAATTTCCATCAGGGTAGAGATGTCTTTCTTTTATTCCCTCACCCTATTTTTGTCAGGGTTCTTTCTTTTTCCTCAGTCAAAAAGACAATGTGTTGGCAGGATGGGAGGGAAAACTCAGGAATCTTTTAAGATGACCTTCCCCTTTTAAACTGAACAAAATTAACTTCTCGGGGTTCACATAAAATCAAGGCTTATTCTGTGTTTCACCCCTTTCCCTAATTATGTTTAACTTCTCGGACCACCTCTCTCAGACAGTGGTTGGTAACCTTCTCATTAATTGTATGACACTGCAGAAGTTAATACAGAGTTGTTTACTTGGACTCAAATCTAGTAAAAAATTCTACAGCCTTTTCACAGGGTGCTTGATGTTCGAGGCACACTGACTGTGCCTCCCTTCACTTTAGGCCAGCCTAAAGTCTCCACAGAGGTGCTGGCCCTCCCAGAACTTCAGGGCCCTCCTGTCCCAGGGGCCAGCAGGCTCCACGCCACCATGGAGTCACTCAGGCCCCAACCTTAACTTCTGGGACCTGAGTCTGCATTGCACCAGGCCTGGGGTACACAGCCTGGGTCTCCATATGAGCAAACAGATGGGAGCCGGTGTAAGTGTGGGGTAACCCTTTTTCCCAGGGCTTTTGTGACTGGAAATGTGATCCACAGAACCCAGCGTTGTTCCTAGAGGAAGAAAGACCTATGTTTAACCTTAGCTGAACCCTGTCATATCGCCATTTGGGTTTTACACAGATTCCAACAGAAGGCTGTATGACTTCTCTGGCAGGCACGCTTGTGTGAGAATGATAAGCACCCCCACTAAGCCCCGCATTCGATTGAAGTCTAGTTTCAAGATGGCCCTGTGTCTAGTCCCTGTTTCTATCCCCCTGGTCCTTGTCACTAAGATACATAAGTGATTCTGGTTTTGTTGTTGCTGTTGTCATTTTTGTTAAGATAAAGTTTTAATGTCAATCAAAATCATAGGGAAAATCTTTTGACTGTAGGGCTTCTTCTATGGATTTTTCCGTCTTAGGGATGCTTAGTGCTAATTCCCATCTCCATGGAGGCCAGCCTGCATCCTCCGTGTGCGATGAAGAGGCTTTCCTGTGAAAGCAGGGGTCCAGGTGAAAATGGATGCCGTGACCTACACTTACAGGAGGCTTATGGGAGAACCTTGCCCCGCCCATCTGGGACTACACCCTGGTTCCTACCAGCTGCCTCTTTTTCAAGCCCCTGGAAACTACAGCAAATGAGCAAGTCTGTCCCCAAGCCACAACGCTAGGGCAATGATAATGGAGAATGTCAGGCCACTAAGACTTGGCACTGCGGTCTTTGAATAGGAAGGAAGGTAACAGCAGTCTGGGCAGTGTCCTGCCTTCATGTCCACGCTGGCTTGGGGTGCCAAGCTTCCGATTCTCCCCTTCCTTACGCTTGTCCCTGACCGTGCTCTCTTGTGGGAAAGTAGTCCCTCCTGCCTTTTCTCTTCTTTCCCTTAGGCTGCGCCCCTTCCCCCCACTCCAGCCTCCACGCCTCTGCTCTCCCACTCCCAAAATCGAACATGTACAGATTTTACGGTTCACTGGAGAATAAGTGGCTGTCACTTCACAGACGGGCCAGGATGTAATTAACCACAAAGCACTGGAGCAACGGAACAGATGTCTCTTTGTAAACTGGGTTTGCTGCTGATCACGGTGCGCCTGTGACCTCTTGACTGCTCCAGGCGATCCCACCACCCCTCCCCCTTCCTTGGTCTGTCTTCCTCGGCCCTCTCTGGGTACCAGTGGAGTGTGTGCTTGCGCTCGTGTGTGTGTGTGTGTGTGTGTGTGTGTGTGTGTGTGTGGTGTGTGTGTGTGGTGTGTGTGTGCGTGTGTGTGTGCGTGTGTGTGTGTGTGGTGTGTGGTGTGTGTGTGTGTGCGTGTGTGTGTGTGTGTGGTGTGTGTGTGTGTGTGTGTGGTGTGTGTGTGCCTGTGTGTGTGTGTGTGTGGTGTGTGGTGTGTGTGTGTGGTGTGTGTGCGTGTGCGTGTGTGTGTGTGTGTGTGGTGTGTGGTGTGTGTGTGTGTGTGTGGTGTGTGTGTGTGTGCGTGTGCGTGTGTGTGTGTGTGCGCGTGTGTGTGTGTGTGGTGTGTGTGTGTGTGTGGTGTGTGTGGTGTGTGTGTGCGTGTGTGTGTGGTGTGTGTGTGTGTGTGGTGTGTGTGGTGTGTGTGTGCGTGTGTGTGCGTGTGTGTGTGTGTGGTGTGTGTGTGTGTGCGTGTGTGTGTGTGGTGTGTGTGTGGTGTGCGTGTGTGTGTGTGTGTGCGTGTGTGTGTGTGTGTGTGTGTGTGTGTGTGTGTGTGTGACCTGTGCTTTTCTGGCTCATTTCTGCTACTGAAAGTGAGAGAGCTGAACCCACAGTTATTGATGTAGTGATTCGCAACAGAAGAGGTGATACCCCTTTTAGGAGATAATTGGCAGTTTCACGTTGCACTTATTACTGGATGATAATACACCAACAAAATCATAAATTACTCATATGCTCTCTGGACTGTTGTTTTTCTTAACCAGAAATAAAGGAGCTGTGATTCCCTCCTTCCAAGGTTATTGCTTAAGGTCCATGATGGTCACAGGAAGATACACGCAAATATTAGACATATAAACTTACTGCCAAAGAACCACTCGTTAGTTTACACAGAGTACATGATTATAGGCACCTGAAGGTCAACCCTTAGGATGTTTTTCAAGTACCGACTTTTGTGATGCTGATTGCTGAAGCAGAGGATTTAGGAAGGAGATACCAGGCAAAATTCCTGCTGGGGGATCAAGACCAGAAAGAAGAGCGGGAAACACAGATCCATTTGCAGGGGCGGGAAAGTGGTTCAGAAAACAGAGCAAAGGTTATGGGCTTCACTTCAAGGGAGTGAGAGGAACTGACGGTAAATCTTCCCAGCTTTTGCCAAATCCCACATTTAAAATACAGAGGCATGCTGGCCTTTGTTCCTGGGGGTGTCATGGCCCTATGGATTCGTTTTGGTGGGGTTTTTTTGTTGTTGTTGTTTTGGTTTTTGTTTTCTTTTCTCTCCTGACCACATGGCCAGGATCTCAGCTTTGGTCACACATGAGAAAAGGTGTTCCCATGCCGAGGGCTAGTGTGCTTCCAGCATAAACATACAGTTGGCGCTTTGTAGATGAGAAATACTCTTCTGTGCTCTTCTTGGTCAGTGGAATGAACAGACCACACCCTCTTAGTCAGAAAAATGTTGCTATGTAGCATGCGTGTTTTCCAGTAAATGAGGAGAGCTGTCTTTTGTATGAAAACTGGACCTCATTCAGGTTGGCACATCTGGCTTAAAGGTCCCAAGCCCAACCCTGGGCTTGAGTTTGGGACTGATAAGTTATCAGAAAGTCTGGAAACACTTAATCCAGATTTCTTTTAATACTTGAAGTGGTCTTTTCTTCCCAAAACAAATCCAAAGAGCTTCCTACAGGCTTTAAAAAATTATTAAAAATGTAAAATTAGCAACGTGGTTTAATTTTTACCCTGAGGACTTCATGGGAAATAATAGATAGAAATAGATCTCTAGTGTGTGAACTTGATACTTAGACTGGCTTAGCAACAAGTCATTAGAAACCTCCCCTCCATGACCTCATCGACTGTCCCTTGCCTATGAAAAATGATACCTCCCCTATTCTCTGAGCAGGATGAGGGGATGGGGTGGCCATGACTGTGTCATAGGCACACATTTGGACCAGAAAACAGCTGAGCTTTTGCCGTCTCTGTTCAGACCAGCAGCCCTCGCTCCAACCACTTCTGTTGCTTAGGGCTCTTAATTCAGGAATCCTTTGTGTTCTCCAGGTACTTGATGAGATCCATTATAACTCTTTCTAAATCTGTTTCCTAATCAATGCCTAATTTATGCTCAGTCCCCAGTTTCATAAGAAGTCAATGGCGGTCCATGGGATTGCATTGCCTGAATCTTCCAGGAAAAGAGAATTGACTGGAACCCATCTTCCTGCTTTCCCTCTTTCTCAACGCTGGCCCAATGCGCAAAAATATTGAATTATTTTGATGTGGAAACTAGACGTATAGACCATTTGGTGATTTTGACATTATAGGAGCCTGAGATGGTCAGGGTATGCTGGCGTTTTAGATGAGCTGGGGATACAAAAGGGTGTCAGGTTCATCTAGCTTGACTCTTGACAAGACTGAGAATCCCCTCCAAGACTGTGAGAATGGCTGCGAAGTCCCTGCCTGTCACTACTTTCTGTGGAGTGATTTAGCACTCAAGTGAAATGTGTCCGTATGATGTCCACACATCTAGTAACGCAGTAGAAACTGTTTTGTTTTTCTTTGTTTCTTTGTTTGTTTTGCACACATCCTCCAGGGAGCCGAGAAAGCCTTCAGACTTCTCACTGGGCTCCTTCCTGAGTCCCTTCCACTACTCTTCCCACCAGTGACCCATCGTCACAAAGGCCGCCCTCTCGCTGGCATGGCTTAGAATAATTGATGTCTTCTTTAAAACGAGGGTTCTCAGATTTGCACATAAAATTCTAGATGTCACCTGACCAGTGCAGAGTTCCTTAAAATGACAACGACTTGTCTGCCGCCTAAGACACCTAAATAAATTACAGACTTCCTATCTTTTAACATAAACCACAGTAGACAAGTTTTTTTTTTCTACCATAGCACAAGAGCAGGTAGTATTTATGAGTGTATGTTTGCACGTTAATACTAGCTCTCTTGGCCTGGAAAGCCTTTTTTTGTTATAATTGCTGTTTTCCTACTCATTATGACAGCATACAAAGTCATCACTCCCGATGGAGAGCAGGGTCCCTTCCTTCTGAAGAGTCACACACAACTTCGTCATCTGCTTGGTTAGTCACCCCAGGCAGCGCCCTCCCCTTCCTCTGCCTCTCGCATCCTATGGGGCTCAACGGGGGCATTTGTGCAAACACAGAAGCTTCATGTCTTCCCACAGGCTATTTCTCTTCTTGGGAGCCTCTGGCAGCATTGATCTGACTCATAAGCCGCCACTCATGGCTTGACTCAAGTTGCCTTTTTGTTGTCCTGGTGCTGTGGGATCATTAGGGGAAGGCAAAGCAGCTGGTTCCCCCTGGGCCTTGGGGCCGACATTCCACGTGTATTTTCGCTTTACCTTGTTTCACGTCATGGGAAAACTACTCATTCATGAACATCTCCCTTCCGAAAACAAATAAATATAAGTAAGCATTATGGTTTAGGTCAGCGGGAGACACAGCTTAATGGGCGTAAGGTGCTTCCTTGCTAAGCAAGGTTGGTGTCTGACCCGTCGATTCTGCCTTGGGATAATGAGAGAAGCAGCTCCCAGGCATTGCTCCCTGACCTCCACAGGCACACTGTGGCATGCCCACACTCTCTCATACACAGTAATAATAAACAATATTTAGTTTAAAAAGTTATCTCAAGCTGGGCGTTGGTCTCACACGCCTGTAATCACAGCACTTGGGAGGCAGAGGCAGGTGGATCTCTGTGAGTTGGAGGCCAGCCTGGTCTACAGAGAGTTCCAAGATAGACTCCAAAGCAATGCAGAGAAACCCTGTCTCAAAAAACTAAAATAATAATAATAATGATACAAAAAATTATCTCTCCTGAAAATGCTTCTCTGGCCCATTTTTGTTTGGCCCTGTATTATCTGAGCTGTTCCTTCTGTTTTTATTCACCCCTCTGCCTCAGTGGACCTCAGCCTCTTAAACACCTTGTTCTCTGGAGTACCACAACCTAAGACACCTCCCCCTCTCTCTGCCTCTGTGTGTGTGTGTGTGTGTGTGTGTGTGTGTGTGTATGTGAGAGAGAGAGAGAGAAAGAGAGATCTATTCATGTCTATACTGATAAAGGACTTTCTTTGTCCAGTCGAAGGGATAGATAGCCAAGGAAGTTATATCAAGTGCCTATTAGTGTAGTACTAAATATCACTAAAAATACAGCTGTGCTTTAATTGGTGGAGAGCTAAAAGCGTCCTAAGATCTAGGTGTTCTGACGTGCTGACCTTCCGTTTCACCATCGCAGATGCAATGTGGCTCTAACCGGAGCCATATGGTATTTTTCCTTAGTGTTAATGGCTTTCTGCTTAACCACAATTGTACGTAGGCACCCGCATTGAGGACTAATTATAGGCATGTATTCGCTTACCTTTTAAACCCCTACTATGTGCACATACACCAGATAAATAGCACCTTGACAGCACCGAAATGACTGGATGTAATTAGTGCAGGAGAGGATGCAGGATTCTTCAATTACACACAACCACTGTATTTATCATCAATTAAATTCCCCTATATTAGTTACTTGCTGTAATATTTGAGGCAATCACCTCAGCTCAAATTGCCATAAGCAAGCCACATAATCTTACCAAATAGAATTATTTTCATCAGTCATCATCCTCATCAATTCTTTATTAAAGACTCATTTCTCAAACCACTTTAAATTGTGGCTTAGAGTCAGTCATTTATAACCACATTTTGGAAATAGGCACATTATATTTCCATTTCATAAATATGTTTTATTAGTAATGAGTGGTATAGTATTCGATTACTATTCGTATTCTCATTGTAAGTTGGAAAAATGCTTAATTAACAAAGATATTGGATTGGAAAAAATGACTCTGGGCATATTTCTTCATGACCAAATTGCTTTTCTCCTCCTCCCCCAAGTCTTTTATAATTTTTTTTATTGCACTCACCTATGCTAGCAAAGTGCTACTTCCGAAAGTCTACGTAGGGAAGCCAAGGCCCTATAGCGAAGCATAGTGCTGTCAGCATCTTCCGGATCTTCACAGGAACCCAGTTCAAGGTCCTTTGTAGGACTTTTCAGCAGCCCGCCTTCCTTGCTGAAGGGCAGGGCTGTCAGTGGCATCCCCCTGCACATCACAGGACAGCTAGATTCCTGTTGTGGTGCCTGAGCTTCAGAGATGCTGTGTCTATCACCCTCGCTGATGTCTTTATTTCCAAATGTGCACCTCTGCCCCTGACCATGCTGTAACTGAGCCTTGATGAGCAGACAGCGGTGACAGCAGAGCCTCCTGGGCCAGGTGTTCCAGCCCACACAGCCATGCATAGATTCTATTAGCCCTGGCACTTAAGGCTCTCCATTAGCCGAAATAATTGCTGTTTGTTTATTTTTAATTAGGTCTTCTCTTTTGCTTTCTTCTTGTCCTGGCTAGTGCTGGGTTTCTACTGCAGGTTTGTTTGTTCATTTTTGTTTGTTTGTTTGCTTGCTTAGGGTTTGATATTGGGGGGGGGGTTGGTTTTAGTTTTGGCTTGGTTTTTGCCACGTGTCCTGGTGGCTTGGCTTCCTTAGCTCGTGTGCAGTCAATGCCCTTCCCACTGTTCCCTGCTGTTATTTATCCAAGGAACGAGGCTCCTTTTAGAGTGGCGGAATATGTTTCTGCCAGAGTTGTGTGTGTGTGTGTGTGTTCTCTGAAGAAACAAATTGATGGCTGCATTTGGGGGTTCTTTGCTGACACAAAAGAGCGTGGGTTTGTGTTTTAGGCTAAATGATGGAGTTCTGGGCAGCTTAAGACTGAAGTGGCTTGCTGGTTCCCTAACAGCAGGCAATTATGCTACACTCAGGGAGCCTCTGCGCAGTTGTTCTCACGCAGATAGTTGCCTGAGTGAACAGGAAGAGCATTAGAAATATGTGAGAGGCGTGTGACTGTTCCTCAGATGGATTGCCCACAATTGAGTCTTAATCGCCGATACCACTGCGCTGTCTGTACTTAATGTTTTGTTCAGGTACCTTTCCCAAGGTCCCTCGATGTGATGTGAGATCCGTGCTCATAAAAGCTTCCAGCATAGCCTTCTATTCAGGCAGCAGGATGAATAATCCCCAAGCTGATAAGAATTAGGTATGAGCTCTTATGAACACAGCATTCAAACGTTGGACCCAACTCTGAACTCGTCCAGGAAGGACAAAGTAGCCCTGCCTGACACTATGGAGTCCGACCACCTAGGTTTTACCGAGTGGAACAGGACTTGGGCATTGTGACAAAGGGATTGGGAGTGGCTGGATGTCACTCTGAAAGATAGCACAGGCACCACAGCCCAGTCTTCTTAGGTGGGAAAAATGGCACCTTGGTCAAAGGTGAGCCTTTCTCTTTACATCAGAGACCTGTGCAAGCTGGTGGCCAAAGCAGCTTAGCTAGAAACATCTGCAGGGGATGGGTACATCCCCTTCCATCGCTCCCCATGGGAAAGCTGACAAGGGACACAGAACTGTTTCCAAACCACTGTCTCAACCTTGGGTTCCATGAGGATTGATGTTAAGCTGAGCTACAGTAACGGCCTTATCACAGTGATCATTCTAGAACAGGCACATCTCTGCTCTTCCGGCTTCCCAGCTCACTGCTCATCTGTTTTTCCCCATTGCCCAGTGCTTGTTGGAGGAGCTCTGTAGCATTCACAAGTATAAAAGAAGATGCAACTATTTTTTTTCCCTTGAAATCACTGTCTTTATTTAGGTCAGTGATGGGATGAGAGACGTTGATGTTTCGTAACTCCCACTGAAAATTGACTCTCCGGATACAGGCAAAGTGGGAGGCTCTGGGGGTCCTCTCGTCTGCCCCGTGCCAAGCGGGATCAGCCGTCTGCCACCCACCAATGCTCCGCACAACCGCGCAGCGTCACAGAAATCCCACCCCTGCCCACCTCAGCGTGACAGAGGGAAGGTGTGTTACCAAAAGACGAGAGGGAAGGTTGCAAGGAGTTGTTTCACTCTTTTTACCAGAAGGCCTTAGCCTGAGCTCTGAGCTAAGTAGAAAGTGTGGCCCAGACTGGTCCTGTATGCAAATGAATGGCGCCCTTTTACCATGCAGATGCTCAGTGGGCGCACATCCCTCCCTCCTTCACTGAACTGGGAGACAATCTCCGCCACCCACCCCACCCCCAGCACCCAGTTTGTTCTTCTCATTCCAAGAAAGGCATTCTGATCCCCCCCAAGCTTTTTTTCATAAGGTGGGAAGGGGTTTGCATTGAATTGCTCTCAAGCTGCTGCCTTCTGTCCTAACCTCCTCTGTCTAGATAGGCTTCATTAATTTGATAAGAGCGGGGTACGGGTGGGAGTGGGGGTTGCAGGAGGGGCTGCCTAGGGGCTACCCTGAGGTTTCAGGAGATGAACTGCTAATGATGTTGAAAAAGCACCTTTTCCGATTGTATGGTCCCTCCGGAAAATCAGAGTCCTTCTTCCCTTTTTCTATTGTGGTTAGAAATTGAAAACTAGAAACCTGGCTGCAGCTGGGGAGGGGATGATCTGTGGGCTGTTGGGAGTGACAAGCAGACAGACGCATCCCTGAGGAGGAAGTTTGCACTGGCCTTTGCTTTAACAGTGTGTCTGATATTGTCATGCTAAAGAGTGAGAAACTAATAGGGGAAAATAGATTAATTTGCTAGGTCAACTATTGAACAGAATTGCTTGATACTTACAAACTTGTGAAATTAGTGCAAATCGACACTATGAATATTGGATTCAACATCCATGACCCATTGATTCAAACTGAGTAGGATGCAAACCACAGGGTTTGGGCATTGTTTTGTAGCCCTTCCCCATACTCTAATGTGGTGGAACCTGGTCAGACCTAGGATACCGTCTCTACAGTCTGCCTCAAAGCGTCCGTCGGAGTTTATGCCTCATGTCTTGGTTTGGCTGGCAAACTATTTACTCTTTGTGTCTCAGTAACTGGGAGATACTAATAAGCCCTTGGTTTCATTGTGATCTATTATATTTGTTACATTTATTTGTGTGTGTGTATGAGAGAGAGAGAGAGAGAGAGAGAGAGAGAGAGAGAGAGAGTAGTGTGCTTGTGGGAGTCATTTCCCTGCTTCAACTATGTCATTTCTCAAGACCGATTTTCCAAGTAGTAGTCAAGCTTGGCAGCAAGTGCCTTTACCCACAAAAGCCATCTTGCCAGTCTGTGGCTTTAATTTTATTCTCTATTTTTCTTGCATAGTTTTCAAGACCATTTTCAAAGAAATACAGAGAGTAAGTGTATAAGGCATTCTGAGGCTAGAAAGACAGTTAAGGTAGGATTTGTTTTCCTGGTGACAATATGAAGACTTTGAAGATGTGAAACAGTTTTGAATATTCATGAATCAGGCACAGAAATCACACACTGGCCAGTTGTGCTTCGGAAGTAAACACTAAGGTGGGCTGGGGTGTCGCTAACCATCATTACTTATGTGAGGACAAGCCAGGCTACTGACCCCTGGAATTTCTGCTCCAGTAAATATTTCACTTCCTCCTCAATTTGGCCAAGTGACAGTGATTGCTTGGCTGTGTCAAAAGCAACTGTGGCTTGGACAGGGAGAGCTGTGCTGAGCCTGAGGGCTTGGGGGGGAGGGGAACTGAAATATTTCAGGCAGATGAGTAAGTCTCTGAACTCATCAATCCACTTAACTAGAGTCTAAATTAGAATGGCTAATAAGCATCCATTCCTTAAACAGAAATCTACCAAGTAGCTCTTCCATGCCAGCCACTGACCTAGGTGCTTAAAATGAAGAACTCCACCCTGCAGTCACTGGCATTCAAGCAGACAACGGACAGTGACCACTCTGGGCTACACAGCATGGCAGTGGAAAGGAGAGAGAGTAGACCCAGTGAAGGAAGATGGAGAAAAGGACCAGGGCGCATGACCTGAGAGCCCCTCATGACTTCAGTTTCATCCTAAGGCGCCACATCCACCTGATCACACACAAACATAGAGGGCGGGGAAAACCACCATGCACCTGAGCATGCGCGCGCACGCGCGCACGCGCGCGCACACACACACACACACACGCACACACACACACACACACACCATTAACCTGAAACTCCTGGCTGGCAGTACCTGGGTTGCTTTTCTGCCTCCATGATCATTTGCCCTGTGACCCCGCCCCCCACAATGATCCTAATCATGGGCTCACAGGTGTGGCAATTACATGCTCTCCAATCTGGTTGACAGGGACCCACTTACTGCTGCTCTAAGGACGGTGAGCCAGCGCCTCGAGTTTCCCAAACACAGGCCTGCCTTCTCTAGGGGCCATTTCATTAACTAACTCCAACCCTGCGTTCTCCTTCCGTTCTGTGCTCTACATGGGCAGCCCAGAGATGCCAGGCACACCTCTGCTGCTGGCTGTGCTGCGCTCCTGTAATGCTGAGGGTATCGTCTAGTGCAAAAGCAAAACACGCTTCTCAGCCTCCTTTCCATTATCTAACTGGGCCTGCAGTGGGGACGCCTGGCCCCCTGCCTGACTAGGGTCTGACGTGTGGGGCAGAGCACGGAAGGGGGCCTGTGCCACCTCGTGCAGGCAGCCATCCAGCCGGAATCCTAGCGTCTGCGTGCCGTTCTGCAGCTGCTTTCTCCTTGTTTGTGGCCAGTGAAAGGAACAGACTCAAAGGAAGCCCTCTTCCTGACAGGGCAGATGCTGTGTTTAAGGGTGGAGAACGTGTGCCCTGGCCATATGTCTAGGGCCAATAAAGGGCCTCCCAGGACTGAAAAGCATGAGGGCGGATTGTTCCTGCGGCGAACCTGTTGCCTGAGAAACCGTGGGAAGCTGGCAGGAGGCCTCTATCCAGAGCCCCAGCAGGAACTCTGTGCTAAGCACAGGGACGGCTCCAGGATCGGCCCTCTCGAGTTGCCAAGCCCGTGTTCCTAGGACCTCCAGACCCTTGTTGTCAGTCACCGTGGCGGTGATAGTGTCAGTGATGAATATGATGGAGGTGACGATGAAACTGATGGCGGTACCCATACCAGAAAAAAAGCCACCTTGTTCGAGTGTGTGCCCACCTGCTTACGTCACAACAGCCCGGCACTCCCAGCTAGGAAGATCTGTGGCAGATGCCCTCTTCCTCCCCTGTGGAGATGCTGACAAGACACACAAAGCCATCCCAAAAGTGTTGTCTCGGCTCTGGCTTACACATGAAGACTGACGTCAAGCTGAGCAGCAGCATAATGTCTTGCCATTCTGGAACATTCTAGAGTCATCCCTAGAACAGCCACCTCTCTGCTCCCTTTGCATCTCCCTGGCTGTCCCTTGATCTTCCTTGCTAGTGCAGGTGGGAGTTGCTCCTCCAAGTGCTCCTCTTCTTGACCTGGTGACTCTAAAAGAGAGCTATTGTAATCGCGCCATCACAGAGCTGAGGCTGTGACTCAGTGGTAAAACGCCTGTCCAGGAGGGAAGACCCACAGCTCCATTCCCAGCCACGTAACCATGGGCAAACAAAACAGAAAGTGAACAGAGACGTGGCTTTAGAGATGTGTATACAGCCAAGCCTGGTGGCGCAGGCCTATGATCTGAGATGCCTGGAGACTGCAGGATTGCAGATGCAAGGCTTGCTTGGGCTACGGGGACAAATTCAAGGCCAGGCTGGGTCCCTCGGTGAGACCCTGTCTCGGGATAATAAGTGGAAACGGGGGCTGGAAGACAGCTCCGTGGTGGGATGCTTGCCTGACACATGCGAGGCTCAGTGCAGTCCAAAGGGAAGAGGAAAGGAAGCCAAGGAAAGGGTGTGCATGGATGAAGGGCGCTCAGCACAGCGCTGGTGGCGGCCAGTAACTGAGGAGGGTCTTAGACGGCTAAACCTGGGCATTTGACTAAGTTATGGGACATTAAGCTGCCATTAAAATACCGTAAAATAATGTTTCATGCCGTGGGGGTCCATGGTACAGTAAGCAATGAAAGGAAAGTTATAAAAATGTGATTCTAATAGTTTTGTTCTTTTTTTTTTTAAGGACTAGGAAAGTTCATATTGATTTGCAGCTAGTGAGGATTGCAATCTAGGAAGACACAGATGCAAGGCATCACGAAAATGTGCCCCAATCCCAGTATTTTCTATCTTTATTTGTTTGTTTGCTGGACTTTGAAGCAAGGTCTCTGCATAGCCTCGGCTGATCTCTAACTCAAAGCAGTCCTCCTGCCTCAGCCTTCAAAGTGCTGGGATTTCAGACATGAATCATTACATGTAGCAGGTTCATTGTCTTAAAGAGCAGCGATGTAAAAAGCTTGAGATTGGATGTTTGGTTTTACCCAAATGAAAAATGCAGATTTTTTTCATAATTAGAAAGACTAAAGATTTTAAGAAGTAACCTAGAGAAAAATTTAACAATGGGAAAAAGTTAATTTTTCTTAACTACCCAAGTTCCCAGTGAAGAGACAGAATAGGAGCCAATGCAATAAATAGCTCAGCAGTAGCAGCATAAAGTGCCAAACTTGGTGACCTGAGTTTAACCCCTCAGTCCAGGTCGTGAAAGGAAAGAACAGATCCCACCCCCAAGTTGTCCTCTGACCTCTACATATGTGTTATGGCATCTATACACACACACACACACACACACCTCAAATAAATAATTTTTAAGAGAAAGAAAAGAAAGGAAGAAATGATAGAATACCCAAACATCAGGATTGAAATTACTTTATGGTTCTTTAATTTTATTCTAGACCTTACAGCTTACTTTACTGAAAGCTATGCTTTCATGTGAGCTACTTATTTGTGTAGTTTTGTGTCCCTTCCAAATCAGTCCCTTTCAGCGGAAAGCAGAGGGATTTGGTACCATTTGTATGACTGTTGCTTCACCACCAAGATACCAAGAAAAGTTGGCCAGTTGGCGATAAAGGTATGAGGGACGCTACCGGCCCACCAGGCTTGGGTTTGGCTTTTTTGCCGGAGGGGAGGACAACTCTATCACCATCCCTCCACTGTGATTTCCAGGGGCGGCATGAGGATAAAAGAGATCATTCTCTAAACACGGGCTGCGAGACAGAAGGATGTGGAGCTTGCAGTGCTGAATACAGCACCATGGATGGAATGAGAAAGCCCGATCCTAGGATAGTACCTTAATATCACAGGGATCAGAGCAGGAGAAGAGCTGCTTCTTCAACACACGGGAAACCGGGTGTAAATGAAAATTGCTTTGTCCTACAAGGACTTTTGATTTAGCGTATAAAATGCCAAGAGTGAGGGTCAGGTGGGAAGTTCTGCCTAGCTGCGCGGGATTAAACTGGAGAGAAATCATAGCCCAGCATTTGTGAGAAAGCTACGTCATTACCCTAGGGTTTGGCTGATCTTGCTTTCATAATCCTCTCTCTCTGAGAAGAGTGGGGTGTTCAGAAAATAGTGCCTCCCTCCACCTGTGGCTGCATACCTGATGGCCATCCAAGACAGTTAGGAGACAGTAACTCCTCCCCAAAGTGAGCTAGCCTTGCCCGCCTAGCCATCTAAGTGACTGTGAACATTACACCCATCGTCCCACAGCCACCCCTGAGCAGGGAATGCGATGAGAGGCCATGCAGCTTCTGAGTTGGGAACAAGCTACCTAGATACCCAAGTGCCTGTTAGCCTTGTTCACGAGTGTGCATCGGCCGTCAGTGATTGGCTCTCTGCCTCCGCCCCTCCGCCCCTTCTTCCCTCTGTCCCTCCGCCTCTCCTTCCCTTTCTCACCGCCGAATGCACACTATTTTCTTCTCTTCCCTTGGTGACCCACACACCACATGGATTCAGAACCTCAGTACGTTCTCTCCTCCTGGATGCCCTGGCAAACTCTACTGCTGTCCTCGGCCCCCAAGATTTCTCTCTCCTGCCCTGGTGCAATTAGACGCCAACTTAGCCAGAAATGACTTGTCTTTTCTTCTCCATTTTCCCAGATTTTCATGTGTCCCTCCATTTAATTGCAATTTCATTCTGCCTCACATATTAGCTGGTCTTTCTGTGCCTGTCTGATTTCGGTTCGGGGCAGTGAACAAAGCCTTGTTCATGCTACACAAACTCTGTGCCACCAGCCTGTGCCCAGGTTCCCCGCCATGCCTCCTGGGAGCAGCACATAAAGGGGATGAGAGACGGGGAGGAACTGGGACGGGTTCTCAGTCCTCCATGTACAAAGTGATCTCATACAGCAGGTACTTAACAACTACTACGTTGAGACACATACAGCATACTATAAAGTCCATCCATATGTATGGCCCTATTTTTTCAGATTGAAGTCAAAGAATGTGACCTTAAAATAGATAGAGTCTTTGAAATTAGATGGAGCTTAAAATTTCCGATTGTAAAGGCCATTCTTTTTTTTTTTTTCAAGACAGGGTTTCTCTGTATTGTTTTGGAGGCTGTCAGTCCAGCCTGGCCTCGAACTCACAGAGATCTGCCTGCCTCTGCCTCCCGAGTGCTGGGATTAAAGGCATGCACCACCACCGCCCGGCTGTGAAGGCCATTCTAATGCCAGCTCGTAATGATAGCTGGCACTTTTGAGTTTGGGCTACAGTCTGACTGTACACTAAGCTCCAGTGCACTCTACCATTAGATTGTCCCGGCACAAGAAGGTGGGCTTCATGATGGGTAGAAGGATGTTTTGTGGTGGTTTCTCCAGCCCTTACGGATATTCAACAGTATTTGATGATTTCCCTATTCCAAGGACCCTCTAAAAACATATCGTTCTGAGCAAGCTGGACTTTTCCCAGCGAAATGGGAAGCAGTGGTGGTAAATCCTCAGTTGACTAGGGAAAGCTTCATCAATGACACGATTCTTGTTTGAATAAGTACTTATAATCATACACCGTGCCGGATCGTTACCAAATCCTGGGGGTAGGAAATGGAGATGGCCCCTAACCTCACACCCATGTGTGTAACCACAGAGAAAGACACCAGCAAGCAGATGCCCGGGTAGAGTCCCTGAAAAGGACAGTGCCGTGGAGATAACGCACATGGCTGTGAACATGTATAAGCGGTGCAGGGAGACAGGGGTTAAACAGAAAGCTTCTCCGAGATCCGGAGAACCAGACGTTCATAAAGCACACGTGACTCCAGGCCCAGCAGCTGGAACTTGGGGGCCTGCTGGAATCGCAAGTCACTGGTCTGCCTCAGACTTACTGAAGCAGACACTTCAGACGCCTCCCAGCCGGCAGGGATTGGTCAGTTTTGGTTTTCTAAGTCTGAGAAACCTTTCTCACTTTCATTTTTCTTCTTGTGCTTGTAAACATGTGGCAGAGGAATATGTGTGTTCTGAATGTGTGTGGATGTGTGTGTGTGTTCACACTCATGCACATGCTCACACGTGTGGAACCCAGAGGTTGACTTCAGGTGTCCTCATCCATCAATCTCCACTTTGTTTACTGAGGCAGGGCCTGACACTGAACCCAGAGCTTGCTTATTGAACTGTTTTAGCAAGTTAACTTGCCCCAGGAGGATGATCCTGTCTCCTCCTGGGGGGCTCTGACCTTATAAGCAGGCTGCCACACCCCTGACTTTTATGTAGGGATCTGAACTCTGGTCCCCAAGTTTGTATGGAAAGTGCTTTCTCCCCTGAGCCCAGTCTCCAGTTCTTCTATACCTTTTTGCCTTGGTTTTTCAAGATGGACCCTCATTCTGTAGCCCAGGCTAGCCTCAAGCTCATGGCAATCCTCCTGCCTTCCCAATGTTAAGATTACAGGCATGTGCCACCCACCACGTGCTTTTGTTTTGGCAAGTTTTTATTTTTATTAACACAGAGTAGTTGCACATACACATGCAGGGTACAGTATGACATTTCAACAACACATGTATACAATGTACAATGATCGGATCGATCGGGGTGACTGGCATATTTGTCACTTCAGACAAAGGTCACCTCCTTCTTTGGGGAAGATTTGGATTCTTTTGTGTAACCCACTTTGAGATTTTAAGGGACGGTTATCAGCCACTATAGAACGTTTGCAAGGTCTTTCTTCCTGCCCAGTGGTGGGTATTCCTGTCCCCATTAAGCATCCTCTCTCTAACCCTCCCCCTCCCACTCAGGCTCTGGTAACCACTCTTCTGCCCTCTGTTTCTGTGAGAGCAACTCCTTAGCTTCCATGTGTGTGCGAGCAGGGTGCTGTTCCGTTCCTAACTTATTTCCCCCACTCCAGCCTTGTTATACCAGTGGCAGAATTGTACATCATGACAAAGTAATGTTCCACGGTGCACCATCAGATAGTGAGATGCCTAGGGTAGACCCTGAAGTGTGGGAACCAGTGTTCCAGCAGCAGAGGCTGGGTAGGGATGGGCTGAGGCACAACGTTGTAACCAGAAGAGACAGTGTCATGAGATCCCAAGGCTCCAAGGGACACAGCTCAAACGTGGAGGGAAGTGAGGGGGTGAGGCTGGAAAAAAGGCTGGGGTCACGTTGCTTCAAGGATTGCTCGCACCACGCTAAAGGAAGCAAAGCCACGGAAGACGTACAGCAGCCTGTTATGAGGGGATTGCATTTGCATTTTGAAATCCTCCATCTGACCGCACAGCTGGTGGAGGGGAGCGGACGTGGAGAGACTTAGTCCTGTAGTTTGAGAAGAAGCAGAGGCAGGAGAAAGTGACTGGGGTTCACCCAACAGACCTGAGGCCCTAGAGGAAGGGGAAGGAGGCCAGGAGGCCGTGCTGATTGTGGAAACAGGGCCTGAGGGAGAGCGGTTCCTGGCGCCCAAACCAGAGTGATAGTGATGGCCCCAGGCCCTGAGAGGCTCCTGGAAACATCATGTATTTCATCTGAATCATATGAAGTAGGCGGTGCATTTGAACTGTGAACTAGACCTTGGAAGAAACTGCAGGTAAAAGTCAGGAGAAAGCTTGTCTTCAAGGGTGAGCTATGGTGACAAGGTGAACCAAAACATGGAGACAAGACAAAAGCGCGAGTTCTTTGATGTCCATTGGCCTGTTTGTCATTCATTCATTCATTCATTCATTCATTCATTCTATTATGTCCCCCAAGGCCGTGAAGCCATCCAAAGGATAGAAGCAAAGGATTATTAACAGTGAGGAAGCCCAGACTGTGGCAGATCTTGAATTCCATGATAGTGGTTTCGGGTCACCATTAACGATAGTGAGAGAATGGGATTTGTTTCTGACCCTGCAGCACCCTGCAGTATCATACGCGTGCGAGGAACTAGAAAGAGGGAGAGCAGCCCAGGAACTCTTAAGTCTGCACAGTGACGACTGTCTCACCCCTTCCAGTGGGGCTATAAGGTTAGCTAGCATCTGGGCCGAGAAAGCAGCTGTGGGTTTCTCCTTTCTGCCTGCCCCAACATCATGGCAGCGTATCTTCATTTTGTGAAGAAGTGTAGTCTGGGATTGGGAAAAGATGAAGCTTGAGGGAACAGAAAGTAGGTCTTCTCCTCGTTTTCAGCTTTCCAACCAAGCAGAGGCTGGCTGTTTGAACAGACACTGCTGCCAATTAGAAGCAAAGGGCAAAGTAGGTTCCCGAGATCCGGCCAGTTGAACTGAACCAATACCAGAGGCTTCCTGGGCCCCCTGGAAGGTGCAGCATGTCACAGGTCCTCAAGGAGAAAGGGGCTGGCAGGGAGGACCCCTGCATGAGAAGTAAGACCTCCGGGACCCCCATCTGTTCCTCCTCTCCCCGCCCTCCTCCCCTGCTGCCATGGAGACCAGTCTGGAATGGCAGTAAGCCTTATGCCCCAGAGAAAACAATACTGTGTTTGAAGAGTGGAAGTTGGCCTCTGAGCTCAGGCCCATCCCCCACCGCCCCGGAGTCTTACACAAGGCAGCCCTCCCCCCCCGCCAGAGGGTCCGCCCTCCGCTGTCCATCGATCCGCAGCCACTTTGTCCCTCACGACTTTCCACTTGTTCGTTTTTGAACTCGCACCACACAGCCTCAGTGTCACGGGTCTGCTCGGCCGGAGAGGTGCTGGTGTGACCCAGGCCCCTCTGCTCCGTGGCACAGCGCACCCTGCTCCTCTAGCTTTTTGTGTCTTTGAACCGCTGCTGTTGACTCACCCCGGCTGGAGCTGTTGAGCTCGGCTGAATTAGCAACAATGCAATCAACATCTCTATTTTTATCTCTGCTCTCTCCCTCCCCACTGACTCACCACGGCTAGGGCTCAGAGCCCGGCATCTTAAAAGACTTGTGCTGGATCCAGGGTGAATATATGCACAGATGTGGCATAGCCACCATTCAAAGCCATGAGTGGCTTTCCTTTTTGTTTTTTTTTTTTTCTTTCTGGTGCACAGGGCCCAAGCGTTGGCAGTGTTATTTATTACCGTTCGTTCACTGCCGTCTTCATTGTGGCTGTGTTACAACTCAAGCCGCTGTTACCTCCTGAGGTCCAAGATAAATGACAGACAAGGGAGGGAGCCTGGATCTCGTTCCTGAAACTCGTCTTCAGAGAAACCTTCAGTCCTGAGCAGAAACTTTTAACTTCATCCCAGTTGAATTCAGGAAGCCTGACCTGGAATCCGTAGAAAGCAAAAACTCAACACAGCCAGTGCTCTTAACCACTGAGCCATCTCTCCAGCCCTTGGGTTAAAAACCTCCCCAGTGATGAAGGATCTTTTCCTGCCTAGATCACTGCATGTTGATAAGTTCTTTTTTATTGTCTAATTTCATAGACATAGGCGTGCTGAGTGCTTGGAAATTTTGAGCTTTCTATTGGAGTCCCACCCTGCTAGTGCTAGCTGCTTGTATTATTCCGCTGATTGTTAAATTTCTATTGTTAAGATTTTTTTCTTTTATGATCATGTCTGCCTGTGTGTATTTATGTGTACCGCATGTGTGTAGGTGCCCACAGAGACCAGAAGAGGGTGCTTGATCCCTCGGAACTGGAGATGTGGGGATTGTGAGCTACCCAGTGTGGGTGCTGGGAACCAAACCTGTGTCTTCTCCAAAAGAGGAGGTCTTAACCTCCCTGCTGTACCATCTTGACAGCCTAAATATGTCGTTTCTTTGTGCCTTGTTTCTGTTGTGTAAAATGGAAACGTTAACCCCTTGAACATACATATCCTGTAGAATTGCTTTAAGGATTTTTTAATCTAAAGAAAAAAGTTTAAAAATCTAGTTTTCAGGAGGAACTTAACCAGCACATAATAACTTCTAAAAAAAGTTGACTATTACTCTACATCAGGTCATATCTGTCCTCAGAGTTTTCTTAGGCCAGACTCTTTAAGAGTTTTCTTGGGCCAGAGGGACAGCTCAGTTAGTAAAATGCTCAGGCATGGGGACCTCTTTGATCCCCACTATTCTCATAAAAATCCGGAGTCTGTGACGTGTGCTTATAATGGCACTGTTGGGAGGGAGGAGATGTCCTGGGACTCCCTGATGAGCCAGCGTAGCCTACTTGCTGAGCTCCAAAAGACAGTGAGAGACCCAGTCTCAAGAAATCAGGTAAACAATGCCTAAGAACATCCAAGGTTATCTTCTGGCTCACACACATACACACACACACACACACACACACACACACACACACACACACACAGAGGCACCTCTCTTGAGCACATTGATGCACACACACATGCACACACACACCTCTCTCACATACTCACATACATGCGTGCACACACCTCTCACACATGCATACACACACTTCTGTCTCTCACATGTGCACACACACACCTCTCACACACTCACATACATGCATGCACACACCTCTCACACATGCACACACACTTCTGTCTGTCACACATGTACACACACACCTCTCACACACTCACATACATGTACACACACCTCTCACACACTCACATACATGCATGCACACACCTCTCACACATGCACACACACTTCTGTCTGTCACACATGCACACACACAAGTTCCCCTTTAATAAGCACAGAACACCTCAGGCTGTTGCCTTTCCTTGTTTCTGCACTTTTAAGCCATCTTCCTACATAGGCTAAGGGAACCCTGTGTTATAGAACAGGCCTGTTTGTCTTTCATACACGAGCAGAGCCTTCTAGCTTCCCAGTCTGCCTTTCCTAGAATTTTATTCTTGTTTCATTAAAAGTGGTTTTTGTGTTCTGAATCCAAGGGCACTTGCATGTTCTTCTCCAGATAATTATATTTTACATGCAGTGACTTTTCCTTGTCTTATGTAATGTCACCTCATTAGACTAAACTCTAATGATGTTCTTTCTTTTCTATAGTGCAGCCATGAAAATAGCATGAAAACTCTCTGCAGAAGCTTTCCTTTGTCCTTATTACCTGGGTCTCTCTATCACTCCTAGCCCTGCGATGTCTACTAATTGAAGGATGGGTGGCTGGAATCCAAGGACAGGAGGGTCAGAGAACGCAGACACAAGTAAGATTCAAGCAGTCTCCAGAAAACTCCCAGCCACCCTGCGAGTCCCAGAAACTACACTAAGCATGTGACTTAACACCTCTCAGAGGCCACACCCACCTTCCAGCTACCCAAAATGTACTAAAGCATTGCCTGAACTGCGGAACTTCATGCAGTGTGCCATACCTGCACCGCAGCCACAAACCAAGACTCTGGGGATCTTGGGCACAGAGTTAGAGAGAACAAGGTACCAAATCTGTGTGGGAAATGCTCACAGGAGGCTAGTGAGATGCATCCTTCATCCTGAGTAGGTGTTCAAGGACAAGGACTTGGCTCCTTTGGTTTTCTTTTCCTTCTTTATTTTTTTTTAAAGATTTATTTGTTTGTTTGTTCATTATGTATACCACGTTCTGTCTGCATGTATCCCTGCAGGCCAAAAGAGGGCGCCAGATCTCATTACGGATGGTGGTGAGCCACCATGTGGTTGCTGGGAATTGAACTTAGGACCTCTGGAAGAGCAGCCAGTGTTCTTAGCCTTTGATCCATCTCTGAAGCCCTTGGGTTTCAATCTATGTCCTTATCCAGGCATCACGCTTACATAATATGAGAGGTCAGTGAGCACGTGTGATAAAAGCTTTAGTTGTCACAGCACCCTTCTGCCTACCCTAATTTCTGTTCTCCAAAGCTTGAAAGTATCCCAGCTGTTTCTTCTGGAATGGATCTGCTTCTAAGAGAGCATTTCTGCAGTTGTTTCTGGATCTCTGTTATTAATGTTACCTTTTGACTCCAGCATGGAAGACAAGAGTTTGCCCTCTGCTCTTAGACAGGATTTTGCCCTCTGCTCTTCCGCTTCTCCAACTAGCTTCCTGTCCTTCCTCCTTCACTATGAATAGTATACGTTATGCATGTGTGTATACTATGCTATATGTGTATACATCATGTGTGCATATACATACATATATATCACAACTTTAGGTGAGATTTGTGTTTGTGTATGTATGTGTCTGTGCATTTCCTAGTTAAATAAACAGTTTGTCAGTGAGCTGAATAGTGGATTTTGACAACATTTCTACTAGGTATAATTTAAGGATTTTTGTGTCATTGTTGGTTGGTTTTTGGTTTTTGGTTTTTTTGTGCTGTTCTTTTTCTGTTTCCTCTGTTCCTAGATTTAAATCATCCACAGATCCTTCACTGGACACGAACCATTTCCCACTCATTTGCAGACATGAGATAGTGGGTGAATTTCCTTGTCTTCACGGGACTGTTCTCCCTGGGCTCCCACGCCCTGCCCTTCAGCTCCCTTTTGGAGAGGTGTTAGATGACCAGGGAGCTGGTGGCAGAGCCTTTGTCCTGTTGTTCCTGTGTGAGGTCCCTTGTTCTCAGATTCTATGTCTCTTCTAGCTTGGCTTAGAAACTTATTTGAGTGAAGTGTTTCCTGTGATCACTTCCTGACTGCTATACCTAGAAAATGGGTTTATGGAAAGGAGCTGACAGAAAATTACACTTCAAGGACTTTATTAGGAGAGAGAGCCTCAATGCCACGGGCAGCCATGGTCAGGCCTCCGAAGTGGGAGGGGCCTAGGAGAGAGAGAGAGAACTGCGCTATAGACAGTGTAATGGGCCCCCCTTTTTTTTGAGGGTGGGGGTTGAGACAGTCCTGGAACTCGCTCTGTAGACCAGGCTGGCCTTGAACACACAGATCCACCTGCCTCTGCCTCCAAGTGCAAGGATCACAGGTGTGCCCCACCACCAGGCAAATTGAAGAGAGAGAGGCCCTTCAGTTCTCAGAAGATCAAGGGAGACACAGAACTATGGCCATACGCAGCCATGGGGGTGCCAGATGGAGACTGGGGCCTCCAGATCCCTCAGTTCCTTTCAGATTGTGATAACGAAAGGCGTTCTTGTCTTAGAAGGTTTCGGGGTACACCGTGAGACCTTGCCTGACGGAGCCTGTGTGCCAGGAGACATGAAAGCCAGCACTAGGTAGGATCATGAGTGCATCCTACGTCTGTAAGGAGGACAGCGAGGCTGCGAGGCCATGGCAAATCTTACCAGCTCTGTCAGCTCTGTCCCAGAGAGAGAGGCAAGGGGCTGACGCTGAGGAGGGAGAAGAGATGGGTTTGTTGAAGTCTTGCATATAGAGAAGTAGACTCACATTGAGACTGTATGCAGGATGCCAGGCTGAAAACACCTTTAAAAAGGAAGTTTGGAGTTCTCCATGCTTCACCTGACCTCCTCAGTTCCCGTCAGGAAGCTGACCCCTCCCCCATTCACACCCCTTCAGGAAGCTTCCAGCATCTCTGCTTTACTCTTGATGTTTTGGAATTCCATGGTGATGTGCCCTGCTGTGGTAACTTTTGCATTCATTGTTCAGGGACTAAAAGCTGGCATCCTTTGGCCCTGGAACATTCCCTAGTAGGGTTCCACTGCTTCCTCCACCTGCTCTTCAGACAGTGTGGAGATCCTGTTGCTTTCATGTTGCATTTCCAGGCTGGCCACAGGTTGCTACCCTTTCCTCTCTGTTTTGTTTCTCTCTGTTCTATTCCACTCTTTAAAAGGCTTCTTTGCTTTTTATATGAATATTTCCTCTGTCATATTTTGAATCTGTGAAAGGTGTTTTTGCTTCTTCTCTTCCCCTGACCCCCAGAGTCTTGCTCTATAGCACAAGCTGGCCTCAAACTCAAAATCCTCCTGCCTCAGCAACCCAAGTCTTCAAATTACAATTGTGTGTCAACATGCCTGGTTTGTTTTAGTTTTCCAAATGTTTATTGATGTAATACCCTGTTCTGGGGTTGGAGAGCCGGCTTGGTGGGTGAAGCCCTTTCTGTGGGAGTTTGAGGACCTGAGTTCAGATCCCAATGACCATGGAGAAAGCTTATGGCAGTGTGCACCTGTAATGCCAGCACTGAGAGACAGAGGCAGGAGCATTGATGAGACTTGTCCAGCCAGTCTAGCCAAAGTAGCAAGCTCCAAGTTCTATGAGAGACCCTGTCTCAAAAATCTAAGGTAGACAGCAGGAGAGATGACTCAGCAGGTAAAAGCATGAGTCACTCAAGTCTGCTGACCCAGATGAAAACCCTGGCACCCATATACAAACCAGATTCTGAAGCATGCCTGCAAGCCAGTACCAAGATGAGATGGTAAGGTAGAAGGTGAGAAACAACTTATGAAGGTTGTCCCCTAACTTCCATAGAGTACTGTGACTCACACCACACACACACACACACACACACACACACACACACACACACACACACACACACACACACGGCAGACATGGTATGGAGTGAAGTGAGTCACCAGAGACTGAGAAACAGTGGATTCTGGGAACTAGTGACTGCAAAGATGCTGCCCTGTAAGACTAGGAGACCACATGAGCACCATGGCGCTCTCTCTCTCTCTCTCTCTCTCTCTCTCTCTCTCTAAAACAAATTTTTTTAAAAAATTAAAAACATGGTGAAAAATGATGGCATCAATATTGACCACACATGTTGTACACCTCATAACATACACAATCCTGGTGCTTATTTTGCTTATTTGAGAATATATTAATAACTTAAAAATATAGTTCCATTGCTTTCATCTTCTCTTTTCCAGCTGTTAATTGGATGCTGGATTTTTTGTTAGAGGCTTTCTCAAATGTGTGGTGTTTCTTGCCTCTACATTCATAGAAGAAGAGATTAATGCTCTAACTAGGAGGCTGCTGTTTCTCTGTAAGGACTCTCAAGTGGTGATCCTTAGCCTGGAAGCCTTGGGGAATACAGGCTCTATTTGTCATTCTCATAGTCGGGCTAATTTCCCAGAGGAGACACCAGACTACTGTCTAGAAGCAGCAAGGCCATCTGCCAGTGTGCTGCAGCCAGAGGGAGGCGGTGAGACTCTGCCAGTGTGGTGAGACTCTGCCAGTGTGGTGTAACCAGAGGGAAGCGGGGAGACTCTGCAGTGTGGTGAGACTCTGCCAGTGTGCTGTAGCCAGAGGGGAGCGGGGAGACTCTGCCAGTGTGGTGAGACTCTGCCAGTGTGATGTAACCAGAGGGAAGTGGGGAGACTCTGCAGTGTGGTGTAACCAGGTGGAGAGCAGTGAGACTCTGCAGTGTGGTATAACCAGATGAGAAGCAGTGAGATTCTGCGGGGTGATTGAGTGTAGAATGAGACCATCTTACCGCTGAGTTGCATATTTCCGCTTGAGTGACACTTTCAGTACCAACACCCGTGTTAGCCTGTGCCAAAGCTCTCTATTTCTTCAAAATGTAAACCATAGATGTGTCCAGGATAGAGGACAGATATGGTTTGAGTATCTCTGATCTAAAATGCTAGCGACTAGACGTGTTTCAGATTTTGGAGTGCTTACACTGATGAGATGTCTTGGGGGATAGGACCTGGATTATTGAGCACGCGCACACACACACACACACACACACACACACACACACACACACACACTGACTGCGTCAGTTCCTGGCTCCAGGTGTCTGTCCTGTTTGACTTCCTGTCCTGACTTCCTCTGACGAGGAATAATGGACGTGTAAGCCAGATAACGGTTAGCTGCAGAGGGCTCCCCACGCTTGTTCCCATGTCAACGCTCCTCCGGAGTGGAATCAGAGGACGATGGAGGTCCTTGTGTAGTAAGATTTGCCCCAGCTCTAGCTCTCGTTTGTAGGTTGTCCGTTCTGATTACATTCTCTCTGTGCGAGGTGCGGTTGGTTACAGAGGCATGAGGCAAATGTGTCTCCTTTGTCTCCTGCAGTCAGAAGCCAGCGAGGGGCACGTGAAGGGGATTGTAACTCATCGAAGGTGTACAGTATTTCCCACCACCTTTAGCGGCATGGTTGTTACATCATCCATATGTCTTCATGACCAACCTTATCTGCTCTCTAGACTAGGGAAGAAAGTAGAAAGCAACAGGAGAAGGGATGGACCAGTTGTGAATGCCCAGACTTCTGCGGGCGTCTTATTAGCCGTAACTGTGATAGACCACCAACCCAAACTGCAAAGGAGGCTGGGAAATCCTTCTTCAAACTCCGTCACAATTCTAAGGAAGAACAGGAAAGGACTCTTAGCTGGACAGCTACTGATATCTGTCAAACTAGGCGATGAGAGATTGAATCTCACTTGGCGTCTCTAACAGGTGTAAAGGGAGACTAGAAATACTTCATAGAGCTGTACTGAGGAATAAAGGGAAAATGTCCAGGAAATGTGTAGCAGCATGGCTAACCTATCATACGTCTCTATCAGTGAGCATTCCCTTCTGAGGTCAGATATCCCCCAGAGCCCCGCAACACCCCTCTCTAGTTTGATATGGGTACACAGTCACCTACCTACACATACTGTGGAGGGCTAAATAGTTATGTGTGACTTGATAAAAATTAATCTTGTGTTAGGCATTACTCAATACCTCTTGGCAAGGTAGTACTTAAGAACAACAGTTGCAAATCAGAAGCCAAAATGTCTGTGGCTAGGACGGAAAATATAAACCCATAAGCATGATTTTTACAGTCCATTGTTTTATTATAATCCTCAATTTCATCCCACCCACCAGTCTCTCTTCATCATACGCTTCTGTTCCCTTGAGAGTTTCTTTAATTTGTATTTACTATTACTTATCTCCAGAACATCAGGATGTGTAGTATGTGCGTGTATGTGTCTGTGTGTGTATGCATGTGCATATATGTGTCCACGCATGTGTATAGAATGTGTGTATGCATCTATGTGTATGTATGTGTATATGCATGTGTGTATGTGCGAGTATCTGTGTGTGTATGTGTATGTGTGTGCATACTTTCATATAAGTGCAAGTAAATGTATTTCTTTAATCAGCATCAGGGCTGGCCAGCTCCTTGCTGCCTTCATCCAGCAAACCAGGTCGGGCGGAGAAGGCTGTAGCCAGTCAGGTCTTGAGAGTAGCACCACAGTCTGTTAGAGCTGGGATGTCTGCAGATGGGAGGCCGCATAGATTCTGTGGTTTGTGTCCAGAGTACCTCTCTGCCTGCCCTGGTGTCTTTGCTTCCTGCACAGTTTCCAACCTCTCTCTCTCTCTCTCTCTCTCTCTCTCTCTCTCTCTCTCTCTCTCTCTCTCTCTCTCTCTCTCTCCCTCCCTCCCTCTCTGTCTCTCTGTCTGTCTCTGTCTCTCTGTCTGTCTCTGTCTCTGTCTCTCTCTCTCTCTCTCACACACACACACACACACACACACACACACACACACACACACACACACACACACACACACAGACTTTCATTCCCTGTGACCTGAAATGCGCCAGTCTGGCAGAGATTGAGAGCCAGGGTCACATTTCACTGACCTATATTGCAAGGAGCCTTTGTTCCCCAGCACAACAGCAAAGACGAGCTTGGTAACAGGGAGTCAAGATGTGGTGCCCTGCTTGTGTGTGCACAGTTCTGTGAGGAACCAGGCTTCTAGCCTGCAGCCGGCTGCATCTGGAATGGGACTGAGGTACATACCCTCCGAGGATAAACACAGAGGGGAGAAGGAGACCTCTCCTCCCCAGGGAACACTTCCCTTCCCGTGGCTGTTTTCTAGCCGGGCTTTGCAGCCTAGAATTCTGGCTCCCTGGATGGAAAGTGCAGGAGCCATACTCCAGAGGAGAAGCTTTCACGGGAAAACAAAAGGCAGCTGTCAGTTTAATCCCAAGCTCCCTGATAACATTCCAGTAGAGTTCCTTTTTCTGGAGATGAAATAAGAACCCTGGCAGGCCCTCTTGACTGGCCACATAAATCATTTGTAGTAATTGCTCTGAGAGAGGAGAGCCACTCAGCTCTGCCACACAGAGGAGGGAGTCACACGATGCCATTCATGGGCTGCCTCCCCCTTTCTCCTCTCCTCTCCTCTTCTCTCTCCCCCTCTCCCTCTCTCTCTCTGTCTCTCCCCCTCCCTCTCTCTCTCACATACACACACATGCCTACTCACACTGTGCTCTTCTCTCTCTCTCTCTCTCTCTCTGATACACACACACATGCCTACTCACACTGTGCTCTTCTCTCTCTCTCTCTCTCTCTCTCTGTCTCTCTCTGATACACACACACATGCCTACTCACACTGTGCTCTTCTCTCTCTCTCTGATACACATACACACACACACACACACACACACACACACACACACACACACACTGTGCTCTCCTCCCGCCCCCAGAGCTCACAGAGAGAGAGACCGCTCACCCTGAGATGGGCTCTGAGAGCCGTATTTTTTAAAGCATCATAGAGAATATAATAAACAACTCTGTTTCCCTTTTATTTTATTTTTGAGGTCAAGCCAGTTTAGATTCTTCTGGAGTCTGGTTTGGGAGGGGATTTTAGAGGAAGAGTTGACAGAAAGAAGGGGAGGGGAGGAACAAGGTGGTAAGAAGGAGAATGATGGCTGCTCAGCGTTGTGAGGCTTACCTGTCACCGTGTATTCCGTGTCACCCGCTTCTCTCTTTTGCTTCTGATGAAAACTGCAGCGAGGTCATAAAAAAATCCCCCTTCCTGTGATCTGGGAGCTGCTGCTGAGGCTTGGCAGTTCGCTAAGGAATGAACTCTCAAAAGCCGCAAAGCTACAGTGCCCTTTCCCCTCTGTGGCCAGTAAAGATGGTGATAATAAAATCCCTGGGCTTAGGCATGGTATGGTACCTTCAATGTTTGGCTCCGGCCTGTGATACGCACCCTTCACTTACACACTGATACATGTTCACTGAAGTAGTACGGTCACCAGAGGAGGAGCTATTTTAGGCGCACACGATTATTTGAAGAATGAGTGGATGGATGGATGGATGGATGGATGGATGGATGGATGGATGGATGGATGGATAACACAGTTTGAACACAGCTCGGCATACTGTTAGAAACATAGCTGAGAATGTGGGGGAAATTGCCCAGCCTCTCTGACAAATGACTGTCTGGACCTTCTCCACAATCTATGTTGTGACTATCCTCAGATGCCCATGACTAGAGAGGAGAAATGGGGTAGGGAGAGCTGGAACCCACTATATTCCTCAGTCCTGATTATAGAGCAGCACTGGTTATGAATCAGTGCTACTGTTGAACAGGGGACTTATTAAGCTAGGTCATTGCTTTTGTTTGATAACAAAATGCACCCAGCTAGTGCACACTGCCTTTCAATTAAGCACAAAGTCAGCCTCTTAAATGTATTTGCCAATGATCTCCAGCTTTTGCAGGGTACTGTTGGTGAAGAGATCTGTCCTGCCCGATGTGCCCTGTGCATAAGGGTAAATATGTTTATTCCACCCATGAGTTTCTCTTGCTCCCAAGGTGCAGCATGTTTGAGGGCACATGTATGCCCTCATACCTGTGTCATACCTGTGCTGTGTCAGTCAAGACATCCATTCTTGGTCAAAACTTTCTCTTGTCTGCCTATATGTTGAAAACCAGCATGGGCATGTCAATATCGTGATCAATAACAAAGATGGTTCCTTCATGATGAATCAAGTACAGTGATGAGTCAGCTAAGGTAGCTTGCCTTCTCAATCCTGAAAATGTGTATTTTAGAAAGTTAAATATACATACATACATATATACATGTTGTGGGAACTCATTCAGCCAATAGTCTTTGAGGTACTGGCTCCTTCTGGAACTGTGTCTTAGGTGCTTCAAGATCTAATTGCAACTTTCAGTACTCCTGGGCAGAAGACCTTGGCTATCTATTTGTCATTTGTGAATGACTCTGCAATAATAACTTCACTTCCCTTTATTCCGGGCTCTTTTGGACTTCATTCCAAGAATCCATGTTTTTAGGGCCACACATGATCATACCATCTAAGGTGGTTCCTCAGTTATCGTTTGGAAAGCATTTGCTCCAGTCATTTCTATGCATGTAAGACTAAATGTGAAATCTGGATTTTCATTGCATTAAATCATACAGCATTTCGTTTAGTATCTTTGGTCTTTCACTTACGGGAGATTTTTTCCTTGTCATTAAACATTATTTATAAAACATGATTTTTAATGCCCACATAATTTCCCCTGGTATGGTTATACCATCAATAATTTAAAATTTAATCTGTCCCTTCTTGTTGAACATTTTATTGTTTACATTTTTTTGTTTACGGACATCCTTCTAAATAAATTTTCATTGGAATTTCTCATTATTTGTGTTGTGTCTTAGGAGAGAAATTTCTAGGTTGGAAACTTTGAACATATTTTGGTCATGTGTGTTGTGTAACTGGCTTCTAGCGTCTATTGTGGCCTGTGTGTGGAGTGTCTCCCACGGGCTCACACGTTGGGCAGGTGGTCCCCAGCTGGTGCTGGTGTTTGGAAAGGAGGTAGAACCTTTGGGAGGTGGAGCCTGTCTGGAGGAAGGACATAGCTGTGGTCACGGTCCTCGGTGAATTTGAAGCAAGCCAGGTTAATGTTGTGAGTTCCAGGACAGTCAAGGCTATGTAGAGGGACCTTGTCTCCAAAAAAAAATTTCTGGGTTTTTGGTTTGAGTTACCATTAATATACAGAATAATTTGGGGTAAATGATACCTTTGGTGTAGCAATGTCTTCCCACTCAGAAATGAACTCTGTCTCCATCCTCTCGTCTTAGTATGACTCTTTCCTTTTCTTCATATAATTCCTGTTCATTTCTTACTAAGGTTATTCTTGGGTAAAGCAAGTATTTAATTATTTCTGTTTCTGAAATCATCGCAAAGTGGCATTTTTAAAAGAGGGTCCTGATTAGCTAAATTGGGGTTAGACTGTGAGAGCCCAACAGAACCTGACAAGGCAGAAGTCATTAGTAATTAAATAATTTCATCTGAAAACTAATTGGATTAAATTAACTCATTTTAAAGTATTATTCTTCAGACAAGATGCCCAAGCGCTGTCCTGATAGTGACTTCCCTTAGTCAGTGAGCAAGTGGGAAATAAGTGAACTTTTAACCTATAACAAATTCATTTTTAATCAAATTGTTATTTGTCATTGCAAAATGGCAATGTTTCGGCCTCATTGTTCTCTGCTTCTGAAGTCACACCTCTCACACAAGTCAACTCCCCAGGCTTAGCTCAGTGAGCCTTCTCTTTTGATTTCCTAAAACACACACATATGCTTTTAAAAAGGGTGAAAGCCCTCCTGCTACCCTTAAATCTGCAGCCACACGTGACAGGGTAATCAGATGCAGATTAACACGGTTGTGGGGAAAATGTCTAACCAGGCGAAGCGGCATGCGCCTGTGTTCCCAGCTACTCAAGACACCAAATTCAGGGCTGAGCCGGTGAGACCTTGTGGTTCAGCAAGAAAGAAGGGGTCCCAGAAAGGGAGCGAAGGGTGGATTGCAGAAATTTAGAAATTTAGACTGGAAACAGACTTCAAAATCACCTAGTCCAAATGGTCTCTTCTCTCTGGGATCCACAAATCCCCTGGTATTGTTAGCAAGGTTACCGTGGCTCTATAGTTTATATATGTACATTTGTCTGAGCAGAAAGTCTCTCTTGTGTGTGTCAGTCAGATTTCTATCAGTATAAGAAACACCGGGGACAATCAGAGAGAAGTTTCACTTCGGCTCAGGGTTTCAGAGGTTTCCGGCCCTGGTAAGTTAACTCTAATGTGTGGTGCCCGGGGAGATACGTCCCAATGGAAATGGCGGAGAGGGTCACTCATGTGGGAGCCCGGGGAGATATGTCACAATGGAAATGGCGGAGAGGGTCACTCGTGTGGGAGCTGGAGAGATGGTGCAGGGGGGAGGGGCAGTCACTGCTCTTGCAGAGGACCTGAGTTTGGCTCCCAGCACCCACATCACACAGCTCACAGCTACCTACTGTAAGCTTCAGGGAGTCTGTCACTCTCGTCCGGCTTTCACAGGTACAACCCATGACCACACGTGTTAACATACATACATACATACATACATACATACATACATACATACACACACATACATACATACACACATACATACATATAAAATATTTTTCTTTTAAGAAAAATCCCTCGTTTCTTGCCTAGGAAGTGGAAGGGGAGAGAAGAGGCCTGGACCCCACAGTGCCTTTCTGGACACTCTCCCTTAAGCACCTCCTACATCTCTTAGATGCACCACCTGAAGTTCCCACCGCCTACCAGTAACACAGAGTCAGGGTCCAAATCTTCAGCCCTTGGGCCTTTGGAGAACATTCAAGATCCAAATTCTAGCAATTCAGTTACCAAATATCCTAAGACTGACGAGAGTTGAGAATGACTGAGCAACTCAACCCTTCTTTCTCATCAAGAGTAAACAAGGCCCCTGTTGAGGAACATTTGACAGTCTCTTCAGGCAGAAAGCTGGGTTTCCTTACCCTGTAACACCTTCCTGTGTTCTCCCTGTGAAGACTGCATTCTGGGGAGTCTGCATCACACAGACCGGGAGTGGAGAGCCCGATGTGGGTGTGTGTGGAGACAAGTCCCTGCAGTAGATTTCGCTCTGTTCTCACCACTTGCATAGAGACACCCCCCCACACACCAAACACATTGCTCCTCTTCCCTAAAGACCATTTGCAGCAATAAGATCTGCCTTGAGGAGTTCCAGCCGGCCTACAATGGGATGATGTACATGCATACAAACCTGGCTACTTTCTAGACTGTGACGTGCTGTGTGGTACTGGCTGTTTCCATCCTAACTCCGGGAGGATGGAGGTGAGGAAAACAGAGTGGAGTCAGGCGGCAGGATTAGCAATTTTCAGCTGCCACCCCATGTTCACCAGTGTCGCACCCTCCGCCAGAGTCAGCCTCCCTGTGCTAATTAGCCCTCTCCACTGTTTTGATAGCAGGCGTGGTCATTAAGTCCTATATCTCCCCAACATGTGCTGACAAAATCTTCCTTGTGGCACTATGCCTGGATGCGTTAACTCTTCCAACTTCAAAACAGGGGAACTGGTTCTGCTTTACTCCAGGAAATCCACCCGCCTGCAACTTGGTAATCAATCTACAAAGGGCCACTGCAAACTATGGCTTACATCTTTTTGTTTGTCTATCTATATTTCGTGCTGTGTGGCCATGTGCACATACATGTACGAGTGCATATGCACGAGTATATATGAAAGCCAGAGGACGGACGGCCTCAGCTGTTGTTCCTCAGGCACCTTGTCTTTTGAGACAGGGTCTCTCCCTTGCCAATTAAGCTAAGTTGCTTGCCAGAAAATCCCCCCAAAACACCCTTATTTGTCTCCCCAGCATTGGTATCACAGCCCTAGTCACCACACCCTGTGTTCTGGAGAAATGAACTCAACTCCTCATGCTTGCAAGATAAGTACTTCGTTATCCAGAAAAATGGCATTTAAAATTGGTCCAATGTTTACAGGCATAGAAACGTCATAGGGTACCCCATAAATTACATACATATATACATGCATGTGTGTCAGCCAAAATATAGGAAAAACAATTAGCATATATGCATGAAGCAATTCAGAACACAAACTTCAGATAAGAACATTTGCAACAAGAATTTCTGCCATTTCTCAACACCCTGACATCCATGTGTCTAACACTGTTTGTTGCAGAAAAACAGTAAGATGTAAGACATTTTTGTCATTTAGGTCATGATACTTATGCATTTGAAAACTTCTGCTCAAGTACCAGAAAGAAGTTAAATGTCTCAGGGTGCAAAGGGGTTTCCTGCACATGTCTAGTGTCCTGACTGTAATTCCCAGAACCCATATGAAAACAGAAAGAGAGAACCTACTTCATAGAGTTATTCTCTTTCCTCTTCACACACTCACACACACATACACTCACACACATGCACACACCTCACACACATGCACACACTCACACACATACACTCACATACCACACACACATGCACACACACCTCACACACATGCACACACACATACATACACCTCACTCGCACTAATAACTAATTTTTGGAAGTGCTGCTCAATTTCTCAAGCACTCATACAATACTAACAGTGTATAAATACGCATTTCATCTAGTCCTCCCAGCAGTCCTATTATGAAGGAATGATTGTCCTCAGTTTTAATCTTTAAAGATTTATTTATTTTGTGCATTGAGTGTTTTGCCTGCATGTGTGTCTGTAGTCTTTGCATGCTTGGTATCTGTGGAGGTCAGAAGAAGGAGTTGGATCCCCTGGAAATGGAATTATCGATGGTCATGAGCCACTATGTGGATTCTGGGGACCAAATCCAGGTCCTCTGTAAAAGTAACAAATGCTCTTAACCACTGAGCCATCTCCAGCCTTAAGCAGTTTAAGGCGCATGCTTAAACATCAGCACCGTGAGGACAAGCCCCTGATCCATCCATCCATCTCTCTGAGGCATCTAGGCAGCCTTGTCTCCAAGACTGCACCACCCCGGGGAGATGGAACTGAAGAAACCTTGTCCCTGCAACTGACAGTTGCACTAAGTTTGATTTTTGGAAATGGCATTTGTCCTTTCGTCTTAAGGACAAATCTTACATTATTCTAATAATTAGGATAAAGAAAAGTAGAAGTGGAGTTATACAGAGGCAAACGGGCTAACTGCAACTCTGTGCAGTAAAGATAGGCAGAGAAATAGGTGGAGAGGGACCACAGTGGCCGACACTTACCCGGCTGTAGCAGGACATGCATAGGAGACAGTGGATATTTTAAAGTTGTAGCCAATTTAAGAAGCAGCATACTCCATGCTAAAAGTCCCTGGTTACAAGGTTATCTCTTGTACTCGCTTATGTATCTTTGCCACAGCTGGACACAGTGATGCTTTGGAGTTGAAGTTCTACCACTCACCTGTATGGGACATTTGGGAGCATCTAAGGCGATGCTGATCTGAGCCCAGGACTCAAGGACTCTATAGACAAAGAGTATCCTTGATGTTCAGAGTCAACCAGACCACAATTCTCGGTGTCATGATGTCTTAGCTAGGGTTTTTATGGCTGTGAAGAGACACCATGGCCATGGCGACTGTTATAAGGAAAACATTTAATTGGGGTGGTGGCTTATAGTTTCGGAGGTTCAGTCCATTATTGTCAAGGCAGGGAGTGTGGTGACATGCAGGCAGATGTGGTGCTGGCCACATCTTGGCTTGCAGGCAACAGGAAGTGAACTGAAACGCTGTGCAGTACCCTGAGCATAGGAAACCTCAAATCCTGCCTTCATAGCGACACACTTCCTCCAGTAAGGCCATACTCACTCCAACAAAGCCACACCTCCTAATAGTGCCACTCCTTGGGAGATTATAGCGGCCAAATGCATTCAAACTACCACACATACTCAGGCCCATTCTAAAGGGAAAAGTCTTAAGTGTCCTCTGTTCTTGTCACAGTCTCCTGGGTATCTGAGGAGCCCATGTATGGAGACTTCAGACCTGTGGCATCTTGCCTGAGAGCTGGAGATATAGCTATTTCCTGGAATGTGTGCCTTTTCTGTCTGCTCCCATTGAAGGCTTCCCACTTCCCTTATAGAAAACACCTGGAATTTCAGACATGACCAGATAGGTGAGCCTATGTGGACACTCTCCTTGTTTCTGCTCCCTTCAGTTTGGGTCTCTCTTGGATGCTAATCCAAGTCTGAAATCTGTTCCCATGTCTACCGTCTTCACTGGGACATATATCAAGGCTTTTCACTGGGCCGTGTCTTAGTTACATTGTCCATTGCTGTGATAAAAAACCACAACCAAGGCAACTTGTAGAAGAAGGGTTTATTTGAGGTTTACGGTTTCAGAGGGTTTGAGTCCACAGCTATCATGGTGATGGGCATGACAACAGACGTGAAGGCATGGTGCCAGACAGAGCTCCATCTTGAGACACAACCGCAAGGAAGTGAGAGCTAACTGGGAACGGGGTGGGCTTTTGAAACCTCAAAGCCTGCCCCCGGGGACATACTTCCTCTAACAAAGCCACACCTCCTAATCCTTCCCAATCAGTTCCACCAACTGGGCACCAGATATTCAAATATCTAAACCTGTGGAGGCCATCCTTGCTCAAACCACCGAAAGGAAAAAAGTCCATTGTTCTGAGCCTGTGCTCTTTGTTCTGCTCTGCCCTCCTCCTGCCTTTGTTTCTCCTCATTCCTCACAGCCTTGTCTTGGGACCCAAGTTGCATATTCAGAAGGCAAACCTAAATAAATAAATAAATAGATTTTTGCCTAGTTGGAGTTGAGCCTCAGGTAAATGAGTAACAAATCCTGTCCTGGTGTGTGTGTAAGCGTGGAGTATAAATTGTTTCCAGGTCCGGTTTAACTGAGTATCCTCCGTGTCACTTAGTAGTGGGCCTTAGCAGCCAATGTTTGTCAACTCATCATCGCTTGAGGAAGAGTCCTGAGATGATGAAACCCTGTGCTAAGTAAGGGTGGTCTTTCCCACCACAACCGGCTTGTCTCTTAGTGGAGCCAGACATCTGCAGCCCGCTGGTACCAGACCTGGTCCCCGAGAGCCTGCCCCACCGGCTACACCTTCTGACGTCCTTCCGCCTGGACTTTCCTCCAGCTTTGCAAATAGGGTCCAAAGATATTTCGGCCACAGAAATAATCTGCCAGCTTGCCTGTACTCACCAGGGTGACTTCTTGCAAAACAAGTGAGATGGCTGTTGTTTACAAGATTATGACTCATTCTGGGCAAGTGACTATTTATAAAACTGGCCTTCCGTGCTGGAGTCATTATCTCCCATTCTTTTCAAAACTTAAAGATGGCTTGAGCTTTCAATTACAAGTGAGCAAGGGGCCTTTCTGACTCTGTTTTGCTTCCTGCACATAGTCTTCCAGGGATGAGAACCTTCCTTCTACGTTGGTTGACTTTTTCATCCGTGTGACAAGATACCCAACATAAACAACTTACAGCTTGGGAAGGTTTATTTTGGATCATGATTTCAGAGTTTTGGCTCATGGTTGCTTGACCCAGTCACTTTGGGTCTGTGGCAAAGCCGCTCATCAGGTGGGGAGTGTACAACACAAAACATCTGCTAGCATTATGACAATCAGGAAGCAAAAAAAAAAAAAAAAAAACAGGAGAGAGGAAGGAGGCCATAGAGTCTGAGTCCTCTAAGGGCATGCCTTCCCACTGGGCCCACCTCTTAAAGGTTCCATTACCTCCTCCCAGTAATACCACAGGCTGACAACCGAGTTGTTAGCACAGGCTGGCTACAGAGTTGTTAGCAAGTGCGCCTTTGTGGTGTTTAGAATCCAAACCCTGATACTCCTGCGTGGTTAAGTCCTGAGTGGCACCTGAAAAGGAATGGCTTCCTCCCTCTCTCCCTCCCTCTCTCATTTTGACTTTGGTTTTTGGTTACATTTATTATTTTTTGGGTGGGGAGTAGAGAGCATGTGCCATACGTGCCACGAGATGTCATAAGATAACTGCTTCTCTCCTACTGTGTGTATCCTGGAGATTTGAACTCAGGTGTCAGGCTTGTCTGCAAGTGTCTTTGCCTTCTAAGCCCCCTCACTCGCCCTTGTTCTGTTTTAAAAACCTCTCTCTGTTCTGTTAAAAACAAACATAATGACATTCTAGAAATTTAATCCAGGACTTCGTATGTGCTAGGTAAGTAAGTGCTCTCTAGTACTGGGCCGTAGCCACAGCCTTGTAAAACCTTTAAAGCAGAAAATATATACTTTTCCATCTTTCATTGCCAAGTCGTTCACTAAGCACAGCGGCGTCTGTGAGCACCCATACATAGGCTTTACATAAAACCAAGTCTCTAGAATACAGTTCATGACTGCTGAGACCACACAGGGGCTTGTACTCCACTCTTGGGACAGGTGATCAGACATCTATGCTAAGAAATGGCTTCCTTCATGTTCCAGCTTTTCAGACATCTCTGAACACACGGGAACATTCGAGAACATTCTCTGTTGGAGACACATGTAACATAAAAAAAAAGTGTGGACTCTGAAAGTCTGAAAGAAAATAACCGGATTCTGCTGTTTACTAAAATAAAGAAGTCATGAATTTGATAATTCGTTGTTTTTAATGATAGAATAAGTACAATCCTTGGCAGTCCCGTTTTGTTTCGTGTAAAGATTTGCACTTTTCTTTCTAACATAGACATTTGGTTTCGTGTTTCCCTTTTCCTCCCCTTTCCCTGAGGTCAGCATGGAAACATGTTTGCTTCTGTTTAAATGTTGAGTCACAGGCTGCCCTGGGGCCTCCCTGGGGAAAAGGGTCATAGAGGACCACAGTCAGAATCAGCCGTAGCTGCCCTTGTCCTCCTCGATGGACGTCGGAGGGAACTGACCGCCCGTTATTCATTGCCTTCTACAGAAAGTGGGGCATAAGGGTGCTGTCCTGCTCCCTCTGGCCGTCCCTCACTTGCTGGCTCCTGCCTCGTGCTTGGTCTGGGTCACAATCTCTTTTCTTTTCTTCTTCTTTTTTTTTTGTTCTTAGAGAGAAAGTTTTACTGTGTAGCCCTAGTTGTCCTGTAACTAGCTCTGTAGACCAGGCTGACCTTGAACTCACAGAGATCTGCCTGCCTCTGCCTCTAGACGACTGCCATCAAAGGCATGCGCCATCACCACCCAGCCTGGTCCACAATTTTGCCTTTCAGTTTTCCTAACAGGAACCTGATAATGTTGTGCCTAATGAAGACAGAACAGAGTGTTGTTACTTCCCTTCCTTGGACTTGGGGGTTTTCGTCTCAAACACTCTTTTTCCTTCATGTACACACAGTGCACACTTGATGGACATTTCTCCAGTTATTTTCAGGGTTCAGTTACTTCAACTTCGAAAGCAGAATAGTCACCTTGATTGTCAGGCCAGTTGTAGCATGAAGTTGGTCCATAGTGTTGGGATAAATTTTCTTATGTTCTTGAATCACTTAAGGAGTTGTTTCTCCAACAGCAGCAACAACAAATAGAACTTAAAACTCATAGAAGTAATTGGCTTTAGAAGTTGATGGTTTCATTACATAATGTCCTTCACACACAAAATTCTGTGATTTCAAGGAATACAGGCCAGGTTCTTCTTTTGACTATATTCTTCAAGGCTTGGCTCTCAGGGCCCTGGAACCAACAGTAGGGCTGGCGAGGGTTGCAATGCTCCTGCTAGCCACAGAACAGAAGAAAGCTATGGAGACACTCTCTAAAACTCACGCCTAAGTCTAAACTGGGTTAGCTGCTTAAACTATGTAGAGACCCAGAGATGTAGCTGTTTTTAATCTGCCCAGATAAGAAAAGCAAGCTTATTAGACATTTGAGTTTAACAGATTTAGTGGGTGAAGGTCATAAATGAGCCCAGTAAAGGATCAGATTTATAAAGTTGACAACACCTGAGGACCCAAGGTTGTCTGACCACCACATGCACAAAGGTATGTGTGCACACTCATAGACTTGAACATACCGTACACACACACTCACAAACACAATGAACACACCATACACACACACACACACACACACACACACACACTCACACACAAATACACATAGGACCTAAGGAAAGACCCCAAGTTATCCTCTGACCTCCACATGACTATGCATGCACAAGCACACATACATACATGAACACACACTCACACATGAGGATTTGGGGTCTTGTTTGCTGGTTGGTTGGTCTATTGTGTTTTATGGTGTTGGGGAATTAAACCCACAGATTTCATACATGCTAGAGAATTGCTCGAACACCAATGAACTACAACCCCAGCTCCTAGTTTAGCATTTTAAAATAATCAACATTAGCTCATGTTTTACTTACAAAGATAGCAATTCCATATTGCTTAAGATTTTAAAAAAATATATGGGACCAATGCTCAAAATAAATGGAATTTTTTTGAGCTCCCATAAGCATGACATGGAAATTTGGTTACAGAGACAGTGTCATGCTTCTGCGATCAGTCCCTCCCTCCAAACATCTGGATGCTGTCAGGCAGATTCGGTGATTCAGGTAGCTTCACAACCTTCGTGGTATGTGTATCTAACAATTCTAAATATCAATATCTTTATCACAGCTATTTAAATTCATAGGAAGGGTTTCGTCTATAGTTAGGCCATCTCAAAACTGTTGGGTATGGTTGATTTTAGGGAGGCAGTTCCTAAAATCCACCTGTTACATTTAGGTGTTACATCTTTGAAGTGTCTTTGGTAGGGCCAAGGACTGAGGGAACATTTAAGTCATGTGTTCTTCCTTTCCTCGTGTTAAGGTATGTAGGTGGCAAGTTCCAGCCATCACCCTCAGCCTTCTCTACAGAGTGTGTATTCTTAAACAGTAGAATGCCCTCGGCCGGATCCCTCCACGTCTGTGTGCTCACAGCCCAACCCACGATGCTCTCTGCTCAGTGTCTCACCGTGAAAAGACAGGACTTCCCATGGAGGATGCAGCACCACAGTTAAATCTCCTTTAAGTCACAGGGAGAAATGCACTCTCCTTCCTGCTGTATTATGTGCCTGTTGAAGGAACTTGTCCGTTGCCTTGTGTTATGGCCTGAATTGATGTGCTAAGTGCCCTGTGACGGTATTAGCTGTCAAGTGATCCTCACCAGGACCTGTCACCTGGCCTTTCAGACACCCAGCCCAGTGTCACACACAGTAGCATGAACCTGCTGACACATGTCTAACACCCCGAGAGCCCAGACTTCAACCTGGCTGGACTCTAGTTAGTGAAATGTCACCACATGGATATAAATATGTCTTACCATGGCTTTTATTCCTTTACAATAATGCTAACTACCAGGAGAGGCAGCACACGCTTTTAATCCCAGCACTTGGGAGGCAGAGGCAGGCGGATCTCTGTGAGTTCGAGGCCAGACAAGACTGCTTAGTGACACGTTGTATCAAATAAATAGATGCAAAATGATGCTTTTTTGAGATAAACTCTACAACTGAGGTTTCACACAACATACATATTTTGAACTGCAACACCCAATTGAAGGCTGCCATCTCCACAAATCGTGTCAAACAGAGCCAGCCACCTTGGAGGCTGAGGGTTTTGATGTTATCACTGTGAGGTATCCTGGAGATCCTATGAGGTACCAACCAATTTAACGGATGAGAAAATTGAGTTTGTGGAAATTAAACGACCTAATGTTATTAAGATGAGCATCTTATTAGTAGAGTGGATTGCCTAACATTCACAAGGCTCAGAGCACCAGAGAGAGAGACACAGACACAGACAGAGAGAAAGACAGAGAGCGAGACAAAGAAGGAGTCCTTTCTCAGAAGGCTACTAGAATCATGTATAAAATGAGCTCTGTAAAACCTTATTCCCGAGCCTTTGCTGTAGTCAGCATTTATCTGTAACACACCCGCCATGTTCAGGCCCGGTGAACATCCTTTTGTTTGCTTGTTTGTTCTTGTGTTCTGGTTTTGGTTTTCCAGATAGGGTCTCTATCTCATGCTGATTTCAAGCTCCCTGTGTAAACAGGAGAACCTTGAACTTGCGGTCCCCCTGCCCCCAGCCCTAGAGTTATAGAATTACAGTCATGCTCTACCACTCCATTTTTGCACGGACGGAACCCAGGTCTTCGTGCATGCTAGGCAAGCACTGTAGCAACTGAGCTGCATCCCCGGTCCTGGAGAAAATACTTCCTCTTGCGATGCGCAATCATTTCAGAGCATACAAACTGTAAACACCTTATATTGCCACTATAGAGAGATACCACTGTCACTGCTGCTGCCGGGTGGGTCCCTATACATGACATGAGGTGTCTGATAGAGATTTGGGTTTGATGAGCCTCACTGTGACCTGTCCAGATTGCTTGACTGGCTTTTCAATACATTTGTGTCATTAGAGTTTTCCATGACTGATTCTTTAGAAAGTGGAGTCCCGGGAGTCGCCCCCACAGAGAATCAATAAGGCCTGCAGCCTGGAGGACTCTTCCATGCTGGGGGAAGCCTGGGAAGAGAGTGCATCTCTTGAAATCCATGTAGGATCTTTGTACCGGCTGGGCTTCATTTCAGAGCCCACTGCTGTCATTACAAAAGAGCTGTTTTCTCTTTAATCTGTGTGCCACATTGCAGCAATTTTCATCAAAAATATATTAAGCCCCTGCTGTAAATTGGCCCCACACACCCTTGTCAGACATGTGAAGCGTAAAATATCTTCTTTTTTTCAAAGTTTTTCCCTCTCTAAAGCCCTAGTGGATAGCAGCGGTTCCTAAAGCCCCCATAACAGCCATCATGTCGGTAAGCCAAGGATTATAATGCAGAACGAATCAACTTCAGCAGGAAACACCAGCTTGTCCTTTGTTTACCCTGCCCCCCCCCGGAAAAAAACTTACAGAAGAGGCACTCTACAAGAAAAAAGGAAGCCCCGCCCCCATGTCCATGTTCTCTAAAATCTCACCTCAAACTATCTGCCAAGAGAAATGACTTTTCCAGCCTCAAAGAGGTCTCCACCCACTGGCACCCTCCTTCCCCGCCCAGATGCTGTGGGCTGTGACATGCAGTCACAGAAGGTAGACATCCCAGTGGTGAGTAAGTCTGGGTGTTTGAGGGGGTATTTGTCTGTGACGGATGTCACTCACTCTGTGACAGGCTTCTTTCTGTCTTTGCTCCTGTGCATATCTGTGTATCTGAATAGGAGGAACACACCTGGAGTGCTCTTCTAGAGCACTTTAGAATCTTCCAGAGACGTTTTATACACTAACAGCACAGTCCTGCAGGTTGTCAGTGGAGTCAGCCTGAAGGGTCCTCAGGAAGGATCAGCTGTGACTGTGGATGTTCCTTTCCTGCCCATATCTTTCCACTCCTAGGTAGAGGTTTGTCAGGCTGTTTCCGAGGAAGTCTGGCTCCTTTCTGACGAATGAAGTCCATTCCTTACCAGAAAATGGGGCCTTCTAAAGATTCTCTCCACTTCTTCGGTTTCTTATAAGAGAGAATGTGGGAACGATGGAGCTTTAAACATTCCCCAGAAACTCCTATAGCAAAATAGATGATGACAATTTAACGTGAAATTGCCTTGGAGTGTTAAGATGTTCTAATTTCGCCCCAACACTCACTAAAATGTATTATTCTCAAACGCTTTATGTATACACAGCACATAAAGCATGACCCATCCAACTGGATTCAGAGTCAGCCAACACCCTTATACTTTGGCGTTGTTTGTTTGTTTAAAAACGGGCAGCAGTCTCTACTTTCAGGGGCTCCACAATCTGCTTGCTTGGCTTTCCCTTTGGTAAAATGTCTGTGGCATCCTACACGGTGTGGAGTTATTGTTAGGCAGGGACTTTTCTGTTAGCATCACTCACAAATGCCTGGACAGTTTCTCAGGCTTCCCTGGAGTTCAGAGTGGGCTACAGACGTACCTGGCAGGTGCCCTGTCCACCTTGCATTGCTGTAACTGCGTCTTCCTCCCCAACAGCGCGCCACCCTTGCTGAGTCCTGGGCAAGAAGCAGTGTGTTGATTCTCAGCCACTTTCTAAGTAGAGAGAACTGCATTGCTAAGGCAGAAGAATGTTTCTCTCTCTCTCTCAAAGACCTTAGCTATTTGGAAGTTTCTAGGTGTCATTGCCCACCTGTCTTCCAGAAAGATGCCTTTGGGGCAGATATAACCTCTTGACACCTGACCCCAGTCTATGAGCGGTACTTAGTCAGCTCCTTAGAGAAGCAGGGATTGTTGGCGGTGGCATTAGCTGGACTCAAATTCAGATGTGCTCTTCCAGCCCAGGGTAAAGATTTGTCCCCAGAAGCTACATTTTAGCCACAAAGTGAGCATTTGCCCCGGGAAGTCATTCCGGTAACTGGAAGAGAACTCAACCCTGGCATGTTCTGAGGGCACCTCGGTAGGTCCCAGCAGTTCATGTTGGAGAGTGCAGGACCTGCTGAGGCAGAGGGAAGAAACTGGAAACAGCAGCTTGTGTAAGTAAGGCTTTGTAGGTGAACGTGTAGACAAGGCTGGGAAGCTGCCTAGTAACCCACCAGGTCTTCAGCTGTCTTGGGAAGGTGAGTTGAGCCCCTGACAGCCCTGTGGGCTCAGAGGCTGTCTCTCCACCCTCCTCACCACTGTGTGAGCCTCATTAATTTCAAATCAGGAAAACAGCAATAGCCGGGGGGCATTCTTTGGCCAAAAGTGTCTGCTGACCTCGTCTGTTATCCAACTTTCCTAGACAGACAGTGCGCTGCTTAGTCTTACTGGAGTAATCAGAGCACTGAATAGGAATATTGTGATTTTTTTCAAAGATCAATCACTTTAAAACGAAGGGAGTTTTATGTAATCTTTCTTGGATAATGATTTATAGGTTACCGCAGGTCATAGAGGAGCCAGGGAGTCTTGGTCATGAGTATTGATCTTCTGCAAAGACCTGCTCTTTAAACACCACTTCCTGACAAGGAGTTCCAGCCATTGCTAAAAGGGACTAGACAAGGTGTTTTTTTCTTTTTGTCTTTGTCACCAAAATAACACACCCTCCGTATTTAAAACCGCAGTGATGTTCTCAAAATCTCCAGTGGATGCCTTAGGTGAAACACTTATTTGAACATCAGCCTGTAGTAATTAGGAATCTAAGGCTGGGAGATAGCTAGGTTGATAAGATGCTTTCTTTGAAACCTGAGGTCAATTCCCAGGACCCAGGTTTGTTTTATTTGTTTTTTTAATTATGCATGATAGCACACACTTGTAATCTTGGTTCTGGGGAATTGGAGATAGGTGAATCTGCAGGGTTCACTGGCTACTCATCCTAGCCTACTTAGCAAGGTCCAGGCCAGTGAGGTACAACACCCAAGCTCTCCTCTCATCTCCACATAGCTGTGTACTTACGCACGTAAACCATACACACACAAAGAAGTTCGCTAATCAAACGTGAGCAAATTCTAGAAGGAGTCACACCATGTCATCTGCAACTAGACCTTTGTGTCTGGATTCAGGATATCATTTGGGTGCTTTGAGAGCTGTAGAAATCGTGTGTGTGTGTGTGTGTGTGTGTGTGTGTGTGTGTGTGTGTGTGTTTGTGTGTGTGTGTGTCTTAGGTGACCTGGGCGAGAGGACTTGAAAATTGTTAGCCAGTTTCCAGAACCCTGGGACCTATGCCTGGAAAAAACCAGAAGAATAATGGTCCTTCTAGGGCTCTTTTAATATGAAATGTTACTGAGACTATCAAGATGCCACCCACCAAAATGAGTCATTTCCTGCCATTTTTTCCTCCTTGTCTACTTGAATTCAAAGCTTGGCATTAATGTTCAGATGGTCAGAGGTGAGGTGCACACACTTGGCAGTTTCATAGTCGGTGCTGATGGTAGGAAGCTGGAGCCCTTAGGGAGAGGGATGCAGACTAACAAGCATCTGTAAATGTCCTCTGTAGGGAGACTCCCCCAGCCACAGCATGTCTGTCTGCTTAGATCTGCTGCAAACAAGGTGTTGGCCTTTTCCAGCAACCTACAAGCAGCAAGTATGCAAAGTATGCTATATAATATGAGCCAGAACAGACTAACTGTGTCATCTTGGTTAATTCACTTAACCCCTGTGAAAGGGTATTATGGTAGACTGTTCCTAACTCATACTATTTTAATTTATGAGGAACGTAAATTAATATCAAAGTTCTAGTTCAAACATTTGAAACCTGATTGGTGTCCAGATATCAGCTTTAGTCTCAGTTCCAAAGGTAGCTATACTGTTTAGTTTTGTTTCTTCAGACAGAATCTTGCTAGGTAGCCCAGGCTTTCATTGAACTCAACAGTCCTCCTCTCTTGGCTTCCTGAGTGCTGGGTGACAGGTAAACCAGACTCTGATGTAGTCTTTTTCATGTGTTATCTGTAAAGGATATCATTAATTCTTTGGTCTAGGAAGAACTGAAGTATACGGCCTCTCTTGTCTTTGTTGGGTTTAATACAGTGTCCATCTAAGCTTCATTTCTTTGTGTATGGCAGGTTTCCATATGCCTTTTCCATATCTACACCAACATAGTGTAGCCCAGCTAAGACATAGCAAGGGCTCAAGAAATGTTGGTTGGATTGAATTGATTCATTCACAGCAACAGAACCTTACATCACACTGTCTGAATTAGTGTTTCCTCTCACCTAGAACATGAATCTGCCCAAATACTTTGAGTCTGCCTCAAGCAGAGACTCCAGGGTGTGGATACCTATGAGCAGAGACCCTCATGGCAGGGCCCATCTGTCTCCAGCAGGCTGTCCTAGAAGGGAACACTTCTATATGCTACAATAATGCCAGGAAGCTGGTCACTAAACAATAGCTTTCATCATGAAGGAAGCAATAGAGGCCATACAGCTGCAATACAATGGACTGAAGTGCTGCAAAATATACCAGGCTTCTGGAATAATATTGGTGATGGAGCAATGTGTTTTGTAACCAAAGAACTAAATGGCTAACTTCCAGGAGGGCATTAATCTGTGTCATGAACAGAGCTCCCTTCACCACCATTTTGAAATTAAGAGTTTAAATAGCCGAGGGTATATGTGGCCAAATGATAGCAACTTGCCTAGTGTATACAGGAGCCTTGACGTGCTTACTTGAGTGTAAAGTAAACCCTGTACATAGCGGGAGGAATTCTGACTTGTAATGAAGCCTTGTTCGTTAAGGTGCTGTGTGCTGAACCCAGAACCTCAGCGTGGTAGACAAGTGTTCTACCCCTGACCCTCTGCGAAACTTCTCTTGTACTGTTTCAGAGAAGGTAATGAGATAGTGGTCTGTCTGAATGATGAGTGTCCTGCTTAATTCCAGCACGAGATGATAACTTAATAAACTTTAAAGATCTATGTAGGGGTAAGGTTCTGTGGTTGTTAACGCTTCTGAAATCCCCATAAAACAATTTGCGTAATTGAGAGTTTGGAAATATTTAAATAAAATGTCTGTCAAATTGCCTTCCAGCCTAAGTTAATATAGTTTAGTCCGTTTAGTTTGTGTTAATTTGGTACTTACTTTGTAAAGTATTTTTCGTTAGGGGTGTGTGTGTGTGTCTGAGTTTGTGCACGTGAGTTCAGTGCCCTTGGAAGGTGTTATATCCACTGGAGATATGGTTACAGGTGGTTGTGAGCTGCCTGATGTGGGTGCTGCTGATTAAACTCCAGTCCTCTGCAAAAACACTATGTGCTATTGGTGGCCAAGCCATCTCCCCAGCTCCTTTACTTAGAAATTAAAATGACACAGTCTCCACTGCAAAACACCCACAGCCTGGATGGAGAACATGGTAAAGCATTCGGTTCCTGTGTCCCTGCAGGAGCTCAGTTAAAACCCCGTGGTTAAGGAAGCTTTGGTGTAGGGTTACCTAGGCAGAGTTCTTCATGCTAGCCAAAGCTGCTAACAACCAGAATGTCCATAAACAGATAAGAGACAATCAAAATGTGATATCCATACAGTGGGATATCATCCACCTTTAAAAAGAAGGGCATTCTACTATGTGCTACAACACAGACAAGCCTTAATGACATTATGCTAAATATGATAAGATGACGGCTTTATGCCAAATATAATAAGCCAGGCCTAACAGTAAACAGCACACAGTACAGTTTAGATGAGGAACTTACGATGGGCAAACCCGTAAGGCCCAAAGTACGAGAGACGTTTACAGAAATTCAGGGCAGGGGGTAACAGTGGCGTCTTAATGGGTGCATTTTCTCTCTAAGGAAATCAAAAAACTTTGAGTAAATAGAAATGATGTTGTACAATAATGTGAATGTGCTTACGCCAGTGAATTAATGCTTACAAATGCCCCAAATGGGACATTTAATATATATAATATACATTATACATACATACATCTTCTGCCAGGTGGTAGTGGCACACACCTTTAATTCCAGCATTTGGGAAGCAGAGGCAGGTAGATATCTGTGAGTTCGAGGCCAGCCTGGTCTACAGGGCAAGTTCCAGGACAGCCTCCAAAGCCACATAGAGAAACCCTGTGTCAAAAAACACAGTTAAAACAAGAAGTTTGTTTATGCATCAAGCAAAGTCACGTTGCTCAGGCAGCAAATACGATGGCATCGAGAGTAGTATGTGGGCATTTTCGTTGGTGATATGACTCTCTGGACCCGTGTGCATACGTGTGGAAGGCATGTCCTGCATAACATTCTGTGATTCTAACCACAGCTCTGAGAAGATGTGCTTTTATTATTGCTCCAACTGGATACACAAGGGCCTGGTGTTATAGGTCTCTCATCACTTTCCTGAGAGAGACCCGGGCACAGTGGAGCTGCATCCGGGAGGAGCTCTCTCTGCCTCCCGGCATCCCTGGCATCCCTGCCTTTCCCTCTCCTCTCCCCTCCTCTCCCCTCCTCTTTCCTCTCCTCTCCAGGTGCTTGTTCTCGCTGACCCATCTCCTCCACTCTACCTTCACGATGGCGTGACACAAAATGGCGAGTCCACCGGAAAGTGGCCGCCCCTGCTTCTTCTCTGTCTCGCTTCCTTCGTCAGCGTATGTGTTTGGTCACAGACCTCTGAACAGTGACTTCTGGGCATAGCTCTACTCGTGGAAGGAATGCTGTTCTCTCTCATCTGGTCGCTGGGCTAAAGCAGACGATTCTTATGGCTGGGTGACTGGTCCCTTACCCCTCTACCTCCTGCCTGCATCTGTCTGCCTCCAGTGGGCACTTCAACCTGTTGACTCCACGGAGCTGCTCGTTAACGGTGCCCAATGACTGCAGCTTCCCATGTGAGCTTCTAGACAAGGCCTGAAGGGCCCGTGTGGCAAGCGTGTTCTGGCCTGGTCAGATAGACATCTCCTGAAATGACTGACTGGTACCCGAGTCCAGCATATTCCTGATCTATTCAGAATCAGCATACTCTTCCCAGTCCCCAAATACAATCCCACAGCACCCAGCTCCAGATGCTTCCGGCCTTGCATTGCCTATGCCTTCTGAGCCGCCAGCATTAAAAACAAAACAAAACAACAAAGCCTGTATATTAATTTAATTCTCTCTTCCTCTTTGTCTGTCTGTCTCTGTCTCTCTGTCTCTCTCTCTGACACACACACACACACACACACACACACACACACACACCTCTGATATTTTCTCTGACCAAACACTTCCTTTAAAAGCTGATCATATGGCTGATGGTAGTGGTACATGCCTTTAACCCAGCAATCTCTATGCATTCAAGGCCAGCCTGTTCTACAGACTGAGTTCCAAGGCAGCTGGGGCTACACAGAGAAGCCCTGTCTCCAAACAAAAACAAAACAAAACATAAAAGCTGATTTAATGCTATTTGGACAGAAAACTTTGCTGCCTCCACAAGCTTTCAGGCTGTGGTGAAAGATGTCTTCATGGACATTCTGAACCCTGCATTCTCCCATTCAGGGTCCTTTCTTGCTGCACATTTGGGGCCTAGGCACTTCCCCTGGCCCTGATCTGATACCATAACCCCCGCAGGGCTCTTCATCTCTTAGGCTATCTCTCTCTCTCTCTCTCTCTCTCTCTCTCTCTCTCTCTCTCTCTCTCTCTCTCTCTCTCACACACACACACACACACACACACACACACACACACACACCTGTATTGCTGCTCACTGTGCGATCAGAAACATACTTTATAGCATTTTTCTCTCCTTTTTCTCAGTCTGTGGTTCTACTCATCTCTGTTCTCCTTGCTCATGGTCTAGAATAGCTTACGTTCTGTCTGTAAGTGCATGTGAATTCCAGACAGGTTATCTGTTCTAAGAACAGGAAGCAGTCACTCTTCCGCTGTGGAAATGTCTAGAAAAACTCACCCAAAGTGACATTACATCACACAGGCCACATCATGAGTTAGGGACCATCTCTATGGGCAAGCGAAGTTGTCCTCTGACCTCCACATGCAAGCCGTAGTATAAGCCTCCTGTACTTGCACACATACATAGACACCCACACATGGTGCACGTACACGCACATAGACACCCACACATGGTGCACGTACACGCACGTAGACACCCACACATGATGCACGTACACACAAAGAAAAAGTTTTTGTTAAGCCACAGGAAGAGAAGGGCAGGGTGAATGGAGCTCAGGGCCTCCACTGGTCCAGGCTGCTGCCGCTCATAGTCACAACGGAAGCCAGAGGCAAAGGTGATCTGTAGGCAGCTCAGCAACCTGCTGGATTCCTCCCCAAGTTTGCCGCATGACATCCAAGAACACAGGGGAACATGTTTGTATGCTCTCTGCTTAGCCAGGATGGGGCTTCTTGGGGCCAAAAGAGACTCCAGAGTTTGTCCTCAGGAGTCTCCCCGTAAGCTAGGGGAAATCATTTGCATGTCACACAGATTTTGCCAGCTTCATGACACCATCCCTTTTAATGTTCCCGGAGTATGAGGAGAACTCAGGCCAAGGCACCGAGTGGAAAGCTGAGCGCGTGAACAGGCACAGTTAATGAAACAACTAAGGATTGCTCTGAGATACTTTGGGCAGAGCTGAACAAACCAGGGGACTGAGGCTCATGAAGGCAGATGAAATTTAATTTAGGTAAGTGCAAAACAGTGCACTTTGGGAGAAATCGTGTAAACTCATAATCTCTGATCAGCTCTGAACTCCTCTATAGTAGAGTAAGTTTAGAGTCACGGTTGATAACTTGGGGGATACCTGTCTAATATGCAGCAGCAATTTAAAAAGCCAATAGTATGCTGGGGGCTTAAAAGGAAAGAAAATCATATTGAAAACTTAAGATAACGAATAAAACATTAGTGCTATTCTGTGTCCAGTCTAGGTTATCCACAGAGAAATTAAATCCCAGAAAGGGGAATTGAAAATCATTTAGAAAAGGAGCAAGGCTTGGGGTTTATAGAAGTGTACTGGCTTGGAAAATGTGGTAGCTTGGGGGAAGGAAGCCGAAGTGTCATTCGGAGGACAGACGCAGAACTTGGAAGGCTATTTCCACCGTGGTTCTACCGTCCTTGGCGAGGAGACACAGCATGGAGTGAATGCAGCAATAACACCCAGATGTACTCTTTCCCAGGATTCCTTGATTGGAGATGCCCCTGCTCTGGGTGGGAACGTATATTTGTTAAGGGGCTCAGGATTACATAAACGTTTGTGTCTGTTCAGCTGAGAACAAGAAAGTAAAGGGTAATGGCGTTCTCTGTGGGATGCTGGATCCAGCTAAGCTTTGGACGGGAATTGTATAGCACAGGGCTGCTCACTGCTGGTCAGAGCTGAGAACCAACAGGTTCAGGGGTCAGACCCGAGGAGGAGTGTATGTGTTTCTATGGGGGTCTTGTTAGTTCTTGGTGGGAGGGGGGCTTTTGGAGGGTTTTGTTCAGAGTTTTTTTAAGACAGGATGTTGCAACGTGGTCCAAGTTAGGTTGATGTTTGCTATGTAGCCCAGATTGGTTTTAAATCCACAGCAATCCTTCTACTTCTATCCTAGGGGCTAAATGCCACTGTGTTAGGTTTCATTTGTGATATACTGGAATATTTATTTTTGCCTGCAGCTCTACTCTCGTGACTCAGTATCACCTGTAGAACTAGGTGGTAGAAGCGAACTCTGAGACTCAGTTTGTGTCCCGTCCTGCCATGGATGTCCCAGGTAGAAGGGAGCAGGGAGTCTTAACAAGGCTGGACCCACGCACCCCCACAGTCAATACGTAACTCTGCCTTCCTCTGCTGGAGAGGAAGCATCACCTGGTCCTTCACCCCACTTTACCCTCCTGAAACAGGCAGTCTTCTATTATGCACTGTATCTGAGGATCCACTCGGCCATGAGAGCATAGCCAGCCCTGGTTGCCCTGGGCATTGACAGATGTGTCTGTTACTGGCTGACACCTCAGGGAGCCGATTGATTGGTTCAAAGAGAAATCTAGAGATTTACTTGAGGGGCCAGACAGGTCCTCCATGGCATCTTCTCAGTTCAAAATGTCAGTTCTGCCGTTCGCACAAGAGGCTAAAGAGCAAACCCGAGTCAGTGGAGGTATTTGCAAGGCGGGACAACCCAATTTCCGCCTGATCCCTGTGAAATCTGGCTTGCAGTTTATGGGCCACTTCTTGCAGATCTAGTAGAGAAAATGATGCTGGAAATCCCTAAAATGCTCTGACTGCCCCCTCACCCGCACGTCTACTTACCTGCTTTTGTGGAGCTAACCAGGTACAGAAGTGTAGGTGGGCCTTGTTTCCTTGGAGTTTGAGAGGCAGGAAACCTAAGACCACGACGCTGACAGGCTTGGTTTCTTCCAGGACCTCTTGGGTGTAGAGATGGTCCTCGTGCAATCTCCCCTGCACATCTGTTTCCAGATCCCCTTCTCTGACATGAACACCAGGCATACTGGATACAGGGATGCTCATCTCTTCCTTCAGCCTCAGTCACCAAACAGTCACCCTCGGAAGTACTGGGGGCTTCCGCAGATGATGGGAGATCAAAACAGCGCCCCTACTGTACCACCATGGTCCCCGTGTTGGGACCCTAATGGGGTTGTCACTGAGATTCAGCCCCCTTTCTGTGCCTATAAGAAGCTTGCAAACTTCAAGTTTTCCCCTGCTTACTTCCTACTCAAGCTCACTCGCTTCCTCTCTCTCTCTCTCTCTCACTCTCTCTCTGCCTCTGTCTCTGTCTCTGTCTCTCTCTGTCTCTCTCTCCCCCTCTCTCTCTGATTCATTTGACTATTGTGCAAGATTACACGAGGCCACTCTCATGCACATATATAATGCATAAATGATTATATAATACGCTTTGAACCCGTTTCCCCCTCCACACCCCCTAAGCCACTTCTCTCCCATTAGTCCCTTTAGTTCCCCTTCAAGGATTTTCCCTAAAGCGGGAGTCCGAGGACAAATCCTTCAGTAGCATTTTAAAACTAAGGATTCTCATGTGTCTAGCCACAGCAATAAATAAATAATAAATAAATGGCCAGGGAGCCATGTGCGCGAAGGGACAGATCACTAAGCATTGTCCCTGGTACCAGGCTGCCATATTGCTCTTGCTGGTGGAGCTCTGTTCAGATAATACTCCACAGTGTGAAACCAGCCGCATGCAGCCTGTTCCCGCCAGTGGGGATCACCACATTCCGTGTGAAAATAAAAGGCCTCAGTTTCTGCACCATTGTTCACTCATCAGGAGCACTGCAGCCCCAGACCGAGCATCTGAACCATTTCACTCCCCCTCACGGCCCCGCCGGCAGAACGCGGAGTACGGCTCTGCCTTCCGTTTTGTATTGTGCCTGGAGCCCTATGAAAATACTGTGTAATATTTTAATGTAAGTAGCTAAGCCCCAGCCGCATCTTTGATAGCTGCGTTCAGCACCATCCTGCAAGGCCTAGAAGCTGTTCAGCACTCATGCCCGCCCTGTGGGGCATTGGCAGTGGCTGGTGTCAAGCCAACCATCTAAGCCCCTGAAGGACTGTTCTTTCATGGCAACAAAGAAAAGAGTCAGTTGGGCCTGACTCCACACCCGAAAGCCTCCCAAGTTGGATGAGAGAGGGGTTTGCTGTCTGAACACAGAGCATAGCCCACAGCGGGGGCTGAAGGAATGGGGTGGGGGTGGGTTCTCAAGAAGTGAGGGCTGCCTGCAGATATAGTCCAGCGGTGGAGCGCTTGTCTAGAACGTGAGGAGTCTTTCAAACACGTGGAAAAATGCTGCCTGCAGATATAGTCCAGCGGTGGAGCGCTTGTCTAGAACGTGAGGAGTCTTTCAAACACATGGAAAAATGCCACAGTGAGGGCCTGTGTGTGATGGGAGCGGAAACTTACAGCCAATGCAAATACAGCTCCTTTCTAAGAAAGGGAGAGACACCATCATGAAAGGACACACCCCACAAACACACACCTACACACAAACCTACACACACATACACACATACACACACCCACACACACACCTACACATGCACACACTACACACACACCTACACATATACACACATGCACACCTATACATACATACATACCTACACATACACACACCAAATGTAGCACACACACACCTACACATATATATACATACACACACATACACACACCTACACATACACACCTACGCATACACACACGCTACAGATACCCCCATATCCCCATACACACACAGAGGAAATGGCAGTGTTCACCCAACAGCAGCTGAAGGTCATAGGCACACACACACACTGGTACTCCCACACACACAGAGGAAATGATAGTGCTTGTCCGGTAGCAGCTGGAGGTCACACACACACACACACGCACACACACACACACACACACACACACACACACATTCATAGCCCCACACACAGAGGAAATGATAGTGCTTGTCCGGTAGCAGCTGGAGGTCTCACACACACACACACACACACACACACACACACACACTCATACCCGCCCCCCCATACACACAGGAAATGACTGTGCTCCCCCAGTAGCAGCTAGAGGTCATAGAGAGGTCATAGAGACCCAGTCCCTGCAGAGTGAAATTAAGTCACACCAGGAAGAGAAGAGGGGGAGTGACGCAGAGCCCTGATGTGCTGTCCCCTCAACAGGCAGGGCACCCTCACTGTCCTTGGAGTGGACTTGGCTCAGCCCTCTGCCTATGACTTACCAGGATTGCATGGAATGCCATTGGAGGGAGATGCGGGACAATTTTAGAAACAGGAAATTGGAAGTGTGTTGCTTAAAATACTTGGGCTGTGTGTCTGAGGGAAGAGAGTCTGTGCTGTCTCAGAAGAACATTGGTGTGGACACGCCCAAGCCAGCCTGCAGGCAGCCAGGGCAGCCAGGAGGCACTGGGCTGGGCTGGCCTTGTCAGCCCGTCTTCCACGGAGACTGGCTTGTTAGCATAGCCATTTTCCTTGCTTCAGAGTCAAAGCTGTCTGGCCCCTTTTCTCCTCTCCTCCTGCATGGGGAAGAGTGTTGTATGTGGGTACTCAGAAAAATAAACATGCATTTTAATATCCACAGCTCCCCCCTCAGTCAGCAAGCCATTTCTTCCACCCAGGTGGAAAAAGGATAGGGCCTCTCTGACATGCTGGTTAGTCTGAAAACAGGCCGCTAAATGCATAATGAAGAGCCTCGGAGGAGTCAATCTGCATGTTAAAATGGTGTTCTGCAGCCCAGGCTGTCACACAACATAATTTGAAGATGAATGTGCATCCAATCAGACGGCCATTCGCTGACTGCAGAGTCCTGGCTGTGGGATTACCTATCTGCTGGGTGGCAGCAGAGCTTCTGAGCGGGCCCCCAAATCTGTGATGAGATAAATGGACCCTCAACCCTATCCAGATTTGCTGAGCCGGACTGAACTCAACATATGGATAAGGGGACCTCAGCATTAAGACATGTTGGAAGCCCGGGGGGGGGGGGGGCGCACGCCTTTAATCCCAGCATTCAGGAGGCAAAGGCTGGCAGATCTCTGAGTTCGAGGCCAGCCTCGTCTACAGAGTGAGTCCCAGGACAGCCAGGGCTACACAGAGAAACCTTGTCTCCGGGAGGGGGTGGGGAGGTGGGGGGGCATGGTAGAGTCTGGGGAATGGAAGTGTTGACAACGAGAGACGTTTTAGTTTGGCATTCAGAAATAAGTTCTGAGCAGGCCTGCAGCAGCCTGTCCTGCTGGCCACAAGCTTTATACCACAGCCACTGCCGAAGCCACAGCCACCACAGCAGTTACAGCCTTCCCGTGAGTGATGCGTACACCCCGCTTTTGTCTCTGAACGTTTGACACCAATTAGGACCTGACTCCAGGGGCAGAGCTTCACAAGAACAGGGAACATCAGAAAAATGAGGTTACGGCCCAGAAATGAGCCATCTGCCTGGCGAAAACTCTGTCCTGGAGTGGCGTTTACATAGGAACACCAGGCAGCGTGGCCAGTGTCTCTTTCCACAGCACAAAGGGGCTTTCAGAGCCACACTGCCTTTAAGGCCCTGGCCTGCATGGACTCCTTTTTTTTTTTTTTTATTCAAAATGCCTGCTGGGGCAGCAGCTAAATGCCAAGGCCTGGGGAAAATTTCATATTAGCTGTGGGTTTCGTTCCTTGCTCCAGTCTTAACGGTTCCCAAATACCGAAAACGGGCTGCCTAAAGCCAGATTTAGAGCATAGGGAATAGCAGTAAATAACATTATAAGGTCCTTCCTTGGAGGATTCAAATCTTCCTCTGAAAGATGGGGTGGGGGGGGCAAATAGAACCCCGATGGCCCAAAGCCACAGGCTCCGCAGCAGGGCCACCTGCCTGCAGAGAAGCCAGACTCCGGGCCTCTCCATAGTTCCAGGCACACTGATTCTCTTCGGCTGCTTCTGGCCCAGCTTGCCCGTTCATCATTACAAGTCAACCCAAAGAACTAGCAGGAAGGCCGCCTACATTTAGTGCCTGTGTGCTCTTTCTAACAGAATCCTCTGAAGAAGGCTGTCCTAAAATATTTAAGTCTCCTATCCCCGTGAGAACTGAAAGTTTCACTATGCCTGGTTGATTTTTAAAAAAAAGTGGGATTATTCCAGAAAATGTCCTTAAAAACTGATTTGACTAATTGTGTTGCTCAGCTTCACAATCACTATGACAAAATATCTGAGGCAGTTGGACTTATAAAGAAAAAGGGTTTATTTGGCCTCGGTTCTGGAAACCCCAGTCTAAGCCAAGATCTGCTGACTGCCCAGCCGCCTCCTTCCTTTTACCCTTCCCTCCTTCCCTGTCCCCCTTCCTTTGTATCTTTCCTCCCTCCTCATTCTGTGTGGCACCTGGACTTGAACCCAGGGCCTTGCACACGGTAGGCAATCAGGTAGGCCTGGTGGTCGTCCCTCGTTGTGGGGCTCCAGCAAGGAGCCCCACTCACACTGACAGCGCAAGGCAGAGCAAACAGCTCACCTCATGAGCCTGTCAGGTTCCCAGAACCCCTTTTGAGGTTATACCCCCAGTGACCTAAGAACGCCCAGCGTCTCCCAACTCCTACGGGTCCCATCACCTTGGGGACGAATCTTTTAACCTTTGGACCTTTAGGGAATGTTCAGCCAGACTACAGCACTCACAGCCTGGGGGTTAAAAGCAGTGACCTGACCTTAATTCTCAGGTCTCATCCCTTTCCCTTCCACTTCTCAGCAAATGTCCCCAGTGCTCTTGCTCTGTGACACACGTGCTCTGCACGTCACCTTCCCTCCCGTCCACCCAGCCCCTTTCGGCTTCTGTTGGACTGTATCAGTTACTTTTGCCATCACTAGGGCAGAATACCTACCGGGAGCAACCCAAAGGAAGAGAAGTTCATTCTGGCTCGCAGTCTCATGATAGGGAAGATGCAGCAGCCGGAGAGCAGTGGTCTGCGATGGCCGGAGCCTGTGCTATGGCTTGTTCCCATCCTGGAAGATAAGGAATGAGGCGAGGACTGGAAGCCGGGCCAAGCTGCAATCCGTAAGCCCGCCTGCTTCCTGGTGGACTGTATCCATCGTCAGCTAGGCCCAGGTCCCCTCCAAACAGCGCCAACATCTGGAGGCCAAGATTCAAACACAAGAGCCTGTGGGGGACATTCCGCCTTCAACTCGTAAGGTGTACCAAACTGGCAAGCATATTATTAACCCATGACGAGAGACAGGCAGGTTCTTGCATGGTTAAAAAAAATAAAAAACATGTCACAAAGTGTTTTTTGTCATCTTCAACCATACCGTCTTCATTCCGACAGTTCCATTGACTTGAAGGCGTCAGGGGTTTTTATCAAGTTTTCGTTGGGAGCATCACCATGAATGGAATAGCTGGTGTTGAAACAAGTGCCTTGCGTCATGTGTTCCAGCTGGGGAAATAAGCTTGGCTTGTGCTTGGTGGCCTGAAAGTAAAGCCACACTTCACTGCCCGGTGTGAAGCCAGGGTCTTCCAAGGCTTTGTCCGTCTCCCTACCCAGCAAACTAGGGCAATAATTAATCCTGCCTCATGCAGGAGAACAAATTAGGCCAGTGGAGAAGAAGGAGCCAGGGTGGGTGTGCAATGGGGATTATACGCATAAAAGTGCTCAGGGAGCATGGGAAGAGCCCCCGCCTCAAACCCAGTCCAGTCAGAGCACAGGGATTTTTGAGGCTCACCACAGTTAGACAGTATGAAGTTTACCAAATTTTAACAGCACACCCCTGTCTTTTTTTTTTTTTTTTTTGTCTTTGTTTTTTGTTTTTTGGTTTTGGTTTTGGTTTTTCGAGACAGGGTTTCTCTGTATTGTTTTGGAGGCTATCAGTCCAGCCCAGCCTCGAACTCACAGAGATCCGCCTGCCTCTGCCTCCCGAGTGCTGGGATTAAAGGCGTGCGCCACCACCGCCCGGCTACACCCCTGTCTTTTAAACTGTGTGACTCTCCTGCTTTATGTCTGTTGAAGGCAGAAAGGCCCTCTCTTTGCTGTGCTTGCCCTAAAAATGCAGTAACCAGGCTATGCCTCATGAAAATGCTGCCCCAGATAGGAAAAGGCGGGTTTATATTGCTTCACGTCAAAGGCTGTTTCTGGGGATTCCTCGGCAACTACTCCTCACAGTTATTTTTTTATTAATGATCCTGAGAGCTGTCAATAAATGAAGAATTTAAGAGCCAGGTGTGGAGGTGCTATACCTGTAATCCCAACACTTTAGATGCTAAGGCAGGAGGATCACAAGTTCAAGGTCAGCCTAGACTACATAGCAAGATCTTGTCTCAAAGGTGAAAAAAGTAGGGATTCATAGTACATATTGCAAACAGTATCCAGAGGGTGATGAACTTGAGATTTGCAATTGGTAAAGCTCATTGGCTGGAAGGACAGTGGGGAGACTGAGCGTCCTAACAAGGGTCAATCATGATTTTGATGACTGTCTTCTGAGCCAGACCCTCCATCGTTCTTGGTCCTCAAAGCACATGACACCTGCATCGTCACATAGATGATGAAAACCAGGTTTGCTAAAGGCTGCTTGTAACAGTGGGAGGGAGCTCATACAAAGTACAAAAGTACAGCACCCCGCAGGCCTCCCATTGCTGGGCGAAAGACACGTCACGTTCCATGTTGGTATGGAGAAATGTAAAGTTCAGAGTTTGTCTATGGGATCAGGATGTTTGAACCACACCCCAAGTCACAATATTTGTTTCCCACTGCTTAGGAAGACACTAGACACTAGAGGATCACCACATTCTCGTAGGTCCAATTAACATCTTTACCACAGAGGTCACCATGACCTCGGGGTCAGAAAAGGAAGGGCTTCTTGGTGCCAATTGAGTTTTCTGAATTGCAGCTTTCTGATAGAACATTCTGGGAGATGGGGGTTGATTTGTGGCCACGTAGTCCCCAATACAGTAGCCTTTAGCCACATGTGGCTGTGGACACTTGGAAAGTGGCTGGAGTGACTGCATTTTTTTAAAGACTAGAAAGAAATTTTTAATTCTGTGTATAGGTGGAGGTGGGTATCTGAGGAAGCCGAATGTGTTGGCTCCCATGGAGCTGGGCTGCAGACCATTTGGGGTCACTCGGTGTGGATGCCGGGAACTGGATGCAGGCCCTCTGCAGAGCAGGATACCCTCCGAGACGCTGAGACATCTCTCCAGCCTGCAAATTTTTAAAATTAAATGGCTACTGTATGTGTTGCACAGCATGGCTCTGACTGCCTGTCCCCTCTTGAGGAACAGGAAAGGTAAAATGACTACCCTTCACCCAGTGTCCAGAAGCTGCGAAGGTACAGAGTCCAGGAGCCGACAGAGAGCAGCACTCACACAAATGGTACATGGCTTGTGCCCTACGAGATAAGGAAGATGGATGGGCGACAGGGCTTCCTTTCCCTGCCTCCTTCCCGCCTCCGCCCACTCTAACTGCCTCGAGTGGAGAAGGGGTCCACATAGTCAAGTCTGGTTACTGTCAAGCTCAATTTACCTTGACTTTTATTTTCCAATAAGCAATTTTGCCAGCTGTGGCAGGGAATGAAATCACCAAAGCCCCACCCCCTCGCCCCTGCCTGTCCTCCAGTTACCACCTTATAAAGAAGCTCTTCCATGTGCCAGGCGGTCAGCATCTCCATCGGTCACACGTAACGCCAGCAAATCCCAGGGTACAGACAGAGTCCGCGATTTACTCCTTTCAACAGGCAATAAATATTAACCTGTATTCCTGGATTTAAAAGAAAATAGTTTATTGCTTTTTTAGAAGCAACAGCTAAAATTGTGACCACTAACCAGCTTTGGGGAGCAGGAATCATAAATTATTTTTAAAAATAAAATCTCAAAGTGTGCAGAGTTGTTTTCAATTTCTATCAAGCAACTGAGTGGTTACACTTTGGCATTTTTCAACCAAAGATCAACAAATACTACCTAGCCCTAGTAAAAACATTCCAAGAGATCTGTATGTCAGTCAGCCATTAATGTTTATAGAACCCTCAAGACTGCCCTTCAGCTCTTTGCAGAAATTAGGGGCAAAAGTAAAACAGAAGACACCAGCCTCCCTCGAAAGGTCTTGGCTATCTGGCTGGGGCCTTGGTTAGCTGCTTCGTGAGAGATATCTGGGAATGCTATAGTCTGATCCCAAATCAAAGTAGGCACTGTCCAGATAAAATTAGGACAGCTTACCGCCTTTCTAAGAACCTAGAACCACAGAGGATTTATAAATGTCCCGGGTAGATAGAGAGGGAGAGATGCTGCAGCTTCAGGAAAGCGAGGGAGCATCTTAGCATCCTTTGTGAAGGACAACGGAAGGCTCCGGTTATCCTGATGGACAGCACAACGAGCTAGTTTGTGTTGTTTCGTTTCGTTTGCGTGACGGCTGTCTGTATATTAGTGACTCTTCTGTTGCTGCGATCAAACACCATGGAAGAAAGAGGGATGAAAGTTCACCGTGGCAGAGAAGCACGGCAGCCAGCAGCATGCGGGGCAGTAAGATGAGGAAGCTGAGACTCTTTTACTGCAGGCATCAAGCAGACTGAACAAACGGCACGTGGTTTGGAGGCTTTAGATGCTCAAGGACCACTCCCAGTGATGTACTTCCTCCAGCAAAGTGTCCCCGAACTGTGCAACCAGCAGGGGACCAAGTGTCAAATGCATAAGCTAATGGGAAAGGTTTCTCACTCAGATCGCCACCAGCTGGTAGGCCAACAGGTACTCTGCATGTTACCTATCTATGCCCACAAAATAACATACAGTTTGTTATTTTATCTTTTTGTTGTTTGTTTTTATGTACATTGTTGTTCTGTCTGAAAGTGTGTCTGTGTGAGATTCCCTGGAACTGGAGTTATAGATGGTTATGAGCTACCATGCGGGCGCTGGGAATCAAACCTGGGACCTCTGCAAGAGCAGCCAGTGTTCTTAACCACTGAGCCATCTCTCGAGCCTCATCCTTTCTTCTCTAATATGAGGAGAACAGGGTCCATGAAGCCAGGCAACCTGTGTGTGGGTAATATGGAACCAAGCTGGGATTCTAATGTGTCAGATTGCAAAGCCAGTGTCTTGGGAGACTATACTGTTGGCAACCCACAAGTTTCTTTCTTTTGGGGGATAAAGTGGGGGTGGTTATTATTTAAATACAACATTTCTCCCTTCCCTTTCCTCCTTCCAAACCCTCCCATAGTCCCCTCCCCTCTCTCTTTCAAATCCATGGCCTCTTTTTCATGAACTGTATGAATATATGGACATACATTATTTTTCTAAATAGAACACATTCGATCTGTATAACGCTGCCTGTACGTATGTTTCCAGGGCTGAGCCTGCGGCGCTGTGGTTGGTTTGCTCTTCCCTTGGAAAGGCCGCCTCTACTATTCTATGCGTTCCTAGGTTGTCCATACAGGTCTTTGTGGAGGCTGAGGCTCACAAGTTTCTCCCCATGGAGTTTGGCAAGATTGTGGCTGTCATCCGTCCTCAGCACACGATTGGGTAGTCCTGTCGGTGGGCCCTTATGGGTTGGGCTTCTGGTAGGAGACTAGGAGACAGTCTCTCACAGCAAACTCCCTGATCTTCTGGCTCTTACTGCTCCATTTTCTGCATGTTCCCTGAGCCTTGGTCCAACTTCTTTCTGAGACGATGATGGAGGTAATGAGAAACTCACTTCAAAGGTGGATAGGCCTGCAAATCTGTTTCTCTACCGCAAACATCATCCAGAACCAGGCAGAGAGAGAGAGAGAGAGAGAGAGAGAGAGAGAGAGAGAGAGAGAGAGAGAGAGAGAGAGAGAGAGAGAGAGAGAGAGAGTGCAGGTGCACTGTGTAGGGTCAGAAGTCAGAGATCAACCTCAGGTACCAATCTTCAGGAGCCATCACTTTATCATTTGACAGGGTTTCTCACTGGGGTCTGGAGGTCGCCCATCCCACTAGACTGGCTGCCTGGCAATCTCTGGGAATCCGCCTGTGCTTGCCTCCCCAGTGCTAGGGTTACAAGCATACGCTACTGCACCCAGCTTTTTATATGGGCGCTGGGAACTGAACTGGGATCCTTATGTTTGCATGGCAAGCACTTCACCTACCGAGTTATTGCCCCACGGCCGCCCCCGCCCCCGCAGGAGTTTCTTTATCCTCTCACCTGTCACTCTCTCGATCTAGCCAGAGACAGTCTGCCTGGGAGCCCGTTTCTTCCTTCACTGGACTGATGTCTATTGTGTTACCCCAGTTCGTAAGGTGCCTGTTTGGGGTTGGATCATTCTGCGCCATCATCAGCATCTTAGATGAGGTTCCCGCTCTGAGCGCCTGAGAGGTGACACCCGAGCTGAGACTCGGCTGCTGAGAGGACCCAGCCAAGTGAAGAGGGCCCAAGCTGAGGAAGTCACAGCCACTAAGACAGAACAAAGCTGTAGCCCAAGGGAGTGGCTGGGAGGGAGGTAAGGTGGGATGAGAACCCCACGGAGGAGTCCACTAGGAAGCCTGAAGACACCTGGCCCAAAAGGCCGGTAGAGGGTAGGGTTTGCTCTCCGTGTGATTGGTAGACCCTGGGTAATGTGGAGCCGCTATCCTCAGCATGAAGAGGGCACAGGATCCTCTCGGTTGAATCCCAGCAAATGAGAACGATGCCTTGGGCTGTCAGGGTGGTGGTGAATACTGAGCACAGTCATCTACATCTCCTTCTTACAAAGACTTCTGAAGACCTGGGTGGCGTGCTTAGGGAAGGGGAAGGGAGTCGGAACAGTGCTGAGGATCTTTTACCTGGTGAACAAGGCAGTGTTGGTCTTGTCCTTCAGGAGTGACCAAACAGGAGCCAAAAGTTTAATGTTCCCAACCGTCCACCTATGGTTCTAGCCCTGCCATTCCACAGATCTTGTTTCAATCTGACTGAAAGCTGTTGGCTTTTACTTAAAGCTGTTGCTCGTCGTCAGAACCACCTGCCCAGTATACCATAGAGTTGAGGGGTGCCTCTCTAAAGCCCTTCCTGCATTCAAACACCACCCCAGCATCCTTAACCTTCCCATCTTTATCTTATTTCAAGAACCCTTTTATCTCTGTAGCCACTGCCATTGGCCATCATCATCATCACTATTATTATTAATATTATTTTTTTAATACCTGGTCTTCTGTATAGCTTTGGCTGTCCTGAAACACTTTGTAGACCAGGCTGGCCTTGGACAGGCAGAGATCTTTTCGCCTCTACCTCCCAAGTTCTGGGATTAAAGGTGTGTGACACCATGCCCACTCCTATGTGAGATTGGTAACTCCGGAGCCACAGTCAGAGACTTACTGTTCACATTTCACTTCTGTTGCCATGGCAAACACCCTGGCAAAGCCACCCGGGGAAAGAAGGGTTATTCCAGGCTACAGTCCCAGATCACAGCCCACCAATGAGAGGAGCCACTCAAGGCAGGGACTTGCAGGCGGGTACGTGAAGGCAGGCCTGCTTGCTATTGTACACAGCATCATACCCACCGAGGAACTCACTTCACAACCAAGAAGTACTGCAGTGGCCGTAGAGGATGTCCTGGACCACGTACTCAGTGATGGTGCCGAGCCTTGATGTATCAGTGAGCAGCCAGGACAGTTGCACACATACATGCTCTCATCACACATACATGCTCTCATCACACATACATGCTCTCATCACACATACATGCTCTCATCACACATACATGCTCTCATCACACATACATGCTCTCATCACACATACATGCTCTCATCACACATACATGCTCTCATCACACATACATGCTCTCATCACACATACATGCTCTCATCACACATACATGCTCTCATCACACATACATGCTCTCATCACACGAGGCAGTTCCTAGGTTGTCACTTTCCTCTCGGATGATTCTAGGCCGTGTCAAGTCGACAGATAAAGCTAACCAGGACAGATGTCTGGTAAAAGTCTAATGCCAGCAGAACAAAGGGTTTGCATCCTGGCTTTGGGTCTTTTCAAGCCGTCTGTGGATGCACCCCCTTCTCACGCAGACCCTGCCTGGCTGCATGTGACCTCTTTCCCTTGCTGCTGGTGAATCCGTGCTACCACTCTGCACCCTTTGTTGGGAGGTTGAAGTCTCTCACTTTGCAAGTGTAGGCTCTGAGTGTTACCTCTGTAGGAAGCCTCCTACAGAGACAGTGGAGGGAAAACCCCAGGCTCCTGGGACCCCTCTGTCAAGATGTCCAAAATGTCCCTGGAGCCCGGCCACAGGCTGTGGCTCTGTCATCCTCAGCCGTGCTCTTCAGATGCTTCTCCAGAGGATACCTCATTCTACAGTCACTCCCTTAACCCCTCCAGAAAAAGGTTAAAAGAAAAATCAAAAGCAGAAATGGTATGTGGGAGTATCAGACAGTAGCTACTTCACAAATGCCCAGTCAGGTCTCAAGAAAAGAGAAACGGCAGTGAGTCACGGTACCTGCTAGCCAGTCCTAACTGCTCTGCAACAAAATACGGTAGAAATTAATATTCTGAAATAAGATTAGAACCAGATACCATAAATTAACTGCAGCTGGCATCATAGAAGTGTTGATTTATAAAATAATCATTTTTTCACCCTACATGAATTGGAAAATTATCTATGCCAATGCATTTATCATTTGCCCTGGGCTAATGTATTCAGACTTGGCATGCTATTTGGTGGGAAATATTTATGTAAGTAAGGTTTTAATTTCCCATAAATAAGTTGAATGGCGGTGGTGAGGGTGGAGCTTATCCAGTTCTATTTGGCTGTGCTTTCTACCCTACAATGGGGGAAGGTTCAGGGTTACCTCACCGCCATGGCTTATACCTTCTGTGTGAAAGAAATATTTTCCAAGCAGTCGGAAATCACAAAAAGCTTTAAGTGAGCTGAAGGGAACAGGATCTTAGGGAGGTGTGTGTGTGTGTGTGTGTGTGTGTGTGTGTGTGTGTGTGTGTGTGTGTGCGCGCGCGCGCACGAGCACACACGTGCAATAGCATGTGTGTTCCTGTATGAGAATGCAGATATACATGCTAGCACACACATGTGAAGACTGGAGAGCAACCTCAGGCGTCAGTCCTTCCTTGCCGTCCAGCTTGCTTTGAGCTGGCTGTCCTGTTGAGCACCCTGCAGATGGCAGGCTGGAGGTACGTTCCTATCTCTGCTTTCCATTCCACCATAAGTGAGCTAAGAGTACAGACGCCTGCTAACACATCTGTCTTTTTATGGGTTCTGGGGTTTTGAACTCCAGCTTGCATGACAAGAACCTTATCCACTGAGCCATCTGCCCAGCTTGGTAACGAGCTTTTGAGGGAACCTTGAGTATGGTTGGAAAACAGGATGTTAGGTGCAGCCTCGATGGCTCAGCTCGTAAAGGCACATTGCCACCAAGCTTGATGACCTGAGTTTCATCCTCAAAAACCTCAAGGTGGAGGAGAAAACTGGCTCCTGCAAGTTGTCCTCTGACCTCTACAGTATCCCCCAAATAAATAAACGTGAAATAAAATGTTTACAAAAATTAGGGTGTTGGTCTGAGATGTAACTCAGTGGTACAGCACATGCCTGACGTGTACAATTCCCTGGGTTTGATGTCCAGTAAAGCAAGGGGAGGGAGGGAGGGAGGGAGCGAGGGAGGGAGGGAGGAGAAATAGGATGTCCACTGTGTTTCGCACACGTCAAAGACAGTAAGGATTACCCAATAAACAAGCATAAGGAAATAAAGATGTATTCAAAAACAAGGTGCAAGCTGGGAAAAGAACCGCTGGGCCCAGAACCCCTTCTCTGGTGCCTGAACACCCTGCATGCCCTGTTTTTCCCGCCTTCGGGGCTCCCTGCTCATGGTTTAAACTGGGAGACTGTAAACTCAGTTTCATCCTCATCCTTAATTTAGCCAGACGGGGCTTGGAAATGGCAACTAAATTACCTTTTGGTGAAATCAAATCTCCCTTACTAGCCTCGAGCAGTGAGGACTCCTGAGCTGGGGCCGGCTAAGGCGTGCCAGCAGCTCGAGTAACAACGGAGGTGAGCACTGTTAAAGGGTTACTAGCCTGCTTTGTCGCCTGCCGTTTGTCCTGTAGGGGGTCACCCTCTGCAGCCCCGGTCTCAGGCCCGCCTGCCCAGCAGGAGGTTGCTCAGGGCAGTAAAATGTTTATTACCTGTTTATTGTGTGAGTAACCGCAGTCAAGAAGGAAATATTTCCCGGCTTACCTAGGGCAGTGAAAACAGGATTAAGAATTCTGCGGGCTGAGAAAGGAAAGGTATAAAAAACAGAATCACACAGCACATGCAGCCACAAGGAGCCTGGCGCCCACCGCAGCACTAGCCCTTTGTTCTAGCTCTAGTGACTTCCTCTCTTGTTCTCAGCCCAGTGTAATTCATCACTGTGCCTCTGGGGACTACTAGCTCTCCCCCAAAAGAGAGTTTGGCTCCTATCCCAGATATGGCTATCAAACTGCACCCAAAGACAGGTCGGGGGTCTGGTTAACATTTACACACATTTTTCTCTTGCCTCCAAAGGAAGTTACAAACAGCTTAATTTCCAACAATTTTGTAACGTGGAGGCTCAATATAATATCATGTAACCGTTCACATCATCCTACAAATGCTGTGTGTTGTGAATTCAGTCATCATAGTTCAGACTAATTCATGTCTATGATTTAAAAATTACTGTCGTAAATCTTCAATTAGTTCCCAAACATGATCCTCCCCTAACAGCTTCATTTCCCAGGGCTTTCTGTTTTGTTTCATTTTATTTTTTTTTTGTTTGTGTTTTTTGTTGTTTTTTCTGCTGCTGACTCTCTTACTAAGACATGACTCGTCTTGATCCTTAATGGAGCAACACAGAATTTAAATTCTCATAATTCACAAAATTATTCTTCCCACTCTCCGAAACTAAAATATGGGATCCTCTAAATACAATCACTCTTAAGAGGGGGCCTCAGGATTGAACCCCAAATATTTCTATTGTTGTTCATTCATTCATTCATTCATTTATTCATTCATTCAGAGTCCAGGCAGTCATTATCACTTGCTTGGACCTTGAGGATGTTCAGTGGTCAACCACCCTTAAGACGGCTGCCTTCCAGAGCAGAAATGAGTGCCTGCACACTTAGGTTGCAATGCCCTCTGTCCCGCTTGCTTCCTCTGGCTCCTAGTCTCTGCTGACTTTCCTGTGACTCCAGAAGTGAGTCCACTCTGTGCCAACTGCTCCCTCAGCCTGGGACTCTCTAGCCCTTCAGTTGTCAACTGTCCCTCTGGCCTCTGACAATGCTCACCCTGAGACTGGGAGTCTCATCTAGCTGATGACAGTGGTCACCTCAAGACTTGGCCGGAACCTGCCACACTGGGGTGATAGCGTAAATATTTGTCAGATGATAGAATACATTGGTGAAAAAATGCAATGGTTTCTTGAGGACCTTTAATTCGTTAAGAGTAGCAGGAGCCATGTGACAGGGGAGGACACAGCGTCCTCCCTCCACTCTGCAGGGATGAACACCTTCTATGAACCAGCACTGGAGAAAAATCAGTGAACAAAACAGACTTGATCTTTGCCCTCGTCCCTGTACATGAGCCGGAGATTATGATAAACTGTAGTCCAATTAAATAAATGCTTGCCCAGTGTGCCACTCTGGGGAGGACTTACACAAACAGGGAGGACTCCAGCTCTTCCTGGTTCAGGAACTTGAGAGCAGTGAAACAAAGCTCACCCCCGAAGGTGACGCTGGCACTTCTCTAAGCCTGTGCATCATTTTTCAGGAGAGTGAAGGTCGCCTGGCCTGCTGCGAGGAGGACCAGGCGTGTCTTGTGTCAGAGCTTAACCATTTGCTTGGGTTCTCAGTCTTGAAAATGGTTTCAGTAATGTCCTGCCCGATTGACAACAGTCCATAAATGTGATGTCACGAGGGTCCTGCTGTGCGTGATTTCTTATCACGTTGAGTATTTCTTTCCTCGGTTATCTTAACACCAAGGTCAGCTCTGAGGCCCAAAGCTGTCAAGCCATGTGTGCACAGTCCAAACAACGTGTAGCACGTGTGGGTGAGCCAGCAGTCCCATGACCATCTCCATCTATGTCCATAGATGACAAATTTATTCACCCTGTGAGTCTGAAGTGTCGGCTGACTTCCTGGGGGGACTTGCAGGGTCTCCCTTTCATTTTGTTTGAGCCAGACCGGTCTTCCTTCCTAAGGGTCCTGAGTCTTTGGGTGTGGATAGTTGAAGTCTTTCTTTGGTCTGCTTTGTTTGGGTAGTGGTTGTCATCGTTGGAGATGAAATTTCACTATGTATCCCAGGCTAGCCTCAAACATATCATCCCCCTGCTTCTACCTCTTCCTGACTGCTAGCATTTACAGGCTCATGCCACCACCCCTGGCTCTCTCTGGCCTTTTATCTGCTTGTGTTCGTGGTTAACTAAGAGGTTTCAAAGCTAGAATTTAAGCTTAAGAACCCTCCAAGTCCATTGATTGTTCTGTCTTCAACTTGTGGCCTTCCTATCTTACAGGCTAGTATTCTTGCTACTTTTAAAAACTACCAATAAGAATTCTGAATGTGTATGGAGTGTTTTTATTATTTGTATTTATATATTTATTTATTTTGGCTTTGGAGGCTGACCTGGAACTAGCTCTTGTAGATGGACTGGTCTCGAACATACAGAGATCTGTCTGCCTCTGCCTCCTGAGTGCCGGGATTAAAAGTGCGCAGCCATTTGTGGAGATTTTTAAAATATGTTGTTCCTGATATAGTGAAGCTGATTTAGTTACAATGTTATCGTAGGTTCCTGGAGATAGAGGAAATGAAATACATTGTTTCAGAGTTGGGGCCATCCAATGATACTTGAGTTCTCTCCCCAGTATTGCTCATAAGCAGTTTTCCAGCCTCAGTCCCAATAGCATCAGTGATGTAAAATTTCCTAAGCCCTTCCGTTTTTGGACAGTTCATCCCTTTAGGTTTTGCTAGGAGACATGTAAAAATTAATGGAGGACAATGATGTTACGATAACTTCTTAAGAATGTGACATCGGTGAGCAAAAACTGCTCCAGAGGACTGCAATAACAACAACAAGCAGAAATCTATAACTGAGAATGGTGGCTCGTGTCTATGACCCCAGCTTTGAAAGGAAAGGCTGAGGCAGGTGGATTGCCAAAAGTTCAAGGCTAGCTTGGGCTACAGAGTACAAATGCTGTCTAAAAAACCCCATTTGAACAAAAGAGGCCTAATAATTCTCCAGACTCTGTGTGTGTAAGAATCAGATAATTCCCCAGACTCTGTGCATGTATGAACCCTGGCTGAGCCGGTTCTGGTTACTGAGGATCACTTTTCCCTCTGGTCTTGTAAGCCTGTGGAATCGGCATCTTCAGAGCACCAACCACTGATGCTACAAGTCTCTGTGGCTCCCTCGAATAAGAAACTCCTGCCTAGGCTGGGAAGGGTCTTCAGAAATGGGTTTCACCTGTTTTCCCAGCCAGACTGTTACTTCCAACAACCGAACTCAGAGGTGACGTGTAGATGAACTAGTGAGACGTTCTGTCCAGTACTTTCTACCCTATAGCTCCATCTATCTATATGGAGAATGATGATGTAGGCCCTAGCAGGTCTTCCCAGGCTCTGGGGAGCATGCTGGAGCATGTCAAATAAGGCCCGTACACTGCCTCCCCTCCCAGGGGAAGAAGAACTTCATTACTTCATGTTTGCCTTGTACATATAGTCATTTCAAATGCAGAGTTCAAGGATAGCCCAGGCCATGTGAGACCACTTTTAAAACAATACAAAAAGCAGGATGTTTTGTAAAAGATCTTTGTGTTCGAGGCCTCTGTCCATAGCACAAGGCTCAATCCTGACTAGCTCTTTGAAGGAACTTTGTCCCTTTGTGGTCAGTCTATACAGGGCTGCCCTGTCACAACCCCAAATAGTCTTTCCAAAGGAGAACCCCTGTATTTCTTCGGCATGCAGCATGCTGTTATAAATTATAGCTGTGACTATGGTGGAGGAACCCAGAGGAGAAAGTTAAAAGTTGCATGTACTGTAGAGACGAAGGATAAGGTGTGGACCCTCGGGAAAGTGATTCAGTTAGAATGTGAAATGGCCCCCTGGGCGCATGGAACCGTTGGTCACTGTTTGGGGGCTTGTGGAACCTTCAGGAGATGGCGCCTTTCTGAAGGAAGCAGGTGTGTAACTCAGGCCCACTTCCTTTCTGCTCCCTGCTTCCTGCCTTCAGACACTGCGTGACCAACCTCCTTATGCTTCTACTGCCAGGCCTTTCCCATGATGTAACAGCCTTCATCCCTTCTGAAACGATGAACCAAAATAAACCTTCCTTTCTCCCTTTGAATTCATATCTAATTATTGTGCATTTGGTCATAGGAGAGACGTTACTAACGCAGGGGCTGTTGGTGGTGAGCATCCTCAGTTCACCCATCCTGGTCTTAGAGAATTTCCTAGCATGCATTGCCACATCTCATTGTTCACCTTTTTTTTTTTTTTTTTTTTTTTTTTTTGTTCCTGAAACAGATTTCTCTGTGTAGCTTTCACGGCTTCTAAAGCGTTCCCTGTCTGTCCTCAATAGTCACCTCCATGTCCTAGTCCACTCTTCCTTTCTTCGGAGCCTGTTCTAACTTTACCATAGAAATGCCGGCCACATCCTGTCAAGAAAAACTGCCTCTGTGTCATTTACTCAACTTTATCAAAGAATGGAGGGCCTGTGGTGCTCACCTGTGGACTGAGGAAGACTAAGAGACTTCTCAAAAGAAGATGGCAGTTATCTGACTTCACCCCAGAGAAGCCTCTGCCTACCCTGCCCCAACCCCATCCCCAAAGTGTCAGATTTCTTTTTAGAAACAAAGCAATTTTCTAAACAAGTGACTGCTTTGTCCCCTGACATCAGTGCCCGGTTCTGTCCAGCTTCCTGCTGGACCCCAGGTCTCTTTTCCTGCTGCCCCGAGAGGAGCCTGGGAGGTGCTTGTCTCCCATCCAAGTACTAACCAGGCCCGACCCTGCTTAGCTTCCGAGGTCAGACAAGATCGGGCGCGTTCAGGGTGGTATGGCCTTATGTGGGAGGTGCTTGTTAACGGAAACACAAACAGAACAGTGCTTTTGAAGCCAAGAACTAATGTGGTGACCTCTCCTTTCCTTCCCTGGTCACTGTCCCATCTGTAGAAGTAGCCGTTGAACTCCTAAGAGCTTCCGCCCTAACCATCTTAGCCAGAAGTTACCAAAAGAGAACCACACCCCCGCTGCCAGCCACCACCGCCATTTCCTGTATTCATAGCAAAGGTAATGAGAGCGCCTTTGGGAGTGTCTCTAAATTCTCAGGGCAGAAAAGGAGCCCTGATGTAGAGGGTCTTTGAAATCAGCAAGTGTTGTCGCTGGTTGGTAAGCGTGTCCTGTCCTGTTGGCTTTCCTGTGGTTGTACCATTAGGTCTCTTCCTCTCCTGGATGCTGCTGCTCTCAAGGTAGTTTCCCCAGAAAAGGCTTGTTATGGTGAACTAGAGTCTCACTGCCATGACGTTGTCACTTTCCTACGGAGCTGATACTCATGGGAAACAGGAGGAGTGGCCATGTACAGCAAGATTCTTATCTGTAACAAAATTCACTTGTATTGAATAGTTAAAACCATCTATCAAGTCTCCAGATTCCACATTCTCCTGAGAACAAACTCCTCAGGAGAACATAACTGGAGCCCCATCTTTTCTATTCTGTGAGCCTAAGATCTGTCCTGGGGGAGGGTGTTTTAACTTACCACATGACTACTAGTGTGGACCATCATCCTGGAACCTCTCTAGATGTGAGGGGAATGTCACCTCTTGTGCAAGAAGGACACACCCCAGGAAGTAGGAAGCCCTGCCCACCAGCTTCCAGTTCCTGGAGGAGTATTTGAAGAATTTTTTGTTTTGTTTTGTTTTTGCCCATCTGGAACATTCTCCAAGCCTTTTGATGGACTGTCTGCTTTTGCTGAGATGCAGAATTCCTACAGTGAATTCCCCAGGAGGTTAGCTTTAAAGGAGACATGGACTGCTCTTCCTAAACACCAAACTCTTCCCACAGCGGTCACAGCTATAGTGGGGTCTCGCCCGGACTCCTCCCACCGTGTCCCCTTCTGATAGAGCAGTGTGCTCTGTGTAGATGCTGGTCAGAGCTAGGAATGGAAACTCTTACCCTGTGTCAAAAGGCTAGGAGGAAAGCAGAGGTGGCTTGTTGGAGAGGGAATGTCAAGGATCCTTGTTGGTCTCGGAGAATCCCGACTGCTCTCAGGAACCTGGAGTCTCTACCCAGAGCCCACACATCCGTCAGCACCACACTGCACAGTGAAGCGCCTCTGTTGTGGAACTCAGCGATGCTGTGTCGTTTCTAAACACTCCGAGAGCAGTCGGGGGATCTGGTGCTGCTTGTCTATGTTGTTCCTGCAGAGACTCTTGCAACTTTCAGTACAGGGTTCTCGTTGATTAGCAGGACCTGTGCTGTTTACCGCTAAGTCCAGATGAGCCTCAGCCACATAATAAATACTAACACGTGGAGACCACCAAACAACTTGTTTATGTTAAATCAAAATACTTTTCAGGTGTGTAAGCTTTTACTAGACCCTGCTATTTAGGTAAATACCTTACACTCGTGGCATAAAATATCATCTTTGACAAAATCCTTTCTGAAATGACGGAAAGAGGGCTTTGTTCTTCAGGAGGAGAAAAGGCCATGGACATGGTTGAACTAAGGATGGAGGGAGTGGGAACTCTCTGAAGCAAAAATACATCCAGTGGTGGCCTCCTGCATGCAGTCTGCTGCCCCACAGTCTGGTAGGGTGCGGCATGCTTATTTCTCACGTGCTAGCAGTGGATGTGGTGTCCTGGGGAGCAGGCGGCTTTACCTCACAGGGTGTCAGGCCGGTTCAGCCTGGTTTGCTCCGCACTTCTGACTCTGGTGCGTTCAAAGGGTTTGTTCTGTCCTGGTGTCAAATGGGGGAAGATAATGGAGAACACATGTGCACATGTATGCACACACATCCATAGGCACATGCATGAACATATATTTACACGCGCACCCACACACATGCCATGCATTCACTCATACTCATGCCTGTACATATATTTAACATGCACCTTTACACACGCACACACACACATGCCATGCATTCACTCATACTCATGCCTGTACATATATTTAACATACACATTTACACACGCACACACACACATGCCATGCATTCACTCATACTCATGCCTGTACATATACTTAACATACACATTTACACACTCACACCATTTTTCACTATCCTTTTACGTCTGGCTACATCCCTAGCCCCATCTAGACACACAGGGTTTGAGCACTGTGGTCTCTGCCAAGTAGACTGTACCCAGTCGAAGCCTTACTGTGGACACGGGAGCATGTTTTGGGGTGATGTGTGGCTGTCACTATCATATGGACAGTTCCTTGTTTAAACGTTGTTCAGGAGCACCACACGTTTGCAGAGGACAATATCACAACATAAAGCCAAGTCCACATTATGTAAATCCCTGAAGATCTGACAGGATGGCAGCCAAGAGGTAGACAGACAGCAGCTGAAACAGTGTGGAAAAATACAAGGCAGTGTATCTGGGGAAAAGAATCCAAATTAGGTTGTACTAATGGGATAATAATATTCCACTCGGAAGATGGACATGAGGATCATTATACAGCATTCCCCAAAGACCTGGATGCGGCGGCAGCTGCTGCGACTCCAAATCCTCCAAATAGCAGGCATCCTCTGGTGCAGGGTCACAGAGAAAACCATCTTTTTGGGAATTTTTGACATAGCTTCATTTGGACTAGTAGATACCATCCTGGCTAACCTGTCTCAATAAATAACTAATCAAAACTAAGGAAAATTCTAGAAGGAGCCTCTGGATGGAAGGTAACAGTTTCCAGCCTTTGTAGAGAGATGAGCTCCAGAGAAATGCCTGTGTAGACACATACAGACTTGCATTGATTTTCATGCAAATGCGCACTGCAAAGTTGGGCAGCTGAGGCCAGTTTCTCAAAGAAGTAGATTTCCCCAATGGGGGTAGATTTAAAAGTTTGGATTCTCCTTTCTTGATTGTAAAGACTCAGGGAGTTGATTGGAGCTCTGACCACCAAACGTCGTAGTGATGGACACGTCCACTAAATTCCGGTATGGTGAAATGATATCCTCAGGACCACACCTGAACGGGTCACTTTCAAAGGGAAAAGAATAAAAGCATCGTCACTTAGGTGGCTGTTTTCACAAGCTTGTGGGACTTCACTAACTTACAAGCGGTAAGAACAGAGCTATGAACAGCTTCCGAAATGAGTCACGCCCAGTGCATCGTGGGATGTTGGAGAAAACTTGGTGGTCTGGGATAAGGCTCTCACCATTTGTGATGCATACTGATAAGCCTGCTTTCCTAACTTGCCCCTTTGGTGCCACCAAAAAGTGTTGACCTGGTTTGGAGCATTGTCTTATTAAAATTAATTACCAGTGCCCACTGGACATGATTATGGCATGAATATTTTATTTGGTGTGTTTTCTGTAGAGAGGCACAGGAGATGCGAATTAATTAACCAATTTGGTGTAATAATGGAATGAACAATAATGGAGGCCACAGGTGATTCTCTTGGGGGGTGGGAGGAGCACACTTGGCGATCCCCAATTTTTTATGGATGGACATGACAATGTGAGGATCCACCACCTCTCGCTCCGTGATGTTGGGTAATACTACACAACCCCAGTCCCGGGGCTCACGGTCTGAGTCGTATCCTACCCAGCAGTCTCCCTTCTCCTTCCCGCTGTGTGTTGAGCGCCCAGCAGCTGCTACCATTACCTCACCCGATTTCATCGACTTCTTTGTCAAACAGAGTCAGGGGCTTCTCTGAAGAAATCAGGCTAGCGGATCTGGCGGCTTCAAAGCCATCTGAAGAAAAAAGTTCTGGGCAGGAACCCCTCTGTTATAGCCCTGAGCAAACAGTGCAGAGTGGCTAGCTGCCACACCAGGCATGGCGAGCTTCACCTCATAAGCCTTGATGGCGCCTTCTGTCTTTGAGGAGCCACACATTGTTGGCGGTTCCTGTCACTAATGCTACCTTGGCATCTGGAGCTTAGAAAGTCATACGCGGAGGATGTTGTCTCCTGATGCCTGGCAAAGCAACCTGTTGCTGGAGTTTCTTGTCCCGCCGGGCCCTGCCGCTTCAACCCCAAATGAGCACATGGAGACGCTGTATTAAGTATAAACCGTTGGCCAGTATCTAGGGCTTCTTATTGGCTAACTCTGTCTTAATTATTAACCCATTTCTATTAATCTAAGTATTCCCACGTGGTCTTACCGGAGAAGGGTTCGGACTTGTTACTCCTTCCTCAACTACATGGCATCCTTCAGGGGTCTCCCTCTGCCTGCCTTTCCCAGAATTCTCCTCGTCTCCTAGTCCTGCCTATCTTCCTGCCTCTATTGGCCAAACAGTGTTTTATTCACCAACCAATAAGAGAAACATATGCACAGAAGGACGTCCCCATCAGCAACCTGTGTTGGTACTCTGTGGGAAAAGCTGGGTGTCCAGCAACCACAGGATTCTTCACTGACTGAAAAGATTGTAGACTTCTGTGCTAGCCAGCATCCTGTAACTGTAGTAAATGCCTGGCACAAAACATTTTTAAAAGTAAAAACCCTCTTCTGGCTCACAGATTTGAAGGTTTGGGTCCATGACTGAGCTGTGGCTTTGGGGCCTGTGGGAGCCCCGCATCTGGGTGGGTGAGTTTGATCAAGGAAGTTGCTCACCTCATGGTGGCCAGGGAGCAGAGGAAGAGGAAGAGGAAGGCCCGGGGTCTTCTCATCCCCTCCAAAGACATGTCCTCAACGTTCTCCCTTCCTTCCACCGCCTCCCAATATCAACACAGGCTGAAGGCCAGCCTTTCAACTTACGCTACTTCAGTATTTCAACTTCCATATTTCAATATTGAAGGGGTTCTAATTAGAAGAACCATCACTTGATCTGAAGTTTTTAGATGAGGCACATCCTTTGCCTCTGAGGACACTCTCAGAAACAAACAGAAGCTTGTGATGAAGTGGGCTACCCTGAAATAGTTTAGACGCTGAGAATGTCACTCTCTCACCGAAATGACTTAGCCTGTGCGGCATGTCTCTGAGATGTTAAGACCCCAGTTACTCTTCCTTTATTTTTAAAGACTGTCTAGGGATGCTCAGCCGTTAAGAGCGCTGGTTGCCGGTCCAGAGGACCCAGGTGTGGTTTCCCCCATCCACATGGCAACTAACCACTGTGACTGTAGTGCCTGGGGGGCAGCGCCCTCTTCTGGCCTCCACAGGCACTGTAGTCACACACTGCACAGACATACATTCAAGCAAATAAATAAATAAATAAAATATCAAAAAAGAATGTAAAGACTATGTAACAGCCTTAGTGCAGAAAGGGAAACAAACCTTCGTGGCCCCATCATCTAACACAGCCAGTAATTCCATTTCTGTCACACTAAGTTCCAGTCGGAGGCAAAACGCGTGATCGTGGCCTCATGTGTCACAGGCACTGTCATGGTGAAGTTACAGGTTTTAACTTGACTTAAGTGGAACATGTTGAGAGGGGGAAGGACTACATGAGCTAAATGATGTCCCCCACCCCCACTTAAATGGCCACTCCAGCAGAAGTTTATAGGAAGACCTGCTTCGGGGAAGGTGGGGACTTCCTCTCAGGTCAGAGAACTAAGCAGCCTGCAGGGCCTTTGCGACCTACAGTAGCAACCAGGCCCTGCCCTGCCTACAGTGAGCTGCCGGGAATGCAGAGTGTAGACCCGCAAAGGTAGTAACGAGACAAGGAGAGGGCGAAAGCAGGAGACTTCCCGCAGCCCCTACCCCTGCTCACAAAGACATGCAACCGCTGCTTTCGCCTGTTTAAAACATCGCCACTCCGCAAAGGAAACTTGGAGGCCGGTGTGCCCAGGCTCTCTGCTGCCCCCCACCCGGTCTTTGACTAGTAATGATGGTGATAGCAGCGTCCCTCAGGTCCAAGCAGTGCTTCTGCATGCATTGGTCTCTTCATCACTGCAAGAAATTTTGAGGTCACCGGAGCATTCTTTATCAGCTCCACCATGCTCAAAAAGCAAGATGGCAATTGTTTGTGTGTACATGTGCATTATTGTGTGTGTGTGTGTGTGTGTGTGTGTGTCCCCGTAGAAGCCAGAGGGCAACCTCAAGTGTCATTCTTTCTCAGGCAGCCTACCTTGCTTTTATTGTCATTGTCACCTGTTTATTTGAGACAGAGTCTCTCCACGGATCTTGGGCTCACCTATTAGGCTAGGACGGCCATAAATGCCCAGGATCCACCTATCTCTGCCTCCCTATTGCTGGGATTATCAGCATGTACCACTGTTCTCAGGCTTTTTATGCGGGTTGTGGAGGTTGAACTAGGGTCATCATGCTTACGCAGCAGGAGCTGTATCCCCAGACCAAAAGTAACAATTGGGAGCGGAAAACAATGAGGCCGTGTCTTTGATCACAAAATGGGAGTTTAGAAGTTTGGTTGTCCCTGGATATACAGATCACCCTGAAAAGGTTAGTGGCCTGCACCGGGGTCACATGCAATTGCACCCACTCACCCCTCCCCATATCGTCAAGCAAGCAGCTCATGTGCATGGAGTAAGTGGGGCTTTCCAGGCGAGCGATAGTGAGCAGGGTGTGGGGCGGCTGATGAGGGAAGCCAGCAAGAGGAGGTTTCAGAATAGCTGCTTCCTGATCAGGATGGAGAAGGCTTGCCTGCCTACAGCACGGCTCGTCAGTAGAGCTAGTGTGTGTTTGGTTCCGCCATTCCTGTCTTGTGTTATTAAAAAATAAGATATTGATTACCCGGACGTTGGTTGTCTCACTTTAAGGAAGTTGGTCATTTTTTGGAAAGTGCCAAATCTAGGAAATGACTCCCTTTGTGAAATCTCAGGACCCAGCCCCCACCCCTCCATCTGCCCTTGTGAGGTTTGGGAGGGAAAGGCGCATATCAACTCAACATTATTTTAGCAACAGAAGCTTCTGCTGCGGCTATTTTTAGCGTGTCAGGTGTGCTCTGCCTGCCACGAACCTGGTGTATTTGAGTGTTTAATTCAGCGGCCTCTCTCATCTGAAAGGAAGCCTGTTCCAGCCCTCTGCCCACCATAGAGCCGCTTTATAGCTGCTCGTAAATCTCCAGGCATGCAGGGATATCTTTAGCTGTGACTCCAGATCCTTCCTGTTGGGCTGCAAGATGCAATCCTGAAGCGTATGACACTAAATATACCTCTTGTCCAGCCACATAAACAGGGACAGCAACAGGCTTTGCTTTTTGTTTTTGTTTTTAATCTAATACTGAACAGTTTGGGTTTGTTTGTTTGTTTGTTTGTTTGTTTCAGTTAGAATAAGTAATTTGGTTTATTTTAGCAATTGAAGTCATTTCCATCCCTCCCCCTGACCCCCAACTTTCAACACCTAGCCTTGTTTTCTCTTCTGACTCAAAAACTGACCCAAAGCCCTGGAGTGTTGACCAGCGTGGTTTAATGCCACAGACATTTTGGACTGTGTTGTTAAACAAATGGCCTGGTGTTTGTCAGCTCAGAGTTGCCATCTCATTCATTCCCAACTATTCTTCGACTTTGCCTGGGACCCGAGTCACAGGAAGACACCCCAAGATCACCTTCTGGGGCTTGAACAAGAAGAAAAATGTCCAAGGTCTTTCCAGGCCTTATCCTGTGGGAGGAGAAATCCCTCCCGGATTAGGGTCATCCCTAATAAAGTCCCTGGATTCTCAAAGAAATATCTGTCATGCCTGAATCTTCAGAACAAGGAATTTACGCTGAAGTCTACTGTCTGTCTGTCTGTCTGTTTGTTTTTTGAGACAGGGTTTCTCTGTGTAACCCTGGCAGTCCTAGAACTTGCCTTGTAGACCAGGTTGGCCTCTGCCTCCCACCTGCTGAGATTACAGGTGTGTGCCACCATCTCCTGGCCTCTGTTTTCAAATAACAAGGAAGGGGGCAAGTGATGAGGCTGGAGTTCTGTGATCAGGTACTCTCCTTGCCTGTATGAGGCCCTGAGTTCAATTCCCAGCACCACCCACAACAGTGTATTAAGCAAGTACAGGCACCAAGAGAAAGGTTAAACCAGAAAGACAAATGGATAATAATAACAATGGCTTTCACCTATCCAAGCTTGCTAGGCACAGGGTCTACTCTAAGTGTGCGCCATATAGTTTCAGGAACCCTCACTGAAACCCTGCGAGGTTGGATCCTTCCTGTTCTTCAGGACCACTCCTTTTTTGTTTTTTGTTTTGTTTTGTTTTTTTTTTGTTTTGGTTTTTTTTGTTTGTTTGTTTTTTGAGACAGGGTTTCTCTGTATTGTTTTGGAGGCTGTCCTGGAACTCGCTCTGTAGACCAGGCTGGCCTCGAACTCACAGAGATACACCTGCCTCTGCCTCCCAAGTGCTGGGATTAAAGGTGTGCGTCACCAACGCCCGGCCAGGACCACTCTTGAAACAGCAGTCTAGCAATGAGTTAGATAGGGTTCCTGCGCTCATGAGCACGCTACACAGGGTAACCGCTCTGTTTTGGCCAAGTCTCCTTCAGAGGCCTGTGTGAAAGGGCTTAGTCCCAGCCCCATGGTCTACTGGGAGTTAGTGAATCCTCTGGAGCGGGACCTGGTTGATAGGAGTGTGCTCTCTAGGGGCCAGTAGGACCTTGGCCCCTTCCTCTCTGCTTTCGGCATCTCATGGAGTGAGCAGCTATCTATGCATCTGCCATATGCTCCCCATAATGTGCTGCCTCACCAAGTTCAAAAGCAGTGAGGCCAGGCAACCATGGAGCCAAACCCTCAAAACTAGGAACCGGAATAAGCCTATTCTCTAGATAGACTGACTATCCCCGCCATTGGTCATAGTCATGGACCATTGACTAGTGGAGCCACTAAACAAACAGCTGAATAATTTCTGGAGGCCAGAGACTAGTTGGAATCTTGAAGCTTGAGCAATAGTCCTTGTGACTGTGTGTGACATGCAGGCCTTTAGAAGTGTATACTGCGTGCTCTGGGCTCCTGCCCCCTCCTGCCCCTCTTGCCCAATTTCCAATTACGCTATACCTTTCAGCCTGGCCGCACCTGACTGCCTGGCCACAGGGCTGCTTCTTATTTCTGGTACTTTGCCCATGCTGGCCCAACACCACTAACACTCTGCTTACTCAACCCCTGTTCAGCTTCCAGAATCGTCACCCTCAGAACCCCATCCTGACCCCTGTCACACTAGGAAGTTGAACCTCCCATGTGCTTCCAAGCCTCCCTGTGCTACTCTCTACCTCAGCACTTGCCTCTAAACAGGATCCAAAGAGGGGCCCCGCTTACACGCCGCGTCGTGCCCTTGAGACCGGTTTTGTTCATGTTCGCAGATCTGTCACTTGGCACAGTGATGGTGGACTTCCATCAGTGAGCACCTGTTGGATGGACTTGCATCTCTGCCTGTCACTGTGCCTTCTCTATCCTGATGCGAAAGATTTGCGAACTCAGTGTCCTTCCTGGCAGGATTTAATGGGACAAGCGAAAGTCTTTGTGAGATCGAGCCGTGGTGGCTGCTTCCATTTTGCAAGGGATGAAGAGAGTGTCCTCTCCAACTTCCTCAGTTCTAAGTGACTCTGGGGTAGGCTCTGTGAGCATGTGCAGTAGTGAGAATCAAGCAGCCCGTTCCTCTGTCCACCTTACTGAAAAACCTACCCTTTTGTTAAGCAAACTTGGCTAAAGAGCTTTTAATTTTTTTCTCCTAGAAACGCGGAATCATGCTATTCTGTTATAGCTCCTTGAGGATCTCAAGAGAGTTATGGCCCATGTTACACTCATTTTTTTCCTCACCAGATGTGTCCAGTTTCTGTCATGTCACACAGCTCTGGATGGATGCCCGCAGGCCTCCTCACACATCTTAAATCATCAGTATCCCAAGCTGAGCAATACTCCACACGACTCTGACCGGCATGGGCAGTACATTTCCCTTGAGTCTGCAGCCTAAAGTTCAGATTCATCGATGTTACCGCCTTACTGCCTCTTCCATTCTTCCTGCTCTTGTGGGCATGGGAGTCCTTAGCATTCTGCGTACCACAAGCGTGTGTGAGATCACTTCTAATCTGTATAATAGTAGCTGGAGGTGAGCATAGTAGCATACGCTTGTCATCCTAGCACTCAGGAAGCTGAGGCAATGATGGCAAGTCCCAGGCCAGCCTGGGAGTGAGACGCTGTCTCTGACGCAATGGTGATGATAATGGCATCCACTGGTTGTTGAGAATGCCCTATGCCCATGGCCCAGGGGCCCTGCTCAGCCTTTACTGCCTGCATTCCTTAGTTCTCCTTCTTACTCTGAGGCTAAGCTGAAGTAGTTCACCCAGCATGCCCCCATTTAAATCTAGCTTGCTATTATGCAAAACCTATATTCGATCTAATGCTCATCCCAAACTCACATGCATGGTTTTTTGTTTTGTTCGTTTGTTTTTGTTTTTTCCCACCTAAGTTCTGAATTAACTCTGCTGTTGGTGGGGTTTGGTCTCCATGCTCCAGCATCTCTCCGACCCCGCAGGCAGGCTTCGCCTCATCTTTGCATCGTATCCGCCGCCGTCACCCAAGTCCACACCACTCACGGCCTCATCCTACCCATCAGAGAACTTCCAGTCGGCGCTGCTCTGAGGACTAGATCTGAGACAGTTCATATGGCTGACGGTGCGAGGGAACAGCCCCAACGTGGCCTCTTTCTTTTCTACATTTCCAAAAACCCCGTGTTTAATCTTTTGTCCTGAAACACTCCAGAAACTGGCCACCTTCCTCCTCCTTTGAGTGTGGGCTGTTATCTTGGCTCTGTCTTTAGGGTTCGTTCTGATCTCTCGTTAGTCATTCATTCTCAGCGTCAACTTTGCTCCGTCATCACAGATGTAGACTGTTAAGTCTTAGATCACTTTCCTCTCCCACCGAAAATATTAAAACTTACGGGAAGCAGGGGGAGCAAAGATAAAGAAAATACAAACGAAACTCTCCCGTAGGCCTAGAGATACCCCTGAGTACTACAGTTCATTTCAGTAACTGCTTACCTAGCTGCCTAAGTCATTTGTGGCAAGACCTAGGCTTTGTCACCCATACCAGAGCAGGGGCAAAGCCCATATCAGCTATGTTTTTGAAAAAGGAATGCTGGCTCAAGGTAGGAAGGCCGGGGGAGGGGGGTAAAAATAAAGGGTGGCAGGTATGAGTGTCCCATCTGAGCCACCATATGTGCTTCAGTGGGTTTAGTGTGGGGTTTTTTGCATACTTCACTGTGTTGATAGGCAAAGCTGTACATGGTTGCACCCAACCCTCTCGGGATTGTTTCCCTAGGGATATAAGTGGACCACGCTGCCGCTGTGGGTTTTCTTTTTCTGTCATTCCCGTTGGGCTCCACTCCTGCCTAAATTTTGTCTGATACATTTCTCTCAATCGTTTGTGTGTCAGTTTGAACATCGGGGATTAGAGAGGAATCATATGAGCGAGAAGGTTCTCTCTGGGTGACTGTGACGTGTTGGACATCTGTCTCCCAGTGCATTACGTTCAGTTTTTAGAACCAGTCTTTCAGCCCATCATGGTGATTTTTCACAGATGGATGGATGGACAAACATCTAACAGAATCTCCTGTCTGTTCTCATCAAGAGAAGTTCAAGTACCACACTGCCCAGAGGTCTGTTCCAGCTCAGTCATCCTTCGGATGCATGATTGATATTTTGGAAGCAGGGGTATCGCTTGGCATGTTTGTCAGTTTGTGACAGTCTCCGTGAGAGTGTTGTTTTGTCCAGGAAAACTCTGGAGGAGGATGGCAATCTCATAAAGGATCCGAGGGAAACGAGTCAGCAGAGAGCAAAGATGAAAATGGGAAAGGGGGCGTGGCAGAGGGAACCAGAGTGTGGCTCACATGGAGACCATCACCCTGCAGCCTGAACAGATGAAGGAATGTGCTCTGGCCATTGTATCCAGAACTTGCTTTGAAAGGGCCTTGCCAGGAGGTCCAGTCACAGATCCAAGTGTGTGTCTGGTGTCATGAGAACGGCCAAGTACATGTGAATCCCTCATCCAGGTTCTGAACATGCAAGATAGGTAGCCACATCTTAAAATTTTAGCAAAAACATAGCCGGGCGGTGGTGGCGCATCCCAGCACTCAGGAGGCAGAGGCAGGCGGATCTCTGTGATTTCGAGGCCAGGCTAGACCGACAGCCTCCAAAACAATACAGAGAAACCCTGTCTCGTAAAAACCAAAAAACAAAAAAAAAAAAAAAAAATAAGATTCTACAGTGACTCCTCAGGTCTTTTCTTCTGTGCTCACAACTACTTTTAACTCCAGCTCCAGGAGATCAGACACCCTCTTCTGGATTCTGTAGGTACATGCACACACCCATACATATGCACACAATTAAAATGACAATCTGTTTTTTTTTTTTTAAGCTTGAATTGTAAGTCGCAGAGGTGGGGTTTGTTGTGGGTTTTAAAGAATTTTGAAATGTTATGTGTATGAGTGTCTGTGCACCACGTGTGTACCGGGAGCCCAAGGAGGTTAAAAGAAGGCATTGGACTTCATGCAACGGCAATTACAGATGTTGTGAGGCACCGCGTGAGTGCAGAGAACTGAACCCAGGTCCTCCGCAAGAGCAGCAAGTGTTCTTAACCTCTGAGCCATCGCTCCTGCTGCTTGTTTTCATTTGTTTGTGTTTTAATTTTTTTTTTTTACCTATTGCCGTATCCTGATGCACTGAATAAAATTCCACACTGCTAAAATTTCCTGTGGAATTTCTCTGCCCCTAGTAGTTCTCTCAACAATGCCAGATGTGTCGATCAATGTTCGTTTAAAACTGAGATGCAGTCATTCCTGTTCATCTTTGTTTTCCATTTATTTGGGGGTGAAATGGGGTCAGGAAGCGCTCTTACAGTAAATGATATCCACGGAGGGAGGAAGAAAGTAATTTGAAATCCTGAATCCGTGCAGTCACCGTTATAACAGAAGAGTGGGTTCCAAGTTCACTGCTGTCACTGTTGGCATGGTTCCTTCTGGTCCAAGACGCTAAGGTGGTTGAAGGTTCCAGACAAATGGCGGAAGTAGGTAGGCTTGCTCCAGGCCTGTCCAAGTACTTCTCATTCCCAGAGCCCGGGGCATGTTACTTTGACTCACAGCTGTTGAGTGGAAGGACAAACCATGTGTCCTTTACTGTGTTACATGGAGGCTGGCTGCCGTGCAGAGAGCAGAGGAATCCCGGTTCCCACATGGGGAAGAGTGTTTGTAGCCTTTGGTCATTCGCCACCCTGGAGGGGGGCGGGCAGGAGGCCCCGGGTGTCTGTCTAGCTGCTGAGTGTCAGCAAAGACAGAGCCTGCACCCAGGGCACTGGGCAGAGGAAGAGGAGGGGATTGATGACCACGTGTTTGACAGTGTTCTTGTTTGCAGTGTCTTCCTTTGTGTTCATTAAGAAGGAAGCTTAGAGGCGCAGTTGTGCTGGGAGATGGTCATTCTAAGACTCCTTGGGGTCTGAGGTGTATAATTCAGAGACCATCTCTGTTCCTCGGGGAAATGTAAGTTGGGAAGAACTCTGGGGAGAGCTGTTTAGAAAGAGATGCCAAAACAGAACCTTAAAGATGCCAGTGCACTGGCTGGAGAGACGGCTCAGAGGATAAGAGCACTGACTGACCTTCCAGGGGTCCTGAGTTCAGTTCTCAGCAACCACATGGTGGCTCACAACCATCTACAATTAAATCTGGTGCCCTCTTCTGGCATGTAGGCAGAACGCTGTATATGTAATAAATTTAAAAATCTTAAAATTTTTCTCTTTAAAAAAAACAGTGCTGGGGCGTGAGGGGGGCACTGTTTGGAGGAAGGAGGAAAGGGATGAGGGAGACGGGCGGAAGCGTTTATGAGAATGAACAACGTGTGTGAAAATGTCATGGAGACCGTCATTTTATACACTAAAACTAATAATAATTATGTAGCACAACAAAAATGTTCACAGTTTTTTTTTGTTTTGTTTTGATTTGTTGTTTTTCGAGACAGGGTTTCTCTGTATGGCTTTGGAGCCTGTCCTGGGCTTCACAGGTTTTGATGCAGAATTTTTACTTATTGGAACCGAGTAGAAGGAAATCATCTGTGATGCGTACAAAGGTTTATTATACACACGAGTGAGGTTTCTTCCCATATGAAAACAGGTGAGGAAAGAACTTGGGAGAGGGATAGTAGCTGCCACACAACCATGAGGGTGTGAGTTTGACTCCTCAGTACCCATGTAAAGATCTGGGCATGGCAGCACACACCTCTGATTCCACCCCTGGGGAGGCAGAAACATGAGGGGCCCTGGGACTCACTGTCTGGCCTGTCTAGCCAAAGCTGTGGTCTCCAGGCTTAGTGAGGGACCCTGTCTCAAAAAATAGGTGGAGAGCAATGGAGACAGACACTTGACGTGAATCTCTGGTCTCTACATGTGTGCATACACATGCAAAGATATGCATACACATGTACACACACAAAAATACATAGTTTGTAAATCAATGGTGAAAAATTGAAAATGTTCACAATGCCCAGTAACAGACCATTGGTTAGACACGTGATAACAGCTGAGTATAATGGAATAGTACGGCCACAATCTTTGTTTCATTCAGGTGAATATTTGGCAGGAGAATAATGGGTAGAGACTAAGTCATTACTGTTTTGTGGTAATCTTTTGTAGACCTTCTACTTTCCCATTTTAGGTTTTTCTGTGTTATCCAAATTTCCCATATCAAATACATTTATGAACAGTGCTGGGTGGTGGTGACTCATGCGTTTAATCTAGCACTCTGGAGGTAGAGGCAAGAGGATCTCTATGTGAGTTCAAGGCCAGCCTGGTCTGCAAAGTGAGTTCCAGGACAGCCAAAGCTACATAGAGAAACCCTGTCTCAAAATAAATTATAATCAGAAAAATAAATATAAGTACATATTAAATTATTAAGCCGGGGATGGAGGCTGATGCCTTTAATCCCAGCACTTTTGAGGATCTCTGTGAGTTTGAGGCCAGCCTGGTCTAAATTGTGAGTTCCTGGACAGCCAGAGCTGCTACACAGAAAAACCCTGTCTTGGAAAAAACATTATTAATTAAGCACCCATAATAGAGTCCCTGCCTGGCTTGTTTTGTATCAAGCACTCCTTTCAGTTTTATGCAGCTGTGGTCACAAGGCACACACCAGCTTATAGTTTACTTTTCTTTCCTTTTTGTGTTTGTTTTTTGAGACAAGTCCTCATGTAACCTAGGTTAGCCTTGAACTCTTAATCCTCCTGCCTCTACCTCCCAAGAACTGGGATTACAGACCTGTGCACTATACCTGATTTATAGTTTACTGATCAACTGTCAGTGTCACACACACACTCTATAGTGGTCGTATTTGTAACTCATAACATATGCTTAGAGTAAGTAGGTGATCGCAGGTTTTAACTCTGCATAGGTGAAGAGGGTTTTTAGTAACTCCTTCCCTACCCGTCTTAGTCCCCAGGTATAATTCGCCTGGGTGTTGGTCCTTACACACTTTTTGTTACTCCGTATCTCCTTGAGGGCCAGCGAGTGATCATGGTTTTTGGTAGCCACTGTACCTGGTATGTACTGACACTAGCTCTGTGTAAACAGAGGGGAGGGGGACCAGTGAGTGGCTGGAGAAGAGAATTGACCAGACAGGCTTTAGTGGTTGGGTCTCTTTGCCTTAAACATCTTTATTAACTCATGACTTCTGACCCCAGTTTCTCAGGCGTTTGTAAGGACCACAAAAGGACTGAAGTTGCCCAATTCTCCCTTAGTCATTTTGTAAAATTATATTTTATTTTCACGATAAGTTTTAGATTCTGCTGGGAAAGCCATTGATGATAGTTCACTTTACAAGATTCGAAAACATCTTTAACTTTCACTTTGAGTTTTTCCCATCATGCATTTCCCACATTCCTTTCCAAATTTATATCTGTACCCATAATAGCAGTTAAAATGCTTCTAGAAAAAAAATAGATGCTGCTTAATATGTACAAAGTTTCTGTTGGGAATGATGAAAAAGTCCTGAAAGTAGCTGAAATAGTTACAAAGTATTGTGAATCCACTTAATGTTATTAAATTGTACTCAGAAGCAGTTACAATGGAAGATTTTAGGTTGTGGCTATTTTAACACTGTGAAGAGCAAGGGAAACAGAAATCGAATCATGTGACACCCACTCTTTCTATACATCTGGTTTTCACTAGTTGAACCTCTTCTGAATTAGACTCAGACTACTGTGTCTTTGGGAAGACAGAAGGGATAAAGCCCTCAGGTTTGTACGCAGCCCATTATCTTGACCTTGCAGACAGGTGCAAAACAATCTCCAGGCCCACGTGCAGCCATCCCGTTTCCTTTCCTTCCTCGAGCCCTTGGCGTGGACCACTACAAGGAAGCAGCTGGTGATACAAACAGTCTGTGAATGATGATTGGAAATGTGGAGCGACATTGTCCCCGCTTAAAATTACTGCCTGCCTCTCCGGTGTTTTAGTCTGCTAGAATAAAGCCAGTATCGTTTAGGGGCTGGCCTTGTGTCCTTCTGAGTAAGAAATGACATGTCTTTTTCCTTACTACTTCTCGTCTGTACACATGTTCTCTTGGAAGAAATATGTACAGCCTTATATGAGGCTTTTGTCCTGTTTCCCTGTCATTCCGACAACTACACTTGTAGAAAGTTTGCCTCGAATGCTGAAGATCCTGGATTTGATCCTCACTCAACACCTCCACGAGGAAAAGGGAAGGGGGGAACGAGGGAGGGGAAATGCAGGTGTTTTGGCACGCACTTCTCTGAGTGCAAGTATGAGGGGTGAACCCGGCTTTGAAGCATCCTCAGGACCTTGGCCCCTTCCCACAGCTGTCCCATCCTCCTTAGAGAAGAAGAGAGCCAGCTAGATCCAAGTGACCACTCCAGGCTAGTTAGTTAGAGGTCAAGCCCCCAAAGGACCTCAGAGATTGTGATGCCTAAGGGCCTTCTCTAAATGATCCTAAAACACTCTCTTCACTACTCCTCAGTAAGCTTCCTACAATGGATGCCATGCCATAGTTAGGGCTAGCCTTTGTAGTGGTATAGAGTATGTGTCTTCAATGTCATGAGTCTCAGAGCTGATTAAATGTGCTGTACTGGGGAGTCCCTGAGCACAGCCATCTATGATGTTTTGACAAAGCTATTGAATATCTACAATTCAAGGCAAGGACAATTAGAATGTGAACCTCGGAGTCACAGGCCAGGAGGAAGACTCTTCTTATTCCAGGATCAGGCAGGAAATGGTAGGCTTCCAGCTTCTGCTCTAGGCCCAGATCTCAGTGGTAATAGAGGCAAGAAAGGTCTCCTTTTACATCATGTTACTGGAAGTCTCTGTATTAGGTGGGTACATTTATTTACCAAAAAAAGAGTCACACTGTAGCCTTGCACGCAGAAATCAAGCATGGATCTTTTGAGGATGAAATTGTGGCTTGGTTGGGTTATAGTAACCCAGGCCTATGACCCCGACACACGGGAAGTAGAAGGACCAGAAGTTAAAAGCTATCCTCTGCTACCTAGTGAGTTGAGGCCAGCCTCTGCGAAATGACCCTTATCTCAAAATAAGTAAATAAAACTTTACAGGGTTGGGAGGAGCGAGCAGGGCCCATAAGACCAAGACATGAGAATGTCTGGTTTCGAGGTGCATGCCAACTTCAGAAATTCAAAATACACAGGTCTTAGGGAAAACATTTTTCTAGGTAACATATACAAGGAAATTAATGGAGCCTGAAGAGGACCCAACTCCCTCTTTTAATTTATTTTCTTATGGGCTCCACAAATGTAGGTACGGGGGGGCGTAGAGCGAACAGAGCAGGGTGGATTCCAGAGGGTCAGGTTTCATCACATGGTACAATATGGGTTAGCCGAGGTTCAGTTGCTAAGTCTGAGGTTCAACTGGGATTTAAGTCTTACTGTCTGTAAGGAACAAAGAGAAAAGAGACCCAACCACCCCAGAGGCCATTTCTAGAGCAGGCCTGGTTTGAATTCAGCTGGAATTCAGAGGAAGCAACTGCTGTCGTGTCCTCAGGAAAGCTAGTGACTTCCACCCACCCACAAGGCCTAGACGGTCTCTCCTTCCCTCCTTCCATTGATTTTCCTGAAGCTGGAGGATGACGCACAAGGGACACCCACACTAAGTTTGCAAAGCTCCTAATGTCATCTGGGGCTGGAGGGTTGTCCCTCTCACTCCCCAGTCCTATAGAGCTGTGGGAGGCCCCCCGGGCTACCTCATCTTGCCAGAGAATAGTTTCTGCGGATGAACTCCAGAGCGTTCTGTGTTTCTTGGGCTTTTCACAGTTATGTTTGGCATCCTTTTGGCACTTCAGGGTACAACCAAATTCACTGTCACCCTGGTGACCCTGGTGACATGAATAATCCATCCATATTGCTTCTTTGTAATCCAGCCTTTTTTTTTTTTTTTTAAGTAACATGAATTCCACTCTGGGGGTTATGGGCATGCAAGGTAGGACAATGAGTTCTCGTTCAGCTCCACTATGGAGGTACACAAAGAGATAAAGACAGTAATATAGATTAACCGTAGAACACTTAGCAACTCCGTATGATTCATGTCTGAGGAGCAAGAGCTCCTGTTGCGTTTAACCCCAGTTGAGTGGAGACCTCACCAGTTCGCATCACTGCCTCTGGTCTGAGGCTTCCACGTGAGGACAGCGTTTGCTCAGAAGTACTTGCTTGTACATGAACGTGACCTTGGTGTGGAGTCCTCTTGTATGTCCTGACAGATTCCTGTCTCTCAAATTCCTCTTATGGGCACCTCTCGGTCCCATAGACAGTAAGTAGCCAGAGCTCACGAACCAAAGAAAATAGTTCCAGTTGCCTCCAGGACAGTCTGTAGGACCCAGGTCTAGACCAGTCAGAGTCCCACCTGGATCAGTGAGAAAACATAAGGTAGGGGCTGTGTGCACATCTCTGTTCACGACACCAAACCGATGCTGTGGCCCTGAGGTACCTGGGTGGTAGCGTCTCTCAGTGAAAACCTTTCAAAATTTCCACAATACTGTATGCTTCATCTTCAAAAGTCTGGGTCATTGCAAAGAAACCTGGAGAGGTGGTTCAGCAATTAGGAACACTTATTGCCCTTCCATAGGACCCAAGTTCAACTCCAGTTTTAGGGAATCCTTCTGACCTCATAGGTACCAGGAATGCATGTGATGCTCACACATATGTGCCAGCAAAGCACTCATACACATTCAAAATTTTAAAACACTAAATTAGGACCGTAAGGTCAGATCCAAACATTGCCCTTGGTGTTTAGTATCAGAAGTACATTCTTAACTGGGCGTTAGTGGTACACACCTTTAATTCCAGCACTTGGAGAGGCAGAGGCAGGTGGATCTCTGTGAGTTTGAGACCAGCCTGGTCTACAAGAGCTAGTTCCAGGACAGCCTCCAAAGCCACAGAGAAACCCTGCCTCGGAAAACCTAAAAAAAAAAAAAAATTAAAAATTAAAAAAAGCTAAAAAATAAAAAAGTGCATTCTTTTGAACATAGAAACTATTATTTATAAACCATTCCTTAATTTTTCTCCCATTTTAAGGAAATTCCTAGTCTTTCCTGGAGAGGAAATATTAGTTACAGATCTGGTAACACGGCTCAGTCAGTAAAGTCCTTCAAGAGACATGCATTTGATACCCAGGACCCACATTTTAAAAAAAAAAATCTATGCATGGTGGCATGACATTGTAATCCCTGCTCTGGGAATGCAGAGTCGGGAGGGTCCCTGGAGCTCACTAGCCAGCCTGTGCCTTGAACGGCAGACCAATGAGAGACCTGTCTCAAAAAAAGATAAGTAGATGGAGCGTGATGATGTGTGAGGTGGTCCTCCAGCCTCCATACACACATGCAAATCTACATGTGTAAATACATACATATATATATGTATATATGTATATATATAGTGTGATATAGTGTGTGTATTACATTTGAGCTCTGTGTAGAAACGCTGGGTTGTTGACCATTACGAGACTCAGACATAAACTTAAGGACTCTGGAACTTTAAGGGCATGACTCCTGTACCCACAAGTCTTATCCACCCTCTGTTCACCAAAATGCAGGACCAAAATGGGGTGCACACTGAGTCACCAAGATAAGCTGTCATGTTAGGCCAGCAAAACAGAGAGGTTGTTTGCAGTCTTTCAAAATGGCTGCCGGTAGAATACCCTGGATTGAGACCCTCCTCCATTGCTCCCAGCCTAACCAGATCTTCTCGCAAGCTAAGAAGCTGTGACTTCAAATTGCCCAGTTTCCAAAGGTAGTTTGACCTAATTTGGGGAGAGGGGATGTGGGAGAGGAGGCTAGGAGAAGAAATGGCAGTCAGGATGCAATATATGAAAGAGGAAAGAATGTTTTTAAAATATTTTGCTAAAAGTGTCCGGCATAATGGCTAGGGAGATCGCTCAGCTGGTAAGGCCCTTCCTGGGAAGCTGGGCATGGCGGTGCACGTCTCTGAAGCCAGCGCTGAAGGGACGGCCAGAGACGGAGGAGGGCTTGCCAACCGTCCAGTCGGTCGGTGGACTCCAGATTGAGAGGGGGACCCTGTCTCAAAAATTAAGGAGGAGAGTGACAGAGCAGGACACCCAACCCTAACTGACCTCTGGATTCTGCAGGCAGGCACAGGCATCACAGTCTTGTTTTGTTTAAGTATCAGGCATAGGACTAATACTGTGGACAGGAGTAAATACTACCTATAGTGTTGGGGGTGTGTTATTGCTCTTGTTTGCTTTGATTTTCAGTGTGTGTGTGTGTGTGTGTGTGTGTGTGTGTGTGTGTGTGCTGTTAAAGATGTAATCTAGGCCCTTGCTAGGTAATCATTGTGCATTTAAACCTGTATGCCCAGCCCTCATACCCCAAATCCATCTCTAAAGTAGAGTCACCGATGCTCGGAGGGGAAATCCTGTCCTAGAGAGGGAAACGCCCTGTGCCCTGTGCCCTGAGCCCTGAGCCCAGTGCCCTGAGCCCTATGTCCTGGGCCCTTCTCCTGTCCCTCCCTCCCACCCTGAGTTGCTTTCCTCAGGGGTGCAGGCTGTGAGGGTTTACCTTTGGGTTTCATTTTCCCGCTTGCCTACTTTCTTCAGCTCCTCGGGATTCGAGAAAAGCAGTCCATAACACAGAAATAATGTTTAAACTAGGTGCTGCAGAACATGCCTGCAATCCCAAAGAACCACAAGTCCCAGGGTCATATAGCAACACCGTGGTCTCGGAGAAAGGAAAGAAACAAACTTGTATTTGATTTCTCCATATATTTTGAGCTCAAGCCTCCTCTCTTTCTTCAGAACCCAGAGGAGAAGAGGCCCATTCAGACAAGGAGAGGCTGTAGCTGCTGCCCCCCCCCCCACTCTGAGAGACACAGGCAGAACACAGCACATTAGAAAGGGAGGGGTGGAGGTGGGGGAAGGGAAAGGAAAACAAATTGGCTGGAGTCAACCATCTGAGGAATTTTGTTCCTACAGAGGCCAGTGTGGGAAAGACCCATGGCAGCAGGGGCCCTGGGAGCCTGAGAGATTTGTGACTCCTCTCTGAGTGGGAGACCCAGGCAGGTACTGCCATCCCCTCTCAAGCAGGAGAGTTTCAGGGTTCTGAGTGGCAAGCTTTGCTTCCCCCACTGTCATCTAAGAAAGGGAAGATTTTTCAAAGGGAAGATGCTCTGTGTGTTCAGTGGAAGACACCAGACCACCAAGTTAAATTACAAAGCAAGCTCTTTCTTACCTAGAGCCACCTGGAGACTCTTAACTTCAGTTAGGAATTTTCAGTGACCTGAGGGGCTCCATGCTAATTTACTATTTTGTTCAGATATTTGTTTAATCGCCATCTCTAGTTTAGTTTTTAAAATGAGTGGGGAAGGGCAACACTCTCCCATAAAATACAGCATGCCGCGTGCTAGCTTAACCACTATTTTTAAATGAAAAAAAAATATTTAACACAATATTTCTGTTGCAGACACGTTGTAGCAATAAGATCCAAGTACCTTTCTGACTGTTTCTCTCCAAGAGTGAGCTTAAGCCTAGGAAATAATTAGTTACTGCATTTGTTATGAAGACCACTTGTTAAAACCCAAGCTGGGCAGCCCCCAAATTTTCATTTTGCTTTGCCAGGCTTTGATAGGCATTAACTGAAGTATTCAGCATGAAGGAGAAAGTTGGGGTGCCAAGTAAAAGAAGCACAAATTAAAAGTTGCCCTCCTCTCAAATTAGCCTTGATGTTATTTCCTGTTGCTTCCCAGCTTCCCTTCATCCCCAGGAAACACTGTTAGGGCTTTGAAAACACTCAGGACACGTGCCTGCTTGTGCTATATACTTTCTAGTCCCCTTAAAAGCCACACACACACACACACACACACACACACACACACACACACACACACACACACACACACAGTATTTTAGACATGGTGTGGTGAGTGTATTTTTACACATTGTCTCATGTGTATGTGTGTGTGGTGCGCATACATGTGTGGTATGCATGGGTGTGTGTACACATGTGTGCATGAGTGTGTGTGTATGTGTGTGTAGGTTCACGTGCACTTGTGTATGTGCCTATGGAGGCCAGTCTTCTTTGATCACTTTCCGTATTTTTCGTTGTGGTAGGGTCTCTCAGATGAATCCTCACCTTGGCAGGACAGCTAATCAGCTAGTCAGCAAACTGGCTGGCCAGCTTGCTCTGGGCATCCTGTCTCCACCTTCCTGTTGCTGGAGTAGTAAGTGGGCCACAACACATTCTCGGCATTCCTGTGGATGCTCAGGGTGCTAACTCTATGCTTCATGTTTACAAGGCACGTGCTTGAACCCTTGAACTGTCTCCCCAGCCCTTGCCCTGAGCTAGTTAAGACTGGAAATGGCATGGAACACTAAGATTATTTCATCTACCTTTTTGTTTTATTTGTATAATTTTGAGACAGGGCCTCAGTATATAACACAGACTGACCTCAAACTGATGATCCCCCTGCCTCAGCCTCCTGAGTTGTGGGGTTGCAGGCATGCACCGTCACACCTACGTCTCTTGATCTATAAGGAGGGCTTACCATCTCTGCCAGATCTCTAGAAGCCACATGGGCTTAGCAAAGGGGGAGTAACAGACAGGACGTGAGCATGAGGAGATGGGACTCGGTGGACGAGAAAGTGGCCTTTGCATGTGATAAAGAGGCCTCACGGCTTTACGGGATGGTATCTTGCAGGAGACTTGATGTATCCTTCTCAGTTTCCACAGTAAGAAACCAGGTTCACCTCAGCGGCTGGCAGACCCTCCCCAAGGGCTGCCTCCCCATCCTTCCTGAGTCCTTTCCTCCTCATCCAGCCTCAGTCTATAAACCAGGTTCACCTCAGCGGCTGGCAGACCCTCCCCAAGGGCTGCCTCCCCATCCTTCCTGAGTCCAACCTCAGTCTAATCTCTGCCCTAGCTGATACTTGACAATCTTAGAGCAATGCGTTTATCGTCTTACTCTCTGAGAGCCTCCCCAGGCTCCTGTTACTTCATGATCACATCAGGTGTCTCACCTCTGACCAGGCCTGGGTGGGGCTGGTCATCCCCCCCCATCCCACTGGCAAGGTTGGTTTCCCATACACCTAGACAAACTCTGTCACTGGAATAGACACTTCCAGTCAGATCTTTCATCCTTGATCCTGCTGTGAAGTAGCAGCAGAGGATTTTCTGTCTTGGGCAAAGCCAGCCAGCCCTTGAGTCCAGTGGCCTGCACCTCCACCATCACGTGATGACTAGGAAACTCTCATGAGGTCTGCATTTCCTCCCAAGCGGCTTTTACCCCATTTTGTCCCCGAGTCTCAAGGTTAAGAAAATGCCTGGGCCGGTTTGATTCTTTAGATTCACTGCATATGTGTTTATAAAATGAACAAAAAGATGCTGTTAGGGCTAAGAAGGGTGGAGAAAGCACCGATTTCACTCTCTAACATGCAGCACATATAGAAAGAAAATTAGTTGAGACCTGGAGAGACGGCCCAGTGGGCAGAGTGCCCTCCTTGCACGCACAGGGACCTGAGTTTGGTTCCCAGAATTCAGTTCTTTAAAAGGCGGGCGTGGTGGTACACGCCAGAAGCCACGTAAAACGTGCTAGGGATGGGCCAGCAGGTTGTTTGCCACACAGGCCTAAAAACCTGTGTTGGGTGCCTAGAACCTGTGTAAAAAAGGTTCTGTGTAGAGAGACAACTACACAAAATGTCCACTGACCTACACACACACACACACACACACACACACACGCACACGCACGCTCCCACGAGTGCACCATGTGTGCAGGTACAAATACACTTGTGTATATACATGTAGAGGTCCACATGCCACATGCATGCATATAATAATAACAAATAAATCAGTCAGGCACATGGTGTGTACTTTAATCCCAGCACTGGGGAGACAGACACAAGCTGATTCCTGGGGGTTTACGGCTGGCCACCTAGTCTAAATTTGCGAGCGGAGTTCTAGGAGATACCCTAGTTCTAGAAAACAGGATGGACCTCTCCTGAGAAACAACACCCGAGGTTGTCCTTAGCCTACTCCTACATGTACACACCTGTAGCGGCACATACATGAGCACACACGGAAGAACGTTAATTGATAGTAGACATAGAACGTTCTGGTGGAGTAACAGAGGACACGGTGTAAAGCAGGAAAACGGATGTTATCTTTCAGTCTCACCAAAGTGTCCCTTTGGTGTTAACCCACACGTACAGAACGTGTAGAAAAGCTAAAATCCAGAGGGTTTTACATGTGTAAGGCCCAGGGTTAACCAGCCTTCCCGTTTGGTGAACCAATGAGTTTAACTGAGGGTTAAACAGGAGCAGGGGTGAGAGGGTTTTTTGAGGAGCGTGGGCAACTTATGAGCAGCTACTCCACTGAATGTCTCTCACTTTCCCAGCAGCAGGATGTGTGCATCCTCAGGAGGGTGGGCCCTTGTGAGCCCCGCCCCTTGCACAATGGAATGTTAACAAGCCCAGTCTGAGGCATGTTCCCTTCTGCCAATCACAGCTACTGAGTTCAAGAGGGCAGCCGCCATGGCTTACCCAAAGGACAGGGGTCCACAGCAGCCCCCTCCTCAGTGTCATGTCTGTTTCGAGGCCAGCAGAGCAGGCTGACCTGACTGTCCTGTGGCGGTGTTTGGGGGTTTGAGTGGGCAGCTATTTGGAAGAAGCTGTAGTGCTAAGTCTCTTCAGCCACTGTCCCCAGGCTGAAGGAGAAGGTTCAAGGCATCCCTGGATTCCTGCTCTTTCCTTTCTCCATTTTGTGGCCACAGCGGCACAGCGCTCCATTTGGCAGCGTGGTGGTGCTCTTGTCTATAAATGGAAACACTGGCCAGTCTCCCAGTATAACACAAGATAGGCCTGTGTATCCGTTATGCAACCTTGGCTTTGAGAACTTCATCAGAAGGGCAGGAGGGGAGGGTCTGGATTAGGAGAGAGAGCTCAAGGGAGAAGAAGAAAACAGAAATCCTAGCTGCAGACAACAGCTGAGATCACTCCCCTCCCTGTTTGTCAGTTGAAGATGGGAAGTTGCAAGTGGATGGGTGCAGCCCCTAACAACAGTTGAGAAGCCACTGACAGTCTGTGTATCCTGACTCCGGATGGCAGCCTCTCAGATGGGGCAAAAGCCGGCCTGGCCTCCCTTGCAGCATTGTCCTAAGTCTTGGTTGCTCAGGTCCCGTTACAGCCTAGAGAAGGCTTGTGCAAGTGGCTATCTTCCTGACCTTTTCAAGGTTTTTAGTTTAGTTATTGTTGTTGTTTGTTCCTTTTGTTTTGTTTTGGTGGTGGTGGGTTTTCGAGACAGGGTTTCTCTGTGTAACCTTGGCTGTCCTGGAACTCACTCTGTAGAACAGGCTAAACTTGAACTCAGAGAGATCTTCCTGCCTCCACCTCCCAAGTGCAGGGATGAAAGGTGTGCCCAACGAAAGCCTGGCAAGTTTTGTTTTGTTGAGACAGCGTCTCTGTGTAAATCTCCTGACCTTGAACTAGCTGTGTTGAACTAACCAGGTTGGCCTCTGTGGCAGCTAATGTCAATTTGACTGGCTTCACAATTATTTAGGAGACAAACCTCCCAGCTCGTCTTGAGAGGGAGTTCTTAGATTGGGTTCGTTTGGAAAACCCACCCTGAGTTTGGGCTGGGATCCCAGAATTCAAGAGAAAGAGAAAACTGATGCACATCAGTGTTTTATATGTCTGCCCTCCAAGTATGGATGTGGTGTTGACAGCTGCCTCGGGCTCCTGCTGCAATGACTTCCCCACCATCATGCACTGTCCCTTTGGACTGTGAGCAAAATGACCCCTTCTGTGGTGTTTTGAATGAGAATGCCCCCATAGGCAAATGTATTGAATGCTTCGTCATCAAGGAATGGAACTGTTTGGGAAGGATCAGGAGGTGTGGCCTTGTCAGAAGAGGCGGCTCGCTAGGAGTGGCCTTTGAGGTTTCAAAAGCCCATGCCAGGCCCAACCTACCGCTTCTCTGCCTGTGGATCAGAAGGTCAAACTCTCCATGCTTCTAACCATGGTGATCATGGAGTAACCCTCCAAAACTGCAGGCAAGTCCCCATTTACATGTTTCTCTTCTAAGTTCCCTTGGTCACAGGGTCTCCTCATGGAAAATGAACGGTAACTAAGACATCTTTCTTCTTCCCTTCCTCCCTCCCTCCCTTCCTCTGTCCCCCCTTCCTCCCTCCCTTCCTCCCTTCCTCCCTTCTTCCCTTCCTCCCTCCCTCCCTTCCTCCCTTCCTCCCTTCCTCCCTTCCTCCTTTCCTTTCTCCTTCCCTTTCTTCCTTCTTCCCCTCCTTCCATTTGGGCATTTTGTCACAGCAATGGAAAGAAACTGATACAGCCTGGAGCTCTTAGAGACCCACGGCCTCCCAAGCACCGGATCTCACATGTACCGCGTGCCTGGCTCACTCTGTGGCCCTAGCCATCTCTATGTTTTGAGCCTAGAATGAAGAAAGGCCACAGAGTAGTTCCACACAGATGAGCTGTGTTTGGAAGTTGGTCGGTGTCCTTCTGAGCCTTCTCTGGCATTTGAGGCCTTCCCGATGAAGCTTGAAGAGCTGGACTGGCTGTGGATCTGGTAACCAAACTGAGCTGCTCCTAGTTCTATGCCTTGGAAGCTTTCTGTTGCATTATGCAGAGCAGAAAGTAGACTTGGGAAGTAGCCATGTGCTGGACGTGACCTGAGTCCTTCATGAACTATGTTCCGTGTCGTGTCAGCTTAGACTTCACTCTTAATGAGCTTGTCAAACTAGTAACACTTATGTGGGCATGGTGACACATGTCTGAGATCCCAGCACTTGGGAGGTGGAGGCAGGAGGACCAACCAAAGTTATCCTAGGCTACATAGCAGACTTGAGGTCAGTCTAGGCTATAGGAGACCTTGTCCCAAAACAAAAACAAACAACAAAATAGTAACATTTATTTAAAAATCAAGTGCGTCCATGCTCAGCAGTTCAAGGTTCTTACTGCCAAGCTTAGCCACCTGAGTTTAGTCCCCAGGACCCATGTGGCAGAAGGAGAGAACTCACTCCTGAAAGTCACTTTCTGAGCACTATTTTCATGCCTTGGTTCACCGATACCCTGACACATACACATAATAAACAAGCAAATAAACAAATTATATGAATAAGTAACTTAACAATTAAAAGTATCAGACATTCATGATACAAAAAAATTGAAGGACAAAAATTAAAGCTGGGAGTAATAGAGCATATCTTTAATCCTAGCACTTAAGAAGCAGGCAAGAGGATCTCTGTGAGCTCAGAGCCAGCCTGGTGTACATATCGAGACCCAGACCAGCCTGGGCTACACAGGGAGACCTGACTCAAAAAAAAAAAAAAAAAAGAAAGAAAGAAAGAAAAGAAAAAGTTGCTCATAATCCCTGACAATATTATCTATGACTAGTGTTTCAGAGATTGTTTTTTTTTCATTTCTTCTCTGTCAGCTGCATATCGTAAGCTTCCTCTACATGATTAGACAGTCCAAGAGGCATGATTTTTATTGACTGCCTCACATTCATGGTATGGGTGTGCCATAATTCATTTAATCAAGCTGCTATTGTTGCACACTAATGAACTTTTAACCAATTTAGAGTTGCTTTGGTGGTGGAATTAAAAGAGACAAAAGGATCAAAAGGACTCTATAATTTACATCAGAGGCAGAGGGAAGGCCTAAATCTCGAGAGTTGTGTCACTACTGCAGGCAGGGAATGTAACTTTGGTCAAAGCACTGACAAGAAAAGCTGGCATTTGTTGCTTTTCTTATGTCCAAGAATGTCCTTGAAAACCTGACCTTCCCCTTGGTGGCTACTCTCACATGTTCACAGGGTGCTGCCAACTTTAACCTTTTCTTACATCCACCAGAAGCCCAGCAGATGCTCAAAGGAGCAGTCTGTTTCTAAGGGTATGTTTCTCCCATACCTCATACAGGTTTGGACTAGAACCCATCATGCCCCAGTTAGCTGAATTCAGCAAGCTTAGTTCGTGGCAACTGTGCCTCTAAGTGTGCTGGATGCTGGAGGAAAAAACGCAGGCCTCTCTCCTCCAGGGACAAAACACCCTGCAGGAATGAGTCAATAAAATAGCATCCTGCCAGTAAATTGTAACTTGTAAGCATTTGGGAAGTTGGAACTTTCTGTTTTCCCATTTTGCTGAGTTTGGCTTGGTAGGATGTATTATCTATCATACATATGCCATGGTCAGGAGCATAAAGATAAAGATATGTTTTAAAATGCTAAGGAAAGGAGCAAGGAGAGGTAAATCCAATTGTAAGATTAACATCAATTACCTTGTAGTACTATAAACAAGTATTACCTCTTTTTTCTACTTTCCTACATTGATTTTAAAACTTCTATGATTGGAAGCAGGCCTGTTTTAAAGATTTTGTTTTAGGTCACATATATATGTGTATCTGTGCATGTGAGTGCAGATGCCTGTGGTGGCCAGAAAGGGGCACTGGATCATGTGGCTGCAGTTACTGATGTTTGTAAGCTGCCTGGTATGGCTGTGGGAACTGAATTTCCATCCTCTGCAAAAAACAGTACTCACTCTTAGCTGCTGAGCTATCTCTCCAGCCCAACATGCATGTTTTCAATACAGTCGTCCCTAAGAATCTGCAGGGAATTGGGTCTAGGATACACATACCCCAACACAGCAAAATCTATGGATGCTTAAGTCTTTTACCTAAAATGTGAAATATACATGCTGAGTGGGGGTTGCGCAGGGGCAGATGGATCTCTGTGAGTTCGAGGCCAGCCTGGTGTACAAAGTGAGTTCCAGGATAGGCTCCAAAGCTTTACAGAGAAACCCTGTCTCAAAAAAAGCAAAAATAGATGATAGATACATATATAGATAGATAGATAACTAAAATATGATATGTGTATACACCTTATCAAACCTCCCATATACTTTGAATAATCTCTAGATCACTTATAATACCTTAAAAGTGTAAATGTTATATAAATAGTTGTTATAATAGATTATTGTTTAGGGAATAATGATAAGAGGAAAGTCTGTGTACATATGGATGTATTTTGTTTCAGGTAGTTTCAATGTGTAGATGAAAAATTTGTGGCTACAACTTTTTACTCTTTGGTGTGTAAGTAGACATCATCTGCTCCTTGAAATCTAGAAAGGAAACCAAGTTGAAAGTCCTGGTCTCTTTTCTGTGGAACTGAGCTACAAGCACAACGCCCTGCCCACCCTGGAGGATGCAGACACCTCGGGAACCTCTGGCAGCAGCTGGCCAGATAGTTCAGTGGATAAAATGCTTGCCAAACAAGCCTGACAACCTGAGCGCCATCCCCAGCACCCAGGCTCTAAAAAGCTTGTAATCTCAGGTTTGGAGAGATGGAGACAGGAAGGCCTTGCTGGTCAGCCGGTCTAGCCCAACCCATGTGTTCCAGAATAATAGAGAGAACAACAGAGGAATGAGCCTGCATCAACCTTTGCCCCCCCTTCTCTCTCTCTCTCTCTCTCTCTCTCTCTCTCTCTCTCTCTCTCTCTCTCTCTCTCTCTCTCTCTCTCTGTGTGTGTGTGTGTGTGTGTGTGTGTGTGTGTGTGTCTGAGAGAGAGCATGCTCCAGCAATAACAGTAATAACCAGAAGATGGTTTTTCTGTCATCAAAGTGTTCGATCATGGGCCCTCAGAGGACCTGAATTACTAGGAAAACAGCCTCTTGGTAGTAGAGCCAGCCCTTAGTACTACTGCTTGAGTGAAATACTTTGTAGATTGATATTCAGTCTTAAAACTCAACTGTTTGGGGGGGGGGGATACAACCACCACCCATCACACAAACAACAGGAGTCTTACTATATAGTCCAACCTAGCCTTCAACCTGTAATCCTCCTGCCTCTGCCTCTTAAATTGTACTGTTACAAGCACATACCAGCACACCCAGATCAAAATAAACCTTTCAAACAGGCTTCTTGAGTAATCTTATGAAACAGAGGTGTTTGGGGGGGGGGGACTGTTGGAGGCTCTCATGGGAGTTTGTTATAAGCTGCTTTCCAAACCCACAGTGGGAAAAAAAAATGTTCTTGAAAAAGGGAATTTGTACAAGATTGCCACCATCCCGAGGCCATGCTTCTGCCCTGACACTTGATGGACTTCAGAGGGAACTCGGATTTTAATTTATTTTGTTTCATCTTCCCACTTACAGTCGAATGGTCTAATCTTCTGCCCTTCTTTTTTTTAAATGTCAAAGTTGATAACACAAAGACACCCCAATTTGAAATCTCAGGCAACAATAAAAAAATGTCTTTTTTGCTCACATTTAGTTTCGTTCTTTGACCTTTGATTCTAATAGTTCCTCCCTTTCTAGTCTGTGGCCATCTTTTCCCTTCCCCTTGCTCTTTACTCCAGAGTCTTCCTGGGTGGTCTGCTCAATTAAGACCAGATGTATGTTTTGGTGGTAGAAAAGTTCAAATCCCAAAGATGCCGCCACCAGCTGCGGGATAATCAGACAAGTTCTTTAACCTCTCGGGAACGTGCGCTTTCTAATCAACGAAATGAGTCTGATTGCATAGGTGAACGCACCTAGCAGGGTCTGTACGTATACCAGGTGCCTCATGCACATCCTTTGTCATCTTCTATTGTGGCCCTGTCCTCTCCTTATCTGAAGAACGCTTTCAAACCAAAGGGGACATTCACCAAACAGTGGCTTTCTATCCTAGGGGAATTCAAGGCATTCTTGGTGCTGTCCCTCAGCAAGGGATCACCCGTCCCTGCTTGGCTACCCTTCCGAGCACAGCTGAACCTGATGGAGTACCATCCTTCTAGGAAGAGTTACGATCCCTGGTTCCCTTGCGAATGCTTAGGCCTCCATGACAAGCATCGCTGACCTGACCAGCCCTGAGCCGGGAGGGGGAGTTCTAAGTCTAAATGCAGAAGATTTTGCACTAAAACCAGAGCAAACCCGCACTCAGGCTTGATTTTGAAAATGCAAGTTTGCAATCAAATCAGGACCAGGAGGCAATCAGCCAGGATTACTCGCTCCAGTAATTCCCGAACTACTACAGGGTAGCACCTGGAGAACTTGGTCTGATTCAGTGGCCTGGTGGAGCCAGGGAATCTGCATTTCTGCCATAGTCCTGGAGAATGCTAATGCTGTCGAGCCTGGGCCACACCTTGAGAAGCTGTGATCTGGCCCATTGCTGTACACAGATCGCTCCTACAGAACACGGGGGAGGTTTTCACATCTGCTTAGCTTTTTTCATCTCCAAAGTTTTCATTGTCAGTGGCCACTTTTAAACGTGATTTTCATCTCAAGGGACGCTGGATAGGGACAGGATGGCCTGCCTGTGCCTCTGGAAGTCACACCTGGGTCCTTTGGGTGATGGATCCCCCTGCCTGCCGCCAGCTGACATGGACATGCTAACCCTTGCTCGGCAGGTGTGACCTTAGCTCTCACCGTTTCAGGCTTCTGAAACTCAAAACCTGCTTTGCAGACAGCCTCTAAATACTGGATATTAAATCTTTTGATATATAGAATTTAATGAAAAAGTCATTTGGTTGATTTTTTTCTTTTATTACTTGCCCTAGTTCAGTGTGTGTAGGGGGTTTGTTTTCCAGACATCCTTTCTATTTGCTTATTGTTTTATTCCAACTCTTTGTACCCACAACATCCCTCTGTTCATGTGTCCTTTTATCCGGCGTTCTCCAGGCTACAGGCACTCTCGGAGTGGTGACACTGGGCAGTGTGCCCCGCCCCAGAGCTCAAGGCTGAGTTTCTCCAGGGGGAGCCCCAGGGCACCCGCCCTGCCCAAGAGCTCCTGGTCTTTGTTAGGATTACCAAGCAGTGAGGCTCTCTCGGCCCAGCCTGGAGCTCCCGGGCCCCTCTCCTGCTTAGCCCGAGCCCCCTGAGGACTTATAAGCAGATAGGCTGGAGTTGAAGAGGCTAAATTATGCCCCAGGGGACTTTTAACGAAAACCCTAAATTTCATTTGGGCCACTGGTAGGCCGCGCGGTTGCAGAGTGAGCTGAGGTTCCTTCCTCCCTCCCTGCTCAGGCTTTGTGCTGCTCTGGCTGGAAGAACCCTGTCCCCCCACAACAGCGGTGGGGTGCCCCTGGGTCTGGCCGCCACTGTCCCCGAACATCTCCTGCAGTTCCCAATCCTTCGGTTTCCTTCCCTGTCCTCTTCCTGTTCCCCCTTCCCAAGTCACTCTCCCCTCTGGCTGGAGAAAAGTCGGTAATAAGAAACCAGTTCGGTGTCAGAGTGGGGAAGGGAGAGACCTCCGCTGCCCGCTCCCCCCCACCCAAGATGCACGGCCACGGAGAGAGAACTCATTTTGTGCAAAGAGGGCCTTGAGCCACCAGGGAATTCCTGGATTGTCTCAGGCTGTCCTGTGTGATGTCCATCACGCCGTGCGAACACCATCTGCTCCGTATTATGCTCGCAGTTGCCAGGCTACCTGCTGTACGCAGTAACACTTGACTGCCTGGCTCCACGTCCGCAGCGCCGGCCCTGATGGGGCGGGGGACCGAGCCCTGATTAAGCCATCTGCGTTGGGCGGGGGGCGCGGGCTCAGCGCCAGGCCTGGAGTGCGGTCCTGGGCTCACACCACCATCTGCTGGGCTACCGGCAGAACAGCAGCTGTTCGAGCGGGTCCCCTTGGGGCCACGTAGAAGCGGCTGAAGGCCAGGGCCTCCTGAATCCGGATACCCAGGATGTCTTATACTGTCCCTCCCAGGAATCCATCATCCTCCATACCCGCTGCATCTCTGGCCCCATCACCCAAACGCCTCACGTGCTTGGGGGAAAAAAATTCCTTCAGAGAAAGCAAGTTTCCCCACAAGTGGGTTTATAAATAAACAGCTGGCTGTTCTCGGAAGATATTTTTATCGCCTCTGATTTTTGAAGTCGGAAAATGCCTCTTTGGGGGAGGATACAGTGTGTTTTACACCCTCCTACCTCACTCTAGCCCTTAGAAAATTGTTAAGCTCTTGTCCCTGGAGCGGAAGGTGCGTGTGTGTTTGGTTTTTGATCTCTTTGGCCTCTTCTTGTTTTACTGAAAAGTGAGAGTGTTTGGAGAGCCACGAAGATCTACATAGCAAATTGGAAGCGATGGGAAGAGAATGTATTGAGATTCTGGGTGGAAAGCAAGGGAGGTCGCCGGGCTGGGAGCGGAGAACAAACCAGTAATTAAAACTAAAAATACTGCATCATTTGGCTCTGAGGCATTACATGTCGCATGACGAAAGCTCACTCTGGTTTTCTCTAATTGCACAACCCAGTGTGTTCCCTCCTTAGAAACAGGAGCAGGGGCTTGGAAGCCTGGAATTTGACAGGCTCTTTCTCATTAAGCCCTCTTAGATTCGAGGTTAAAAGAAGCTGTGTGACATAAACAGCCGCCTGTACCAGCTTCATTTGGAAAACCAGTCACAGCGGCGGGCTTTCAGACTCTGAGACACACACCTGTGTGCCTGCTGGGAAGCCCCTAAGGATGTTGTGTTTGGAAGGGTCTTGTAGTCTGCACTGAGACCTTTGGGGACAGGACCATTTGGGGAGTGGAAGTAACCCCAGAGACCATCCCTTGACTGTGTCCGCAGGGACAAAATGTGGCTGGTTGTATGAGCATCATCACCTAATTTGCCACACTCACTTTCCCAGGGGAGGGAAGGTCCTCCACCAGCTGGGTACATTCCCCAACTATGCAGGGGTCACGTGGGCAATAAAATCTCAAAAGTGCCGGAAGAGAAACAAGGCCAGCAAAAGACGCCCATTCACAAACGAGCTAAGGAAAGTGTTATCGTTCCTGGGGCCCCATCTCCCCTTCAAATCTCTCTATCAAAACCAGGAAATATTAAATAGGCTAGAATACATGAGAAAAAAAAAAACCTATTATCTGTTCTTTTGCCAGCTGGCCAGCTCCACTCAAGGGTTAACTCATTTGTGACGGTGTTGAGTTGGTCCGCCATTTGTCTCTCAGGGTGGCAAGAAATAACTTGATCCTGGAGGAAGATGGACACAGAGACAGACAGCCCACAGAACTGGAAGATAAGGAACTCTGTCCTGTACTTAGATCTCCGAAGCCACGCAGAGCATCCATCTTTTAGCGTAATGTTTTTTAGTAACATTAAAAATGTTTCATAGCTCTTTATCTGACTGCAGAGCACATGCATGAATAAAAGCATTTGTCATGAACTACAGAGATGGCTCAGCAGCTAAGAGTTGAACTGTTCTTCTCAGGCCAGAGTTCTGTTCCCAGCACCCACACCAGGAGGCTTACAACTGCCTGTAGCTCCAGCTGCAGGGGATCCAATGCCCTCTTGGAATCTCTGTGGGTGCCAGTACATAGGAGCACGTACATACCCAGCATTTACACACACACACACACACACACACACACACACACACAAGTACAACACAGTATGTTTATGAGCAACGTATCTCATATGTAGTCTACAAGCTGTTCTGATGTGTGTGCTTGGCACTGGGGACTCGTAGTTCAGGGAGGGCCAGGGTGGAAAGAGTACTCGAAGTCAGAGCCCTGGTTCTCTTTGGGACCATCCAGTTACTGGTGTAGCCTGAACTGCTCAAACTAACCCTGTCCCCCTCCGCTGCTGTTTCTGGGGCACTAGAAGTGATGTGCTTTGTTTGGCTTAGGCCATTTTGTTTGGATGCAGGGAGGGGGAGGAGAGTCTGGAGATGCAGCATAGGTGGAAGTTGGCCAGGAAGGAACACCTGCCTGGGTCAGCTCCAGGCAAAGAAGAAGCAGGAGGCCCGGTGAAACCAGGGTTGTGGGGAATCAACCCCAGACTGACCCTGCAGAAGCAGGCAAAGCTTATGTCTGTATGTTGAGAGAAAATTGCCAGCACGATCAACCACATCCATATTAAAACAGTAGCAACTCTTTTTTTGTTGTTGTTGTTTTGGTTTTTTGTTTTGTTTTGTTTTTTAGAGACAGGGTTTCTCTGTATTGTTTTGGAGGCTGTCCCGGAACTCGCTCTGTAGACCAGGCTTGGTCTCAAACTCACAGAGATCCACCTGCCTCTGCCTCCCGAGTGCTGGGATTAAAGGCGTATGCCACCAACGCCCGGCAGTAGCAACTCTTAAAAGGGAGAAATATTAAAAATCCAATTTGGATATCGCCTTAAAATAATAGTAGATGTTCACGTTGACTCTTTGTGTTCGGCCCCATGAGAACATCTCGTGCTGCTGCTGCTCTTGCCCTTAGCCGCCATTTAAGTGGAGTGCCTCTGTGCTCAGACTGGCTGCTTGTCGCCAGTGAACTGGAAGGACTGTTTCCAAGGAGCATTCAGACAGCATTCACCATTGCCAGTGTGGTGATAGAAGTGTCTAGAAACTGAGTTTTGTGCCTATGCACATTCTGGGTGTTACAGTGGAAGCTTCTCCTCAGCCCCTGGCATCCACACACCCAAAGAGTCTGGGATGTCATGGTGGAGGGTCCACCCAAGCCCCCTCCCCCATCTCCCTCCAAACCCTGCGGCATCTCAGAAAGTCCACCAAATGATGACCCCTCCCCCAGAGATGCTCAAGACCACCCCCACAGGGTATTTGAACTGGCCCCCAGAGATCTGGTCTCCTTTTCCATCTCCTTTCTGGGGATCTGGAAGGCTATCCAGGAGCGTTGTATCCATTAAACGTGGGCCTTTTCTAATTTTGTTTGATTTGGTCTGATTTGGGTTGCTGCACAGGCTTCCCTTCTGAGGGCATTCTCCAGATATCCCCTGGGCTCTGTGGGATTAGCTATTTACCCCATTACCTCTCTTTCCTAAGGGTCAGTCCCTAAAAGTTGCCGTCAGCTCTCTGGCAAATAATTATAGAATCAAGAGTCCCAATCCAGTCCCCAGTGCTAGAATTATCACAGATACATGAGACACAATCTATTTTTAAAGAGATTAGGAGATTACATTGCTTTTTAAAATGTATTCCTTATATATATAAAATCTTTGATCACATTGCCTCGCCATTATCCTCTCATGTCCTTCTCCCTCCAGCTGAACCCCTTTCTCTTCCCAAGAAAACCCTCCCTTAAGATTTTACAGCTTTGACCAGGCATGGTGGCATACACCTTTAATTCCAGCACTCAGAGGACAGAGGCAGGTGGATCTCTTGAGTCTAAGGCCAGTCTGGTCTACAAAGTGAGTTCTAGGACAGGGTTACAGAGAAACCTTTTCTCAAAAGACAAAAACCCAAAAAGGATTATATAGCTTTGATGGAAGTAAAACATTTCAGCTCCTACTACCAAAACTCTGACAGAATTTAAAGTGGACACTCACACACACACACACACACACACACACACACACACACACACAAGCTGGTGTCTTAGTTAGCTAAACTAACACCCACCATCAGGTCTGTTGGTGATCATGCTCCAGCAGTATATGTCTTCTGTGTATGTCTGTCCTGTTTACTAAGATGTCTGTTTTGGCAAAGTAAACAGTAAGGAGTAGGATTGTCAGGAAAGGTAGGGATAGATGTTGCCTTTGAGACGTACGGTGAGCCCAGCCTGCAGGGTTATTTCTTTTCTTTGGAGAAACAGAGTATTGAAACCCCAGTGCACGGCCACTGCCATCCCATCAGAAACAGACGAGTTGGCTTTCCGTTTCCCAGACCCCTTCTCTGTTACTATTACTGTTCCCCGCCTCTGGGGCCTCTCCAGTTCTACTGTGGTGGGGCCAACACAGTGGTTTTTAATGGAAAATTACAAGATGGTTGTCTGGAGGTGGAATGGTGGAATCCCCAAACTAGGACCTCTGCACCATTGCCCTCAGAAGCTTCCCATGAAATGGCAGAATTTCTAAATTCTTTCTTCTGGTCCCTGTAGGAGCAGCACGCAGTCGGTCTTCCCAGGACCACCGGTCCCATGCAGAACTCTGTGCCCCCGGGGTCAAGCAGCATGGTCTCGGGAACCAGTCCTGGGGGTCTCGGCTTCCTCGGCGGGCAGCCACAGGCAGCCATCATGAAGCAGATGCTGATGGACCAACGGGCCCAGCTAATGCAGCATCAGAAGCAGCAGTTCCTCCGGGAGCAGAGGCAGCAGCAGCAGCAGCAGCAGCAGCAGATCCTGGCTGAGCAGGTAGGTGACACCCCCCTCCCTCCAAGGTGTGAGCCACCCCCCTCCAAGGTGTGAGCCTGTCAATTCAGCTTGCACTTATTTGGCACCTGCTGTTTGTGAGGAAGTCGCCATTGTCCCTGTCAAGATGCTCACAGACCAGCCCTTCATGGTGGCATAGAAGAGCCTGTGGAATTTATGCCTTTTTGATTAGCTGGGCTTTTCTCTCATAATGAACTAGTTGGTTCTCTAAAGACAGACTTTAAAGCCATCAGTGTGAAGACCTGTTTCCTGGAGACAGTTCTCCCATTCCTGCCTGAACCCTCTTCTCCTGGTTGCTGGTACAGGGGTCTTGGGAGTCAGTGTGTGATGGGGCGTTAGCTCACATTTACCATAGGCCCTGATATTGTTAGCACAAAGCAAAATAGTAATGATACAAATCATTTGTGAGCTAGGAAGATACAGTTCAGTTGGTAAAGGGTTTGCCATGCAAGCATAAGGACCTTGGTTCACCTGCAGAAGCTGTGTGACCATCATTCCAGCACTGGGGAGGTCAATCCGTGGGGTTTGCAGAAGCTGTGTGACCATCATTCCAGCACTGGGGAGGTCAATCCGTGGGGTTTGCAGAAGCTGTGTGACCATCATTCCAGCACTGGGGAGGTCAATCCGTGGGGTTTGCAGAAGCTGTGTGACCATCATTCCAGCACTGGGGAGGTCAATCCGTGGGGTTTGCTAGCCAGGTCCAGGCTCATAAAACAAGGTAGATGGCCTCTGAGGAATGAAGTTCGGGTTGAGCTCTCTCTCTCTCTCTCTCTCTCTCTCTCTCTCTCTCTCTCTCTCTCTCTCTCTCTGTGTGTGTGTGTGTGTGTGTCTGTCTGTCTGTCTCTCTCTCTCTCTGTCTCTCTCTCTCTGTGTCTCTCTCTCTAACACACACACACACCAAAAAAGATCAAATAATTCAGAAAGTGGAGAATTGTACTGAATTAGTTGTCGATGGTACACTAGTAACGTTACCATAGGCACAGAACTACTGAATTAGTTGTCGATGGTAGACTAGTAACGTTACCATAGGCACAGAACTATCAGGGAACTGGGACCAGGTTGAGGGAGGGTGCAGCTGGAGATAGCCCCCCTCTCACCTTTTCCTAGAGCTCAGGCAGTCTGAGTTAAAGGAAAGCCTGGTACAAATGTGCCTTCACCCTAGGCCTCCTTGTCCACCCCCGCCATACAACTCCTCCAGCTCTGGAAGAAAGCCTTCCCTGCAGACAGCCCCTGTAAGCTTTGATTTGTTTTGTTTTTAGAGATGCTGGTGCCTGATTTAGTGTTATCCCAAGGAACCACCTAAGACTGTCGGGGAGAGATCCCTGATGGCCCCTGTGGGGACCTGCAGACAGGCTCTGTATCACGGGTGTGAGGCTGTCCTGGGAGGCCCAGCACTCGCTTTGACTCTTGCTCATTCTTGTTCCTAATGGAATTTTGGAATTCTCTCTTCAGGGCACTGAGTAGGATGCAGGCACATCCAGGTCCCCACTCACCAAGAACAGCAGTTGCAAATAACACCAGTCACCCTCCAAAGAGAAGAAGGTGTACTGCTGAGCATAGCCTGCTTATGTTCCTGGTTTTTTTGCTTTTGTTCCTGAACAGCCATGTAATTATCTCCCTTTTTACCAAGGTCAGCCAGCCACCTGGCAGCTATTGTACAAACAACCCTCTATCCCTCTCACCCTGCATAAGGTGTGTGACAAGGAGCTGTGCTAATCTCTCTCAGGCAGTGATACATGGGGCTGCTAAGGGACTCTGGGCTTTGTAAATCTCTCCTCCACCAAACCCAGGACATTTTCAGGTGTGCCTGGTGCCCTGAGAAATGATTTCTGATACATGCGCTACAACCAAGGCACAGAAGCAGTCAGGGTGAGCAGACAGAAAACTCATCAGTGCCCACCCAGGGGTGTGCTTGCAAGCCACACCACTGCCCACTCTGCCAAGCCCTAGGGAAAGGGATGGAAAGGTAAGCGGAAGATTGCAGGAAGAGTTATGTCAAACCCACGCCTGTGGACAAGGAGGCGAGACAGACCCCTCAGAACCGTGGTGAGGTGGGACTACCTGGAAAACGTGGAGGAAACAGGAAACGGAGTTGCCTTAGCAACTGTATTCACAAATTAGGAGGGACTAAGGTGAAATCACTTGGCTCCAGGTGGGGACTTGTCCATCCTTCTGCAGTCGATGTGGCTTTGAACGAAGGAATAAATCATGTGAGGCTGAGGAGATGGGTAAAATGCTGGCTACAGGAGCGTGGAGGCTGCGATCAGTCCCAGCTGCAGTAGTGCCCAGCTGTAATCACAGCATTCCTACAGATGGGAGGACGTGGGTTCACTCCGAAGCTACCGGACCAGGTAGCTGACATAAACAGAGGCAAGCAGGAGACCCTGCCTCAAACAAGACAGAAGGCGGGGACGATACCAGAGCTTGTCCTGTACTCTCCACTAAGTGCCTTGGCACACAACACCCACATACGTGTGTGTGTGTGTGTGTGTGTGTGTGTGTGTGTGTGTGTGTGTGTAAGCGAGAAGATATGGGCGCATAATTTTTTTTAAAAAAAACCCATCTGTCTTCATTTAGCAGGTTAGGTTTGCATACTTTTCCGGTCTTAACGATTACTTGGGATAACGGTATGCAAACTCCTTAGGAAATCCTATACACAAGTGTACATGGGAATGGCTCACAGGACACATGACAGCATTGGGGATTGTTGTAGAAAAGCAACAGCCCCTCGTGCCGTCCATGTCAACGTGACATCCTGCCTGCCTGTGCCCTGGGTGTTGTTTATGAGTGCAGCTGACTTGGGCTCCTGGGTGGGATGGTCTCGGCTCTCTGCCTTGACGTTTCTTCGCTACTCTTGTTGGCGATGCTGGGCATGGAACCCAGGACCTCACACCTGTTAGGCAAGCGCTCTGTACTGAGCTGGCCCCAGCCCTGAGAGTGAATATTGACTGTCACGTCGGCACCACGCTGACTCTGGCTTTCTCAGTCTTCCCGCATTGAGCATGCCCAGCACTTTCAGTTCTGGAAAACAACATATTGGAAACACTTGCTTTCCTGAAAGCCCGTGTGAAGGAAAACAGAAGGATGTGAGATCCTGCCTGTCTTCAGGAACTCAGCGGACCTGGCGATCAGAGCCAAGAGGGTTAAAAGCGGTGGAGGCTGAGGATAATACCTTGTTCTCACAAGCGTGGAGCGTGCCCCTCATCCACTCACACAGGCTGGACAGAACCTCCCGTTTGAGTTTCAGATAAACAAACGGTCATGATCATGAAGTGCCATCATTGACAGGTGGGAAGCTGGGAAGGAGCTCCTGGGCTGCAGACCACACACTTGGAAGAGTCCAGTGAAAAGGGGAAGTAGCGAATCCTGACTCCAAGCCACCCCCTAACCTGCTACACACTTAGTACTCCCTGTAAATGAGGCCATTAGACTCTATACTGTATAGGAAGTTTGACAAGGAGAAACTGTGTGCGTGAGTGTGTGTGTGTGTGTGTACATATGTACATGTGTGTACATATGTACGTGTGGGTGTGTATGTGAGTGTGTGTACAGGTGTGTGTGTGTGTGTGTGTGTGTGTGTGTGTGTGTGTGTGTGTGTGTGTGTACCTGTACGTGGAGGCCACAGATGTCAACCACAGGCCACATTCTTCTGGCACTGTTCACCTCCTTTATTAAGACAGAATCCAGACCTGGGGCTTCCAGACCAGGCTGGACTTTTTGGCCAGAGAACCATCTGCTTCTGTGTCCCCAGTTCTGGGATTACACCAGGCCTCCCTGCCTTTTTTTTTTTTTTTTTTCTAAACCTGGGCTCTAGGACTCAAACTCAGGGCCTCATCTTCTGGGGCAGTCAATTACTTTGCTGACTCGGCTATCTCCCCAGGCCAGGAGAAACTTTTGAAAGCTCAGCTTGCTCTACAGTAATGTTCTGGCATTATTGCCTGAAAGGTTTCTATGGTTTCTGGCCTGCTCTCATAATGATCTATGCATTGATTAATCTCTTTTTGTGTAGAGTCCCACGGTAGACACACAGGCTGGGGTCAACAGGGCAGAGGCTGTTTCTGGTTCTTTGTGTTTTTTTTCCTTTGGATGCCAGAATGTTGGCTGGCCTTTTAGAGGAAAAGAAAGAAAAACAGAAAATTACAGGCCTGCCCAGGAGCAAACACGAGAGAGAAAATAGAAGTACGCGCGTGGTAAGAAGTGTTCGGTGGGTGTTACTTTTATAGTAGGCGCTCTGAGGAGCAGGGATCTGGTTGCACGTTCTTTGGCCCTCTTTGGTGAGAAGTACTTAATGAATGCTCGAAAGAGGTCCAGGGCGCCCGAGGTCACGTGGCTGCTTGATGGCCAACTGAGAGCTCAAAGCTCCTTCCCCTTGCCCTGCCTCTCTTTCCTTTGCACATGCTAATGCTCCCAACAGCCTGCCCAGCGTGTTGGTAATGATGCTTGTGGCACAGAATCCCCACAACCAAAGAAGAAAGACTAGAGGTGGGCCTCTGACTCCAGCCTGGAAGAGCTGGGTTTCCACATGTCTGCTTCAGGGCAGCAAAGTCAGAGGGTTTGGGTTTTTTGTTTTGTTTTCTGTGGGGGTTTTTTTTGTTTTGTTTTGTCTTTTGAGACAGGGTTTCTCTATGTAGCCTTGGCCATCCTGGAATTCACTTTGTAGACCAGGCTGGCCTTAAACTCACAGAGATCCTCCTGCCTCTGTCTCCCAAATGCTGGGATTGAAGGAGTGTGCCACCCAAATTTGGAGTATTTTACTTGTAGACATGTATTGTACAGGTGGTATGACTTTGTGGGAATAAGATCAGTGTGTGTGTGTGTGTGTGTGTGTGTGTGTGTGTGTGTTTGCATATATATCCTGAGGAGCCTATCTTCCTGTACCCACTTAGGTCATTAAAAGTCATCGCTTGTCCCTTTGAGCCAGGTCCCCATAGTGCTAAGCAAAGCAGTCAGGCTTTAAAATTGCGTCACTTGGTGCATGAGCAGCAAGTCAAACGTCAGAAACGAAGACAGTGTCAGCAGAAGATTCGTCACAGCAGTGATAATTGCAACAGCCGCAGACTAGAAACGCCCTAAGTGGCTGTCTGCAGTAGAATGAGTTAACTGTGGCGTGTCTGTGCTGTAGAATACTAGTCGGGAGCCAGGATGAAGCGCACGCCTCAGCATGAAGGAGTCGTTCTTATGGGAGATGGAAACCGCAGGCTCAGAGTACTCGTGGGATGACTCCCCTTCAGCGATGAGTAGTCCATGGGGTTCAGGGTTAGGCTGATGATGCTCTAGGTTAAGGGAAAGGAATGACTGGGGCTTCTGACAGCGTCTGTTTCTGGATTGGAGGGTGGGAGTCGTTTTCTAGGTGCTTCCACTTGGTAAAAATCCACTCACTCGCTTACTTTATGCAGCTCTTGACTATATGCGTGCTGTTTTCCCACACAAAATTTAGGGGGGAAACGATACACCGCCTTCCTCAAAGCTGGCGCGTGCGCAACTGTGTGCTGTCTCCTCCTCACCTCTGGCTGCCCTGCTCTTGTGTCGTTCCAGCAGTTACAGCAGCCTCGCCTGCCCCGCCAGCACCTCCAGCAGCAGCGGAGCCCGTACCCAGTGCAGCAGGTCAATCAGTTCCAAGGTGAGGCCACTGTGCACCTGCTGGTCCTGACGCCCCACGAGTCTGGGGCCAGGACATTGCTCTCCATGCCCTGTGTATGTCTGGGTAGTGACCAGAGAACCTGATAAAGAGCAAACTAAAAAGAGGATTCCTGGAGGACCCCTGCGGTGCCTGCTGATCCCTGGTGGTCTCAGAGAAGTTGTAGCCAGCCCGGGGTGAAATGTAGCCACAAGACACGGGCCGCTCTTCATTGTCAAGGCTACAGAGTGTTCTGATAGCTGAACAGCCTGTAAGGACAAGCTAGTGCTACTGGGCCCAATATCAGCCTTGTTTGCTTGGCAAGACTTAGTGATGGAGGAGAGAGGAAGGGAGGGAGGGAGGGGGAGGGGTGCAAAACGGTTGCCAATCCAAAAGGGTGGGCTTTGCTGCAAAAGACATGAGATTCTTTGCCAAGTAACAAGAGACAGGATGTCTTCTTTTTCTGGCTGCAGACACAGGCCAATGAGCCAGACCCTAGTGCTGCTCATGGAGCGCTACAAGGTGAATGTAAAACCCATCTCATTGGTCACATAGCTTGTGGGCAGCGGTAGGGACCTTCTTCTTTTTTTTTTTTTTTTTTTTTTTTTTGGTTTTTCGAGACAGGGTTTCTCTGTGGCTTTGGAGGCTGTCCTGGAACTCGCTTGGTAGTCCAGGCTGGTCTCGAACTCACAGAGATCCGCCTGCCTCTGCCTCCCGAGTGCTGGGATTAAAGGCGTGCACCACAAATCCTACTCAAGTCTTAAAGGGAAATAACACCAGTCACATGGAGACGTCATCGGATGGGTTCCCTAGTGAACTGAGTCGCACTTCACAAAGAGAATGTGCGGTGAACAGACAGTATTTATCCTTCTTCCTCTTCGCCCTCCTCCTCTTCTTCATCCTCCTCCTCCTCCTTTCCTAGGCAGGGTCCCACTGGAGTCCACTGTGCAGCCCAAGCTTGAGCTCTCAGTCCTCATGCATCCCTGTCTTCCAGGTCGATAGGGTTACAGGCATGTGTCACCACACTCAACTTAGCCCGTGGCGCATTTCCCTAACACTCAAAAAGGTGGCATCCCACTGACTCAATGGCATGATACCCAGAATAGGAAATGGCTTGTGTCTGAACATGAACAAACAGGACACTGTGGTATGACCTCAATTTTCTGCATCTATTTAAACATAAATAAAGAGTTGGCAGGGATCTTCTCTGGATGCTGGGATTCAGGTGACTTTAATTTCTGACTTTGTACTTTTCAATACTTGGCAAAATTTTCACAACTCACCTATTATAATCATCCAAGTAATGACCTTTTTGTGAGGATGTATCACAGTAGATCCTTTCATATACAGGACTGTCATTCCCAAGGGAAGATTCCAGCAGCATCTTACAACATGCTGATACCGAGAGTAATGGGTGATAGTTGTCCTTTTCTCCCCTGTAGGTGCACCCCAGGACATAGCAGCTGCGAGAAACCAGGCAGCCCTCCAGAGCATGCGCACATCGAGGCTGATGGCACAGAATGCAGGCATGATGGGAATGGGCCCCTCCCAGAACCCGGGGACGATGGCCACAGCCGCAGCCCAGTCAGAGATAGGACTGGCCCCGTACAGTGCCCCTCCAGCCAGCCAACCCGGAATGTACAACATGAGCGCAGGAATGACCCCGATGCTGCAGCACCCCAACCAAAGTGGCGTGAGCATCCCACACAGCCAGGCCCAGGGGCCCAGGCAGCCGGCCTCTGGCCAAGGCGTGGGCATGGTGAGTGGCTTCGGGCAGAGCATGCTGGTGAACTCGGCTCTTTCCCAGCAGCACCAGCAGTTGAAAGGACCCGTGGGCCAGGCGTTGCCGAGGCCCCAAGGCCCACCGAGGCTTCAGAGTGTCATGGGAACCGTCCAGCAAGGAGCACAAACTTGGCAACAGAGGGGCTTGCAGGGGGTGCCCGGGAGGACTAGTGGAGAGCTGGGACCATTCAACAATGGCACCAGCTACCCACTACAAGCTGCTCAGCCAAGAATGACCAAACAACACTTCCCACAGGGACTGAGCCAGTCAGTCATGGACGCTAACAGTGGCGCAGTGAGGACCCTCAATCCAGCAGCTATGGGCCGTCAGATGATGCCACCGCTCCCAGGGCAGCAAGGTACCAGCCAGGCCAGGCCGTTGGTCATGTCTGGTCTGAGCCAGGGTGTCCCTGGCATGGCGGCGTTCAGCCAGCCCCCGACACAGCAGCAGATAGCGGGCGGCGGCTTTGCTGCAGGCAGCCAGGGCCAGGCCTACGAGCGGAACCCCGCTCAGGACATGTCTTACAATTATAGCGGTGAGGGTCCTGGGGCTTCCTTCCCTGGCCTCCCAGACGGCACAGACCTCGTGGACTCCATCATCAAGAGTGGCCCAGGGGATGAGTGGATGCAGGAGCTTGATGAACTATTTGGTAACCCCTAGTCAGGAGGGGCCCAAGAGCTGTAGTGGTGGAAACAGGATGGCTCCCCATCCTTGTTTTTTGTTTTTTTTGACCCACGTAAACTGAGAAAAACGACAGCTGGCCGACGGTAGAAGGTACAGGTGTCAACCCCCAGCTCCGCGGGGCCTCATTCCACCTGCCTTCCACAGAGCGATCAAGTAGAGAGGCCACGCAGACGCCTACCTGGAGAGGAGCCATACGGAGAGCAGGTGGGTAAGTCGAGGCAGCAAGCGTTCCTCTGCTGAGCACCCCTCGGATCTACTGGTCCAGAAGGAGCTGTTCCAGCCCAGAGGGACTATGGCCCAAGACGAGGTCCCCGTAGACCTTCCAGCCTCAGGTCCCGAGGCCTCGGAGATGGAGCCCAGCCAGAGAAAGCCCAGCAGAGGATGCTGGGAGACACACGGGCCGTGTGCATAGGTCACACATGCTCTGGGTGCTGGATGGAAGGAGACGCAGACTTCCAGACGTGTTCCTGGATTTGGAGGTAGGCACGAAGAACAGTGAGCTTGCCTGAGCTGGCCCCCTAGGGAGACAAGCAAGGATCCTGCAGGTTCGTCTGTCTCCTGCCCAGCGACGATCCTCGGGAATGGCAAGGTGTTGGCTGCAGCCCCACTACCAGGAGAGCCAGCTGTGCTTGCGAAGCGCCCATCCAGTAGCCCTGAAGGTCAGCTTCTGCCGGTGGCCCTGGCGGCCACCACTCTAGGTTGCACTGAGCTTCCCGAAGCCCCCATCCGTTTGACACATTTAGCTGGTTTTCATCTGTTTCCGGCCGCAGCCTGGAAAGACCCCTGCAGAATTCAGCGTCTGCCAGCCCAGCCCTTCCTCCCTCACCGCTGCCTCCAGTCCTCCTGGCCTCTGGGCTAGCCTCGCCTTCGCCTGCACCCTACCCAGGAGGTGAATCACTGGGGCAAAGTCAGAGTCGGTGCAAGAGGAAGTTAGACAGTGTCCGGCATGCAAAGGTCTCCACTGGAGCCGAGTGGACTCCACTGATGGAAGATGCAGGCTCTGTAAGAGCCACACCCTTGAGCCACACCCACACCCCTGCTGTCCCCAGGGAAGAATGGCCTGAAGACCCCAGCTCTGCAGACGGTGCCGATGGTGACACTCCAGGATCAACCCCGCCATCAGAAAGGCGAATATCAAACGCTGGAGTTGGAAACGCTGAAAAATCATAACTCCATCTTGACAATTCGGATGCTGAAGAGAGGGAGATGTGGTCCCTGTCCTGAAAGCAACCTACTTCAGACACTGCGCCGCAGGCAGCTCTCGTGGTGACTCCCGCAAAGCTGCCTGGAGTGAAACTGAATAAGGAATCTGCAGTCTCCAGGGTCACAAGCCTTGTCTCCTTACCTCACCTCCCAACTTGGAGGTCAGGTGACATTTATCCATGGTGTTTATTGTCCTGACCACCCAAATGCGCGCGCGCGCACTTGCACGCACACACACACACACACACACACACACACACACACACACACACACACACACACACACACACACACACACACACACACACACACACACACACACACACACACACACACACACACACACACACACACACACACACACACACACACACACACACACACACACACCACACAAGCTGGTGCTGGTTCGTTCTAGGTCTTCACGTGGGAACTGCATCAGCCATACCCAAGAAAAGCCCACGAGAAGGCGCACCGTCTAGTAGGCTGCAGCGGGCACTCTGGAGCTGTTCTCCATGTCCCGAGAGTTCCAGGCCTGCTCTGACAGGAAGTAAAGTCGGGAGGCACCAGGGGGAGGAGCTGTGCGCAGGGTGACTGTGAACTCCCAGAACGGCGAGGTACTGCCGCTAGAGAAACTGAGTGGAGACACGTGGAAACCAAAAAATAAAATTAAAAAATGGTAAAGTGAGAAAACGGAATTCAAATTTATCACCTTTTCCTGCCAGGTTACAGGAAAAGGAGGAGCTGCAGGTGGAGAGAGTGGGCTCCATTGTCCTTTAAAAGCCTCCTGGAAGTGCTCAGTCTAAGGACCAACTAATAGGTGGTAGATTTTATTGAGGTCATTTTGTTTTGTTTTTACTACGGTGCTGATGTATATGTAATGTCTAAAAAAGAAGTTATTTGTACATAGGTTTTTACAATGCTACAGATATCACTGGGTCTACTATATGTAAAAAGTATACATATAAATATATTATATATATATAAAATGTTTGTTTAAAATAGAGTATTTTTATTTCCTCCCTAACTCATCATTGAAGAGGTGATGTATACTTCGGATGACATCTAAGTACTGGTTTATACTTTATGACCTATGGCAACTTCCTTCATTTAATTCAGAGGTTTCCAGCTTTCTGTTTTTACTTCGTGCAGCAAGCGCTGCTCATTTCCATGAAGGAATGTACAGAACTCTGAAATGTAAACGCGAAGCAATGTTGACACACCACTTTTAAAGGAAAAAAACAACCAATGGAAATAAAATGTCACTCTCTGAATCAATCCGTAGCATAGTTCACTGTAGGATCCCCTCTCTGCCCAGCGTCAGTTAAGCAGATGTATCCTTCCCGGGTTTTCATGGACTAACTGCAGATTCCTTTCTCGGAATTGTGGTGTTGTTATTTAAACAACTATTTAACAGTAGAAATCAATCACTCTCGAGCCTCCTTAATTCAGCCACACGACCGAGCCCCCTGAGGATGTGGTGAAAGGGAGGGGGGGTCTCACACGAAGAAGTCTGTCCGTAGATCCAGGACCAGAACAATTCAGAAGTAGCTCAGCCCAGAGCATTCAGAAAATAATGGGGCCAGCGAGATGGCCCATCAGATAAAGGCGCTTGCCATCAAGCCTGAATGACTTGGGTTCAATCCCTGGAACCCACAGGGTCGCAGGAGAGGACCAACTCCCACAAGTTGTCCTTTGACCTCATATGAGCCCCATGACTCATGTGCACACACAATACAAATTAACGTATAAAAATATAAGGAAGAGAAAATGGACAGTAAAAATTTGATGGGAAAAATTCGGAATGTGTTGGGGAGACACAGTTCAGTAGTCTTGGCCACTGTAATGGGCAATTTTGACATCTTCTCTCCCCTGTGTCCCTTGTTTCTGCTAGCCCACGACACATCTGTCAAAGAGGGTCTTACCCAGCTTTTCCTGAACCCACCCTGAGCTGAAAATGCTACAAGTTTATACTCCTTTAACTCAAGCCAATAGCTCGCTGCTGTGGGATAATAAAAGGCCAGTAACTTGTCTGGGAAACTCTGAGAATGAACAGTTCCCCCGCTTGCTGCAGGATCAGGCAGAGGCTGGGGCGTGGCTTCCACTTGCCCCCCCCTTGGCCCCCCCTTGCTTGATTTCTTCCTATCCTCCGCCTGTTGCTCTACTCTTTTTTTTTTAATTTCCCCCCTCAAGCCACTCATTCCTATATCATATACGAGAACCCATTTCTCCATTGAGAAGACCTGCCCTTAGAACGCCTCCATTAAACTTAAAACACGGTGAAATGTTTCTAAACTCTTGAGTTAAGCAGAAAACAGACCACAGAGAAGCATCACCAGTAGAAAGGGTTCCAAAGCAAAGGTGAGTTTTAAATGCATGCATAAGCCCAGAGGAAGAGCGAACTTCGCTGTGGAAGAAGAGGGAAGCCTTGTCCACAGCGGGCTTTGCTCCAGAACGGCTGACAGTGCTGTGGAGAAGGCAGCCTGCCTCCGGGCTGGCCCTTGTGTGAGCACAGGCTTTGCCAGATAACGGGAGGGAAAAGGGGAATTGTTTTGGTTGGAAGGACAATGAGAAGAGGGAGTTGACAACAGGGTAAAAACATCAAGCCCTGAGAAGAACGCTGGCTCCTCACTTGCAAATTTATACTAAAATCTGTTGGGCGCTGGATGAGTGAAATACCTTCCTTCTTAAAAATAAATAAATCTATAATTTTATTAAGATAAAACTGAGTGTGTGGTATGAAGTTCATGCTTAAACATTTTCACAGGCACCTGCCATGTGCCTCAGAGGATTCTACAAGATGATGGTAGATGCCAGTGTAGACGATGCCCAGAACTGACGATGGATCTTCCTAATCAAGACAGAGTCGGGGTGGGGCCAGGGCACAGCTGATTCACAAGATCTTTGTGTGGGGCCAGTGTGGAAGTCTCCAGAGAGCAGGGTGTTTGAAATCATTTGACCCAAGGACAGTAACAAGCCATGGTTACCATCCACCCCATGCTGTAGCATCAACCACCCTGGGCACAATAAACGCCCTCCCCCCTGTCACCTACACCACAGGCATGGCAGCTGTCACTGCACCATGAGACTTAGAGTCTACCTTTCTCCTTCCTGTTCATATCCAGGTCATGACAGTACCGTCCTGTTAGGCCATCTTTTTCTCTCGTGTTGGGCATCTCTCTCTCTCTCTCTCTCTCTCTCTCTCTCTCTCTCTCTCTCTCTCACACACACACACACACACACACACACACACACACACACACACACCTTTAATCCCAGCAGAAACAAGTGACTCTCTGTATCTCTGTGAATGTAAGGCTACCTGGTTGACTTAGGAAAACCCTGTCTCAAAAAGCATGTTCCCATGTGTGATCTGGGTGTTAAAAAGTCCCATGGCAGTCTGCGGTGAGGAGACGAAGAGCCAATGTGTCTAGGTTTTTGGAAAGTCACTGGGCATGTGAGACACATACAACTTCTCCGTGGATTAAGGGATCTTCGCAGACTCTGTGACTTGTTTCAAGGACCGTGTCTGAGAAAGGGGAAGCTGGGGTGAGGTAACAAATGGTGTGATATTCTTCTTATTAGTGATATTTTGAACATAATTTTTGAGGTCCAACCATGGAAACAAAACAGGAAGGAACAAGACTACGACATGTGGCCCATATCTTATCTTCTCAGTTTCTTTTTGATTTATTGTCTTCTTTTCATCCTCTCTCTCTCTCTCTCTCTCTCTCTCTCTCTCTCTCTCTCTCTCTCTCTCTCTCTCTCTGCCACACACACACATTCAGTTCAAAGGACGTGGATTCTTACCCTAATATTCTATGGCTCAGCTGACACAAGTGTCCATCTCACTTCAGATAACAAGCAGGAGGAGAAATTACCGCCGCTTCCATGTGCTCCGGGCCCCGTGTCCCTGCCACACATGGGCCATCAGGGACAGACCAACACTAATGGGTCCTGCCTAGCCCCTAAGTCCCCCACCACATCTCTGACACAGAACAAAAGGAACTTCCCAGCTGTGGAAAACCTGATTTGTTAGTTTATTTCAACTTCTCTTCAAGAGTTTAAAACTTTGAGCATCCCCAAACCATGGGGGAGCAGAAAGACTGTCTCCACAGTCATCCGCTCAATTTAACCATGGGTAATGCTTTGCCATAAGTACTTCTTAGGCAGAATTTGGGAAGCATTTCAAAGCAAATCATGTGCCCGCGACCACTCCCCCCCCCACCTGAGCGTGCAATGACAGAGGACATCCTCCGCCCTAACCACGGTGTCGCTAAAACACCTACAACAGCGGGCGCGTTCCTTCACTGTTTCTATTCTTGTTCCATGTCACATCCAGGGAGTGGCGGTCATCTCACAGAGGTTTCCTCTCTGACGGGATTTCTCAAGGGTCTCTCTGCCCCTTGCTCTTCTCTCCTCCAAAGATGTCTCCAGCAGACAAAAGGCCTTTCTCCTCTGCCCCTCTTCCCACGACACTGATGTCAGGATGAAGCTGGTGTTTGAGTGTAAATTGGTCAGGTTTGCTAATCAGAGCATGCGTGGACAGCTGTCCGACTACTGAGCAGACACTGCCTGCCCGGCACTGGAAGGTTAGGCAGATTCATCATGAAACCAAGGACAGACTGAGCCTTCGTGTCTCAACAACCCAGAAACAGCTCTTTGGCCAGAAGCAAATGCAGCATACTGCGGAGGAGCCTGGTTCTACCCAGAGTCTTTTAGCTCGATTTAGTAGTGATTAAAATAATGAAGACATTTCCTGGTGGCAATGGATTAGAACAGAAACAAACCCCACGGTGATATCTGGAGATGCCAAGTGTGGAAAGCCCGGCACGCCCTTTGCCTGTTTCCACATGTGCTTAACCATCTGTGCGTATGTGCATGAGTGTACATGTGTATGCATGAGCATGCTCAAACTAAATACAAAATAGAGCTCATTTTGAGATATGAAAAAATTGGAAAGCTTTTCCTTTCTTCAAATGGCATGCGAATGCAGTAAATATGATGAAGCCAGGTGGGCAAAAGGGGTGTTTTCACAAAGCCACAGCGAGACAAACAAATGAAAAGTTTTAAAAGTTTTATTGAACACGGGACACCACGTCGTGTTTAGAGTGGCGAAGCCTCAGCGAGCACGGGAAGGCAGAGAACACTTTAGAAGGGATGCCTCAGTTTTTTGGCAACATGGAGGTCCAGGTATTCATCCAGGAATCTGCTGGCCAATCCCAGGACAGCTAGGCCAATCAACAAGGCCAAAACCCCCAGGCTCAGCTTGAAACCAGTGACCCTGCAGGGTTAGCATGAAGGGGTGAGATGGTTAATTGTGCTGCGGATGAGGACTTTGGAGTCCTGGCAAAGGCTGCCCCTTTTTGGGACTGCTCGGAACTTCATCGATACGCCATTTGAAATACTTAGCTTATCATGAAAAGTAGAGGGGATACCACACCACCCATGTCAACCAGCCCCCACCCCCACCTAAACATTCTAGAAACGATGCAGAATTCTTGCTGGCATTTGCAGCTCATGCACTGAGCAGATTCCCACGCCATTTTCTCATCTCATGTCTAATTGTGAGATTTGGCAAGGCTGGCCTCAGGTAACGTGGGTCACTTTGGTCACCAATACTCCATTCCTTTCTTAGTCCTCTCGGGAACAGAAAACACACCCTGCTGTACCTTGCACCAACATGCCATTATTGGGTTCTCCTTACCTTCCTTCAGCAGTTTCTGCATAGCCCCAGAAGTACTTGTGGCGGGCATATATGTACACGAGACCCAGACAAGCCGCCAAAACTACACAAGGGATAAAATAAAGAAAATGTGTAGAACTTAATGAATATTTCACAAAATAAAGTGTGGGGACTGAGAAAGTATTTTAAAAATATTTTCCTGACCAAAAAAAATTGTGCCCAGAATAAATAATCCTTATGATAATGAAAGAAAAACCACTTTTCTAAGCAAGTGAAATATTTGAATACACAGTTCACACAAGAAGATAAATAAGTGTGCCAGTAATCACATGGAAAATGTTTCGACACAATTCAAGGTCAGCAGACTGCTAATTAAAAACTGTAATGAGCCGGGCAGTGGCGCACGCCTTTAATCCCAGCACTCGGGAGGCAGAGGCAGGCGGATCTCTGTGCGTTCGAGGCCAGGCTGGACAGATAGCCTCCGAAACAATACAGAGAAACCCTGTCTCGTAAAACCAAAAAAGAAAAAACTGTAATGAGAGCCGGCGAGATGGCTCAGTGGGTAGCGGCAAGCTCGCAGCTCCAGTCTGGTGTCTGAGGTCGAGCTCCAGGACCCCATAGAGGAGCAAGGTGAGAGCAGATTCTACACCATTGGCGTTTGAGCTCCACGTGGAAATGTGGCACATGCTTCAACATTCACAGAGCGTGTGTGCGTGAATGCATGTGTGTACATGTGCACGTGTGTGTTGTGCATGTGTGCTTGTGTGTTGCGTGATGCGCGTGTTCTTGTAGACATGTGTGCATGTGTACGGGCTTGCATGCATGTACATGTGGAAGTCAGAGACGGATGTCAGGTATCTTCCTCCATCACTACCCTCACCCCACTCCCCCTCTTTTTTTTTTGCCAGGGTCTCTGGTTGAGCTTGGAGCTCACTGGCTGGAGCCTGCTTCCTTCCTCCCTTCTTGCCATCGGTGACAGATGCGTGTGCCTCTGTGACAGTCCTTCTGTGTGGATGCTGGGGTCAGAACTCAAGCTGGCCCTCTAAGGGCTGAGCCACCTCAGCAGCCCCGCTGGAGTTCTATTCCATCCATAAAGAAGACAAGACACCGAGGCAGGGTGGTCGCAGGCTCGAAAGTGTGGGTCAGTGTGGGACAGAGTGCTGTCTTCTTAGAAAGGCCTCGGGGGACACTGCTGAAGGAGGAGTCACCAGAGCCTGGGGGACACTGCTGAAGGAGGCGTCACCAGAGCATGAGAACAAGGGGTAGTGGCAGAGCTGCCTAGCATCTGAGGGTGTTGACATTCTGGGCATGCTCTCTGTTGAGAATTACTGTCCCAACCTGCTGAATTATTACTTTGGGAGAGAAAAGAATGACGATACCCAAGAACCAACCCTTTTCCTGCTCGGCAGTCCGCCTGATTCAGCCCATCATGGGAGAATCCGAGGGGTCAAGTGACAGAGACGAAATCCCATTATCTAAAGCACTTCTCTTGTTAGTTGTTAATATGCCCTTAGATGAAAAGGGACAGCCGCTCACACTCATGCCATTAGGGAACAAGAGTGTGAGTTGAGTAAGTTTCAAAGTCACTTTCTAAAAGCCATTGTTTCTGAAACTCCTCGGGCGACAGTAAAAACTGCAAGAAAGAGATTGGTGAAGCTTCCTTGGCAGCAGCTGGATTTTAGTTTATTTAAATCTTAGCAATCAAATGCATACCCAAATGAGGCCATTACAGTTACCAGGAACCAAAGGGGATTCTATTTCCACAGCTAGAGTGTCCATACATGGCCACCCCACAAACACATGGGTACACTAGACCCTCAGCTCAGCAAGGAAACTTCAGCAAAACAGAGAGGGCATGCTTGCAGACCTGCTGCATTCAAAGCGTAGCACCGTGTCCTTCAGGACACGCTGGACAAATAGCAGTAGACCTGCTATGCCCTTGGATGGAAGATTTTCTCCATGTTGGTGAATATCAGGTTGGACAACTTAACATGTGTGCGTCTCAGTTTCCTCATATGTAAAATAGGAATCAATTTTGACTCTGTTTCATATGAAAGTTTAAATCCTACAAATCTACAAGGTTCAAGAAATGGCCTGGCACACAGTAAGAGTTCCATAAACATTGCTGCTGTGAAAGTGAATTGCTTTCTGCGTTCTGCTCCTTTGGTTAAATTAGATTAGCAGATTTGAAGACAAGGTTCGTGTCATTTTTATCCTTGATTATCGAGCATATGGTTTGTTTCTAGGTATGTATGGCCTATAGCCACACGACCTTGAACAATGGGGAGTAGGAGGATGCTCTGATCCAAACTCTTGGCCTTGTACACGCCAGGCAAGTATTCTTCCACTGACCTGTGTTATTAACCCTTGCTTTCTTGTTACTGCTGTCATTATATCCTAATCAGTTTCCCTTCCCTCCCCTCCTCCCCCTCCATCCACCCCTCCCCCACTGTTTCTCTTCAGCTACAGAAGGGCCTCCCATGGACATCAGCTAGCCATGGCACACCAAGCTGCAAGGAAACTAGGTGCCTCCTCTTCTATTAAGGCTAGAGGAGGCAACACAGTAGGAAGAATGGGTCCAAAGAGCAGGCAGCAGAGTCAGAGACAGCTGTGCTCTCACAGTTATGAAGACCAAGATACACAGCTGTCACACACATACAGAAGGCCTAGTCAGTCCCATGCAAGCTCCTGGTTGTCAGTTCTATGTATCCCTGAGCCCCTATGAGTCCAGGTTAGTTTTAACCCTTGCTTTTTGAGACAGAGTCTCACTGTATAGCTCTGTCTCTAGATCCTGAGTACTCAGATCTCGGGTACTTACCTCTATATCCAGATGCTAGTGTTCGGATTTATTTTTTAATTATTGAACTAAATCACCTATAACTTGGGTGTACACAGGCACTGGTTCTTATAGTTAAAGTCATTATCTGCATCAGTAGCTGTATGGTCATCTATCTGCCCCCTCAATCGTGTTTAAACACCACAGTCATCTTAGGGATGAGTTGACGTGTTCTTAGAATTACCTTGATTGAAATACCATCCAGACGTCCACAGTGTTATAAGGAATATGGAGTATGCCTCCAAAGAGTTTTGACTGCAGGGAGAAAAATAAAGATGAAGTTTAATTCATGAACAAACATACACTAATGTATTGATTTTCCGCCCACAGGTGAGCATTCAATCTATTCAAACAAAAAAAATAATGCAAGAACTTACATAGGAAATCTAAAGGACCCTTCCACTTAAAAAGAGTCTTCAAGGTGAGACTCCAACGTTGCTCAACCACAGAGCCCGGTCAACAACATTGTCATACACACAAGTTGTTGCTAGTGGAGCAAGTTGTGGCTTTTTTCTAGAAGACAGTCCTCCAGAGCCTCCATATCAGTCTGTGCCTTATCCAAGTACCTCAAGAGGCTACTCAGCTCCTAGTAAACAGAATTCTCCTTAAAAAGACCCTGACACCCGAAGCTTTCCACTTGAGTCACTCAGGTGATCTTTAAGTAGCTCCCCTAAAACCTTCTGAGGTAAAGAAATGAGCACTTTTAATTCTCGTTCTGTGTAACGAGAACCAGTTGACCCGAGAGCCAGTTGGCCGGTGTGCTTTTAAAATCACTGACAGCTCTTGCAGAGGATCCGAGTTCATTTTCCACACTCACAACATCTGTGACTTCTGGCCTCTTTGGGGCCCAGGCACACAAGTGCTGCCCAGATATCCTTGCAGGCAAAACAATCATAGGCAAAGCAAAAATTAAAGTTAGTAGACAGTAGCATCAAATTGCCTCTATACCGTAGGAAACTCAGATGGAAACTTTGATACTATTTTTTAAACACAAGGGAACAGTTTTCCAGGAGCTACAATTAATTCATCTGAGCCTAGCAGAGAAGGAGAAAAATGAGATGAAATAGTGGTCAGTATTATTAACAAATAGCACAACCAGAGAAGATAGAGTTCTCAATAGTCATTTTAGTATCACTTGAAGCCACGTAAGAATAATGTATGATTTCTGAGCCTGGTGACACAGGCTTGTCATCTCAGTTATTTGGGAAGCTTGAGGCAGATTTGCATATTCAAGTCCTGCCTGGGCTACAGAGTGAGTTCAAGGCCATCCTGAGCAACTTAGAGAAACCTTGCCTCAAAATGAAAACCACAAAAATGGGGTGGGAGCGCTGGAGAAGATGGTTTAGTACTTGGAGATGATCTGAGTTCAGTTCCCAGCAGCCATGTCAAGTGGTTCATAACCACCTACCTGTAAGTCTAGATCCAGGACACTCAGTGCCCTCTTCTGGCCTCTGTAGGCGCCCATACACATGTGCATAGATATACATACATACATACATACATACATACATACATAGCTACATACATACATACACATAAATAAAATAATTATATATATATGCATATATATATAAGATCTGGGGTGTTTCTTAGTGTTTAGGGTGTTTTCCTAGCGTGTGCAGAGCTCTAAATTCAATCCCTACCCCTCATTAGAAATAAGAAAGGTGGCCCGGCAGTGGTGGTGCACGCCTTTAATCCCAGCACTCGGAAGCAGAGGCAGGCGGATCTCTGTGAGTTCGAGGCCAGGCTGGACCAACAGCCTCCACACAATACAGAGAAACCCTGTCTCATAAAAAAAAAAGAAATATGAACAGTTGACAAATCCCACCCACACATGCAGGCCATGGCTGATGCAGAGCCCTGAAGTACAAGTGGAAACAGCGAGGACTCTCCTGGAAATGGTGAATGAGCAGTACTAAAGTAGAAACGCTTTCTCCTCTCTCATCTCATCGTTTCTTTAACACCCAGGGAAGTGCTGCTCTGGGACTTAACACAAGCCAGAGATGCAGCCCTCTGGTACTCAGGGAAGGGACTGAGATTCTCTGCATCCTTGGCATGGTTTTGCTTCTGATGGTTTGGGAAGTTTGTAAGTAGCTACAATAGGTTAAGTGAAGACGCTTTCTAAGTTTCCATAGGAAGAACAATGACAACTAAAAATGGGAACCTATTTCTCAGCATTTTCCTTTCCTTGACTAGATCCAGAGAGCCTTTTCCAGGGAACAAGAGAGAACAGTACAGGAGGGCTCTAACCCTTTCCAGTCAGTGCAACTCCCTGGCCCTTTCTGGAAAGGTAACATAATTACCCCATCCTTTATTAGGTTTCATGATACACCCTGAATTACTCCGGATGGGTCTTTCCACATCTTCTTATTCAAAATCAGCTGTGATGTTTTAAACGCCTCAGAAACAGCATTCACTGTTGCATGATAAATAGAAGACCCAGAGACAGACACTGGGGCTCAAACTTCAAGCTGAAGATCAGAAGAGCCAAGCAGCCGAGCCAGGAGATCTTTCCTCTACCCAGCTGAAACAGCAATCCTGTCCTCACAAATCCTCAGGGGCAAAGGCTCTCAGATCCTGTCTCCTTTTCTCCACCCATACCACTCCTGTATTCACCTCCTAGTGCTGGGATTAAAGGCGTGTGATCCCAGGTGCTGAGATCACCTTTGTGTGAGCTGTTTCTTTCAGGACTGGATCAGTCTACATCTTAATCCTGAGTCCTGGGATTAAAGGTGTGTGCCTGGCTTCTATGGCTAGCTAGTGTAGCTGCTTTGCTATTTTGATCTCCAGTGACTTTAATAAACCATAAACAATATGTCACCACAATTCACAAAAGTTGACTTGCAGGACTTTCTATGCAGTGAATTAATGACCTTGGTGCTGCATTTGAGGGGTAGAGATACGGATCACCTTTGTGAAGGGCGTAGTGAGACTCCAGACACAAGCAGTGTCAGGCCTCAGGTGACAAGACACAGTTGGAGAGAGGGCACTGAATGTCACCTCCTCCCATTGCAGTCCCCAGAGCAGCCCAAACACTTGGCCCAGTGTCTCAGATAGAATTTCTACTGCTGCAACAAAACACCAGAACTAAAAAGAAAGTTGGGGAGGCACAGGTTTATTTAGCTTACCCTTCAGCATTGCTGTTCATCACTGAAGGAAGTCAGGACAGGAACTCACACAGGGCAGGATCCTGGAGGCAGGAGCTGATGCAGAGGCCATGGAGGGGGGCTGCTTACTTGCTTGCTCCCATGGCTTGCTCAGCCTACATTCTCAAAGAACACAGGACCATCACCCCAGGAATGGCAGCACCCACAATAGCCTGGGCCCTCCCCTATCAGTCACTAATTAAGAAAATGCCTTACAGGCTTGCCTACAGCCTGATCTTAGGGAGGCGTATTCTCAGTTGAAGTTCCCTCCCTTTAGACAACTCTAGCTTGTGTCAAACTTACATAAAACGGGCAGGACACCCAGGTATGGACAATGCTACAGAACCCAAGGAGAGTACCATGTGCACTGAGGCCCACCATTTAGCTGATTGAAGCTGGGGCTGGGTTGCTGGGAACACCCCAACTTCCAGAATGTCAGGGGCCTCCGGCCATCAGCCAGCTGCGGATGCATCACATACTCATAGAGAAGACATGACTCCACCCTCATAGAGAGTATGTGACTATGGACCACCCTGTTACCTCTGCTGAATTCCAGAAACAGGCCTGACGCTATCTGCTCATTATCACTCTGTGACCGCCCTTCCCCCACCAGCAGGACCTCTGAGCCCCTGGAAGCTCCTACAGCGTGATGTGTAGGGCACACGTGGTGTGCCCCGTGATAACCTCCACCGTAAACTGTCAGCAGACACAATCAACCTAAGGGGACCAAATACCGAAAAGTGCTTGGCTATGGCAACGGCAGCTAATTATTTTCACACGGGACAATCCAATACAGAAAGAACTTTAGCCTCCTTCTGACCACCTGAACAGCGATACCCTGGTCTTTTCTTAGAGGAACCCTGAGGAAAATTCCTGTGCCCTTCATGAATACAGTTGGCGATGGGTATCTGTGGACTGTCCCCTCCCCTGCATGTCCACATAGGAAAAAAATGGGCTGTGTCGAGTCATTTTCTGATCACAGCCCTCATTGTGCAATAACCCTGAGTTCTTTGCACACTGCTGCGTCTCTAGAAACATGGGGGAGAGAGGGACATTCATTGTTTTAAGCGGATGTCACCAAGGGCACCAAATTCCACACCAGGGAGAGAAACTGAAAAGGTCTTCACTAGGGGGCCAGTAGGGGGAGCAAGTGTCCCGCTTGGCCTGACAGTTTCCAAACGGGGGAACATAAGTTTTGAAACCAGTACCGCCGACCCTGATACAATGGCCTTGTTTCTATGGTGCCAAAATGTTTTAGGATACGAGAGGTTTAAGGGCAAAAATAGCAAAGGCCTGGAAAAAGCTGGAACCACTGGGCACGGTGATGTTCCCGTGTGCCGTGCGTTCCCCGACGAGGTGGATCAGTGGCTGCAGGCTGTGCCTTGCCCAGGGTAATCCCAGCTAGCAAGCAGAAAGTTTTGGCTCCATGTCAAGTGCATATATAGAGGAAAATAGCTCTGGGTCTGCCCAGTCTAGAAAGGACACCACCCAGACCACCCCAGGCCACCCCAGACCCCCCCACACACACACACACAAGACTACAGCCCCACTGGTGAGCAAGAAGAAAAAAGACTGTAGCTACAGCTTGGCAGCTGTGAGTCAAGCTGCTCACTTAAATGTGAGAACAAAGACAGCACAGTTTAATTAACAGCCGCCAGGACACCTGCAAGGTCCATGGCCAGCAGGCTAAGGGCCATCAGACAGTCAAGCAATGATCCCCACCGTGATGGCCACAGACTCTAACCCTCTGGACCCATGAGCCCCAGTAACACTTTTCTTCTCTAAGTTGCCTTGATCATGACATCTTATCACAGCAGCAGAAAAATAACTAAGACCCCCTAAGCCCCTGGGCCATGACCACTTGGGCCAAGAAAGGTCGCACCATTCTCAAAAACGGTATCCCTTAGGGTAACCCTCTTGGTGCAAGGGAAGACACTGGTGTGAAACTTTTCTCAGCATCTCTTCTAGTCCGTAGATTCCTGAACATATGACACAAACTTCTGTGTGCAACCACCTCATTCTGAAAAGCTGGGGACGGGGACTTTCCCAAGGGGAAAAGCTGCCCAGCCCTAGAACCTTCCTTACCCCATGCTCATTGTAGGCAAGTTTTTTGAAAATAAGAACAGGCCAGGCATTTCCATGAGGCTTTTAAAACCTTTCCTCTTTCAAGTTTCCTTCTCTGCTTCCTTTTCTCCACTCTCTGTTTTCTGACTCAGTGGCTGCAAATTCATAGGTGTCCGACCCTGGTCTGTGAACTTCTGAAAGCGAGAAGGCCTTTGAATTATGACTGTAGCAGGAGGGTCAGAGCAACAGCTCACCACGCCAGAGAAGGCCTCTGGGGTGAGAAAAGGGCTCCTGGTCACTATACGCAGATACCTATCTTACTTGGTCCTTATAGGATGCGATATATGGTGGTCCAGGCCTGGAGTTCCAGCACTGAGAAGGCTGAAGCAGGAATTTCAGGCCAACCTGAGCTACAAAGTGAGAGCCTCAAAAAATAAGAATGGTTTGTTAATTAACTAAATTGTTCCTTTTGGAGGCAGTCCTCTATGGGAATACAGCAGGAGATGGACCCTGGTAGCAGCAGGGCTTAAGCCTGTCACCCAGCATCTGGTAGAAGCAGGATGAACACATGTGGGTCCAAGACTTACAGCTCTCCAGGTCCCCTGCCAGTCACTGAACTCACCAGAGCCATTCAGTGTCTTGGGCGTCCTCTTTGTGTAACTCGGTGGATGAAGGGCATTGTAGGGCTTCCAGCTAGTGCCCAGGACTGTAAGCTTCCTCAGACATGCTCAGACCAGAGAGCTGGCACAGCTGTGGCTGTGTGCACACCATCATGCCAGCACCGTGAAGGCCAGAGACATTGTCTCCTGGGCCTTGCTGGCTGCCAGCCTAGGTCTGGGATCAGTGAAATCTCTGTCTTAAAGGAACGAAATGGAGAGTGATGGAGCAGGGCACCTGGTGTCCTCCCTGCCTGTGTGTGTGCACACAGCATGCGCTCACACATGCATGCACATACACAGAGAGCAGGACACCTGATGCCCTCCCTGCCTCTGTGTGAGCACATGTCTGTGCACACAGCAGGCTCTCACACATACGCAGAGAGCAGGGCACCTGGTGTCCTCCCCTGTCCCTGTTTGCATGTGTGTGTATATGTGTACACACAAGCATGCTCTCACACATGCACACACAGAGCAAGACACCTGATATCTTCCCCTGCCCCTGTGCTTGCACACACACACACACATGCACACACGCACGCACGCATGCACGCGCGCACATAGAACAGGATACCCCAATGCCCTCCTCTGTCCCTGTATGTTCATGTGTGTGCATGCACACGTTAGACAACACGAACACACACATAGAATAAGATGCTCTCTCTGCTACCCCCTCCCCCGTCTTCCTTTCTTCCTCCCTTACTTACTACAAAATCTCTGGCCTGCATCACCCCATGATTATAGAAAAAAGGAAAACTATCTTTGTGGATTTCCCTTTAGTTTTTCTGGGTTAGACATCCATTAGGATAATTTCATTTATAAAATTCCATGCTTCAAATACTAAATGAGTCTAAAAAGTTAATGACTACCACTCGGCTTAGGCAGAAAGATGTCATTGAGTTCAAGGCCAGCCAGGACTACATAATGAGATCCTGCTTTAAAACAAAAACACAGAAGGCTCGGTGAGTTAAAATGCTTGCTCTGAAAGCCTAAGTTCAATCCCCAGGGTAGGAAAGAACTAAATCCTGAGCTTTGTCCCCTGACCGACATACGGGTGCTGTGGCGTGCGCACGCCCACACACACACACACACACACACACACACCAGTAGAGTCAAACAACAGACACAAACTACAGCAGGGAAGTACAGACTGATGCTCCTGGAGTAGCTGGATTCAGGATGAGCTGGTTTGCACGTGCAAAGGTTAACCTGAGTCTGGAACCCAAGTGTTCAGCATTAAACAGAGAGCAAAGCTGCCTTCAGTCCTACCCAGCACCAACAAAACCACGGTTGTCCATTATACTGCAGTATTTGTACTTTGGGATCCAGGCTTATACGTTAAAATAATTATTTTGTCTAACAGAAACAACCAAAGTATCTTTTTTAAGTTTTTGAGAAAAGAAACTACAAGATTGGAACTTACTTCCTCCACTCCAAGAAAAATAAGAAGATGCTTCATAGTGTGGCCCCAGCATGGGAAAGGTCTGGTCAGCTGTTCATCTCTCTTCCCCGTGGAGACAGGCTCGGAAGAAAACACTGACTTTTTACATTTACTTTGTGTGTATGTGTGTGTGTGTGTGTCTGTGTGTCTGTCTGTCTGTCTGTGTAAATGTGTGTCTATGTGTGTGTGTGTGTCTGTCTGTATGTGTCTGTGTGTCTGTCTGTGTGTATATGTCTGTGTGTGTATGTGTGTCTGTGTCTAATTATGTGTATGTGTATGTGTGTGCATGTCTATGTGTGTCTGTGTGTCTGTGTGTGTGTGTCTGTCTGTCTGTCTGTGTAAATGTGTGTCTATTGGTGTGTCTGTGTGTCTGTGTGTCTGTCTGTGTGTATATGTATATGTGTGTGCCTGTGCGTGTCTGTGTGTGTATGTGTGTCTATCTGTGTCTGTGTCTAATTATGTGTATGTGTGTGTATGCATGTCTATGTGTGTCTGTGTGTCTGTGTGTCTGTGTCTGTGTGTGTGATCCACAGGTCCATGTGTATGGGCACTTGCAGGACATTACCGGGCATCAGTTCTCTGCTTCCATTGTGGGTCCTGGGAAGCAAACGTAGGCCATCAAGTTTGGAGGCCTGTGCCTGTGCCTGCGGAGCCACGTCTCTGGCCCAGGAAATGTGTTTACACTGCAACACTGTCAATTACTATTTGGACTTACTGTGCAGATTTTACCAAAGCCTTACTCTAAAGTAAAGGAATAGGATTTTTAAAAAGTTATCAAGACATTTGAACTAGGATAGAAAAAGTCATCAAGGCATTTGAATGAGGATAGAGGTTTTACATTTTAGTAATAACATAAAAATGGCTCTGGATAAAACTGTGATTGCTGTTCTCATGATTAAAAAGACTGTATTGTGACACAGGAAAAACTTTACTCATCTCCACGGCTTCTCCCTGGATGAGGGGAAAGGACTGAGGGAAGGGGGTATGGCCGGCACCTAGGATGCCAGGACACCATCTCAACCATCTCTGCTGAACAGGTGACTCCCAGCCTGAAGAGAGACACTGCAGCCATGCTAGAGGGTCTTGACGTCATGCTGCTGAGATGCAATCTCTACTCAGAGAAAAGACTGAGCAGTGCCTTCGGGCACTTTGGCCATGTTGAGGGCTATGGCATAGAGAGAAGTGTAGGAAAAGGCAGTGTTTCTGTGAAAGTCACGGATGGATAAAGGGAATCCATGCCTCAGCCCAGGACTGGAAGAACAGAGTACATTCCTTCCTCAGAACGCAAGGAAGCCATTGTGGAAGAAACAAATAGACAGCTGGTTTTGCAAAGACTTGGTAAGCCCCGGGAGTTCTGCCAGGCACCTCACATAAAGTCTACATGCCATACTCATGACAAATGGAATCTGAATTAGCCAGATTTGTCCTAAACTTAGAATTCAAGGCAAGAACTTGACTAGTGCTATAGAAAATACAAGAAGAAACACAGGAAGGGAATGGGATAGGACTGCTTTCCCCTTCCATCAAGCTACCTCTTGGCTCCAAATCCCTCTTGATATTATGATGGTTTGGTTTGGTGGGGTGAGGTGTTGTTTTTTGGTTTGGTTTGATTTTGGTTTTGGTTTTTTGGTATTTCAAGACAAGGTTTCTCTGTGTAACCATGGCTGTCTTAGAACTCGTTCTGTAGACCAGGCTGGCCTCAAACTCATGTAGATCTGCCTGCCTCTACTTCCCAAGTGCTTGGACTAAAGGTGTGTACCACCACCCCCAGCAATGAGCATATTATTTTAACCCAATGTCTCTTCCACTAAGGTTAAGCAAACAAACAAACTAAGTTCTGACGAATGAATTGAGCTTGGTACTTATTTTATAAATAACTTCAGAGAAATATTTGGAAATGGTGTCCGGCTTTGTTTCTAGGATGAAAGGAGCCCAGTCATAAAAAGAGAAGGAGAAAACACTAACTTGAAAGACAACCAAATGTGTGGAAACAGCGAGGATGAAATAGAACCAAGGAGCAGCCCTCAGATCTAACCTGCTGGCAGCCTTCACACATCCAGAGTCAGCTCTCAGTTCATCAGAGGCAAAGTGAGGGGAGCTGAGGTCTCCCCCAAGGTGACGTTATAAATGGTTTGAGTCGCGAGCATGGACCTATTACTGGCACCACCTTCAGCCTGTGCATGTGCCACTTCCTAGTTTTCTATAAATCAGCTGTTGAGGTTGGTTGGTTTGGGGGTTTGTTCAGTCTCTTTTGTGGTTTTCTTTTGTTCGGGGCAGGGGGTGTAGTTTTGTGGTGCAACCCAAGGCAATCTGTACACAAGGCAATTCCTTCCCCACTGAGCTCTGTCCCCAGCTCTTGGTTACGGACTCTCACTGTGTAGTTCAGGCTGGCCTCACTTACACCAGCCACCCTAGTTCAAATTGCAGTCCACCCCAATTCCTGTGGCTGATCCCATCCCAGGCTCTCATGCGAGGTTTTCAGAGCACAAACCTTGGCCAAGGAAAGCCAGCTGGTGGTGATCTTTGGCCCTCCTTGGCTGTGCACTCCAAAAGGGTAAGGTTTGTTCGCCCTTTTGGTTTGTTCACTGATGCAAGCTAAGCCATAGTACATGGAGATACTCATAAATATTTAATGTGTATTGTTGCTTAATGTGTGAAATGAAAGCCAAAGTTCAAAACAGGTAATAACTTGAACATGAAGGCCATAAGGACCCGGAAAAGTGAAATAGGTAGGATTTACTTTGTGTGGTTTGACATTATTAAAATTTGTTAAATATTATTTAAAGAGAAAAGATGACAATTTTTAAGTGATTAATGCAATCCCCAAATGGAAAACTGTGTCCATGAGACCCAAAGACATATGATCAACAGCAGCAGGGAAAGAGCAGAGAGTGAAAATCAACTCCTGGGGTTGGAATGGTGACCTCCCAAAATGGTTCAGCTGGTAAAAAGTAGAAATTTAGGGAATTCTCCAGAAAGAACAAGAGTCCCCAAATATGAGAACCCAAGATAAAAGAAAACTAAAGAGTCAGATCAAGAGCAACTAGCATGTTTCAAAAAAGAATGAAAACACGAAGAAGAAATTGGAGGAGAAGACTTTTTTAATGTCTGGGACAGAAGGACATGAGTTTCTGGACCACAAGGAGGCCTGCTCTGGAGCACAGCTGGGTTTGGTTTGCTCTTCAATCAGGCCACTCCGCTGGATGTTGTAAACTGATGTGTTGCTGTTGGTCCATCTGCTGCTTTTATCTGCCTGCTACTGCTACTCCGTTCCTTTAATTTGCTGCGTGTCTAGTGAGCTCACTCATTAGAAACTGAAAGCACAGCCGTCATAGATCATTTGCCAGACGGTACAAAAAGTAGTATATAGGAATCCCACTCGGAATCCACCATGTACAATTTTAAGTGCAACTAACAAATAAAAGGAGCTGAAGAGAGGGTTTGGTGGCTGAGAGCATTGGCTGCTCTCGTAGAGGTACCAGTTTCAATTCCCAGCATCCACATGGAGCGCTCAGTCATTTTAACTCCAGATCTGGAAGGTTCTGTCGCCCTCTTCTGGCCTACATGGGCATCAAGCATGCATGTGGTGCAGACATACAGAAAACATGGCCAGGCACTGGTGGCACACACCTTTGCATCCCAGAGCCTTTTAACTGTTCCCACACCACATGGCAAGGCCCAGAAGACAAATGTCAACAACACCCAAAGTCACTAGAAAGTGATGGGGCAATGTCTCATATGGAAATATGCATGCCTACCCAGGCCATCAGTGATGTCAGGCTGGGGTTATCCAAACAGGACAAGCCTCAAAATTCTACAGACCTGAGATCCTGTCAGGATGTTTCTAGACGGGGTGTCCTAGCATGAATCTGAAAGTTCCCCCACAGACCCATGTGTTACAAAGTTGGTGGTGTCATCTTCAGGGATTGGAGGTAGTAGGAGGGTATATGTCATTGGTGGTATACCCTTGAAGGGGATGATGGAGCCTAGACTCTTTGCTTTTCGCATCTGCCCATGAGGTGAACAGGGTTTGCCCCACCACATGCGGCCACCACAATGTATGTGACACCCATGTCCAAAGCAATAGAGCCAACAGAGCAGGGTATCTAAAACTGAGCCAAAATAAATCCTCCTCTCTAAGTTGCTGTTCTCATGTATTGCTCACTGTAACAGAGAGATAACAGGCCGGCTCAAAGCAGGCAAAGGATGTCAGAAGACTGCCCAGTGCGTGGGATCGTGCTCCTGGGGGAGCCTCAGTTCTATAGAGGATTAAGAATGAAATTGAGGCAGCAAAGAAGCAGTTATTAGCCCTAAGGAAAATAAAACGTGCACAAGAAGGAAATAGAACCACAGAACACTACTCAGCTCCACTTCCAACATTGTTTACTTAGTTACAATGGTACAAACACTGCCTCCAGGTTTAAGGCAACAAAGTGACTACAGACCAGCAACTGGACTGAGAAGAGAGGATAATGTGACATTGTTTCATACAAGGACCTAGACTAGAAAGACCTAAAACTGTGGACAAATAGACAGCAGTGTTGGCAGTCACAAGGGACAGTGACTTGTAATAAGACTCGTCATTCCACTCTGTGCACAGGCTGATAAAATAAACATTTACTTTTAGGCATAAAATACACTGGCACCAAACCAATGCTTGCTACTTGACATACCAAAAGTATTTAAAGACAGGGTGGGAATGGCTTCTCCTTGTATGGTTTGATGTTACTTAAAATTTTCTTGTGGGCACTCCCTGAACACTTTGAAGCCAGCGGCTGACTAAGAGGCCATGTTGTCAGCCCAAGGGGCTTGCCTTACCAACGGGAACTCAAGGTGCAATTTTTTTAATAGCCAAAATGAGACAAGAACTATACAAGAAAAAATACAGATGAAACTTACTCATGGACATAAAGAAAGAACCCAGCAATGAGTAAATATTGATAAAGGCAATGGCCTCCCAAGCACTAGGCTTTGGGGTGACGTGTAAAGGTTACCCTGACTTCTACAGGAAATAGCTCGGTGTTTATGACAGAAGGTTCTGCGTGTGTCTGAAAAGGCAGGCAGCACGGGATAAAACACTAAGGACCCACGTGACTTGGGACAGCTTGTTCTTACATGCTTCAGATCTTAGGAAATGGTTCTTGGAGAACTTGGCAGAAGACGAAAAGAAACTATAAAGCAGTCCCACTCGAATCTACTGAACCCTCGTGGGCTAGAAAGGTCTCTCTGGTCAAGCCACAGTGCTTGAGAGCCGCCGCCGCTCTTCCAAGTTGCAGCCTTTTGGGTAAGTAGACCAATCCGAGCAGATACGAGCTACAGTTGGGGAGATAACATACACTGGCCGAGTCATGATGGTGGAGCCTGAGACGGGTGCGCAGTGACTTGGGCACTAACCGAAGTGAACTTAGGGCCTTCTCTATTTCTCTTTCCCGTAATCGGAATCTGTCTGTCTGTGGCTGGCCTGCCCATTTTGGGACGTGTGATTGCGCTGTGAAACCCCAAGACTACGTTAAACAAAATCAACCTTGGATCAGGGGGCAGAGCCAGTAGCTAGTTCACAGGAATTAGTCATAGAGAATAAGGAATATTCAGGAAGAAGGAAGGAGTAGAGAGGATTAAAGCTTCATGGGCTTTTTTTGGTTTGAGGTGTGTGGAGAAATGGTCTCTTTCTGGGTCTCTGGCCAAAAAGGAAGGTCATCTGGTTGCTTCTGGGCCTCTGTGATCTATCAGGTTTTCACCCTAGCGTCTGACTCCCGAGTCTTCACTGGTGAATAGAACAACTTCGTTAAAAAAACAATACCTGCTTGCGTGAGAAGCATTACTTACTGTGCACGAAATATTCTCTCAAACTCCAGGGACCCGGAGACTGCGGGGGGTGCAATCTTGTATTTTAATCTTGCTCGTCCAACACAAAAACCAAAATAAACTGCAAGGGAAAGGAGCGTGGTGTTAAAGTGTGGGGCATCACTGGTCATGAGCAAAGTGTGACTATCATTGGGTACCATGACTACCTGCTAGAAACCATCCAATTAAACCAGACCAGCCCCAGGGACCTAGACATCCCTGCCTCCCTAGCACTGGGATTACAAGCCTGCACCACCATGTCCCTTTTGTTTGGTTTTTACCTGAGTTCTGGGGGTCTAATCTCAAGTCCTTGTGTTTGCAAAGCAAGTTCTTTACCACCTGAATTATCTCCCAGCTCCCTCATCTCCTCCTTTCTTCATAATTACCTCCTGGCGCATATCATTTCCCTTCCCATTATCTCACCCACTTTTGCGTCCTTAATTGTTGCCTCAAACACAACTTGGTCTCACTTTAATATCTCAACTACCACTTCTGACTGACTCCCTGATATTTAAAAAATATCCCCACAACAAGTTTGCGGCTTCAGTCTCCGTGGGGTGAGTACTCGTGGAGGGGCTTTTCATCCTGACTCAGAGCACGCCTGCCCTTGGACAGGAAGTCAGGACTGAGCCTGGCCTAGGAAGGGCTCCCTCTGTGGGCTCCTTTCCTTCGCTTTGGCTCCCAGTTAGCTGTGGCTTAGGAGTTGAGCTGTGAAAAGAGAAACTAAGCATGCACTGTGTTAGGACTGAAACAATTCGGGAGTGAGGGTGGGCACTGATTCTTTCTACCTTCCTGGGCACTGTAACTGAGGACAGGCCAGTAGTGCATGGGCCCACCCAGAGTCCGAAGAGGGGAGGGATTCTGTCCATATGGAAAAAAATTGGAACTTGACCTTTCTGACCACCACTGTCCCCTGCACACACCCCTGTGCTGTTACTGTGGCTTCTAATTTAATTCACGGCTCTGAAGGAAACAACTAGGGACTGGAAACAATGAAGGCTGTGTGCTCCTAGATTGACCAATGAGCAGAGGTACAGGAACACAGGGCTTCCAAAAGGCTTGTGAATGAGCAAACAATCCATAACACTAACCACTAACCTCTAACTCTAACCCTAACCCCTAACCCCTAACCCCTAACCCTAACCATTAACCCTAACCCTAACCCCAACCCTAACACAAACCCTAACACAAACCCTTAACTCTAACCCCAACCCTAACCCTAACCCTGAATGAGCAAACACTCCCTAACCCAAACTACTAACCCTAACGCCAACCCTAACCCTAACCCTAACCCCAACCTTAACCCTAACCCTAACCCCAACCCTAACCCTAACCCTAACCCTAACACCAACCCTAACCCCAACCCTAACCCTGAATGAGCAAACACTCCCTAACCCTAACCAAGTTCAGTTTCTCTCAACACTGTGAACTGCATTCTGTCTGCTACACCAGCCAGTGTGAGGACCTTGATCAGTAAATGGGAGAGGTGTGTGAATACCCACAATGGGAAGAAACATTTGGGTTTGGTGCCAACCTCTGGGGTAAAAGCCCCAATCTGTACTCTAGGCTCAGGGCCTCGGGAAGATCATGGCTGTCAATAACCACAATAAGTGTGAACAAGACATTTTATCCGTTCTGTGGAATACTGAATTTCTCCTCCTACAATCACCTTTGTTTTGCCCATCTTTCCTCTTTCCCAGGGTGGGAGAATGCTTGTGTTCTCCCCCGACCACTGATGACCACTCAGTCGTGGATGGATCCTTCCCTGGGGAAGTCTCTTCTCCACCTGCAGCTTCTCTCTGGTTCGGATAGGAACAGTGCTAACTAATGACCAGTCACCATGGAGACACTTCCTACTCAGGACCCTGTCTGTGCCGAGGACATGGAAGAGCAGAGCATCCTGCTTGGGGGCTGGATCAGATATGGCTGGTCTGTCTTAAAAACCTGAGTGGTTTGCACATTGGCACAAGGTGTCCTGGTTCCGTAAACAACAAACATCTGTTGAGGCAGCCAGTTAAACAGTGTCTGTCTGTCTGGGTCTCTCTGTGCTCCACTCCCTACAAGTGACCATTTTTCTACCGCAGACATCATTTCCCGTCTCTCTTCTCTGCCTATCCCCTTCCTCCCTCACCGATGAACTGCTTGACTTCCGGTCCCAGCTTACAGTGTCCTCAGCGTCAGCCAGCACACAAAAGGCTCTCTGTGGGGACGGAGACTCTGTGGTAGGGCGTGTAACCCTGTCCCTGCCTGCTCAGGACCACAGGCTATTGATTGCTTAGACCCAACTTCTTCTTTGGTTGGAAGCAAACACCTGCTCTGTTCCACAAAAGCTGGTAAACGAAGCATGTCTGAAGGGTTAAGGTTTTCCCACGTCCACAAAGCAGACTGGCTAGGCTGGCCACTGAGTGAATGTGAAGACTGGACTTTGTCACTGAGCATAGCGGTCTTTTGCTTCCTGTAGTGTTTGGCCTGCACTGTCCCCAGCGCTCAGACCTGGTTCCGGATACGTGCACCCCAGGGAGAATAAGCAGGCTCTGTTGGTAAGAAACTCTGTTCAGTAGGCATGTTGGGCAGATACCACGCATTGAGTAACTGAGGCTCTTGGGGAGCCAGAGCCTCCATTTAACCAGACAGACCGGTGTGGAGTCACCCTGGTAGGGAGATGTTGTAATGTTTAGAAATCATTACTTGATCCAAAATGCATAATTCTGCAAAGTTTTACCTTGATGATCTCCGCCACAGGCAGTTTCTCTAAGAAAACACACTAAAAGTTTACAACCAAGTTTAGAAACAGGAAAGGTTTCCTGGTGCACATTCCTTACGGGTGTTTGTCTCAAGTGCTCGCGTCCCCACCTGGGACTTCTAATGCTCACACCGGGATGTGGACTGTCGGCATAGATGATGCAGTCACGGGGCTCTGAGGCCCTCCACATCCCTGTGAGAACTAATCTTAGACATGCATCCCAGGGAAGGAGAGCACAGGCCACCCTAAGCAATCCACGCCCTGCTGGGCACCCAGGACTACTAACCAAATACAGGCATGAAACCCACATGCACACTGGAGCAATCTCTCTCTCTCTCTCTCTCTCTCTCTCTCTCTCTCTCTCTCACACACACACACAGCATACACATCGTATCACACATACCACATATTCACACACACACACATCACACTCATATACATACACCACACACACACCATACATATCACATTCACACACACACACACACACACACACACCATACACACACTCACACACACACACCATCCCCGTGTTCTTACTTTGCTGACAGGCAGAGAGAAGGGAGACTGCGGCCAGCAGGATTGGATCTCCTGCCATCCCTGGTCTGTTTCACACAAGTGTTTGTGGGAAGCCAGCTGACGAGCATAGGCGCGTTAGGACCCAGAGGGAATGATCTAGCTCCCTTACAGAGTCAACAGAATTGAATCAACAGAGTTGAGAAACAAGGGGAAAAAAGGGCAGGATTCAAGGCTGAGTAACAACCTTTGCACCGGAACACAAACCAGGAAGATAGGCAAGCCTGCTGGACTGTGTGCCTTTCCAAACCCGCACTACAAAACACACACACACACACACAGATACACACAGACACACACAGATACACACACAGATACACACACAGACACACACACACAGACACACACACACAAGATACACACACAGACACACACACAGATACACACACAGACATACACACATACAGACACACACACAGATACACACACATACAGACACACACACAGATACACACACAGACACACATACATAGACACACATACACACACAGAGATACAGAGACACAGATACAGACACACACATACATACATAGACACACACATACATACACACACAGACACACATACACACACACAGAGATACACAGACACACACACAGAGACAGAGATACAGACACGTACATACATACATAGACATACACAGACACACACACAGAGACACAGATACAGACACATATACACATACACAGACACAGACACATATACACACACACATACACAGACACACACACACATATACACATACACAGACACAGACACACTGACTCCAGATTGACCCTCTTGGGCTCCCTCTGAGTCATTGTCTTCCTGTTGAACAAATCCTGGGACCCCCCCGCACTGATGTCTCCCAGTTCCTCAACTCTAGTTCCTAAAAGACAACTTAAAATAAATAAAAGCTTAACAGTCTTTAAAGCCCTATGCATTTGGTCTGTTTTACGATCAGCTTATTATCAGCTCTCTTTCCGTTGGGGACACTAGGCCTCTGGTCCTCACTCACTGTTGGTGGTGGCCCTTATGTTTTAACCACATCGACGTGTAGCAAAGCTCAATGCAAAGGCCAGGCCACTGTGGCTGGCGCTGCTCCTAACTGTCTGGACGGTGAAACTCGTGTCTGCCCAGGAGGTCACGCCTGTACCTCTGATACTTCTCAGGTGGCCTGAAGATGCCCTTTACCTTGCACCAACAGGGCCCTCAGGTGTCCGTGGAGATGGCAGTCTTGTCATGATCCTGTCCCCACCCACCAGAAGCCCCTTGGATCTGCTCTGAGGCAGCTTAATCCTGAGAGCATGTGGTTTCCACCTTTAGGAAGGTAGACAACAATGCAGCGTCACATAATGGAACATGGACAGCCCTTCTGCAGAGACAACATTCCTGCATGGTCCTTCGTGAAAACGTTGCTGTTCGGTCAATAGAACCCTCCAAAACTTAAGAATTTTATTTGAATTTTTAATATATTCTGTCGTACGTGTATGACCTGAGCCCGCAGAAAGAAGGGCGTCAAACAAGGAGGCATTGAATGGGAGGACCAGGCATGAGAAACTAAGGTGACAAAGCAATGCCCACACCTGGGAGGCCAGGAGGAAGCTGTGTGTGTGTGTGTCTGTTTGTGTGCATGTGTGTATCTGTGTCTCTCTGTGTGCATGTGTGTGTCTGTATGTCTGTGTGTGCATGTGTGTGTCTGTATGTTTGTGTGTGCATGTGTGTATCTGTGTCTGTGTGTGCATGTGTGTGTCTGTATGTCTGTGTGTGCATGTGTGTCTGTATGTCTGTGTGTGCATGTGTGCCTGTATGTTTGAGTGTGCATGTGTGTGTCTGTGTCTCTGTGTGTGCATGCGTGTGTCTGTGCATGTGTGGGTCTGTATGTGTGCCCCAACCTGCAGGACATTCAATGTGGGACCGTGGGACACCTAGGAGAAAGATGGGGGACAAGAGATACAAAGAAGGACACCAACACAGGTGTCTGATCAAGGTGAGGAAACTTTATTCTTTCTAAGGTATATTTAAGGGGCTTGGAGGAGGAGGTGAGGAGGGGAGGGAACGAGGGTGATGACCATAACTGCAAGGAAGCTGGCAGGGCAAAAGGTCAGTGGGAGAGGCAGCCTCCTGTATTGCCTGGTAACCTAATCCACAGGGCAAAAGGCCAGGGGTAGAACCTCCTGTGTTGCTTGGCAACCTGACTGTAGGTTCTTACTTTATCTTTCTCAATCTTTCCCTATTGCCCAAGCCTATCTTCTGGTGGACTTGGGGGCTTTATGTTGAGCTAATCTTTAACTGACAATTAAGCTGCAGGCCTGTTTCTGGAATTTAACAGAGGTGGCAGGGTGGTCCGGAGTCACGTCCTCTTTATGAGGATGAAGTCATGTCTTCTTCTATGAGGTCGTGATGCAGCCGTATCTGACTTATGGCTGGAGGCCCCTGGTGTGTGTGTGTGTGTGTGTGTGTGTGTGCGTGTGTGTGTGTGTGTGTATGCATTGTGTGTGTGTGTGTGTGTGTGTGGTGTGTGTTCGTGTGTGTGTGCGTGTGTGTGAGTGTGTGTGCGTGTGAGTGTGCGTGTGAGTGTGTGTGCGTGTGTGTGCGTGTGTGCGTGCATGCGTGTGTGTGCGTGTGTGTGTGTGTGTGCGTGCGTGCGTGCGTGTGTGTGTGCGTGTGTGTGTGTGTGTGTGTGTGTGTGAGACACAGCCCCCCATGTAACGGTCAGAGTGACCTCAGGTCTTCAGGCATGCATAGCAAGCACTTCTATCTACTGAGTCACAGAGTTTGTTGTAACATTTCCTGGCCTGAAAAGGAAAAGACATTTTTCTGCAGGACACATCAATTCTTTAGAATGGGGTCCCTTTCTCCTCTGCTTTCCTCAGTACTAGGTACTAAATCCGGGGCCTTGTGAATGCTAGCCACACACCACTGAGGAGCAACCTCAACATTCCTCGCAGCTGCCTGAGACGAGGGAACTAAGACAATAAACAACACAGTGGCAGCAGTGGCTGGGCACACTTACAGTGTGTCCTCCGAGACTGCAGAGGACTCTGTGAGAACTCAGAGTATTTCACTCACTAACTTATCACGTTCTCACCAAAGCCATTCTCTGGATAAGGTAGACCAGAGGGTTGGTGATAGGAAAATGCTGCTGAACTGTGGGAAGGAATTGCTTTTACAAGATGGAAACATTAAACATAACTGTTCTGGAAGCTGGACCTCACACAGACCTCTAGACACAGCACTGGGAATGTAGCTCCATAATACAGTGCTTGCCTAGCAAAGGCAGGGCCCTGGAATCGACCCCCCATGGCTAAAAAATGGGGGTCTATCTGGGCAATGCAGTAAAAACAAGTCTCAAAGCAAACATATGGCTGTTTCTGCGTAATTCTGATAACTGGTACAAAGAAATGATAACCTAGCATGAAGTAAATGTTTTCGCTCAAAAACATCCTCCACTGCACAACCCCTGGCTGTTCTCTCGCCCATCCTCTCCCCTTTCTCCCTATCCTTCAAAAATAGTAACAGCTTCCCAGTGATGACAGCTTGTCCATCATCTGGAGTGTGTAGGGCACAGTGGCAGAGCTCTCCCAGCATCTGACGTGCTGAGTGGCAGAGAAAGAAAGAGACAGAAAAATCATCTCCTTCCTGGAGTTGCCCGGAAATAATCGAAGAGGCTGTTCCATTGGTGGCCTCGATGGTTTTGACTGATAAGTGTTCAGTGGCTACTCCCTACTTGCCTCAAGTTTACTGCATGATCCTGAGGAAGTGCCCATACCAACTCCCAAGTTTTAAAGAAAAACTCAGGTAAATGAAACAGGAAGTATGCCCGTTTTTTTTCTCATACTGCAAAAATTTGAGCAACAGCAACAATGTGATAGACTATGCCATCATTTATTTAAGTGTTCTCCAAGAGCCCATGTGTTGAAAGCCTCCAACTCATAGTGCTGTCGGGAGATGGTGGGCAAATCTTTATGAGGTCTAGCCGGGAGGTGGTGGTGCACGCCTTTAATCCCAGCCCTCTCCGGAGGAAGAGGTAGGTGGATCTCTGAGTTCAAGGTCAGCCTGTTCTACAGAGAGAGTTTCAGGACAGCCAGGGCTACACAGAGAAACCCTGTCTCACCCCCCCCAAAAGAGGTGGGGCTTATTGGGAAGACGTTAGGCCAGCTGCTGTGAGAGCACCCTGAAAGGAGGTACTGAGAACTTGCTCACCCCCCTTACTTCCCAGCCATCAGAGGCCAACAGGCTTTCTTTGTAGCATCCTCTTGCCATGAGGTACTGTGTTACCACAGGCCCAAGCAACAGTCATGGCTAAAACTTCTCAGACCATGAGCCTAAATGTCCTCTCTCCCTTTCAACTGATTTTCTCTGGTATCTTGTTACACTAACACGAAGCTAAATAACACTAACTATCTTTCTTGCCTCTCAGAAATGGAGGCATTTTGCTCTATCATCCTAAGTGGGGAAAACTGAACTAAAGAAGATGAGGGCATTTTACCGGTTTTGAGGAGCCAACTGCCCTGGGCATGGGGCACCTTAGCCTGTCACCCAGCACCAGGGTGTCATGTCAAACCAAAAGATAAAAGAGCAAAGCATAGGAAAAGAAAGGCCACTCCACCGCAGTAAGGGAAAGTGCCAGATATTAGTAGTGACCTAAACTCACACCCCTGGGTCGGAGCTAGCGGCTACATTTCCATGGACACGTTTGCTTTAAAGGCAAGTGGTAACTGTGACCTTTCAGGGCCCCTCAAGCATGCAAATGAAATAGCACAAGGGAAGCAAACATCATGTTGTCCACAGGCATCACCACCCACCCGTGCTGCCATAAGCCCGTGGCTGCCAGCCTCCAGTCGGGACAGAGAGACCAGCCCTGTGTGTTTCCAAGGCTGTCACTTATCGTAACAGAAGGGCCCAGAATGCAGGCATAATTTTCAGGGCTAAACGGGTTCCCCCAGAAGACTGGAAATAACATTTGAATTGCTTCAAATGGCTTTTGACGGTAGTAGAAGGTCTCAACCTGAGTCATCTCAAGTTTACTTAGGGATTAGGAGGGGATGAGACAAAGGGACCCAGAGGCCGTGAAGAGAAGTAGTAGAAGTCTCCCTGAAGACTGCCCCACAGATCTGCAGCCCTCCACACACTGACTCCCACACCTGAGGCCACACACGCCCTTCCTGCTCTTAGACACACATACAAGCACACATTCACGCCCATATGTATACCCATATATTTATATATATATATATCCACTCAATACCCGTTCCCACACAGGCACAGAACCCCTGCATACAAAGGGTGCCCAGTCTCCACATTACCACACATTAAACAAGAGTTTGACTCATAAAATGGGTGACCTGCTGCATACTGGTGGTTTGGCAACAACCATAACAGGCGACTTCACCGAGGCTCGGAGGCTGGCTACTGGACTAAGCCTGCTACCTGTAAAGCCTCCGTGTTTAACTCTGGCCACATTATGGGGTCACCTCCACACACATGGAACTTCTGATTTAGTTGGCATCCATTCCAGCCGAGCAACTGATTTTTTTTAAGGAATTTTTAAAAGATTCATTTTTAGTTTGTTTCTGTGTGTGAGTCAAGTGTGCAGGTGTCCGTAGAGGCCAGAAGAAAGTGTTTGACGCACCCTTCCCCTCCCCCGGAGCTGGAGTTGCAGGCAGTCAGCTGACGTGGGTGCAGAGAAGGGAATTCAGGTCCTCTGCAAGAGCAGGAAGTACTCTTAACCCCCAGGGTCTCTCCAGGCCCTCATGCCCAGCCTGGTGGGGAGCCACTGTCTCTGCCCACACTTACATCACCTGAAGTGGTACAAACCGGCAGACTTCCGGCCCTCCTCCAGGCTCCCTGACTGCTCCTCAGACATCACAAACAGCCACAGTTACTCACACTCCCCATCTTACAGATAAGAAACCAAGGCCCACTGAGCTTCCAGGGCTTGCTCTATTATTTGAGCTCCAGAAACCAGGAGTTGGACAGACAGGGAGAAGGACCACAGTTAGGTAATAAAGGGTGAACATTTCCAGGATGGCTGCTTCTTCCTAACCCTGCAGACTTGAGACAAAATCCGGCTGATAGACTTGCTCAGCAAGTTCAAGGGCTGGTCAGGACGAGTCACGCAACAGTTGTGGGCCAGTCAGCCATCCTGTCTGTCTTCAAATTCAGCAGCCCTAAAGTAGGGGAGGAAGACTCTTCAGAGGCCTTAAACCCCCCAGGTCTCAACAAGAGACAGGGTTTTTGTTTTGTTTTGTTTGTTTTGTTTTCAGCTTCTTGAATCACTTTGCTTCACAAGTGCTCCTTTTCTGTGTGTGTGTGTGTGTGTGTGTAGGCGTGTGTGTGTGTGTGTGTGTGTGTGTGTGTAGCCGTGTGTGTGTGTGTGTGTGTGTGTGTGTGTGTTTCCCGGGCCGCAGTAAATGCCTTCCTTAGCTGCTAATTCTGTCTAGGGTGAGTGAGATTTCCCTGCTGCTGCCACCAGATTTTTCCTGCCTTTTGTTTTGTTTTTGTTTTTTAAGATTTCTCTGTGTAACAAACAGCCCTGGCTGTCCTGGAACTCACTCTGTAGACCAAGCTGGCCTTGAACTCAGAAATCCACCTGCCTCGGCCTCCCTGAAGCTGGGGAATAAAGGAATGGACCACCACGCCCTGCATTGCTTTTTATTTATTTGTTTATTTATTTTTTGCTTTTTAAAAAACTTTTTAAACTGAGTTACACATTTTCCTCACTCTTCTTCCCTCTCCCCTTCCATCCTCCTCCCTGCCCCCCAAAACTCCCAATTACCCCCAATTTACTTCTCTTTTTCCCCTTCTTGGAGGATCCGTGTATGTCTCTCTTTGTTACCTAGGTTCTCTGGGGTTACAGCCTGTATGTAGGCTGGCTGTCCTTTGCTTTATGTCTAATATCCACTTATGAGTGAGTATATATTATATTTGTCTTTCTGGGTCTGGGTTATCTCAGGATGACATTCTCTAGTCCCATTCATTTGCCTGCAAATTTCAAGATGTCATTGGTTTTTTCCCCCCCGCTAAGTAGTACTCCACTGTGTAAATGTACCACATTTTCTTTATCCATTCTTCGGCTGAGGGACATCTAGGTTGTTTCTGGGATCTGGCTATTACGAATAATGCTGCTATGAACATAGTTGAGCAAGCATCTGAAGGGACCAGCCCCCCTGCTTTAGCAGCCATGACAGGCTACAGAAAAGACTCAACATGAGCCTGCCTGACCTTGCCCTCCTCCCAGTCACTAGGAGGTCAGAACCAATCGGAAGTTAGCTGGTGGGGCTGTGCTTTACAGACAGTGCACAACAGTGATGTGCAGAGCATAGCAACCACCCTGGGAGGGCCTATGGGCCATAACAACCAGTTGACCAATCAACTCAGGACAGGTCAAGTGCACCCATGCTGAGATGCCACAGACCCCCTAGACACTCCCCTTGCTCTACCCAATATATTCCCTGACTCATGACTTCTCTGGTCTTTCTCCAGCCACCCGCCACGATGAATGGATGAAGGGCTGGAGCTAATGGGGCTAGCTCATTAATAAAAGACTCTTTGCTTTTGCATCAGAGTGGGTCTCTTGATGATCTGGGGGTTCATAATTTGGGCACAACAAACCAAATTAGAAAAAGCCCACATTTAATGGATACAATGCTCCTGGAAGTCCTCCCAGTTCCCCAGAGAGGAGATGGGAAAGGGAGACCAGAAGAAACATGACTCTGGTTTCTGGGGGACAGTTTAAATACCCTGTGGGAGTGGTCTTGAGCATCTCTGGGGGAGGGGCATCATTTGGCAGGCTGAGCTTCTGCAGGGTTTGGAGGGAGATGGAGGAGGAGGCTTGGGTGTCGCTTCCACCTTACCATCCCAGATTCTTTGGGTCTATGGATGCCAGGGGCTGGGGTGAGGCTTCCACTGTAACAGGTTTCACAGCGTCAGGAAGGAAGAGACGGGAGGAGGAACCTTAGGATGGAACTCAGGAGAAATGCTAGAACAAAGTCCAGGTTTTCTTTGGAGGAACATGCAGGTATCTGGTGAAGACATGAGGCGCAGACAGTCAGGGGAAAGAGACCAGGGGCTGCCCCACAGGCAAGCATGGCTGTCGCCAGTCTTAGCCCAACGCACCGGTTCCTCCCCCCAGTTGGCTAGAAAAGGATCTAGTGTGGAGGGTCTCACGTCCAACGGGGGAGGAGAGGTAAATAAACGTCTATAGAACTCAGGGATCTCTTGGATTTTTTGACACAGGAATGGCCAGAGAACTTCCTGAAGCATCTATGCTCTGTTACTCTGAGCCTGAGACAGTAGCTCTTGTTCTGGGTGTCTTTCAGACTTACATGTTATTTTGTCTTTGTTACGATGAAGTGCGTGGGGGAACCTTGGCGGATTCCGTGGCCGGTGAGGGTGACCTAGGCTGAGGGACAAACATGCCAGGCAGACAGAGCCTCATCGAGAAGTTTTATTAGAAAGGGAAGGAAAGCCGGGCGGTGGTGGCGCACACATTTAATCCCAGCACTCGGGAGGCAGAGGCAGGCGGATCTCTGTGAGTTCGAGGCCGGGCTGGACCGACAGCCTCCAAAACAATACAGAGAAACCCTGTCTCGTAAAAACCAAAAAAAAAAAAAAAAAAAAAAAAAAGGAAGGAAAGAGAAAAGGAGTCAAGAGACAGAAGAGAAGAGGGAGACGGGGAAAAGTCCTGTCTATTTCCAGGGGAACAGCGGGAAAGAGATCGTACGTGGGCGGGATCTTTCTTTTAAAGGGTCCTTTGCACCTGTGTGCAGAGTAAGACGTTATTGTTATTTTGTCTCCTGTGAAGACATTGCCCCAATCCCTTCACAAGGCATCCTATGTAGCCTATGAAGACATCTGCCTGTGAATGGCACACAGCAGTTGCCCTAAGAAAAATGTGGTGTACTGTGGTTTCCTCCATGTCTCTGGAGAGGGTGAGGGTTCAAGGCAAAAGGAAAAAGTCCTGCACTATCCCCAGCCCTGGTGGCACACGACTTTAATCCCAGCACTCGGGAGGCAGAGGCAGGCGGATCTCTGTGAGTTCGAGACCAGCCTGGACTACCAAGCGAGTTCCAGGACAGCCTCCAAAGCCACAGAGAAACACTGTCTCAAAAAACCAAAAAACAAAAACAAAAACAAAAAAAGAAAAAAATCAGCCGGCCCCCCCTCACTTTGAAATGCGGTGCTAAGCCGGCATCTGGGCTGATGGGCCTGTCAACAGTTAATTACAGCACAAGCCTGTTGCCACATGACGCAGGAAAATACCCATCTGACCGGATCCAGGCCCAGCGGAGGCCAGCTGGAAGGAAAGCTAGTCTGAAAACAAATACACCAGCCCGGGGAGGGGCCTCGCCTAACACCTAGGCCGCAGGCTGGCAGTGGATCTCAAAAGGTCAGGCACAGTCTTTTTTTTTTTTTAATTCCTTTTTGTTCATAATCTTCTTGATTCCCTCAGGCTGTACCTGATTCTGGTCTTTGTTTCTGAGGTTTTGGCAAAACCTTCTCAGAATTTCAGTCTCTTACAGTTCTCACCCTAAAATATCTGGGACTGGAATTCCCAACATAGCTTGGCTTCTCACTTTCCTCTCGTCAGACTTGGTACACCCCTAGTTTGCAGGAGGAGGACTCAATCTAAGGAGTCGCCTTTCAGACCGGGAGCAATGCCTTCCATTCTGTCCTGTGGGTCATAATAACCTATTTTGTCTAACCACAAGGGGGCGAAAGTCCCCGGAGTACCAGGTCTCTGAAGCTGTCACTTAGAGGCAAGGCACTCTCATCTCTCAGGTATTATACAACGTTCCCACTCGAGAGGATCCCGGAGGATGCTTGTCAGCAAAAGTGGAACAAGTCAGTTAGAAAAGAAAAAGAAACAAAGTTTGCCGGAATCATTCCTAAATGATCTATAAAAACGCAGTTTTTCAGAGATCAGCAAACAAACTAGAGTCCTTGACAAGAAACAGCACACAGAATTGCTTAAAACCACAAATAGGAAAATACGAAACTGTTAGGACTGAATCCTTAACCCTGACCCTCCCAGAACTAACAAGACCAGACCAGACTAACCACAGAGACACACATCCCCCTGAGAACAACCCATCCAGGAAACTTCATATCTGAAAGCCACTGCTGGGATCTTCGTGGAACAAGAAAAGTCGAAAACGCTCCATGTGCTAGATACTGTATTTCTTGAAAACGTTTTGAGGAAGCCAATACTTCACTGTGAACTTTGACCTCTGCTTTCCAGACTACCTTGATTTAAAAAGTAAAAATAAATAGCTCTGCTAGGACTTTGCATAAACTCAATGGAGAGGAGCGAGGCAGAGAGTCGGGCGGAGTCCGGAGAGATTCCAGGGTCTGGGCAGACAGTGGCTGCCACAGTAGAATAGTCTGGATTAGCAGGCGAGGGAAAACCCAAGCCAAGGAAGATGCAGCGTGGCATTTCACCTGAGGACTAGCAGCAAGATGTCAGCTAGGTGAGTGGCTTGCAAAGAGGAGTGTGTGTGTGTGTGTGTGTGTGTGAGAGAGAGAGAGAGAGAGAGAGAGAGAGATAATGTGTGTGTAAGAGTATGAGTGTGTGTGAGAGAGAATGTGTGTGTGTTGGAGTGTAGGCAGAAGGAACAGCTGTAAAAATGCCTAAGGGGAAAAGGATAGGTCATGGTCAAAGAATCCTGGAGATGCGGGAGGCAGAGGAGCCAGGATGGGCCTACCCAGGACCACATAAGCATGCTTACCACATACCAGAGGCGCTCAGTCTGGGGTCAGTTCCCCTCCCTAGACAATGGACAATGTCAGAGACTTTTTCTTAACTTGTCATAGCTGAGGAGCGGGATGCTGCTGGCACCTCGTGGGTAGCGGCCAGGATGCTACTGAACGTCCTGTAATGCGCAGGACAGCCCACAACAAGGAAAGGTGCTGCTCACAACGTCTGTGGAGCCACGGCTGCAAAGCCATCCGCGGGCACTTAGTTGGAAAACTTGGTGAGGAGGTTTGCCCTAAGCCTCACCGTAATGCCATGCAGTGGTGATACACGCCTTTAATCCCAGCACTCGGGAGACAGAGGCAGGTGGATCTCTGTAAGTTCGAGGACATCCTGGTCTACAGAGTGAGTTCCAGGACAGCCAGGGCTACACAGAGAAACCCTGTCTCGAAAAACTAAAAAAGAAAAAGAAAAGAGTCACTGTGATGTCATTATGTGTAACGAGACAGTGTTGTCACTGTACATCAGAAGGGGTCTGTTAGGAAAGTGTATTAGGGTACCCTGGCCATTGGACCGTTAGAATGGACACAAAAAGTCAATGGATGAAAAAGAGGTTTGAAAGACCACATCAGCGGGGTGGGGGCAATGAAGGATGAGGCGGTCACATCAGTGGAATGGAGGACATGGAGGATGTGGAGGGTCACATCAGTGGGATTGGGGATACTAAGGGTGTGGAGGGTCACATCAGTGGGATGGGGCATGAAGGGTGTGGAGGGTCTCAGCTCAGTGTAAGGCAGCAGTTGGGCAACACTTAAATGTGGATGGTCTATCACCAGAGCAGGAAGAATGAGGGACCAGAAAACCAGGCAGAAAAACAGAGTGTGCCCATGCCAAGCCACTGTTCCAATAAGCTGTGAGAACCGGTCACTGAACAGGCATCCCCTGCTGGCCTCTCATAGGTCTTTGCATAGACCGTGTGGGGAAACAGTTTTGCAGAACAGTGCAGCCACAGCTTCCACTGTAGTGAGAGATCCAACCAGCCTCACCTGTGGCACTGACCACGCCCAGTGGTGAGTACGTGAGCTGTGAGCATATAGGATTTGGTCTGAGGTCCGGGACAGGCTTGGTCTTTCTTGGTTCCAGTCAGGTCTCGGAGCAGCAGGGCGTGGATCCTCAGAGCTGGAACTCGTGAGTTATTGGCTTCTCATGTAAGAGGCTCCTCCCCCAGTGGAAAGTAACCTGTGTCTATCCTAGTCCCGTGTATCTTAATCTGTACATCCACCCTGGAAGGAAAGGAGAGAAGGGATTCGCATCCTCCGTCCTGCCCCCACTGGGCAATCTCCCTGTAGCCGCTTTAAAACCTACCTCACACCGTTGAATGCATCTCTCATTGTGAGTTTGAGGTTATGAATACATCAACTTTGAGAGTCTGAAGAGCCCTCAACTCACTTGTAACCACCGTACGAGGCAGAGGTGACATTGTGTGACTTCCGGGGCCAGCTGCTTTGCTCAGTGGTGCACACAAACACGGAACCTTTGGCTGTAGGAAGTCAGCCGCCTCCCTCAAGCCACCGTGCTGAGATGAAGCGTGGGCCGCATGAAGAGCCCATGGGTGCGGGCGGTGGTAAAGACCAGCCAGCAGCTAGCGTGAACTGCTCGACCCTACTGCAGATATTTTCCCATGATTCCAGCTCACCACCATGGAGTCACTCCACACCATTGGGTGTCCCCAGCTGAGAGGCAAGCCAGTCCCACTGACCCACATAACCCATGAGCAGAGCTAAGTGTTGTTTCCAGCCCTAAATTTAGGTGTGACTTGTCACACTAGAGTAGTCACTGGAAGTGTCCCATTGCGAGTTAACAACTCAGGGATTTCACTGCAGAGTGGCCTTCCAAACAAGAGCCGGGAGCATCAGAAGTGTGGCTGCTGGTCCTCTTGTGGCGGAACAACTAGTACAGCCCGCACCCCGCACCCCGCGCCCCGCGCCCCGCGCCCCGCGCCCCGCGCCCCACACCTCAAGGAATTGCTCAGCTACAATAGGGCCACAGAGAAACATTGCGCTGCGAGCTCTGGGCGGAGGTGAGGCCAGTAATCTCAGAAAGGATACGATGGAGGAAGAGGGAAAAAGACAGGATGTGTCATTTCCGGTTTCTGAATTGAGCAATGAGGTGGCCTGGTGACAATGCAGCTTGAGAAGATGAAAACTGGACCATGACAGGTAACTCAGTTAAGACAAATAGAATCGACGGGCGGTGGTGGCGCACACCTTTAATCCCAGCACTGGAGAGGCAGAGGCAGGCAGATCTCTGTAAGTTCAAGGCCAGCCTGGTCTACAGAGTGAATTCCAGGACAGCCAGAGCTGTTACACAGAGAAACTCTGTCTCAAAACAAAAACAACAACAATAACAAAAATCTGGTTCACCAAATCCATGGCAAAGTCACGGATTTTAATACCGCAGGCCCCGGAAAAGACTCAGAGTTTGTGTGAATCTCCTCACCTGAGAGGTATTTTGCACATACCAGGTTAGGAATGTTCACCAGCTGAGGCATGTATTTCCAAAACAGTCCCTGGAAGGGGACAGAGGCAACAGCTACAGGAAGATCAAGATTCCTGCAAGAGCCACCTTCTGCAGACACATGCCCGGATCCCAAAGCTTGCTGGCAAAAGACCATTCTATTGTTTTGTTTAAGAAAATCCATGAGAGGAAAATATTAATGATATTTTGTTGTTTCCAGTATGTGAGAATCATTTGTCCCCCCCTCTCACCTTTAATCCACATGATAAGGTCTGCATGTGTGTAATATTTGTTTTCCGCAAGTTATTCTGTCATTGGTGCTTTTGACTTTTGTTCTTGTAAATGTTGCTTTAGCTCATAAAACTAGTAATAACCCAGACTTGAAAAGGCCCTTATAAATTAGCGATGTAGCCAAGTACAGCGGCACACACACTTAATTCAAGAGGAAGAGAGGATCTGTACGAGCTCAATGCCAGCTACAGTTACATAAAGTGGCCCTGTCCCTAATAATAATAATAATAATAATAATGAAGAGCAACCTAACAAGCACACGGCCCCAGGTTCAAACCCCACCATCAAACCCCAAATTAGAAACATACAATTTCCTATGCCTGGATGCCTAAGGTGATGGAGAGTGTCCCCCACCTCTTGTCTCAGGAAGGCGTCACATTGCAGAAGGGTGGGACCTTGGTGGTGTCCCAGATCCACTGAGGGCTCCACTCCCTATCCTACTGTTGTCCCCACACAGGTTCTTACTCTTGTCCCCAGCTGCAGTGTCTGTAGCAGAAGTGACTTCTAGGCAGCTACCGTCACGTTGGGGGGATACGGGGCGGAGGTGGGGGGTGAAGCGAGGAAGAGGGATGTCTCCTTTACTGAGACCACAGGGTCCACTGCCTGCCCCCTGGTGATTTTACCTTGACACGACTCCACGAGATCTCACAATAACCCACCCTTTTTCCAAGAAGAAAATGGGGTACAAAAAGATGAATAATTTCCTAAGCTGCCCCAGCTGATTAGGCGCGAAGTCGGGTGGTCTGGCACTCCAGCCCAGTGACCCTTGCCCTGCTGCCCTCCAGGTGTACGGGCTCCCTCTGCTTGCTCCTGGTCCTGGGAGAAGACCGGTTGGGGTTGACTGGCTCAGGGTTCCAGCCGCCTGCAGCCCTCCAGGTTCGCCACCAGATGGGGCAACGAGAGGCAAACTCCTGCCTCTCACCAGTGCTCTTGAGACAGACATGCACGGGGGAGCAGCAGCAAAGAGAATGTCAAAACAGAGTTCTATTTAAGAAAGTGAAGTCTTCTGTCTGCCCCGTCTCCCACCGGGATCCTTGGATGGCTCTCGGCAGGCTATAAGTGAATTAGCTCCCCTTCCTTCCGCATCCTGCTGCTAACCCACATTCGATTCTATTTTCTCTCCATCCCCGACACAGGGCAGAGCGTTAATCCCACCCACGTCACTGAAAAGGGTGTCCTGAAGAGAGAGGGCAGCAGCAAACTGGGTTGTGGAGAGGCTCAACACTTCACTTCTCCCCGTAGCTACTGGAAGGTCTTTTTCCTGGCACACCGCTTCCTGCACACCTACCCAGTACACACGTCACAACACATGCAGCACACACTGAACATACCACATCAAGAGACACACCACCCAACACACAACATGTCACAAGACATCACATTGCGGTACAGCACATGACAACACACACATGACAACACATTCAACACACACATTACATCACCTCACAGTGCAACACATACAACACACACATCATGACATACATCATAGGACAGCATATCTGAACATATACAACTCACACACACACAACAATGCATATATCACATCACAAGAAATATAACACATTATATCACAATACATGCAACACATACACATCATACCACAATGCAACACATCACAACATACACTTAATACATGTGACACACACATCACATTACAAGACACACATATGATACACATTACAACATACACATAGCAAGTTATACAACACCCACATCATAGTACAGCACATAACAGTACAACACATCACAGCAATCAAAAAGAAATGTTACAAGCCTTAAAGACACCTGCAGTGCAGTCTCCATTTCTTTTCTTGTTGCTGTAATAAAAACACCCTGACAAAAGAAACTTAAAGAAGAAAAGGAAGCCTGGCAGTGGTGGCACACACCTTTAATCCCAGAACTCCAGAGGCAGATGGATCTCTGTGAGTTCGAGGCCAGCCTGGTCTACAAAGCAAGTTCCAGGACAGCCAGGGCTATGCAGAAAACCTTGTCTCAAAAAAAAAAAAAAAACAAGAAGGAGAAGGAGGAGGAGAGGAAGAAGAAGAAGAAGAAGAGGAGGAGGAGGAGGAGGAGGAGAAGGAGAAGAAGAAGAGGAGGAGGAGGAGGAGGAGGAGAAGAAGAAGAGGAGGAGGAGGAGGAGAAGAAGAAGAAGAGGAGGAGGAGGAGAGGAGGAGGAGGAGGAGGAGGAAAAAGGCTTCTATGAGGGTCACAGGTGGAGGAACAGGCCATCATGGTGCCTCTCACAGTGGACAGGTCTTTCTACTTCAGTTAATCTAATCGAAATTAATTAATCTAATGTATACCCAAGCCTGGCTCAAATGTGACTCTAGATGTCAAGCTGACAACTGAGGTTAGCCATCACAGCTAGTTATGTTTCCTGTCAGGGCTGGGAAGGCAGCTCAGTGGCTAAGAGCAACTGCTGCTCCTGCAGAGAACCCAAGTTCGGTTCTCAGCACCCACGTAGGGTGGCTCACAAGTGCCTATAACCCCAGCTCTGGAGGATCTAATACCCTCTTCTGACCTCTACAGCCACACAGGAGTACACTCAGCAACACACAGACACCTACACCCACATGTAAATTAATCCTAAAACATTTGCTAACAATTTTCTTAAAAGGATCTAGAATGACCCAGGAGACAAACTACCAGGCAGGCCTATGAATCAGTCCCCGGATCCATTAACTGAGGTGGGAACCAGGCAGGCATATGAATCAGTCCCTGTATCCGGTTAACTGAGATGGGAACCAGGCATGTCTATGAATCAGTCCCTGTATCCGGTTAACTGAGGTGGGAACCAGGCAGGCGTATGAATCAGTCCCTGGATCCGGTTAACTGAGGTGGGAACATCCAAGATAGTGTGGTGGCACTAGCTCACGGATTCCCAGACTCAGGAAAAGAGGAAAAGCAAGCTAAGCACCAGCATTCGGCTCTCCTGGCTTCCTGACTGTGGACGCATTATGACCAGCAGCTGACCCTCTGCTGCGATGCCTTCCTGTGGTGACAAACCCTTCCTACCTTAAGCTGTTTGGTCAGGCCTTTTGTTCCAGCAAGGAGAAAAGTAACAGGTTCAATACTAGCACTAGCAGAAGATATGTAGAGACCATCAGGAGACAAGCAGGCAGTCACTATGCCAGGAGGCTCCAGTGAGAAATACAGGTCAGAGCTACAAAATGTAACAAAAACGTGGCCCCTGAGCCTACAGACAGGCTCACGAATCATGCGTCGCCTGAGATGATGCTATCCAGAGTATCCAACAAACTCCTCCTGCAACCCAAATACCCATAAGTAACCTAATTTTAAAATGGGCAGACAGTTAAAACAGATTTTCCCCAAAGGAAATAGCCCTCGGTATCCATAACAGCTTTTTATTGTGCACCTAGAGCATGCCAAGCGTCGTCCCGAGACCTGAGACACAACCCCCACACTCTGATGACAAAGATGGACAAGGAAGCCCATTATTAGGCCCTCTGTGAAGTTAACACCGGAGCTGTTTGCACTGAGTGTTGAGGAAGACTGGGCGGGCAGCTGTCTAGATGAGAGGACTGGAGAGGAGCAGACGATGAGGTGGTGTGAGCTCAGTTTTGAAGTCTGTGTGAAGATAACTGAGGAGGAGGAAGGGGAGGGGGAAGCACCGGCAGGGCTGGGGGGATGGCCCAGTGGGTAAAGCTCTTGCCAAGTTCCTAGCTCCAGAACCCAGAGTCTGTAATCTTGACACTCCTGTGACAAGATGAGAGACTAAGCCAGGAGAGTCCCTGGAAGTTCACAGCCCAGTCAGCCCAGCAGAGATAGCAGCAAGAGACCCTGTCTCAGTCAAGGTGAAGAGAAGGGACTGACGCCCTAAGCGGTCCTCTGAAACACACGTGCGCATGCACGCACGCGCGCGCGGGCACACACAAAGTTTGGAAGGGTTTCATTGCTGTTGTTTGTTTTTAACGAAGGAACACACAAACGCACAGGTGTGTGAGAGCTGTGGTACATCCGGGGCTGAGAACTGACTCACTGCTTGAAGTAAATAGTGAGTGTGGGCACCTGGCGGAGAGACGCTGCTCAGGTAAAAAAAAAATTCGGGAAGAGTAAGATGACAGGGTCTTGTGTTTTGATGAATTTGAAGGAGGTGCTGGGACTTGAGACAGGGAAGCCACTGGGAAAGCTGCCACGGTGATCCACAGAGAGATCATGTAAGCATACTCAGCCAGAAGCCCAACTCCGAGCCACAGGTGGTTAGGTGATAGAATTCAGGTTCTTACCTTCCTCTAAGAAGTAGGATCATCGTGTCCAACCCTCACCCTGAACCTGGATCTCATGGACTGTTTTTATGTGAGACAACCAACTGACCAATTGAGCCATGTCCTTACCCTAGAAGTCTTTTGATGTCTTGTTGATTGATGGTGTCACGTGGGTTGCAATAACTAGCTTGTGGGGATAAGGAAATACCTCTAAATTGCAAGATTATTTGTTTGTTTATTTTTGTTCTGTTTTGTTAGACAGGACCTCACCACATATCCTGGCGGGCTTGGAACCCACTATGTAGAACAGATCCACCTCCCTCTGCCTCATGAGTGCTGAGGTTAGAGACATGTACCACCATGCTTGGCCGCTTATTTATTCATTTGTTGTATTTATTTGAAGTACAAGGCATTGAACTTAGGGCTTCACAGATGCTAGCATGCGCTGACCATTGAGCTATATCCCAACTTTCTTTTTACTTTCTGTTTTGAGACAGTGGCTCATTAAGTTGTCCATGCTGACCTTGAACTCACCCTGTACCCCGAGGAGAATCTTGTGATTCTCCTACCTTAGCATTCCAAGTAGTTGGGCTGACAGGCAGGTACCACCAGGTCTGACTACGTGATGTTTTATACCCATTTTTCTCCTACAAGTAGGTTTCACAGAAGTGGACCCTCCTCCCATTAGATTGAGTGGTCCTCCAAGAAATATTTGGCTTCCCATTCCTGCAGCTCTATGTTTTATTAGCCTGGCCATTTTCATCCCCAGGGAAGGGACATCTGCTTGTAAACACAGTGACAGCTCTATCCAGCTGGCAGCTTTGGGTTCCTTGTGATATTGGCTCAACACACAAGGGATAGGGATTCTGAAATGGCTAAGTGTAGGAAGAGATCTTAGGTGACTGTGACGCTGACCGCGCCCACTTTGGGCGTGACTAGAGACGCGTACAGATGTGGTAATACAAGGCAGTGTAGGAGAGACAGACTCTCTCTTTTGAACTTTCGGTCTAGGAGAGACGGATGCTCTCTTTTGGGCTTTCGGTCTGGTATCGGAAAGCTGCTGATTCACCTGGTTGCCAGGTTTCTCTTGAAAGTGCTTTCCGCAATAAATAGTTACCTATACCTTCATTAAGTGTGCCGTTTATTTTTACAGCTAAGGGAGTAACTCTAGCTGCCAAGGCAAACCAAGAAACATGCTCAGGTAAAGTACTATACTCACCCAAGGATGGGATATGGCCTTTTCAAAAGAGAGTCACACTGACATGGTTTTGCATCGGTCATACCAGATTTTGAGGTTCCTGAAATTATATTGTTCCAAAGGCTTCCTTTTTCCCATCCCTTGTGCGTGTGTTCCTGTGTATCCATTGTTCCAAAAGAGACTTTCCTAACTGCCTGGCCTTGCTTCTGTAACCATACTTGCTTGCCTCAAAACCCTTCACCCTGTGGAGCGGGGGAGGGTGTCCTATAAAAGGGGTTTGAGAAATTGGCTCTCACCTAATCTCTTGAACCCTGCCTTTAGGGGAGACAGCCCCCTGCTGACTCCCATGTATATGAAGAAAGTTTGCTTTGCTGTGGTCATAATTTGAGTTGGTGGTCTTTCTCCTCTGCCGGTGGGATTAATAGTGTGAGCAGATGTGTGTGCGTGTGTGTATGTGTGCCCGTGCACACGAAGAAGAGAGGACCACCTTTTGTGCTGTTCCTTATGCACTGTTCACTTTGTTTTTTGAGAAAGGGCCCCCACTTTCTTAGAATATACTCATTAGTCTAGGCTTTTTGGACAGAGAGCACCAGGGATTTACCTGTCCCTACCTCCCCAGGTTTATAAGCGTGAATCACCAAGTCTGGGCTTTTTTTGAACATAAGTTCTAGGAATCAAACTCAGGTCCCCAAGCTACAAAGCAAGCACTTTTACTGAGCCGGCTCCACAGCCTTCTTCAAAGTGTTTCTAAAGAATTTCCCACGAGTTTTCTCTATTCTTCATAAATGAGACAATAGGATAGTTTCAATCTGATAAGGTAAAACTGTGGGTCACAAAGACTACACAATACCTTTACTGAAAATGGTATTTATAGACTTGTTTGTAAGAGCCCCAGAAAACAAAAACAAAAAGACAATAGGTTTGCAGCTGATAGCAGACATAGGCCATAACTGGTCATAGACACTTGGACCTTAAATGTGACTTGTTACTATTTTAACATTCTTGGTTGAACTCTACATATGAAAGGACTATTATCCCTCGTTAGGCAAACCAGCAAGCTCTGTTAATTTTTCTGGAATTCTTGACTCCCAAGTGCTGAGCGGCTTCGGCCACCAGACTCTGGCTTCAGGGGCCCCTTCCCCTTTCAGCATCTCTCTCCTGCCCAGTTAGCACAGAGCTGCCGCCGCCTTTGATAGACGTTTACAAGAGAGGGGGAAAGAAAACAGTCAGAAAGGAGGTCCTGTGGGAACACAGCCGAAGACGGTGCTTTGCAAGCCCGAAGACCCTCAGCATCCACCTACCCTGGCTCCCTTCCGTCCTGACTCCAGCCTTCAGACCTGAAAACGAAGCTGACTGGTTACAACACCCACTCTGAGCATTTTGTTACACAGCCTGAGCCAAAGAGTCCATTGGATCGTAGGCGATTACGAGAAAACCGAGGGTGTTTCTGGGATACTGAGGCTCCACTTTTCTTCACAAAGTGAGCTTTAGAACAGTGAGAGACAGAGGGGAAAGGAAGAACGGTGGACTCGTGGGGACCTGGATGTCCACGTGTCAAATACAGGGCACAAAGGCAAGGCTTTTCTGTACTGTTAGGTCACAGAGTCTACTCCAGTTTTGTTTCATTTAAACTTTAGTGTATGTAAGTACCTGATTGCGTTTGTATGCACCGCATGCGTTCATGTGCCTGGAGTTAGTCATGGGCACTTAAAAAACAAATGGGGGCTTCTGCAAGACTAGTAAGTGCTCTTAACCATAGAGCCATCTCTCCAGTCCTGACCCTGTAGGCTGTTAACATCCAGTTTAGATTCCTAGGATTCTGAGGTAAGCACTGAGACTTTCATTCCTCTTGATTTAAGTCAGGATCAAAAGAAGCTTTTTTCCATGCCCCTGTTCTCTGTTGCTCAGCCACCAAAGGCCCCACCTTGGCTCCTGCAATGCTGGGGATTCGGGAAGATTCCTCGGGAGTTAAAGAATTGCCCCTGAGCATCCCTTGCCAATCTCTGAGCACATAAGGGCCTAAAATGCCTGAGCGCTCACAAATTCCTAGTGGGAAGCATTGGGGAAAGGCCTGCCTTGATAAACAGCTGAGCATCTTGGAGGCAGCAGGTTGGGCTGCTAAGAGAGAAAAGTGACCTTACAAGGACAGGAGTTCAAACAAGGCAATTACTAGCCTGGTTTGCAACTGGAATGTAACTGCCCACTCTTTAGAGCTGGATGGTGTCAGCAGATTCAGGAGAACTCTTTAGAGCTGGATGGTGTCAGCAGGTTCAAGGGAACTCTTTAGAACTGGATGGTGTCAGCAGGTTCAGGAGAACCGTAGTTTGGTTTGCTTCCAGTCTTTTCTTCTGATGGCTAACGATTTCCAGGTCCCCCTTTGGTTTTGTTGTGTTCAGAAATTGCTGCAAACTTAAAAATTGCCTTATTCTACAGGGTGGTCAGTTTCAAGTGGACTCCTGATCCACTCGATCTTAGCCAAGGGTGAACTTTCCCGTGTTGTTTTGTCTGGCCTTGGATTTTTGTCAATGTAAAACATGGCTCTTCTTCCTTCAAAGGCAGGAGGAGACTTTATTCTGAGTGACCTAGAAGGGATCCAGGTTATCCAAATAACGTGTTCAAAATGGAAGCAGTTATATGAAGCTGTTATAATCATAAAACAAAGTAAGTCATAGCCAAAGAAAGCATTTATCAAATGTGATGGTAGAAACAGCGAGGGGGGACAGTAAAATGGGGAGCCACTGTTAGAGGTCCCGGATGCTGAAATCCACAGCTTTGGGGCTGGTGGTTGTTAATTCAGTTCATCCCGGAGGTTTAGCCTGATAGTTGGAAGGATGTGGGTCAGACACAGGTTGGTGCTAAATGGCTCACAAGCAGAGGAAAGATAATCTGATTCTGGACCTACAACAAGGCAGCTCTCCATAACCGTAGGATTCTAATCCATCAGCCTTGCAGGAGAATCCTTAGCCTCTCCTGGGGGCTTCAGTTTACAATGTATCTAAAACACTCAAACATTGTCATTTGAACACTGTATTTCCTGAAAACATCATTTGTGTTAAGTTTTAACCCTGGGACAGCTGGCTGAGATGCCTATTTAGCATGTCAAAGCTGGACCTTGCTGCTAGGCTCTCCCAGCATCCCTGAGCCCCCACCTGCTACAGGCTGTGGCTGGCATACCACCCCCACCCTGAGCTCTCCAACCCAGGGGCTGGGCTGCCCTTCCCCCAGATCCTCTTCCCTATAGAGTCCAGACAATTTAGTTAAACTTCTCTTTTTGGTCCTTTGGCCTCCTGGCTGCAGCACCTCTCCCTTCCTCCTTCCTCCCTTTCTTCCTTCTCCCTTCCCCTCCTCCTCTCCCACATGGCCCAGCTCAGCCCAGTCATGTCCACTCCGGACTCTCCCCGAGGTCCCTGCCTCTGACTATGCTCTCCCTTGTATCTACAATAGACCTTCTCCTCCACCACGCCTAGGAGCAGTCACGCCCTTCCTTTCCTTTTTATTGTTTCCTTTACATTCAATTTGTATAGCACTGTTCCAGAGTCCTTAAACCCCTGCTTATCACTGGGGACCCGGCTTCTGAACTTGTAAGAGGCACACACTCTACCAGCCTTAGAAGCTCTGCGTCTCACCAGGTGATGGCCAACGACACACTGAACATTCCTTGATGAGCTGCTGATGCTGTGGTACCCTCAATCTTTTATCTTTGCCCTTTAGTTCACCCCTAAATTGTTGGTTTTACCGTTTTATAAGTATTATTCACAAAAGGGCATTTTCCCTGTATTGGTTGCTTTGCTCAACCTGAAACTCTTCCCGCACATTAAAACAATGTCCTTCTCTGCTCATACCTTCTTAAGCTAATACCCATGGGCCTGAGGATGTAGCTCGGTTGGTGGAATGTTTGCCTGGTATAGTGAAACGTTTGGTTCAATTCCCAGCACTGCCTAAACAAGGTGTGGTAGTGTACACCCACCATCCCAGCATTTGAGAGACAGAGGCAGGAGAACCATCAGTCCTTGGCTGGGCGTGGTGGCGCACACCTTTCATCTCAGCACTCGGGAGGCAAAGGCTCGCAGATCTCTGTGAGGTCGAAGCCAACCTGGTCTACAGAGTGAGTCCCAGGACACCCAGGGCTACACAGAGAAATCCTGTCTTAGAAAAAAAAACCTAACTTAATAAATAAAGAGAATCATCACTCCTGAAACTCCGAAACATGGAAGACAAAGCAGAGCTTTCTGTCACAAAGTCACCATTTAGGAATACCCCTTTAAAAACACGAACCCTGGGCAGAATCAGCTCTCCTTTGAGAAGACCAGATAGTTCTAGGTGCTTCTTAAACCATAGGCTTCTTAAACCACAGAGATGCAAAAAAGAAAATTAAAACAACAACAACAACAACAAAAAAACACAACAGAAAAAAAGTTTCTAAACAGGCAGCAACCAAAAGATAACTTTAAAAAAAAGACGTAATGAATTTGAGGCATCTCTGGGAGAACTCGAGGATGTTGCATCACGTGACTTGGGAGCAGCCTTGACCTAAACACACGGTATACACTGTGCACACCCTGCCTGCTGCCACACCACACACCAAGGAACACTGCCTGAAACATTCAGTCTCAAGAGCATTCCGTGCTATGAATCACAGTGTTTTCACTGTGAAGACAAACCTCGCTTGTGTAAAAACGTGACGGTTCGTTTGCAGAAGGCTGACTTTGAATACTAGTTAGTGTTTACCCACTGTCACTCCCCGGCAGGGAGGCATTGTGTTAGGATTGTGACAGACATCCTTCTCAGTATGCACATTTGCTTTTTATCTTCATCACTGGTAAACCGGCGTGTGTACTGAAGATGAATTTCTTCCTGACTCACAAAGACTCACTAGGAAGAGGCCTGCCCCTTGGAATAGACCAGCTGATGCTGCATGCCCCGTCACCAGCTGCGCGTGGAACTCTCAGTCTGAGCTGACAATGGGGGCAACAGACAGCCCTTCTGGAAGACTTCTGATACCCAGATACACGATTGGCTGGATCCACACAGCTCTATGGTTAAAAAGGAAGCCTTTAAGACGTTCCATGGCCATTCAGATGGCTCAGTGGGTAAAACATTTTCTACCAAGCCTGAGCGCCTGCTTGGTCTCTGCGGCAGGTTTGTGGTCCCCTCAGATCGTGGCGGTCAGTGTCATTGTCAGTCCCACGTGTCTGTGAGCGTGTTTCCAGAGAGGCTTAGCTGAGGGAGGACCCACCCTGACTGTGGGCAGGACCATCCCACAAACTGGAGGCTGAGACCAAACAAAAGGGAGGAAAATGAGGAACCCTAAGACCACCCTACCCCATCTCTCCCCACTTCCTGGTCCCCGAGACCCAAGGAGACAGGAAGTCCCAGTTGCATGATCCCGCCCCCCCACAAAGGAGACAGGAAGTCCCAGTTGCATGACCCCCCCACCACAAAGGAGACAGGAAGTCCCGGTTGCATGCCCCACCCCCACCACAAAGGAGACAGGAAGTCCCAGTTGCATGACCCCCCCACCACAAAGGAGACAGGAAGTCCCGGTTGCATGCCCCCCATTGCCACAAAGGAGACAGGAAGTCCCAGTTGCATCCCCCGCCCACAAAGGAGACAGGAAGTCCCAGTTGCATGACCCCCCCACCACAAAGCCACCCTTGGTCTTCGCCACCACAGTGGACTGTGTCTGCTTAAACAGCAGCCCGTGAGCCTTTCCTGCAGTTGTCCTCTCCAGGCGTTGTGTCATAGCAGCGAGAAAAGTAATAAGGTAACGCTTGCTGCAATCCACTCTCCCTCCATATACATAGATGTGTGTGTGTGAGTGTCTGTATGTGCGAGTGTGTGTGTATGTGTGAGTATGTGTGAGTGTGTGAGCGTGTGAGTGCGAGTGTGAGTGTGTGAGTGTCTGTGTGTGTGAGTGAGTGTGTGTGAGTGCGAGTATGAGTGAGTGTGTGAGTGTGAGTGTGTGTGTCTGTGTGTGTGAGTGAGTGTGTGTGAGTGTGAGTGTGTGAGAGTGTATGAGTGAGTGTGGGAGTGATTGTGAGTGTGTGTGTGAGTGTGTGAGTGTGTGTGTGAGTGTGTGGGTGTGAGTGTGTGAGTGTATGTGTGTGAGTGTGTGAGTGTGTGTGGGTGTGAGTGTGTGAGTGTGTATGTGGGTGTGAGTGTGTGAGTGTATATGTGTATGAGTGTGTGAGAGTGTGTGAGAATGTGTGTGAGTATGTGAGCGTGTGAGTGAGAGTGGTTGTGAGTGTGTGAGTGAGAGTGGTTGTGTGAGTGTGTGAGAGTGGTTGTGTGAGTGTGTGAGTGAGAGTGGTTGTGTGAGTGTGTGAGTGAGAGTGGTTGTGTGAGTGTGTGAGGGTGAGTGTGTGAGGGTGAGTGTGTGAGTGTGTATGAGTGTGAGTGTGTGAGAATGTGTGTGACTGTGTGAGTGAGTGTGTGTGAGTGTGTGATTGTGTGAGAATGTGTGTGACTATGTGAGTGTGAGTGTGTGAGTGTGTGTGTGAGTGTGTGAGTGTGTGAGAGTGAGTGTATGTGTGTGGGTGTGTGAGTGTGTGACTGTGTGAATGAGTGTGTGAGTGTGTGAGAATATGTGTGACTGTGTGAGTGTGCATGAGTGGTTGTGTGAGTGTGAGTGTGTGAATGTGAGTGTGTGAGTGTCTGTGAGTGAGAGTGTGTGAGTGTGTGAGTGTCTGTGAGTGTGAGTGTGTGAGTGTATGAGTGTGTGTGAGTGTGTGACTGTGTGAGTGTGTATGAGTGGTTGTGTGAGTGTGTGTGAGTGTGTGTGAGTGTGTGAGTGTCTGTGAGTGTGTGTGAGTGTATGTGAGTGTGTGAGTGTATGTGTGAGTGTGTGAGTGTATGTGTGTGTGAGTGTGTGTGTGAGTGTGAGTGTGTGAATGTGAGTGTGTGAGTGTCTGTGAGTGTGAGTGTGTGAGTGTATGAGTGTGTGTGAGTGTGTGACTGTGTGAGTGTGTATGAGTGGTTGTGTGAGTGTGTGTGTGAGTGTGTGAATGTGAGTGTGTGAGTGTATGTGTGAGTGTGAGTGTGTGAATGTGTCATATGACACCTGCTCCTTCCTCATCTTTGTCCTTATTCTTCTTCCCTTCCGTGCCCAGGTCATAATTTTTCTACCAATCAATCTTCTCAAGATTGTTTTCCTCCCTAAGGAGCACACTTTTGTTTGTTAATACTCAAATCCTTCTTGGAGGCCCCTAGCATTCTGTCTCCCTGGGGAAGGGAATTTCCTCAGCCTCTTTGGTTGCTTAGCAACAGGTCTGCTTCCTGACACGTCACCACCCCTGGCAAGATGGCAGCTGACACCACAAAGGAAGGGACACTACCTCTGCCAGGCTCCCTGGCCCTCGGCCCCACGATGACTGGCTGTGGGCTGCTCCGCCACCCTTCCCTAGTAAGCTGCGGCTGTGCTCCTTGGGGGTCCTGGGGTGCCATGACTCGTCGGGTTTCCTATTGCTGGACATGGCGGGAGATTCCGGGTTAGTCCCTGATTCTGTGCAGCCATCTCCTTTGTAACGGGCCCACAGTAGACTTCCGCTGTCATCTTAGAGTCACCGGGGCTGTGTGCAAAACCACACCCATATTCTCCCCCGCGCTTTCCACGGTGTGCGAGAGGCGCTTCCTCAGCCGCCAAGCCTCTCTGGCATCTTTGGCTCCTCCTGTGCGCATTCTCAGCTTTGGAGCCTGGAATGGTAACTGACGTCATCACAGAGAACAGACACGCCCCCGGGTGGAATGCGCACACAGAGATGTGACCTCACTTCCGGAGCCAACCGAGGAAGGAGGACGCCCCAAACTCACTCTCTAGAGTCCTGAAAGAGAACAGGAGACAGGGAGAGACACACAAAGAGGAAGAACCAACTCTGCTCTGAGGAAAAGACATCCGCGGGAGCGAGCTGACGCACACAATCGTCATAGTAATACCAAGAAGCACCCACAGCCACGGGCCACACCCACGGGCCACGCCCACGGGCCACACCCGCGGGCCACGCCCACTGTAGGGATAAACGTCTGTTAACCGTGCGCAGTGCATGTCCCACACACCACACTGGCGTAGGTGCGGATGGCGGTAGTGGTCGGATGAACACGTGCTGCGCAGGGTTAGTATTGAACACTGATCCCAGTTGGCGGCTCTTCTGGGGAGGCTTGGGAGGTGTCATCTTGCTGGACAAGCGCAGCACTCAGAGCTGACCTGCAGTGAACCGCAGCTGTCCCCAGCCCGGGTCTTCTCGCTCTGCTGCGTACTTACAACAGAAGGTGTGGTCTCTGAGCCTCCTGCCCTGCTGCCACGCCTGCCACTCCCTGTCACTCATGACACGCCTGTCACTCCCTGTCACTCATGACACGCCTGTCACTCACTGCCTGTCACTCATGACACGCCTGTCACTCCCTGTCACTCATGACACACCTGTCACTCCCTGTCACTCATGACACACCTGTCACTCACTGTCACTCATGACACGCCTGTCACTCATGACACGCCTGTCACTCATTGCCTGTCACTCATGACACGCCTGTCACTCACTGTCACTCATGACACACCTGTCACTCCCTGTCACTCATGACACACCTGTCACTCCCTGTCACTCATGACACGCCTGTCACTCACTGTCACTCATGACACGCCTGTCACTCATTGCCTGTCACTCATGACACGCCTGTCACTCACTGTCACTCATGACACACCTGTCACTCCCTGTCACTCATGACACGCCTGTCACTCACTGTCACTCATGACACGCCTGTCACTCACTGTCACTCATGACACGCCTGTCACTCACTGTCACTCATGACACGCCTGTCACTCATGACACGCCTGTCACTCATGACACACCTGTCACTCCCTGTCACTCATGACACGCCTGTCACTCATGACACGCCTGTCACTCCCTGTCACTCATGACACGCCTGTCACTCACTGTCACTCATGACACGCCTGTCACTGTCACTCATGACACGCCTGTCACTCATGACACGCCTGTCACTCCCTGTCACTCATGACACGCCTGTCACTCACTGTCACTCATGACACGCCTGTCACTGTCACTCATGACACGCCTGTCACTCATGACACGCCTGTCACTCACTGCCTGTCACTGTCTGTCACTGTCACTCATGACACGCCTGTCACTCGCTGTCACTCATGACACGCCTGTCACTCCCTGTCACTCATGACACGCCTGCCACTCATTGCCTGTCACTCACTGCCTGTCACTCACTGTCTGTCACTCACTGTCTGTCACTGCCTGTCACTCATGTCTGTCACTCACTGTTTGTCACTGTCACTCACTGTCTGTCACTCATGTCTGTCACTGTCTGTCACTCACTGTTTGTCACTGTCACTCACTGTCTGTCACTCATGTCTGTCACTGTCTGTCACTCACTGTCACTCATGTCTGTCACTCATGTCTGTCACTCATGTCTGTCACTCACTGTCTGTCACTCCCTGTCACTCATGACACGCCTGTCACTCACTGTCACTCATGGCACGCCTGTCACTCATTGCCTGTCACTCACTGCCTGTCACTCACTGTCTGTCACTGCCTGTCACTCATGTCTGTCACTGTCTGTCACTCACTGTCTGTCACTGTCACTCACTGTCTGTCACTCACTGTCTGTCACTGCCTGTCACTCATGTCTGTCACTCATGTCTGTCACTCACTGTCTGTCACTCACTGTCTGTCACTCATGTCTGTCACTCATGTCTGTCACTCATGTCTGTCACTCACTGTCTGTCACTCATGTCTGTCACTCACTGTCTGTCACCCATGTCTGTCACTCACTGTCACTCACTGTCACTCACTGTCTGTCACTGTCTGTCACTCACTGTCTGTCACTGTCTGTCACTCACTGTCACTGGCTGTCACTCACTGTCTGTCACTCACTGCCTGTCACTCACTGCCTGTCACTCACTGTCACTCACTGTCTGTCACTCACTGTCTGTCACTGTCTGTCACTCATGACACGCCTGTCACTCACTGTCACTCATGACACGCCTGTCACTCACTGCCTGTCACTCACTGCCTGTCACTCACTGCCTGTCACTCACTGTCTGTCACTGCCTGTCACTCATGTCTGTCACTGTCTGTCACTCACTGTCTGTCACTCATGTCTGTCACTGTCTGTCACTCACTGTCTGTCACTCATGTCTGTCACTGTCTGTCACTCATGTCTGTCACTGTCTGTCACTCACTGTCTGTCACTCATGTCTGTCACTCACTGTCACTGTCTGTCACTGTCTGTCACTCACTGTCACTGTCTGTCACTGTCTGTCACTCACTGCCTGTCACTCACTGTCTGTCACTGTCTGTCACTGTCACTGTCTGTCACTCACTGTCTGTCACTCACTGTCTGTCACTGTCTGTCACTGTCACTGTCTGTCACTGTCTGTCACTCATGACACGCCTGTCACTCATGACACGCCTGTCACTCACTGCCTGTCACTCACTGCCTGTCACTCACTGTCTGTCACTGTCTGTCACTCACTGTCTGTCACTCATGACACGCCTGTCACTCACTGCCTGTCACTCACTGCCTGTCACTCACTGTCTGTCACTGCCTGTCACTCACTGTCTGTCACTCACTGTCTGTCACTGTCACTCACTGCCTGTCACTGTCTGTCACTGCCTGTCACTCACTGTCTGTCACTGCCTGTCACTGTCTGTCACTGTCTGTCACTGTCTCTCACTGTCACTCACTGTCTGTCACTCACTGTCTGTCACTCACTGTCTGTCACTCACTGTCTGTCACTGCCTGTCACTCACTGTCTGTCTCTCACTGTCTGTCACTCACTGTCTGTCACTGTCTGTCACTCACTGTCTGTCACTCACTGTCTGTCACTGTCTGTCACTCACTGTCTGTCACTGCCTGTCACTCACTGTCTGTCACTGTCTGTCACTCACTGTCTGTCACTGTCTGTCACTGTCTGTCACTCACTGTCTGTCACTGTCACTCACTGTCTGTCACTGTCACTGTCTGTCACTCACTGTCTGTCACTGTCTGTCACTCACTGCCTGTCACTCACTGTCTGTCTCTCACTGTCTGTCACTCACTGTCTGTCTCTCACTGTCTGTCACTCACTGTCTGTCACTGTCTGTCACTGTCTGTCACTCACTGTCACTCACTGTCACTCACTGTCTGTCACTGTCTGTCACTGTCACTGTCTGTCACTGTCTGTCACTCATGACACGCCTGTCACTCATGACACGCCTGTCACTCACTGCCTGTCACTCACTGTCTGTCACTGTCTGTCACTCACTGTCTGTCACTCATGACACGCCTGTCACTCACTGCCTGTCACTCACTGCCTGTCACTCACTGTCTGTCACTGCCTGTCACTCACTGTCTGTCACTCACTGTCTGTCACTGTCACTCACTGCCTGTCACTGTCTGTCACTGCCTGTCACTCACTGTCTGTCACTGCCTGTCACTGTCTGTCACTGTCTGTCACTGTCTCTCACTGTCACTCACTGTCTGTCACTCACTGTCTGTCACTCACTGTCTGTCACTGCCTGTCACTCACTGTCTGTCTCTCACTGTCTGTCACTCACTGTCTGTCACTGTCTGTCACTCACTGTCTGTCACTCACTGTCTGTCACTCACTGTCTGTCACTCACTGCCTGTCACTGTCTGTCACTCACTGTCTGTCACTGCCTGTCACTCACTGTCTGTCACTGTCTCTCACTGTCACTCACTGTCTGTCACTCACTGTCTGTCTCTCACTGTCTGTCACTCACTGTCTGTCTCTCACTGTCTGTCACTCACTGTCTGTCACTGTCTGTCACTGTCTGTCACTCACTGTCACTCACTGTCACTCACTGTCACTCACTGTCTGTCACTGTCTGTCACTCACTGTCACTCACTGTCACTCACTGTCACTCACTGTCTGTCACTGCCTGTCACTCACTGTCTGTCACTGCCTGTCACTCATGTCTGTCACTGTCTGTCACTCACTGTCTGTCACTCACTGTCTGTCTCTCACTGCCTGTCACTCACTGTCTGTCACTGTCTGTCACTGACTGTCACTCACTGTCTGTCACTCACTGCCTTGCTTCTCTGCCATGACAGATTCTTACTTCTCTGGAACCGTGACCTCATAAGTTCTTCATCTTGTGAGTTGCTTTTGGCCATGGTGATTTACTGCAGCCACAGAAAAGAAACTAACACAATGTCTCATGGGAACATCCAAGAGTTTGAAGAACACTTGACTGAGTTTCTTTTCTCACTTTACACAATACCTGGAAACGACACTAAAGGGAGAAAGGGTTTATTTTGCCTCCCAGTTTGAGGCAAACACGAAGGCGTGGTCCAGGGGAGCCAGCGGGCCACCCTGCCTCTGCAGCCGGGAAGCAGGGAGAGAGAGCTGCTCTCAGCTTGTTCCCCATGGGGGCTCCATCCGTGAAGGGAGTGACCTTCACTTAGTGGACCTTCCCACCTCAGTCGACACAGTCCAGAAATCTCGGGCGACATGCCCAGAGCTCTGTGTCCATGGTGATTCTTTTTTTTTTTTTTTTTTTTTTTTGGTGTTTCGAGACAGGGTTTCTCTGTATTGTTTTGGAGGCTGTCCTGGAACTCGCTTGGTAGTCCAGGCTGGCCTCGAACTCACAGAGATCCACCTGCCTCTGCCTCCCGAGTGCTGGGGTTAAAGGCAGGCGCCACCAACGCCCGGCTCCATGGTGATTCTGACTCTCACCACAACTAAAGCATTGGCGCACGCGGAATCAGAGTGTGTGATGGTGGACCACACAGAGCTTGATGTCCGCGACAATGAACATTTGACCACGTGGCTGCTGTGCACTTCTGATGTAACTAGTCTGAACTGAGACGCACTAGGCGTGGAAACCGGATCTCAAAGACTTGGTACTTAAAGAGAGTAGAGCAGCTGGAGGCGGGTCCGTGGTTAACAGCACAGGTTGCTGTGTCATGTAGTTTTCCACCCCGCCATCCGCCTGAGCCCTCCCACAGCTGCTGTCCCCAAATAACACACAGGACGCTATGTTAATTATGAAGCTGTTGGCCGTTTGCTTGTTTCTTACTGGCTAGCTCTGACTTAAGTATTTAACCAATAATTGTTAATCTAAGTACGTTTCTTACCGGAGAAAAGGGTCCGGACCTCTCACTCCTATGGCAGCCTACATGGTGACTGCCTGTGTCTCTCTTTCCCAGAACCCTCCTTGACTCCTATCTTGCTTCCCCATTGGCCAACAGTGCTTGATTGACACATACACAGGACTTCCCCATCAGGCTGCTCTTCCTGAGGACCCGTGGTCCATCCCTAGCACTACACGCACTACACGGTAACTCACAACTGTCTGTCTGGTTCCAGGGGATCTGACACCCTCTCCTGACCTCCTTGGGTACTAGACACACATGGTTCACAGTCACACTTGCATACAAAACACCCATACACATACAAGTTAAGTAAATCTTTTTTGTTTGGTTGTTTGGTGTTTTTTATTGGTTTTTGTTTTGTTTTGTTTTGTTTTTTTATTGTTGTTGTTTTTTTTTTTGGTTTTACGAGACAGGGTTTCTCTGTATTGTTTTGGAGGCTGTCAGTCCAGCCCGGCCTCGAACTCACAGAGATCCACCTGCCTCTGCCTCCCGAGTGCTGGTATTAAAGGCGTGCACCACCACCGCCCAACTTTATTGTTGTTTTTCATGACAAGGTTTCGCCGTGTAGCCCTGGCTGTCCCAGAACTTGCCCTGTAGACCAGGATGGCCTCAAATTCACAGAGATCCACCTGCCTCTGCCTCCCAAAGGCTAGGATTAAGGGTGTGTATCACTACCATTTTGCCTTAAAATAAATATTTTTTATTGAAATTAGAAACAAGCTTGCTTCACATGTCAATCCCAGCTCCCTCTCCCTCCCCTCCTCCCCCACCCTCCCCATCAGGTCCCCCAACCCCCTACCCAATCCCCACTCCATTTCCCAGGGAAGGTGAGGCCCTCCATGGGGATCTCCAGAGTCTGTCATTTCATCCAGGGCAGGGCCTAGCCCCTCCCACAAGTGTCCAGGGTGAGAGAGCATCCCTCATTGTGGGATGGGCACCCAAAGTCTATTTGCATACCAGGGATAAATACTGATCTACTACCCAAGGCCCCATAGATTGCCTAGGCCTCCTCATTGACACCCACATTCAGGGGTCTGGGTCAGTCCCCTGCTGGCCCCTCAGCCATCAGTCTGGAGTCCATGAGCTCCCCCTTGTTCAGGTCAGCTGTTTCTGTGGGTTAAACCAGGCCAGTTTTGACCCTTTTGCTCAGCAGTCTTCCCTCTCTGCAACTGGGTTCCAGGAGTTCTGTTCAGTGTTTAGCTGTGGGTGTCTGCCTCTGCTTCCATCAGCCACTGGATGAAGGTTCTGTTTCCCAGACTCAATGGCAGAGGGATTGAAGGCTAATCCATGTCTAACATTCATGTATGACTGAGTACATACCATGTTTGTCTTTTTGTGACTGGGTTACCTCACTCAGGATAGTTTCTTCTAGTTCCATCCATTTGCCTGCAAATTTCAAGATTCCATTGTATTTTTTTCTGCTGAATAGTACTCCATTGTGTAAAACAAATAAATCTTTAAAAAAATATATACATGTATGTATGTATATATGTCCAGGTAGTGGTGTTGCACACTTTTAATCCCAGCATTTGGGAGACAGAGGCAAGTGGATCTCTGAGTTTGAGGCCATCCTGGTCTACAGAGTCGGGGGTGTGGGGTGTGTGTGGGGTGTGTGGGGTGTGCGTGTGTGGGGTGTGTGGTGTGTTTATGGTATGTGGTGTGTTTATGGTGTGTTGTGTGGTGTGTGTGGTGTGTGTTGTGTATGTGTGTGGGTGGTGTATGGTGTGTGTGTGGCATGTGTGGTTTTTGGTGTGTGGTGTGTGTGTGTGTTGTGTATGTGTGTGTGGTGTGTGTGTGTGTGGTGTTGTGTGGTGTGTGTGTGTGGTGTGTGTGTGGTGTATGTGGTGTGTGTGGTGTGTGTATGGTGTGTGTGTGTGTGTGTGGTATGTGTGTGTGTGTGCGCGTGTACATTGACATGGGGGAGCATTGTGTGGGGATGCACATGCATTGTGGGCACATGTATATTGAAGCCCTCCATAGATGTCAGGTGTCTTATGTGGTTGTTCTTCACTGCACTTATTGAGGTGTGTGTGTGTATGTGTGGTATGTGTGGTATGTGTGTGTGTGTGTACGCGTGTACATTGACATGGGGAAGCATTGTGTGGGGACGCACATGCATTGTGGGCACATGTATATTGTGTGGGGATGCACATGCATTGTGGGCACATGTATATTGTGTGGGGATGCACATGCATTGTGGGCACATGTATATTGTGTGGGGATGCACATGCATTGTGGGCACATGTATATTGTGTGGGGATGCACATGCATTGTGGGCACATGTATATTGAAGCCCTCCATAGATGTCAGGTGTCTTATGTGGTTGTTCTTCACTGCACTTATTGAGGTGTGTGTGTGTATGTGTGGTATGTGTGTGTGTGTGCGCGTGTACATTGACATGGGGAGCATTGTGTGGGGATGCACATGCATTGTGGGCACATGTATATTGAAGCCCTACATAGATGTCAGGTGTCTTATGTGGTTGTTCTTCACTGCACTTATTGAGGCAGGGTCTCTCACAGAACCCAGAGCTTGCGTTGCAGCTGGTCTGGCTGTTCAGCTCACCCTGGGAATCCTCTGTCCCTACCCACCCCAGTACTTGGATGACAAGTGACCACCACGCCTGTCTGCCTGTCTTTTATGTGGTTTGGAGATATCTCAAATCCCGTCTTCACACTTCCACAGCGGACATCCTGTTCACTGAGCCATCTCTCTGGCCCTCTTTTTTTTAAACCACCTTTCTTTTGAGGTTGGGTCTCTCGCTGGGACTTGGAGCTCATCCATTTGAGGACTTGGACCTCAAACCCTGGAGGTCCTCTTATCTCTGCCTCCTCAATGCTAACACGTCACCAAATGAACCATCATTCTAGCCCCATGCTTATTGTTTGAAGTCTCTAAAGAAGGAAAGTAGAAAGTACTAAGATGCACAAAGGAATGTGTAGCAAATAAAACGTCGATGTTGTCCTTCACATGGGCAGGATTGTGTGGATTTTAGGAATTCCCAGATAGTTTCTGGATCCGGTTGCTGAGATCCTGACAGCCTTGGAGCTGGAGAAGAGGGTCACATCTGTTACACTAATTGTGGCTGTTAGTGCCACTATATCATTTCACAACATCTCAGCTTCAGACAGAATGGCTTCCATAAACATACAGCAGACGGACACAGCCCAGATTTCTGCAGTTTATTTTACACCAAGAAATTACATTTAGCAATTTTCAGACACATGCTATAAATGAAACTTCAATAGGAAGTTTCACTTCCTCTCCATCTGACCTATATTTCAAAAGTCTGTGAGTGGGTCATAACCATGAGCATCTCTTCCCCAGGCTGCCAGTATCCATTCTGTGTTTTGTGGAGATTATTTTTCTTCCCTGTGACTCAAATGGCCACCGAGGGCACTGTAGACACTGGGAGACTTTATACAACCCTAAGAAAAATGGCAAATGTTACCAATGGCAAGGTCAAATTGTATAGCTGTGGGTCACCTAGATCCATCAGGTTAGCCAGAAGAGGAGGCAAGTCTCCTGCTCCTAGCATGGACATAGCTTTTGTACCTATACAACCTTAGGTTTTGTTAGTATCTCATGAAGCCTTGCCTGACTGTCTAATGTAGTTGGCCCTGAGGAAATGGTTCACTTAGAGTTTGGATCACCAACACCCAATTAAAATGCCAGGCATGGTGTCACTAGGCTGACCTCAAACTCAGAGAGGCCCACCTGCCTCTGCCTTCCAAATGGTGAGATTAAAGGTGTCGCCATTCTCAGCAAATGTGAATTTTCAAAAAAATGGAAACATTGCGTAAAATCTGACAATTGGCTAGACAGTGGTGGCACATGTCTTTAATGCCAGCATTTAGGAGGCAGAAGCAGGAAGATTTCTGTGAGTTCAAGGCCAGCCTGGGCTGCAGAGCAAGTTCCAGGACATCCAGGGCTACACAGAGAAACCCTGTCTCAAAAAACCAAGCCAAACAAATAAAAACACAGACTTGATAGAACCATGTATTTATTATGAGTGTCTACAGATGGGTCAGTACTTGAGCACTGGAGATGCTGTTCTAGAAAAACCGTCACTGGGGCAAGCAATTATTTTTAGTTCTAACAGATAAAGCCCTGGTTGGGATCTCCTCTGATCTCCTGGATGAATTTCCGTTTACAAGTGCTTCTGTTGGTAGCAAGATGTAGACTTCAGAGTCATTCCAGACCATTAGATGAGAATTCACTGTTCCAGGCTCTGGGCTAACATTTGATACACATCACATTTAAACATCATGAAGTCTTAAAATATTACTGTTCTATGCTGGGAAGTGGCCCAGAGAGTCTGTGTACTTGCCTCATGCCCAAAGTGAGCAAAACTTGGATTCAAGGTAGACCAGTCTAAATCCAGAATGCTTTCATCAGTTGTGATAAGAATGCATGTTGCACACACACACACACACACACACACACACACACACACTCCACATGTACATGTGTATATTTGTGTATGAATGTCAATAAGAAATCTGGGGACAAAAGAAGCCAAAATGGCGAGACATCATTGTAAAGAGATCTGTTTTCTTAATTTTATTTTCAGAAGTTTAGATCCCAGAAACCCACATAAGTGCTGCATGGTCTGTCTGTATTTCCAACCCTGGAAAACAGGAACAGGGGACCTTCAGGATGAACTGTCTACTGAGATTATTACTATTATTATTATTATTTTGGTTTTTTTAAAGACAGTGTTTCTCTGTGCAGGCTTGTTTGTCCTGGAACTTGCTCTGTAGACTAGGCTGACCTTGAATTCACAGAGATTACCCTGCCTGTGCCTCCTGAGTGCTGGAATTATAGGTGTGCACCACCTCCATCCAGCTAAGTCTGTTTCTTGTTAATAAGAAGATCTTTGGGTTTACATTTCCAAGTAGGTAAGGAATAGAGAAATATTCCCTCTGAAAGAGATAACAAGAGTAGGCTAACTTTGAATTTGAAATCAGAGTGTGTGAGATTAGTATCAGTCTTCAATAAAGATATTAAAATCTATTATGGCCAAATTCTACTAAGACAGAAATGGATTTTGAGGATATACCATTTGAGGTAGAGATTCCACCAGCTTTGAATTACACACCCAGGAAAGGGAGTCTGGTAACGGGTCCTACAGACCAATTTATAATGTTAAAACCCATCTGGCTGCTCAGTTGGTAAAGTGCTTATATTGCCAACGTGGGCATCTAAGTATGACTGCCAGAACACAAGGAAAGAAGCCAGGCAGTGTGGCGTGTACTTGTAATCCCAGCACTAGCGAGGTGAACACAGGTGTGTCCCCAGGGCCCACTGACCACCAGACTAGCCTATTTGGTAAACTCCAGGCCAGTTAGAGACCCTATCTCAAAAATAAACAAGATGTGAACCAACCAGTGAGATGGCCCAGCACGTAAAGACACTTGTCATCAAACCTGACAACCCTAGTTCCATCCCAGGGACCTAAAAGTTGTCCTCTGTTGGGTGTGTGTATAATAAATAAATAACTTTTCATATAGAAAAATAAACATGTAGATGGTACCAGAGGAACAGCACCCAAGGTTGATTTCTGGCCTCCATATATATCCACATACGTGAGCACCTGCCAGTATATACATGCACAAAGAAATAAAATACCTGAAAAATATTTAAATTATACAAGAGCTAACATGTGGGTTTGAGTTTAGCTAGGTAGCAGTATGTAAAACCAAAACTAAACATTAATTAAGGAAACCGTGCCACTTTGGAGTGACATCCTTGACTTAGTTTGCTTGTGGGGCTGACTTTCCTTGGGGAGGTTGCATCCACTGACTACACAGTTGATCGGATCACATGGTAAAGTTTGGGGGTAATACCTTACCCTAGCACATCTGACTAAGTAAGTTTCATCATAGTCTGGAGAAAGCAGACCCTTGCAAAAGCTGAGCAGACCTTCATCAACCAGGGGAAAATAGTTCTCATATTCAGTCTGATGCCTTGGTTCCAGGACTGTAGATGGAAGTTTCTGTCCCAACCGGTCCCACAGCCTTTTAGTCCCAAATAAATACACCGAAGCTTATATTAATTACAAACTGTTTGACTGATGGCTTAGGCTTCTTACTGGCTAGCTCTGTCTTAATTTTTTTTTTTCGAGACAGGGTTTCTCTGTGGCTTTGGAGGCTGTCCTGGAACTCACTTGGTAGTCCAGGCTGGTCTCGAACTCACAGAGGTCCGCCTGCCTCTGCCTCCCGAGTGCTGGGATTAAAGGTGTGAGCCACCAACACCCGGCGCTCTGTCTTAATTATTAACCCATAACTATTAATCTATGTATTTCCACATGTGTTGGGGAAGTCCTGTGTATATGTCAATAAAGCACTGTTGGCCAATAGGGAAACAAGATAGGTGGAACTAGGAATCCAGGAGGACTCTGGGTAGGAGAAACACAGGGAGTCAACATGTAACCGCCATAGGGATAAGAAGCCGGGAAACTTCTCCGGTAAGAGAAATACTTAGATTAACAATTATGGGGTAATTACTTAAGTCAGACCTAGCCAGTAAGAAACAAGCAAGGCCAACAGCTTCATAATTACTACCGCGTCTTGTGTGTTATTTGGGGACTACAGCACCGCAGAGCTCAGGCGACTGGCAGGGGATAAACCAAAGCTGCTGGCAAGGAAAAGGCTTCTCTCTACACACATGGTCTTATTTTAGCAGAGAATGCCCAGGCATCCTACCTTCTCAGGAGCTACATGGCATCTCTCCCGAAACTCCCTCTCTGCCTTCTTCTTGTCTGCGTTCTTTTAGTCTGTCCGTTGGTCAGAACAGTTTTACTCATCAGCCAATAAGAGAAATGTATTCACAGTACACAGAAGGACATCCCCCATCTCAGGACTCTGCTATTTAGGTCAAAACCCCAAATGGTGTGAGTTACTGGTTTCCCTCAAAGGTTTCAGTTTTCCATTTGAATTCCAGTCCCTGAGTCCTGTCTGAATCGTCAATGACCTTGGCATCCAACCAGTGTCACCTCACTTCTCTGTTCCCCTGACCCTGTCACACCAGAAGGTCACCTCCCTGAAACTACAGGCCTAGAGCATCCTACCTGCTGATGGGCTCACATCTGGAAGCTTCTCAGACGTCACCTTTGACCTCTCAGCCTTCCCTGGTCCTTCTGTGTATATGCTGTCTTATTGGTTGAGTACTGTTGGCCAATAGAGAAGCAAGATAGGTGGACTAGGAGTCGAGGAGGATTCTGGGAAACAGAGGCACAGTGAGTCACCATGTAGAACACCAGAGGAGTAAGAGGTCTGGACCCTTTCTCCGGTAAGACCACGTGGAAATACTCAGATTAGCAGTTATGGGTTAATAATTAAGCAAGAGCTAGCCGATAAGAAACCAAGCAAATGGCCAACAGCTTCCTAATTACTATAGTATTCCGTGTGTTATTTGGGGGCTGAGACATCTGCGGGACCCGGCAGGAAGAGAACACGTTGCATCTCCTGACCTGTGCCTCCACTCATGCTGCAGGTCTCAAGCTCCAGTCTCCCCCAGAAGATCACCCCAACCCACTCCACCCAGAAGGAAAGAGAAGCACCTAGAAGAGGATGCCAGTCAGATCCCGCACCAAAGCTGCACGCCTGCCCGATTCCCCTTCTCCTCTCCCTCGTATAATAAACCATGCCACTCCCATCATCCTGTCTGGGGACTCTAGATCCTGGCCTTCCTATGGAGGGATTAGCCCTGCCACTGCCTGCAGTCTCTTTCCTATAGACTCTCCCCATCAGCATTAAGCATGTTTCATTTTTACTCCTTGGTTTCCTTGGTTACAGCTTGAATAGGAAAAGTCCCCCATAGGCTCAGGTCCCTAGCTAGTGATGCCATTTGGGGAGGTGGAGGAGCTAACTTAGGAGACATGGCCCAGCTGGAGTAAACAGATGACTGGGGTGTGCCTGTGAAGGTTGGAACTGGCCCCTGGTCCCTTCCTTCATGTCCACTTCCTGTCCATAGTTAAGTGAGCATACGCCCGCATGTGCTCCCGTTTTCATAATGGATGAAAATAAAAGCAGGGACTGGAGTCCAGGAAACCATAATCCAAGTTCTTCCCTTAGGTCATGTCTCTGTCACTTATTGTGCCACAGTAACGAGGGAAGTCGACAACTGACTGTCTTGTAAGTCACATCAGAGGCGGGGCAGACAGCTCAGGCAGGAGAGTGCCGGCCACACAAACATGAGCATCTGAGTTCCATGCCAGCCCCCACGTAAAAGCTGAGCAGAGCGGTGCACTTCTGTAAGCCCAGCCCTGGAGGCTGCAGGCCAGCCTGCCTAGACAAAGTAGTGAACTCCAGGTCAGCAAGAGGTGAGAGACGCCGTCTCGAGAGCTAAGGTGAGGAACAATGGCGTAGGACACGTGACATCAACTTTTGGCCTGCACATGCTCTGTCTCTGTCTCTGTTTCTCTCTCTCTCTCTCTCTCTCTCTCTCTCTCTCTCTCTCTCTCTCTCTCTCTCTCTCTCTCTCTCTCTCTCTCTGTCTCTCTCTGTCTCTCTGTTTCTCTCTCTCACACACACACACACACACACACAATGCTCACTCACTCGCTCCCCTTTCTCCTCTATTCCCAACACCCTCCTTCCTCTTCTGGAGAGTTATCTTGTCTCCCCAGCTCCCCCCTCCCTCACCCACAGGCCAGGATGCCAAAATGGCTGTCACTAGAGCCACTGCCACCCTGATGGAGGACAGTGTGTCCTACCCACTGGCAACATTTTCTGCTACAAACGATTCCCCGTCCTTTTTCTATAATGCATGCTCCATCTTGGTCTTAACAGTTTCTCTGTCTCTGTCCCTGTCTCTGTCTCTGTCTCTGTCTCTGTGTCTCTCTCTATGTGTCTCTCTGTCTCTGTCTCTCTCTGCCTCTCTGTCTCTCTCTGTCTCTCTGTCTCTCTCTGCACCCACCTTCTCCTTCCCCTCCTTCATCTTAGACTCCTCCAATCCAGAACAGAGTTTTCTGGAGCTCTGTCCTGGTCTCCTCCTCAGTCCACTCTCTAAGCCCTTTCCACCTGAGCTTCTTCCCTTCCAACTCCAAGTCTGGCCGTCCCATCCCTCTTTCCCTGTCTGCTGCTTCCTGCACGCAGACCCCCCTCCTGGAGCTGCTCGGACCCATCCTGCCCTAGACGGACTCATCCTTGTCCCTCTCTTCCCTACCCCACCCCCCCACTCCCCCACCCCCGCTCCTCCCAGCCCGGTGTCCTCACCTGACCCTCGCTGAGACCCCAGCTTCAGGGCTGCCTCCTTGTTCCCGCCTTGCCCTCACCGTCCCGGTCAGCACAAACCTTGAGCTAGGCTGAGGCCTTCCTCTCTGTAGCTCTCAGATCTCACCCACAGCCGATTCCCTTACCTCCACTTTAGACACACATTTCCAAGGAGACCTTTTTTTCTCCGGTGCCTGTCCTCTTTCCTGCCACCTCTGACCTTTCCTGAGTCAATTCTGAAATGTCCCTAATGTGTTCTTAGTAAGTTCATCGCTGTTGTGGCAAAACACCCAAGATAATCAACTTTTTAATAAAATTCTTTCTTCTTCATAACTGCATACAAGTACACAATGAATACGACCATAACTGCACCTCATTCCCCCCTTCAACTGCTCCTATATCCCCTCAACATGTCCCGCTCCCAACTTCAAGTCTTTTTGTTTTTTATTTCCATTAATCCAGTTCAGTTGTGCAAGGGTACAGCACCATTCACTGGGACATGAGAATCCTACAAGCAGTCACATGAGTGGAAACTAACGATTGTCCTCCCCTTGGAAACTATGAGTAACTCCTCAGTAAGTGGCACGTCCTAAAGATCATCTACCCCCTCTATGCCAGAATTTTGACTGATTTTATACAGCTCTGTGCAGGTCCCCCCAGCTTCCGGGAGTCCTTGAGTACAACAGCCACATCCCGCCATGTCCTGAAACAAGCGTTTCCCAGCACTGCTCCCCATTCTCCTAGCTTCCCCTTCTGAGGTGTTCCCTGAGCCCCTGTGGGGGTGTGTCGGCTGACATTGACGGCTCATTTGGGACAAGATAACAGCTTACAAGGATGAAAGGTTTACTCTGGCTCAGCCCCTCAGGGGCCTCAGTGACTGATCACTAGACCCTCTACACATGGGACTGTAGCAACACATCTGGGGGAAAGCATGAGGTGAAATGGGTAGAGTCCCAGTGTCTCCTTTAAAGGCCGGCCGCAATGACTTGACCTCCTTCCGCTAGGTCCTGCCTCTTAAAGGCTTCACCATTTCTCATGGTAGTCTAGAGAACAAACCTTCAGAACGGGAACCTTGGAAGGATTTTCTGGGTCCAAGCTGTAGCCCGGGTCCCCTGAGCTCTGTACAGTTCTCCCTAAGACTTTACACTGCCTGAAGATAAGACGCAGACGCTGCTCACGCCCGCAGGACTCACAGATCATGGCCCACAGGACTCACGGGACTCCGCTGACCTGTCCCTTCACCCGTCTGCACCAGCCCTGCACTATCTAACCCTTTCTGGAGTACTTACTCCCTCAGCCTTCACACTAACCCTCCACCTACGCTGGGTCTTCCTTCAGCTCTTGGAAAGGTTCCCCCCCCCACACACACACACACACACACACACGCACGCACTGTACCCTGCTCCCAGGGCCTCGAACCCTTACTTGGGCTCAGCCTTTTTGTCACGTCCTCCACACCTTTCTGTAGTGAATTCACCAGTGGTGCTCCCCCCACCCCACCTCAGGCGCTGTTCCGGAGAGTCCGAACCCCTGAACAAGTGAATATCCTGCCGTGTGACTTAAGCTGGGGTGAGCTAAAGACCTGGAGCGGAGCAGCCTATACAGAACGAGGCAGGTGGGCGGTCTCCATCTACACTGTAGATTCTACAAGGCTGTTGTGCAAAACAGCTGTGTGCCTTGAACAGCAGACTACTTTTTTCCTCACGGTTGTGAAATCTGAAATCCAACATCAAGGTTGAGTTCAGGTGAGAGCGTTTCCTGGCTTAGAGACAGTTGTCCTTCCTCCGTGTCCTCATGTGACCCTGTGTGCAGGGAGGGGTGGGGTGGAGCTGGCCTGTCTCCCTGAGGACACAATCTTACAGCAGCATCAGGACCCGACCCCTGGGGACCTCATTTAAGCTTTGTTGTGCCCACAGATTCCCTACCCCCATTCAAATCCAGCTACACTGAGAACTGTGGCTTCAGCAGACACATTTGGAGGAGGGACACACTCAGCCCATGAGGAGTCCTAAGAGCCACCATGCAGGGTCAGGGTACCATGGACACCAGAAGACAAAGGAGGCAGCAAGAGAGGGACTGGGTGGGGCGGCCGCAGGAGGAAAAGCTCGGGGGGGGGGGACCAGGGATGTTTCATTGTGGACGCTGGCCTTCACAGACCTTGAAAAGATCTGTGCATGATGGTACAAGCCTCAGACCCCCGTATTCCTGAGTGGAAGCAGAGGGGGTGTGATGTGAGCTCTAGGCCAGCCTGAGCTATATAGTGAGACTCACTCTCAAAATTTATTTATTTATTTGTTTGTTTTCTCTTTTTTTAGTTAAAAATAAGATGAACTGGGTGGTGGTGGCACATCCCTTTAATCCCAGCACTCCGGAGGCTGAGGCAGGCGGACCTCTGTGAGTTTGAGGTGCCTGCCACCAAACCTAAATGACCCAGAACCCATATTATAAAGGAGAGAACTGTTTCCTTTAGGCTGCTTTCCCATCTCAGCATGAGCACCGTGACACACCACACACACACCACACACACACACACACACACACACACACACACACACACACACCACACATACACACACACACATCACACCACACACTCACACACACACACACACATCACACCACACACACACACACACACACTAAATAAACATAGACTACAGAGCTGAGGACGTAGCTCTGTTGGTAGAGTACTTGCCTAGCTTGAGCACAGCCCTGGGCTTGACCCGCAGAAATGCATAAACCGGGTGAGTTGTTGGTGCACATCTGTGAACTCTAGCACTCTGTGGGATCAGAGTGCAAGGTCATCCTCAGTTCCATAGAAGACGAGCCAGCCTGAGCTACATAGTCAGCAGAGAAGCCAGCCTGGGCTACAGGAGAACCTGTGAGAGAGAACAGTCACTTTTGGTTGTCTTAAGCTACACAATTTGTTACAGGTGTCCCCAGTAAATCCTGCATTTCCATGACCTCATCCCAATCAGATATTCCCGCTGTGCTCACTCTGCCCTTTCTGGGATCTACCGTGTATTTGGCTGGGCGGGTTGTTAAAATTGTTCTACCCTTGAAGTGCGAGCTCCTGAGGACAGCGACACTGCCCATGTGGCCCACTGCTGTTTTACTAGGTACACAGTAAGTGCTCGATGCCTACACGGGAGGTGGATGAATCTGTGGTCTACGGCCGAGGATGGGTGGCAGGAGAGCTGTTAAATTCTAGACAGAGCCGTGAAAGAGTGCAGGACAGACCTTCCCTGAAGAAGGACTCAGACTTCTGATAGGATTAAATGAGACCAGTGCACAAACCCCAGGTGACACCTTCCCAGTCTCTAATGATGTGACCCTGTAGTTTGCAGTTGTCCTAGCAACTTGAGCATTGGTGCCCTCTGGTGACAGGAGTTGATTGATTCTTGTTCTAAATCTAAATGGTCCTTAAAATGGACCAAGTGCTTGCTGTGTATAGTATTTTCACATTATGGAAGAGGTGAATTTTGTCCTGAGAATCAGAAGGAGTCTACTAGGGCTGTGTAATTAACCAGTGTTTAAAGTTTCACAAAGTAGGTAACTTCGGAAGGCTTTGAAGGGTTTCACTTTGAATAGTAAAACGATCTTACGAACAGACGAGATAGGCTGCTGAGCACCTTCTCCTCTCTCTCTGCCCCCCCAGACCCAGTCCTCAGGGTCACCCCTAGCACTGCAACAGAACCAGCTGCAACTGTCCCTCCCTCCTGTCCACGCCTCCTGTGCGCCCTCCCCCCACCTTGGCCTCCTCCTCCTACTCATGGCTGCATCCTAGCCTCTAACAACAGCTAGCATTCCCTGTAAACACACCAACCAGGCAGGCCAATAAAGCAGGCAACACTCAGCCATTACGCTCTTCAAAAATCCAGAGAGGAAACAGAAACCAAGGAACAACACTCTTAGCCAACCAAAACAAACCCAGAAATCAGCACCTAGGCCTATAATCACTCCAAATCCAGATGTCTAGATGCCAGAGTAAAAGCACAATCAATAATAACCAGGACAACATGTCTCCACCAGAGTCCAGCTATCCTACCACAGCAGACCCTGGATATTCCAACATATTCCAATCAATAATAATATTCCAATCAATAATAACCAGGACAACACGTCTCCACCAGAGTCCAGCTATCCTACCACAGCAGACCCTGGATATTCCAACATATTCCAATCAATAATAATATTCCAATCAATAATAACCAGGACAACACGTCTCCACCAGAGTCCAGCTATCCTACCACAGCAGACCCTGGATATTCCAACATATTCCAATCAATAATAATATTCCAATCAATAATAACCAGGACAACACGTCTCCACCAGAGTCCAGCTATCCTACCACAGCAGACCCTGGATATTCCAACATAGCTGAGGCACAAGAAAAAGACCTTAAAATCAACTATATGAAAAATGATAGAGGTCCTTAGAGAGGCCATGAAGAAATCCAGAAAAAACACAAATAAACAATTGGGGAAATTAATAAATCCCTTAAAGAAGAGAAGCCAATAAAACTGCTCAAGACCTGAAAAGAGAAATAGGAATTTGAACAGCAACTAGAGGTAAGCTTCACCAACAGAATACAAGAGAATCATAGGAGAAAATTTTCCTAACCTAAATAAGGAGATGCTTACAAAATTACAATAAGTTTACAGAACAGGCTGGGTAGTGGTAGTGCACACCTTTAGTTCCAGAATTTGGGAGGCAGAGGCAGGTGGATCTTCGTGAGTTCCAGGACAGCCTGGTCTACAGAGTGAGTTCCAGGAGAGCCAGGGCTACACAGTGAAACCCTGTCTCATACAAACAAACAAAAAACAAGTAAACAAAAAAGTATACAGAATACAAAAAGAATACAGAACACCAGAAAAGAAAGTCCCAACCACATAATAATCAAGACACTAAACATATAGACCAAAGAAAGAACATTAAAAGCTGCAAGGGAAAATGTCAAGTAACATATAAAGGCAGATCTACTAGAATTACACCCAAATTCTCAGTCGAGACTCTAAAAGCCAGAAGGTCCTGGACAGATGTCTTCCAGACTCTAAGAGACCACAGATACCAGTCCAGACTAGTGTACCCAGCAAAACTTTCAATCACAATAGATGGAGAAAACAAGATATTTCATGATAAAGACAAATCTAATCATAAGTCCAGTCCTACAAAACATACTAGAAGGAAAATTCCAACCCAAGGAAGTTAACTGCACACATGAAAACACAGGAAATAATCTCACATCAGCAAAACCAAAGAAGGGAAACACACACACACACACACACGCACGGATGCACACACTCACACATATACATATCACAACTACCAACACCAACAGGAATCAACTATTATTGGTCATTTATATCTCTCAATATCAATGGACTCAATTTCCCACTAAAAAGATACAGACTAACAGAATGAGTTCTAGAACATGATCAATCCTTCTGCTGCATGTTAACATCTACACCCCAAACAAAAGGGCACCCATTTTTGTAAAGGAAACACTGCTACAGCTTAGATCACTTGTTGACTGTCACACACTGATAGAGGAAGACTTCAATACCCCACTGTCACCAAAGGGCAGGTCATCCAGACAGAAGCTAAACAGAGGAATACTGGAGCTAAAAAACGGTATAAACCAAATGGACCTAATGGATATTTACAGAATATTTCACCCAAACACACAAAAAATTAACTTCCTAACACCTCATGGGACTTTCTCCAAAACTGACCACATATTCAGACACAAAGTGAGTAAATAACCTCCTGCATGCTATCAGACCACCATGGATTAAAGCTGGATATCAACAACAATGAAAACCACAGAAAGCTTACAAACTCGTGGAAACGGAACAACTCTTTACTGAATGAAAATGGGTCAAGACAGAATGAAAGTAAAGACTTTCTAGAACTCAGTGAAGATAAATACACCACATACCCAAATTTGTGAAATTGGTGCTAAGGGGAAAGTTCATAGAACTAACTGCCTAAATAAAAAAAATGGAAATATCTCATACTAGCAACTTAACAGCACACCTGAAAACTCTAGAACAAAAAGAAGTAAACACACTCAAGAGGAGCAGAAGACAAGAAATAACCAAACTGAGAACTGAAATCAGTAAAATAGAAACAAAGAGATCAATACAAAGAATCAGTGAAACAAAGAGTTGTTTCTTTGAGAAAATCAACGGGATAGACAAACCCTTATCCAAACTAAAAGATGACCGGGAAATATTTAAATTAACAAAGTCAGAAGCAAAGAAGCATGACAACAGACACCAAGGAAATCTAAAGAATCATAAGGACATACATTAAAAATCCATATGCTACAAAATTGGAAAAATCTAAAAGAAATGAATAATTTTCTTGATAGATATCACTTACCAAAATTAAATCAAGATTAAATAAACAATTTAAATATACCTATAACCCCTAGTTGAATAGAAGCATCATTTAAAGTTTTCTAAGGGAAAAAGAGCCCAGGACCAGACACTTTTAGCCCAGAATTCCTCAAGACTTTCCGAGGAGTATTAACATCAATACTCCTCAAATTATTCTACAAAAAAGAAACAGAAGCATTGCCCAATTTATGAGGCCACAGTTATCCCGATACCCAAATCAAATAAAGATTCAACAAAGATAATTACAGAGCAAATTCCCTTATGAACATAGATGCAAAGGTACTCAATAAAATATTTGCAAACTGAATAAAAAAATACATAAAAATGATGATCCACCATGATCAATTCGGCTCCATTCCAGAGATGTTGAGATGAATCAACATATCAAAATCTGTCAGTGTAATTCACCATATCAACAACTGAAAAAAATGATTATTTTATTAGATGCAGAAAAGACCTCTGACAAAATCCAATACATCTTCGTGATAAAAGTCCTAGAGAGGCCGGGCAGTGGTGGCGCACGCCTTTAATCCCAGCACTCGGGAGGCAGAGGCAGGTGGATCTCTGTAAGTTCGAGACCAGCCTGTGATGGGTGAAGTCCTGTACATTTGTTAATAAAGCACTGCTGGCCAATAGATAGGTGGGACTAGGAGTCCAGGAGGATTCTGGGAAGGAGAAACACAGAGAGTTCGAGATGTAACCGCCATGGGGTAGGAAGCCCGGAACTATTCTCCGGTAAGAGACATACTTAGATTAACAATTATGGGGTAATTACTTAAATCAGAGCTAGCCAGTAAGAAACAAGCAAGGCCAACAGCTTCATAATTAATATAGCCTCCTGTGTGTTTATTTGGGACAGATGCGGCTCTAGAACCAGGATGGCGGGAAGGCCCCTATCAAAAGAAAAAGCTTATCTTTACAAGCCTGGACTACCAAGCGAGTTCCAGGACAGCCTCCAAAGCCACAGAGAAACCCTGTCTTGAAAAAAAAAAAGTCCTAGAGAGACTGGGAATACAAAGGGCATACCAAAACATAAAAAGTCAATCCACAGCAAGTCTATAACCAACATCAAGTTAATGGAGAGAAACTCAAATATATTCCACTAAAATCAGAAACAAAGCAAGGCTGTCCACTCTCTCCATTTCTCTTCAATATAGTACTTGAAGTCATAACTAGAGCAATAAGACAATTGAAGGAGATCAAAGGGATACAAATTGGAAAGGAAGAAGTCAAAGTATTACTATTTACAGATGATATGATAGTACACATAAGTGACTTAAAAGTTCTACCAGAGGGGCTGGAGAGATGGCTCAGAGGTTAAGAGCACTGACTGCTCTTCCAGAGGTCCATGATCAATTCCCAGCAACCACATGATGGCTCACAACCATCTGTAATGAGATCTGGCGCCCTCTTCTGGCCTGCAGGTAAACATGCAGACAGAACACTGTATGCATAATAAATAAATCTTAAAAAAAAAAAAGGTTCTACCTGAGAACTCCTAGAGATGGTAAACACTTTCAGCACAGTGGTTGGACACAAAATCAACTTTAAAAATTCAGTAGCCCTCCTGTGTACAAATGACAGACTGAGAAAGAAATCAGGGAAACAACACCTTTCACAATAGCCTCAAACAATATAAAATATTCTAGCAAGTGAAAGACCTGTATGATAAAACGTCCTGGGATATGCAGGATATGGGCGTGGATGCAGAGACCTACTGCAGGACACTATGCAGAGTCTAAACAGGAGGTCTCCTTCAGGTCCCACCCCTCGGAGACCTCGGGAAATCCTGAGGAAGAGGGGGGCTGACCGAGCGTGCGAGTCAGAGGGGATGGAGGACACCAGGAGGACATGGCCACTGAATCAGCTAAGCAGGGCTCACGCGGCCTCACAGAGGCGGAAGCGGCGGCGCGGTGCCTGCCTGGTCCACATCGCGTCCTCTGTGTGTATGCAACGGCTGCTAGCTTGGTGTTTCTGTGGGACTTCTAACAGTGGGAACGAGTACGCCTCCGACTCTTCTGCCTGATCCCAGGACTGTTTTTCCTCCTGTTGCCTAGCCTTGTCCATTTTTTGATAAAAAGCGCTCTTGCTTTGTCTCGTATTTTGTTTCGTTGTGTTTGGTTTTTGTCTCTTGGAGACCTGCTCTTTTCTGAAGAAAAGGGGAGGGAGAGCGGATCTGGGGGAGGGAGGGCTGGCACAAGCGGAGGGAGGGAAAATGCTGTCAGGATGTATTATAAGAGAGAAGAATCTCTTTTCTTTTCTTTCTTTCTTTTTTTTTTTTTTTTTTTTTTTTTTTTTGGTTTTTACGAGACAGGGTTTCTCTGTATTGTTTTGGAGGCTATCGGTCCAGCCCGGCCTTGAACTCACAGAGATCAGCCTGCCTCTGCCTCCCGAGTGCTGGGATTAAAGGCGTGTGCCACCACCGCCCGGAGAGGAGAATCTCTTTTCAATTAAAAAAAGTTCTTATGAAATGCTGAATGTTGGGTTGTACTGGTTTCTACAACTTTCTCTGTAAACAGTTACGGTTTTCAGTTTGGGGAAACTATCATTACAAGTGATTGCTGACCATCACCGGAGACCTGAAAAGCTTTCCAAAGACAGTAAACCTCAATCGGGATGGAAATGTAAATTGTGAGCCTGAGGCTCGGCAGACAGGGACACCTGCTGCCAAACCTGCCAGCCTGAGTTCAATCCCTGAGCCCCACATTGCAGGAGGAAAGAACCTTCAAATCATGCCCTGGCATCTACAGGCACAGCATGGCGTGCAAAAAAATGAATAAATGTTTAAAAATGGGTTTCTTTAAATAAATAAAAAATTTTTGAAAAAAAGCAAGTGGTTACTTTAAAACACACATACACACACACACACACACACACACACACACACACACACACACGGGTAAAGAAGACGGCCGCTTGCTGTTTGTAATGAGGAACTGTGGTCTGGCTGCCTGTCAGTAAAAAGACACGCTTCATCTCCCGAGGCAGTGAAAACACCCATGCCCAGCCACGCTGTCTTCCGATTCTAATGCCTTGAGAGTCTCAATGCCAGACTGTTCACGTGGCAGCCGTGTGCGAGAGCAGGCGAGGCTTCATGCCAGAGATGCACTTCTCCGAAAGTCACTGTAAAATGATTTGAAAGGGTGGTGTGAATACAAATGTCTTTTCTCAGTGCTTACATGCATTTTAGGAATAATTTGCCAGAGAGCCTCTGGTTGGTCTTCAAAGTGCCAAACTGATCTGTGAACATTTTAGTTGGAGAGTTTTCTCACCCACCACAAGCATTTTGTCAAATAAGCAAGCTACTATTTATAGGAATTTGGTCGTTTTCCAAATCAAAATGTCTTTTTTTTTTTTTTTGAGACAGGATCTCATATAGCACAGGCTGGCCCCAAATTTGTTATGTAGTCAAGGATGACCTTGAACTTCTAATCCTCCAATCTCCAATGAGTGCTGGAGTTACAGGTGTGTGTGTACATATATCACCATGCCCAATGTATGCATTACAGGTGTGTGTGTACATATATCACCATGCCCAATGTATGCATTACAGGTGTGTGTGTACATATATCACCATGCCCAATGTATGCATTAGCGGGGATCAAACCCAGTGCCCCACGCATGAGAAGCAAACACCATCACCAGTCTCAGAGAGTCCCCGCCTCTTTTATTTTTAACAGATCTCATTTTTAAGTTTTAGTTACATGTGTGCCTGTGTGGCTATGTGCGTGTGAGTTCAGCGCCCATGTTAGCCAGGAAAGGGCATCAGGTCCCCTGGAGCTAGAATTACAGGCAGTTGTGAGCTGCCCAAAGTGGGTGCTGGGACCAGAACTCAGGTCCTGTGCTCTTACCTGCTGAGCCATCCCCGAAGCTGAAGAATCCTTTTATAATGCAAACAGCCATCTTCTGAGTTCCTCAGTTTCACTAGGATTCACCGAATGTCTGCAAATTTCCACATCACCAACGGCCCCCGTCAGGTTTTTACAATAGCCTGACTTTCTGGAAGATGAAACAATTTGTGAAATAATTCCCCAGCATTCGGCATCGAATTTGTTCTGGGGACTCATCCGGGCCTGGAGAATACCAGGGGTGCTCTCTGCACTGAACTACAGCCCCAGCCCTGTTGATTAGCTTGTTCTGTGTTTATCTAGAGAGAGATGGCTTTGGGGGTTGGGAGGGGATGTTGGAATGGGACAAGGACTGAGGTAAAGGCCGAGTACCTGAGCCAGAGTAAGATTCTGCCTTTTGTTCTTCTGTGTCCTGGAGAAAGTCACCTGCTTTGCTCCTGGTCTTCCTCATCTGGAAACTGTGAATACAATACCTACGCTCAAAAGCTCATGTGAGATCTGCCCCCAAGATGACTCATCAGGTCAGGACTCTTGACACCTAGTGTCCTGAGTTCGATCCCCAGAGCCCACATGGTAGAAAGAGTGAAGCATCTTCAGATCTCTCTTCTGACCCCCACACATGATGGGGCAGCCCACCCCACACACAAAGTGACTAAATGCTTTAAAAGGTAAAAACAAACAAAAATGCTTTCAAGGTTCTGTGAGAATGAAAAGGCTCGTTGCTGCAGAGTCCTCGGAACAGGGCCTAGCACACAAAAAACAAAACCAAAAACAAGCATGTACAGCAGCCAGTGACACAGATCTGTAACCCCAGCTCCCTGGGAGTGGAGGCAGAAGCATTATCATTTCAGGGATGGCTTGGGTATAGTTAGCTTAAGGCTGATCTGGGCAGTTAAGCAAAGCTCCCATCTCAAAATATGAAAAAGGGAGGGAGGAAGGGGGGAGAGAGGAAAGGAGAACGAGGGGAAGGAAGGAAGAAGGAGAAGGAGATCGAAGTTGAGTATGGAAGGAGAGAAGAGAGGTCCTTTAATAAAAACTCTTTATAGGTCCTTTTATCCCCAGTTATTGAGCGCCCTGTCCTCCGGCAGACAAGGCTCATTCCTCCCCAGGCCTCTCCGCATAGTTTATTGTAGCCGAGGGATATTACAGTGATTTCCAATAGATACCACCCTTTCTTCCATGTCATGAAAGAGAAGACGTACTCTTATTTTAGGTATCTGCAGAGTTATTTTCAACTTCTCCCTGAAAAGCAAACAGGAGCTAACCTTCCCTTTGTGATGCAGTGTCTTCCCTTGACATCCAGGGCCTCAGAGTTCCTGGTTCCCCTCTCCTGGCTGCTGCTCCTCAGACTCTGGGCTCTGATAGCTGCACCTCAGGGTCAGCGTCACACGCTTCCCCGCTCAGCTCAGCCCAAGGGTCCAATTGCTTCCAAGACTCATTCAGAGGAACCCTTGAGACTAAGCCCTGGGCTATCCTCCCTCAGGTCTGGAATCCTAGCTTTTCCCTTATTTTAAATTCCTGAGGTAAAGTTTCATTTGATTGTCTGATTTTTGTTTTGAGAGAAATCTCACTGTAGATCTCAAGATGGCCTCGAACTTCCCTTCCCAAGTGCTCAGATTGCAGGTGGGAACCACCATGGCCAACTATGAGGTCAATGTTCTATCATACTGAAGGATATGGGCACCACTGGCTGAGGGAAGAAAACCACTCAGGCAAACTGTCTTAAAAGATTGTAAACTATTGCTGGAGAATAGTCCCCTCAGAAACCAAGACAATAGTTTTGACAAGTGAAAAATCCTGCCTAAATTCTGCCATCTTGGTTGGCAGTCCGTTGCACAATGTCAAACAATTAGTGGAATCGATCCATGTGACTCAGCACATAGACTTAGCTGTTTGTTACCTGGTGGTGAAGTGTAAGGTGGTAGCTGATTGAATTTTCTGCTCACTTGGCTTCCAGAAAAATCTCTAGCAGTTTTGATGGGTTGAAAGCCAATGATAGTAAATGGCTAAATTAGAGAGTTGAATGAGATGTTGTAAAGAATACATTTTTCAGAGATCGTTCTGTGTCTCTTTAGCCAGAACTCTCAGGCTTCTCTAGCCTGTGACCATAAATGCATTTCATCAGTATTAAAATCTGAATCCAGGGCTGGCAAGATACCTCAGAGGATAAAGGTACTTGCCACCAACCTGACAACCCAAGTTCCAAACTCCAGGTCTCGAGTGCTGGAAGGTGAAAACCACCATGGATGCCATGGCAAGCCTGTACCCACACATACACATAAATAAGTAAGCTTAATATAAACAACAACAAAGTTTGTAAAGCCAAATCTGCATAATTCACAGTCTCCATCTCCTTGACATCTAAATTCCCCTCCCAGGGACATCAGGGACATGGTTCCTCGTGCCTTTATCCCAACACTGAGGAGGCAGAGGTAGGCCAGTGTCTATGGTTCAAGGCTTGCCTGGGCTACATGGAAGGTTTGAAGTCATCCAGAGCTACAGAATGGGACCTCATCTATAAATCATCCCCTTCTTTGGGGGTGTGGCCTCAAGTAACTTGGCCTTGTATGCTCCAGGGGTGAACCCCACCCAGGCGCACATATTTTTTTAAAAGTAAGAAGAAGAGGGAAATGTGGGGGCAATATATGGGGGTATAGGAGGGTTGGAAGGGCATTGTATGTTTGCATGAAATTCTTAAGGAATACACTTTTTAAATATTAAAAAAGAAGTATGGTTTTACAGAAGGAAAACTAGTGAGTATAGATTTAATGCTATGTAATGGTTTCCATATTAAAATGCATTTGGCTTAGTTAGGGTTTCTACTGCTTTGTGTGTTTGCGGCTACGGCGCTACCATTCTTTACAACGATCCGAGGCGAAGGGCTAAGGATGTAAAATGGAGACAAAGACAGCGGCTCATTCTTACGAGAATGGCATTTATTATTACAAGGGTGGAGCCTTAAATACCAAAGGCAGGCATGGTGGAAAATCCCCAAGGTAGAAGCCTACATTCCCAGGGCCCTCCAGCAAAGGGTGGGCCCAAACCAGGAATTAGCAAAGCATGGAAAACAGGAATTTGCTGTTACCGGGAGGAGGGGATGAGAAGTGTTTAGCTAAAAGCCTCTAGTAAGAAGCAGTCAGCAGAACCCCCATGGGGGAAGGGTGCAGCATCATGACCACAGCAACTCTTCAAAAAGGAAAACATTCCGTTGGGGCTGCTCAGAGGTTTAGTCCGTTATCACTACGTTGGGAACCATAGCGGCATGGAGACAGACGCTGTGCTGGAGAGGCAGCTGAGAGGTCTACATCGGGATCAGCAGGCAGCAGGATGAGAGAGACGCTGGGCCTGGCTTGAGCTCCCAAAACCTCAAAGCCCACACACTTCCTCCAACAAGGCCACACCTACTCCAACAAGGCCACACCTACTCCAACAAGGCCACACCTACTCCAACAAGGCCACACCTACTCCAACAAGGCCACACCTACTCCAACAAGGCCACACACTTACCACTCCCTGGTGGCCAAGCATTCAACCTACAAGTTTATGCGGGCCAGGCCTACTCAAACCACCACAGCATTTATAAGTATTTATTTTTAAATTTCCCTCCCTTCCGGAATATGTATTTCTAGTGTCGGAGTAGAGAAGCCACCTCAGCCCCGTCTCAAAGGAGCCTGTCCAAGCGTAGCGCCTGTCCGCACAGCTCCACCTGGGATGCACGTGGAGTTCCTCTCACACCTGCCATCTGTGGATTTGGCTCTGAAACTCCACAGCAGGGAGAAACAGTCTCCCTTGTGAAAGAACGCTCCCTGGTTGCACTCGGTTGGAGGGCTGACAACACGAGCTTGCTCTCCGGAGCCTTGAATGTCACACACTGAGTTCCTAAACCCTTTCAGGTCATACACAAAGCCCTCTTCCTCCTCAGGCACGAATCGTGCTGCCCCAGTGGGAATGGCCTCATTCTGGAAACAGCCCAGGTTCATCCGAGTCTCCAGCAAAAACTTTTTTTTTTTTTTTTTTGGTTTTTCAAGACAGGGTTTCTCTGTGGCTTTGGAGGCTGTCCTGGAACTAGCTCTGTAGACCAGGCTGGCCTCGAACTCACAGAGATCCACCTGCCTCTGCCTCCCGAGTGCTGGAATTAAAGGCGTGCGCCACCAACGCCCAGCCGCAAAAACATATCTTTAGAAAGTTTTTTAAGGGATTGGAAATGTTCTGTTCTCTAAATGATAGCTCAGGAAGATTGCTTCCAATTCCAGCAACAGACAGATTTTACAGAAATGGGAGCAGCAGCTAGAGCCCTTCAGGGAACACCTTCAGTCAGGCATCCACATCCTCTGACCTGAGAGAAGCCTGAGGCTTGATCACCGGGCCAGGGACATCACTGCTTTATTCCAGCCTTGGAAACTTAAGGAAAGGAAGAGATGTCTTCAGTGAAACTCCACAAGTGTTTTGTTCTCCGCCCAACCCCCTCCGGTCTGTTCTACCGGGCTAGATGGCAGAGAGGAAAAGGTTCAGCAAATCAGAGCCTTTCAATGCAGGGTCACATTCACAACAGGAGTATTCCTAAAAAGAAAGTTAATTCCTGTGGATATTTACTACATGGATGGTGTGTCATCTCATGTCATCTATACACCAGGCCTAGGGGTGAATTTATCATGCCAGGTTACAGAAAACTGAACTGAAGTCTAGAAAGTTTTGCCAAAGAGAGCACACGATTAGCAGATATTAAAGCCAGAAGTCGAACAGCATAAATGAAAGGCCTGGGGTTTGAATCACATCACCATATTGGCTCTTTTTAAAAAATTATTCATTTTACTTTTTGCATATGACTGTTTCCCGTGTGTGTGTGTGTGTGTGTGTGTGTGTGTGTGTGTGTGTGTGTGTGTGTGTACCTGGTGTCCTCAGAGGTCAGAAAGGGCAACATATCCCCTAGAACTGGAATTACAAGTGGTTGTAAGCTGCCCCATGGGTTCTGGGAGCCTAGTTTCCTGGAAGAGCACCAAGTGCTCTTAACCACGGAGTCATCTCTCCAACACTCACGTTAACTTTTGACAATATCAACCCCATTCCTCCCTGCAAACAGAAACCCCCCTCACAAAACAGATTCACCGAAGGGTTCCATTAGACCCCATGGCAAACTCATTTGCCTTTTAGAAATTTAGCATGGAAGAAAAATGTCCCCTGTATCATCGGCTCCTTGCGAGCTAAGATGCCAAGAGGCCTCAGGGGACTTGGCTTCCTTGCCCTGGAAACACAAAGTCCCGAGGTGTTGACTCTATGAGGAGCGCAGGCTCCACAAGGGCTCTCTCTGTCCTGCAGCCCTGTGTCCCTGTCTCCCGAGCTTCGAGATCTAGGTGTTCTCAGGAAACTCGAGGCAGCCCTGGGACTTCCTCCGCCACATCAAGAAGGCCAAGCCCAGAGCAGAGCAGGCAATGCTCCTGTCCCCAGCTAGAGGAGAATCGGAGGGAGACTGCAGGAGGACCCTTCCAGCAAGCGCTGGTCCTGGGGAGCACTCTGTCACCAGAGGCCACTCTATTATTTCAGAAGCCCGCTAGCTCTGCCTCCCAGCGGATCACTCGGGTTCCATTTGCCACCAAGTAATTTCACTAAAAATGAGCTCAGAACGGAAATGTAAAACGGCCATTAAAACTCTTTATTACGGCACATGCCTAATGGCTATTTTCGAATAAAATCCCTTTGAAGATTCGTTCTTTTTTCTCTTTCTCATCAAATGGTTGGAACTACTTGATGGATTTTTTAAAAACTTCACTTTAGAATTATGTTGCTTTTTAACAGAGAGAGAGAGAGAGAGAGAGAGAGAGAGAGAGAGAGAGAGAGAGAGAGACGAGGTATTCATTTTGACTCTTCTCATCCAAAAAAGAGCATCAAATTCGAGGAGTCTGGAGAAAAGCAACTGTGACAATTTCCTCCATTTCCTCAACATAATTGTGTGACTTTTTTCTTTTTTTGGAGAAATCAGTTCCGTTATTAACCTCCGAGAAATAAGACAGACAATGAGAGTGGAAATGGCACCTGAGACTCACAAAGACAGGAATTCTTCAGGAGCTTTGCATCGAAGCTGTGTGATTTAAAAAAAAATCAATTTACTTGCATCCCATTTCATGGGACACCAAGTAGAAGAGAGGGTGCCACAGTTCCATTATCCCTGTCCCTCATGAATATTGCATTATGAGTTAATGCAGTGATGCAAAGTCCAAAGTGACTCAACACAGTGTTCCGAGTGGTCCACTGGAAGGTCCACGCTTCCCATCATTTAAAATTCCCCTCATTGTGTTATCTTACTCGCTGGCCGTAACCTAATGACATGGGAGGCTTTGAATCCAGAGAGCTCTATGCTTCCACGATGCATAGAACACTCAGAACTAAGCAACTGCAAAGTCAATGGCCAACCAAAGGGAGGCAGCTGCAGTGATGTAATGCCTTTTCTCCCTGGAGTGCCCTTGACCAAACAGAGACAAAGATTCTTCTCCAGGGATTTGTGAGTTCCTTCAGCCTGAGCAACTCCAGCTACCTTACTGTCGCAATGGGTGTGGTCTCCACTTACAAAACAGTAAGAGTTTGAACGCGGCCCAGGGCTGGAACCCAAAGCAACAGATGGATGATGGCTGCCTCAGAACAGTCGGTTTCTAGGGCTTACCAGGCTCCACTTCTCAGTGATGCCCAGCAGGGACCTCCTTGGATTACAAAGTGAGTAGCCACCTTTCTGAGGGCAGAGATGGGCTGCAGCGGTCTCCCCTGGCATCTGCTGTGGTTTATTTCACTAGACCAACCGCAGTTCCAGCTATACCCGACTCTGACCACAACCAGTGAAAACATCTTCTCATTCAAATTTAGTTCTAGCTGCTCTCGGCTGCATCGCGGTCCAGCCTGGCCCAACCATTCCCTCGTTCACACCCACGCCTCCGCCTCTGGGCCTTGTTCTTACTCCACAGCCTGCAGTGACAGACGTTCAGATCCATCCAGCGTCTTATGCCTGTCTCCATCCTCCCTCCTCCTCCTCGGAAGGAAGGAACTCTGGAATAAACTGGAATGAGCTGCAGACCTCTGGAGTTGTTAGGGTCAGAGCCTGCGCCCTGGCCACCCTAGCAAGCTCGGCTCAGCCTCCTATTCTCACTCGGTGAACTAGAGGCACAATGGTAAAATGCAGAAATGAATTTAGTCAATTGTGGCCAGTTGTAGAAAAGATCAGAAGTGTCCGGTGACTCCCCTGACCATCTTTGAGAGCCTGACAGAAGGTTTAGGCTTTAATCGAAAGCAGGAGATATGCAGAGGTGTGAAGACAAGTTCTCCCTCGGTCTGGCACCAAGAGTTCTTTCTATTTTTCCCCCCTCCAGAGTGAGACTCCTGGGAAAGTCCTGATTTCTTGGAGTGCTTTTTAAGATAATCTGACAGCCCAAGGGAGGGTCCCAAGTGACCACTCAGAATATTGCCATTCCTTTCAGGTCAGTTTCATATTCCCACTCTCTGTTTTCACCCCTCAATCTTGAGTTAGAATGCATCTGTACCTGAAACAAACGTCACGAACAAACCTCGTGGCTTTAGCCACTTTCGGAAAGGTTTGGGTTTGGCTTCATGACAGGGTTCTCACTGTGAAGTGTAGATGGCTACGGTGTTTGGATGTTTCTGCTTGAGCTCTGGTATCGGGTTGCTCACATATTTTTAAACAGCCCCACCTACCTACATAGGAAATTAAAGGGGCTGCAGAGGAGGTCATCTTCGGCACAGGAACTCCTGACTTGAGCTTGCAGGATCACCTGGGGACTCTGGGGAAGCACAGACCGTCTGTCACCTGTTCTTGGCTTCTGGATTGGCAGGCCTGGGCTTGGGGCCTGAGACTGTGCACTCCTGGAAAATCCCCAGTGAAGCTGGCTTGAGAACTGCTTGCCTAGTGTGTTGCAAATATTGACGTTTAAAAATAAACATGTCAGCTTGCTCTTTTAAATGCTGCTGGTAAGTTGAACCTACAGCAGTCTGAGAGTCCATGGTCTGTTTGCGAACTACAAGAACAAGCTCTTCTTGGTTACTGGAGACTTTGTATTGCTTCTTTCTCCTTGTGTTTTTTCCTTCCATGCCTCTTCTCCAGTAAAAGTTTATGCAAATACAGTACAGCCATGGCTAACAATATTTGGATCATTTCCATATATGTCTCTGCCATGAATATAGCCAGAAATTAAATTTTCCTGACACTCTGAATATTTACAAATTTTACCCTGGATTACATTATCAAGACGCCTATCAAATCAACAAAAAATTAATATATGTGAATTTTAATTGATTAAAGAAGCCTTTAATCTTAATAAAATAGAATTTTTCTTTTTCTCTTGATAAAATAGAATTTTCCTTTTTTTCAATTATCTCATAGTACTTTGTACTAATATTACTGTTACTGAAACAAGACAGCCTTGCTTGTGAATGTTATGCCTCTTTTTTAGAAGGAGTATTGGAGACTATTGTATGGTAAATAGGTAGAAACAGAATTAATTTGTGTGCCTGACCTGGTGGTGCAGGGCAGAAATCCCACTTGGAAGTAAAAAAGCAGGAGTTTAAGGTAATTCTTGACTATGTATGGGTTCAAAATCAGCTTGGACAGATGACCCTGTTTCAAAAGACATGATGGCATGAGACCATGCTTCAAAAGACCAAAAAGAGGGGGCTGGAGAGACAGAGGGCACAGGAGTTACAAGCACTGGCTCTCTCACTAATTAGTTGTGCTTGAATTCCTAACTCTCAGCTGGTAAGAATTTTCAAACTAGACCTGAGTGAAGGCTCCTTCTGAGGCAGACTAGCACAGGGAAAACTTGGCCATCATTCTGGGTTCCCAGTTGGCCTGAACTATGCACACACCCCTTTGCAAACCACACACTTATCCCCTCAGGACCAGATCTGCATCGAGCTACATGCATCCCCCTTCTCTAACAAAACAACAGGTTACTCAGAGCTATGGCTACCTAACAACCCTTAGTAACTTCCCTTTTGTGGCCAATTACATCCTAGAGTACATCCAGGAACTGGGGACAGTAGCTCAATCTAACCTAGACTGGTTTTGGGTGCTCACACAGTGAACTGTTTCCTCTAAGTGAACTTTTAAGGAGGCTCCCCTATTTATCATCGTATGCATATGCATGGTTGGGTATGCATTTGATTAAAATCAAATGCATCATGGGAAAGGATATGCACAGTGAGCAAAGGCTTACATAACCCAAGCCTGTCAATCAAAACAAAGAGCCTCCTACACTCCACCCCTATCAACAACCCCTCCTCAGAAAGCAAGAAAAGATGCTCTACGCGGTAACCAGACACGCATGTGTGAATCTCACTCAGCCGCTGCCTCCTGTAGTGTGTGACCTGCATTGTTGCTCACCTTCTGAATAAGATCCTTCCCTGTTTGTGTGCCCGCCTTCAATTCCTTGGACAAAAAAAAACCAAAAATCTGGAAACACATTGGGCGATGGTGGCGCATGCCTTTAATCCTAGCTCTTGGGAGGCAGAGGCAGGTGGATCTCTGTGAGTTTGAAGCCAGCCTGGTCTACGAAGCTAGTTACAGGACAGCCAGGGCTATACAGAGAAACCCTGTCTGGAAGAGAAAAAAAAAAGAGTCTGGAAACACCTGGTCCAAACAAAGACCACCATTAACTCTTTCCCTTTGCACCCCCTAAATGTTCTTGTCTATGTTGCTTGACAACCTTTCTGCTCTCAGATCTGTCATTTGGGAAGAGTGCTGTGGGGAATCTCTCCTCCACTGGGTTGCAGCAGGAGTGACTTGACAGAGCTACAATTCTAGGATGACTCCCTCAAGAGGGCAGGGCACTGTTATCCACTGTCAACCAAGATCCACATTTAGATGGAGGCCGGAGAACAGGCGCCACGTAGAAAAGAGCAGAATGGCAGACCTGACTGTCTTTAGGCCCATTGCAAGGGTGGCCTTTGGTTGACTTTGTGGTATGAGATTTGGGGGGGTTGGGAAATAATATAGTCTGGACTGAACACCTTCCTCCCTCCTGGTCTCGGGTCTGGTAAGTAGTGGAAAGGAGTTCCTTAGTAGCCGGTGTAGTTATGCACTCCCCGAGCGGATAGCATTTCATGTGTGTTGTTTCAAGTGGTTGCTGGAGAAATTATTTGTATCTTTTCTCATTTCTCTGACAAAATGCCTGTGGTAGTTTGAATGTAAGTGGCCCCCATAAGCTCATAGGGAGTGGCACTATTAGGAGGTGTGGCCTTATTGGAGGAAGTGTGTCACTGTGGAGGTGGGTTTTGAGGTCTCCTATGCTCAAGCCATGCCCAGTGTCTCACAGTTCACTTCCTGTTTCCTGCATATCAAGATACAGAGCTCTCAGCTCCAACACCATGTCTGCCAGCATGCTACCATGTCCCATGATGATAATTGACAAAATCTGTTAACTGTGAGCCACCCATCTAAATGTTTTCCTTTATTAAGAGTTCCCATGGTCATGGTATGTCTTCACAGCAATAGAAACCCTAAGACAATGCCTGATGTTAAGCAATTAAGCTAAGGTTTGACTTAAAGTTTGAGGGAGATGCAGTCCATGATGGTGGGAAAGTGTGGCTGTACAGTAGGTGATTGCATGACACCAGGAGTGTGAGGCAGCTTGTCACTCTGCACCAATAGTCCACACTTGGGGGGGTGCACCCAGGGCCCATGTTTCACTTGGTTTCTCTTTATTCAGCCCAAGCTCATGGAATGGTGCCACCCATAATCAAAATGAGTCTTCTCTCCGAAGTTAAGCCCTTCAGGAAACACGCTCAGGGACACACCCAGAGGTATGTTTTCAGGTGATTGACAGGCGAGAAGCATGTGCCTTGTTTCTACCTAGCTTTACCCTACATGGCTCTTCCTTTTGCTCTACTGGGTCAGCCATAATGACAACTACACACAGAGCCCTGTCGACTTCCAGTGAACCATCGTAAGTATAGGCTCAGGATCTCTGATACAGCATAAAGCTGGGCCTCCTCACTCATGGTGGCCAAGCTCCAAGAGCAAGCATGTTAAGAGAGACCCAAATGTCAGCTGTAATACTTCATTGCACCAGCCTCAGAAGTTCCAGAGAATCCCTTTTGCCAACTCTTTCAGCTGAGACATTCACAGAGGCCTACCCAGGATCAAGGGGCGACTCGGGCATCTCCTGATGGGAGTGTGACAAGAAGAGCATGTGGTCAGAAATACTGTTCAAGCTGGGTTTGGAAGAGCAAAACAACTCAACTTTAAAGCCCTCTAAGCCACATACCATTTGAAATAGTTTTGTGAACCTCTGGTATGGTCTCTGCAGTTCAAGACCACTAATACACCAAACTCAACACTTGGCTTTGGAGTTAGAAGAATGCATTGAACCCCAGCTCTGGCTTCCTGAGGTCTAAGGTTTCATCATGTATAAATATCTCAGTAAAGTTGATTATAGAAAGCAAAGTTCCAAATCAAGACATGGGGACTTTGCCAACAGTCTCTACTATGCAGCAAGACTGTGTCTTAAAAAAATCCATTCTTTCACACATTCCCTCCCCTGCTTTCTCCTAATACAGATCCTGGCTGATGGGCTTGTCTTCTCCAGCATAGAACGCAGCCAGTACTCTGACTGAAGAAGAAGACCACACAAGAAGGTGTGCCTAACCCATGGCTAGGATATCGATGGATGTGAACCAACACAAAATTGTGGTTTGCCTCCCCTAGAGGGGAGCAAAAGAGCTACCTAACTTAAGGTAACTCCAGCACCAAAATTTGGTTATTTGTTCCAAAGGGTTGCCCCATTTGGAGCTGTGTTTAGAGTTCTGCCTTTGTTGCCATCCAAGCTCTTACTCATTCACATCTTCACCCAGCCATGGCAGAGAAGCAGCCAGTTCAAAGGCATGTCTGACCTGTCTCTGCCATGATTGACTGGCACACATGAGCGTGACTGCACGAAGAGAGCTGAGTGTATTAGGACCCTGGCTCTCACTTTGTCTCCGATGGTCTCTAGACCATGTTCCTCTCCCCACTGCGGCTCAAGGCCTGAAATTCAAAAACTGGCAACTGCTGGCTCACCAGTTCCAAAGCAAGGAATGAAGGGAGGGCGGCTCTGTGCTTGTCAACTCATCCTGATTCTACTACAGAAGCCCAGGCTTCTCCCGCATTCTCCAGCTGGTTAACTGGTCTACCCCAAACGCTACTGTGATGCCACCCACCCAGAGTTCATGGAGGATCCAGCTCTGAGAGCCAAGGAAGGCTAAGCTCAGGGCCACCCTAGCTTGACCAGAAACTGACTGCAGAAATCTGAGAACAAGACAATAATGCCCATGAGTAATTTCTAAGCCTGAAAACTAGTGATAGGCTCAGAGGATCAGTTATTGGAGATCCAATATCCTATTATTAAGCCTTGAGAAACTTTGTTCATCAGATATTTGAGTGCCTGTTTATGAACTGGCAATGTTGGGAGAACTAGATGGGCAATCATTAGCAGCACTGGCCCCATCCACATAGGTCTTACAAGAGAAGAAACAAATGTGATGATCAATATTAATCATACTTGGTACCCTACTAGTATGTGCAGCTTTTATGTCTCTATATCCTAGTTTAAAATAATTTAAAGACCTGGGAGATGGTTCAGAGGGCAGGGCCACCTTCCATCAAACCTGGTGACCCAAGTTCATTCTCCGGGACTTATATGGTGGGAGAGAAGTGACTCACCAAAAGTTGCCCCTCTGACCTCCACATGCCCCATAGCAAATGCCCCCCACCACAAACACACACACACACACACACACACACACACACACACACACACAGAGAGAGAGAGAGAGAGAGAGGTAAGACTATAAAAAGCAAAAAACAGGTAGTGTATTTTTGATCACACAAATGAATAAGCACATACCATGTAAAATCAAAGATACAGTCTTCACAAGAACAAGAGAACCACAGGAAGCCTGTTTATCTGTTCACTGGTGTACATAAAAGATGCCCTTGTACATCTTAGGCACTAAATGAATATTTGTGGGGCAAATGAATGAATGAATGAATGAACAAATGCCATGAAATTATTTCCCAAAAATTAGAGATAAATGTTCTGAGGAAGTGCTTTCTGACCTGCTGTTAAAAATAAGCTCAATTTTCTTAGTTCAAACTCTACTGAGTGAATTTATAGCCAAATTGTCAGGAGACTAATTTATACACGAGAAAACATTTATTATTTTGCTGTGAGAGATAAACCTGATTTAATATTTCCTTGGGGGACATCCCCCAAAAATGCCAAACAGAAGCTATCTTTGGAATCACTGAAGTTCTGTTGCGATGAGCAGTGCTTAAGGGGCAGTCTCTCAGGGAGCCAGATTATATTAGAAGACTCAAAAGGATGAACCAAAACAGAACAGAACAATAAATAAATAGATTCAAAAGGCATTTGTGCAGCCGAGACAAAACTCCTTTCATACTTGGAGTAGCCTTGAGAGACCAAAGCTCTCTCCTTGCTTGAGTTGTGCTAGGGAGTCACAGAAAGTCATACATAGATCCTGGATTTCAAACTGTGAGCTACAGTTTTAAGAAATCTAGGAAGGGCAGGCAAGATGCCTTAGTGGTTAGAGGCACCTGCTCCTAGGCCTGATGACCTGAGGTTGATCTTTGGTGTATACACAGAAGAAAACCTAGGGAGCCTGCGTGGGACCCGCTAGGCCCTCTGTATGTGTGTGACAGCTGTGTAGCTTGGTCCGTTTGTGAGGTTCCTAGCAGTGGAATCGGGACCTGTCCCTGGTGTTTAGCTGGTTTTGGGGAACCTGTTCCCCACACTGGATTACTATGCCCAGCCTTGATGGGGGGGGAGCTCCGCCCTACCTTAATTTGATGTGCCATGCTTTGTTCAAGCTCATGGGAAGCATGCCCTTTCTGACTGGAGATGGAGGAAGGATGGATGGGATAGATGGGAGCGAGGGTAATAACAGGAGGAAAGGGAGAGGGGAAACCGGTTGGTATATAAATAAATGAAAAAATGTTAATAAAATAAAATAAAATTTCAAAAGCTAAAAGAAGAAGACAACCAACTCCTGCAAGCTGTCCTTTGCCCTCTACACTGGCACTGTGAGACACACACACACACACACATACACATACACACACATACACACACATACACATATACACACACACACACACACATATACACACACACATACACATATACACACACATACACATACACACACACATACACACACATACACACACACATACACACACATACACATACACACACATACACATACACCCATATACACACACATACACACACACATACACATACACATACACACACATACACACACATACACATATACACACACACATACACACACACATACACATATACACACACATACACATACACACACACATACACACACATACACACACACATACACACACATATACACATACACACACATACACATACACCCATATACACACACACATACACACACACACATACACATACACATACACACACATACACACACATACACATATACACACACACATACACACACACATACACATATACACACACATACACATACACACACACATACACACACATACACACACACATACACACACATACACATACACACACATACACATACACCCATATACACACACATACACACACACACATACACATACACATACACACACATACACATACACCCATATACACACACATACACACACACATACACATACACCCATATACACACACACACATACACACACATACACACACACATACACATACACCCATATACACACATACATACACACACACATACACACATACACATACACATACACCCTATACACACACACACACCATCACAAAAATAATAAAATGTAATAAAAACCGTGATACAAGGAAAACTCCCATGAATCTACAAGGGTGATCCTAGCTAATATTTCTAGTCATAGTGAATATTTAGACTGAACTGGTCTTCTCCTGTAATTGGATTAGTGACTACCCAAATTGTCATCAGAGAGCCTTCATCAGTAACTGATGGAAACAGATGCAGCGACCCACAGCCAAACATCAGGCTGAGCTCAGGGAATCCTGCTGAAGAGAGGGGAGAAGGATTGTAGGAGTCAGAGGGGTCAAGAAAACAACTAACGCACAGAAACAAGTAACCTGGCTCATAGGATGGACCTAGGCCCCCTACATATATATGTAGATATATATGACAACTGTGTAGCTTAGTCTACTTGTGGGACTCCTACCAATGGGAGCAGGGGCTGTCCCTAATGCTTCTGCTGGCTCTTGGGAACTTATTCTTCATACTGGATTGCCTCATCCAGCCTTAATACAAGGGAAGGTACTTAGTCCTACTGCAACTTGATATGCCATGTTTTGTTGATAGCCATGGGAGGCCTGTCCCTTTCTGAACAGAAAGAGGAGGAGTAGATCCAGGCAGGATGGGTGAAGGGAGGGAGGAAGGGGATGGGAGGATAGGAAGGAGGAGAAATTGTGTTCAGGATTTTAGACAGACAGACAGACAGAAAGACAGACAGACAGAAATTTGGGAAACCCCAGAACTACATTACTTTGTTACCCATGAATGTTGCTGGATGTTTTCTGTCCCTCCTTCCAGTTCCTGAATAACCACTCAGAAGCTTAAAATAGTTATAATTGTTTGGCTGATGACTCAGACTTGTTATTGGCTAGCTCTTACTTCTTAAATTAACCCATTTCTAATAATTTGTGTATCTCCACATGCGTGTGTAGCTTATTGGTAACATTCTGACATCTTACTTCTGTGGTGGCTACATGGTGTCTCTCTGACTCTACCTTCCTTTTTTTCCTGTATCCTTGTCTGGATTTCTCACCTGGCCATATTCTACTTGGCCATTGGCCAAATAAGCTTTATTTATCAACCAATAAAAGCAACACATATTCGCAGCATACAGAATGGCATCCCACATCACCTCCCCTTTTGGAAAGGAAGGTTTTAACTTTAACATAATAAAATTACATATAACAAAACAGTTATCAAGCAAGAATTACAGTTACAATTTTTAGCCTATTTGTATTTGATAAAATTAAAGAAAATACTTTATCATCTATCCTGTTTTTGTGAGTCTAAAGTTTTATATCTAATCATAACTAAGGAAAACTATAACTGTCTTCAACTTCATCAAAGACCCCAGAAGGATATAATATTACCTAAGCAAACTGGAAGTGCATTGTAAGCAGCTTCCAAAACTCTAGAAATGATAGAGATATCTGGTTGTCTGGACAGTCACCCAAAGTTCTGCTGTAACACTGGGGCATCCATCTTCAGCCTATAGGCCCAGAGTATTTGGGAGACTTTTCAGTGAAGTAGGAAATTTGGAGGTCTGTTCTGCCTTGTACTGGCAAGGTTTGTCAATTGTTTTCCTCTGTAGACTGTCTGGCAGTTTCTTCTGTGACGCAGGAAGGCTAAGAGGCCATCCTGTCTTGTTTTGGCAAGTTTAGCAGTCACTTTCCTGTGGGGCCTGTATGTCCAGTCTATACAGCAACAGTCAAGCAGTCCAGGCAAGAGCAGTTTTTGCCCAAATGGCTAATCTTGCCACGTTGAAGGCAAACTCCATAAGGAGCTTCTTCGGTGCCCATCATTCCTTTCAATCGTTGGTGCTGCCAGGAGCAGATGTGTCTCATTGTCAAGAAAACCCTAAGTTCTTAAGACATTTGAAACACCATTTTCTGTATGTCCTTGAAGTGTTTGAAGATTACCTATCCATCTGAAATATGTCCCTGCATATTTAGAAAACCTAACATGACTGTAAGTTTGACTATTATGTATGACTATCTACTAATCTGTGTTTCTTAATTATACATTACATTTTTAATTGAGCTATATAAACACAATGCCTTATAAGCAAGAGGAGAAGTAGGGTTGCTTCAGCTCCACACTAGAACCTCATGGCCAGTACGTCCTTCCTGCTTTTGGCTCTACACTTCCTTCCCCTTCAGAGACTAGGCTTGGCTTTCTGTGCAAGCAGAATGTGCCCAGAATTAAATCTCTCCTCAAGGAAATGTTTTCATCCCCCTGTGTTGATTTTTTCCTATGACATCATCATGTTACCTCGAGGCTGCTGCTCGCCCCGTGGGACTGGTGGACAAAGGAGAAAAGCTGTTTCTCACGCTTTGCTTTTTGTCTATTGAAATCTTGTCATCACAGACAGACTGAAGCAGACCCTTTAGCACCACCTACAGGAGAACTGTGAAGTCTGGGATGGGACTAGCACTCTGCAGTTGAAATCCTAGGCCAAACCAAGCAGCTGGGGTTCTACCTCTGTCTCTGCTTCTTGGGGGGATTGCTCATGTTTCCTGAGCGCCGGGTGTCCCCCATGTAAGAGAAGGAATAGTTTCCATGGCATCAAACTTGCGGTGGGGAGTACAAGACACAATTATGTATAAAGTATGTCTCTGAGGTCATCAAATCGTATGGGTTACACAAGTGGGACAGGCATGTGTTGTGGTGTTTGGTCTATTAGGAAAACCTACCTACAAGCCCCTACAGAGGTTTCAGCCCCTAGAGAAGTCCCTGTCACAGAAGGACCAGGGAAAGAGCCTGGACAATCTTCAAGCTCGTGGAAGGGAGATGCCAGATCATCCAGATAACCAGGTGGTGGGGGCTTTCTACAGGAAACAGCCTCTCCTGGAAGAGGAGTCTCCACAGAACCTGCTCTGGCATCCGGCTACCATCCCCTCCAGCCAGTTCTAGGGTCCATCTTCCAAAAAGTGTTGAAAATGACTCCCCAGAGTTGTCTGGGTGTTTTTCTCCTCTGTATCAAACAAGAAAATGTGAGGAAGTCAAGGCATCAGCATGACCATGGCGAGAGCTGTGCTTAGCATCTCCAGTTCCTGTGGCCCAGCCGATTCAACTAACAAGCAAGCCTAGAAGTCATTAATACAGTCTAATTGAAACTAATTCAGTGTCCCTTGCAGCTCCAGCTTGCACGGGAGATAATGCAATGCGACCTTATAGATGTACACGGTTATTTATTTGCTTACTAATAAAAAGTGGCAGAGTTGGGTCTTGAACTTCCATCTTCCAACTGCATTTCCTTCCAAATTGCAGAGAAGTGCAATTTAACCTCCTGGAGCATGCATGACGCAGGAATCCTGTTAAAAGGTTTTATTGCTTTAACCCACAGACGCTAAGAGAAAGCAAAGTCGTTCCCAGACCAAGATCACAGAACAGCAAGACTTAAAGATGATTCATCATTTGTGTCTCATATCTTTCACTTCTATGAATAAGGACAAAAAGCTAGATCATTAGCAAATGACAATCCTACTTATTAAAATCTGTAGATATAATCAAAGATTTTACATGTATATATGTAGGTAGCTATGTATGTATATGTGTGTGTTAAAAGGAAAAAACGAACTCTCAAAATCATTTGTTGGACTGGCCCCTCGGCTCAGGTTACAGGACTTGCTACCAAGCCTGACAGCCTGAGTTAGAGCCCCAAAATCCACGCAGAGAAAGGAAAGAACTGACCCTCATAAGCTGCTCTCTGACCTCCGTGTGCTCCATTAGATCACACACCAATAAGTAAATTTAATTTTAAAAATTGTTTAAGGAGAATGAATCTGAAGGAAATGACTCAACTTAAAAACAAGTTTTAAAATCTAAAGGAATCCAAAACAATGCAGGGAAACCCTGTCTCGTAAAAACAGCAACAACAACAACAAAAAAAAAAATCTAAAGGAAACAGAAAGGCAGAGTTAAAATAAAACCACAGTCGGTAATCTATACCCATGGGTTCTGCATCTGTGGATCCAACTACCAACTGACAAGTTTGGGGGTGGTCTTGGCTGGCCATATGCAGGTGTTTCATCACTATTCTCTAATCAATACAGCATAGAAACTGTTGCATGGCATTGACATTGTTTGGGATATTTTAAATAATCTAGAGACAATTTAAAGTATAAAAAAGCATGTGTGTAGGTTATAGGTAAATACTATGAGAACTTACGTTAGTGACTTGAGCACCTGCAGATTTGAGTATCTGTGTGGGGGGTGGATACAGGAATCCATCCTCCTGTGTATACCCAGGGATGCCTGTGTAATAAACTCATATACAAAGCCAGCAGAACTGACTGCCGGGAGATAATTTTCTGTGGGTTTTGTATCAGCTGTCTTTGTTGTGGATTATCTGTTCAATGTTTGTACAGCAAAGTTTCCTAAGATAAAGAATGCCTCTCAAAGCTAGGCATGGTAATGAATGCCTGCAACCCTAGCATGATGGAAGCCAGGACAAGAATCAAGGCCAGCCTTGGCTACAGAGTGAGTTCTAAGTCAGTGTAAGCTCAAAGTAGGGTGAGGCAGAGGAAGGAATGAATCACTGAAAAGCCAATCAAAACAACCAAAGAGCAACAACAGTAAACAAGTGTAACCAAGAAAAACAAAGGAAACTACAATACACAACATTGAGAATGAGAAAATGGATTGACATTCACACACATAGGAAAGCATCATTTTTTTAATTACATTAAATTTTTGATTTCATGTGTTTATGCGTGAGTATGCACGCTCCGTGGCCCTAGAGTGGAGATATCACAGGAGCACATGCAGCAGTCAGCTCTCTTCTGCTACGGTCAGAATGGATTAACTGAGTTCTTCAGGCTTAGCAGGCACCTTTATCCCCTGAGCCATCTCACCAGCCCTGAAAAGTGCAACTCCTACAAAAGGAATCATTTGCGGGCTGGAGAGATGGCTAGGGTAAAGGGAGCTTGCCGCACCAAGCATCAGGGTTTGAGTTCAGATCCCTAGCACCCGGGCATAAAATTAAGTGTGAAAGCGTTTTCCCCATCACTGGGAGGAGAGACAGGAAGGCTTCAAGGGCTCCATGGCCAGCCAGTTTAGCAGCTGGTGAGTGCCAGGTTCAGTGAGAGACCCTGTCTCAGAGCAATAGAGGAAGAGAGCCAACCTCAACTTATAAGGGTTCTCCTCAGCATCCAAACTCAGCAAGAGATCATCCCACACGTAACCCACTGAACCATCTCTGTCTTAGTTTGGGTTTCTATTGCTGGGAAGAGACTCCATGACCACACAACTCTTGTAAAGGAAATCATTTAATTGGGCCTGGCTTACAGTTCCAGAGGCTCAGTCCATTATCATCCTGTCAGGAGACGTGGTGGCTTGGAAGCAGAAGAAGGAGCTGAGAGTTCTACATCTTGATCCTGAAAGACCCCGAATTTATAGAAATAAAATATAAGCTTAAACAGGGAGGGCACCCCACTAGAGAACTTGGGAAATGAACAAAAGACCCCATCCCAGGAACTGGCCATACCACAGAATGGAATGTATGGTTTGGCAACCTTAATTGCAGAAGGGCTGTAAATCCACAAAAGGCCAATTATGGGCTGCCAACCATCTGTGAAGAACTGACCAGGGCGTCAGAGATGGGCAAACAAGACTAGTGGGAAACAAGGAGATAACACTATTTACTTAGGGAGAGATAATTAACTCATGCCAAGGTTTGAGGAATTTACAACATGTAGGTCAGGAAGACATCTACTTCCCTGGGTCGGGAGTTTCGTACCCCCTTCCCCCGTCACGAGATAGGGACCCCTCCCAAAAGATTGTGGTTTTTGTCTTTAAAAGCTGATTGTAACTGAACCTCAGGGCCAATCGGTCTAAAAGCTGACCGAGAGGCCCATCTGCAGATGCCTAATTAAAGCCTCTTGTGTGTTGCATCAATTGGCGCGTGGACTCTTGATTCTTGGGATGACGAATCCAGCTTTGGGACCCCTCCTCAATTCGGGGTACCCCAACAATCCGAGGGCAGCAGAAGGAGACTGTGTGCCATACTGGACATAACTGAAGCGTCGGAGACATCAAAGCCTGCCCCGCTCAGTGATACACTTCCTCCAACAAGGCCATGCTTCCTAATAGTGCCAATCCCTATGACCAGGTACTGAAACACATGCGTCTACCGGGGCCATTCCTATCGACCTTCCCAGTGCCAAGGTTACAGAGGGTCACCACACCCACCTGACATTTGTGTGGGTGCTGGGAATCTGAACTCCGGCCCTCACATCTGCTTACAAGGACTTCATCCACTGAGCAATCTCCCCAGCCCGTGTGGCATTTTGTGCTGTTGTTTTGTTGTTCCAAGTAGGCCAGGCTGACCTTGAACTTGCAATGTTCCTACCTGTACCTTTTCAGACGCAGTTTGCTTTAACAAACCCCTCCAGGTGATTCTGACTCATTGGCAAGTTTGAGAACAGTAGACTTGATTCTGGTGATTGCATTGTCTCTGGCTGAGATCACTTCCTGTTGTGGCATCAATGCTTCTCAGAAGGAAAAAAAAATCCATCCCTTTACTTACACACACACACACACACAGAGAGAGAGAGAGAGAGAGAGAGAGAGAGAGAGAGAGAGAGAGAGAGAGAGCTATAAATAACACACATTTGCTTACCAGCAGCTGCACTTCCAGCCCATATAGGCTCCATCAGCAGTTGCTGTGAAATACCAGACTCTGAAAGAACAAACACATTTTCGTGCTTGAAGGACAGGGTGTATTCAGCCTCCTTCTAGGCCTGGGTCCCTGAAATTAAAAAGCAGGTTTCCAGTAGACAATTGGGGAAAAGAGGGTCCTTTCCCCTAGTCATGGAGCCTGGTCACACCCACAGCCCTAGGCTATATCTGGATTTGAGGATGTAAAGAGGCAGCCAAACTGGAAGGACCAGAACCCTGGCCCCTTTTCCTGTCTTAATTACTAATTCTCCACGTGACCACAGGACCTGCTGCAGCTTTCAGTAGCTTGATATCCCTGCGTGTGCAACAGGCATGACAACAGCTCTCCTTCCTTAGACACGGGCAGGTGGGGTCATCTCATGAGCCTGGAGACCTCAGACGGAGCTGGCCTTCCTCAGTTAGGTCTCTGCCTCCTGCTCTGGACCTGGAAAGATCCAACAATGGCTAGTACTTTAAAAACCCACCACTAACTTATGCCTATGCATAACCTAGTGGTTAACGGGTCCCCACCAAGGCAACTTGGGCCACTTGACTCTTGGTTTGTTCTGTTGACTCTGAGAAGGAAGAGGAAGAGGAAGGGTGGTTTTTCACGATTCTCAGTTACTCCATGGCTACCTTGGTGGAAGTTTTGGGAACCTCAAGGGTACAGAGTCTAACAAATGAAGATCAACTGTAGAGAGACTAGGACTGGCATCAGTAGACCCTGTCGCCTCCTAAACAGTCTCTGCCAGCACTAGCCCCCACCCAACAAGCCACTGGGCTTCCCCATCAGGTATACTTTGCTGACATTAAACCAGAGCTGCTGCATCTGGGTGTTTACTATGGACCAACTGAAGGAAACACAAAAGAGTAACTAACTCTCCCCTGTAAGGATGTGCTTGGCATATAAAAACCCAGGATGCTTGTGACCTAACAGCTGACTGAACTGGTTAATCCCCAACACATAGTCTATGTCCATGGCAATGTAGAAGTCCATTGTTTTTATTTTCTTTTACATGATAAACTGGGCTCAGAGAGAAGAAATGACCTGAGTCTGTACCTGGTCTAGAACATTCATTGTTGATATGCTATGTTATTGAGTGACATCTGTTGAGGAAGTCTTATGTCAATAAAGCACTGTTGAGCCAATAGGGAACCAAGATAGGAGGGACTAGGAGTCCAGGAGGATTCTGGGAAGGAGAAACACAGGAGTCGAGATGTAACGCCATGGGGTAGGAAGCCCGGAACTATTCTCCAGTAAGAGAAATACTTAGGTTAACAATTATGGGATAAATACTTAAGTCAGAGCTAGCCAGTAAGAAACAAGCAAGGCCAAGAGTTTCATAATTAATATAGCCTCCTATGTGTTTATTTGGGACTGATGCGGCTCTAGAACCAGGCTGGCGGGAAGGCTTCTCTCAAGGAAAAAGCTTCTTTTAACATAATGGTGTCAGAATAGTTTTCCTTAGTTATGATAAAAGATAAGCTATTGTGTTTTTCAGTTTTTTGATTGCTCAGGAAGGAACAACTGCTAAAGTACACTTGATTATAAATGCTGTGGAATTAATTCAACTTATATCTTTTGAAAATGCCTTGACTTCAAAATTTAAGTATAAGGATATGTTACTTCGAAAAGGAGTTTTTGTTTATGTTTCTACAGAAAATGAAAAGCTGAGGATTCCTTCCAGGCTTCTGTGGTTTGATGAATCAAGACCCCCGGAAGCAGTGGACCAGGTGTTCCAACAACTGAAACAGCTAAGATGATGCAGCTTTACGAACCCTGAAAATAAGGACTTATACAGGTTTCTGAGTTTTTTTCATGATCCCCATGGTATGAACAGCGCCCCCTTCCAGCATGAAGCAGTTTGGAATGAGCGACGTCCTAATTCCCATCTTGTTTATAAACCTTTGTTTTCATTTAAATGGGGTTGTTTATAATTGGTTAATGATCACAACCAATCTCTTTTTAATGGTAAAAAGCGGAATTATGGTATGGGCATGGTTTTTCATTTATTGAGACAAGTTCAAGGCTAATGATAAACCAGGCTAATGATAGTTATGAACAGCTGTAATCTTATCTCATTGGGGGTAGAGTGGGGGTTAGGGGATGAGGAATTCAAGGTCATCCTCAGCTATGTAGTGAGTCTGAGGCCAGCCTGGGATACATGAGATCCTGCCACACAAAATCAGGAATAAAATAACTGACAATAACAACAATAACCGCTATAGATTATTTCTGGATTTGCAGGCAGGTTTAATGTTCTCCATTACCCAGTGATGCAGACATCATAATCACCTCCATCTCAGGGTGAGGCAGACACGACCAAGTAAGACTAAGAAATCAGACAGCTTTTGAAAGGGTTTGAAGTTGCCTGTGATCCCCGGTCACCTGGCCCTGAAGCTGCCAATACTGTAGAAAAGGTTTCTGGAAGAACCAGATAGCCTGAAAGGAATATTAACCCGGAAGTTCATCAGTCAATGGAGTCAATACTTATGGCCTTGTCTTTTTTTTTTTTTAAGTACAATAGCAGGAATACAGACACAGAGGTTCACACATGCAATCCTAGTACTCAGAAGCCTAAGGCTGCGGGGTTACTAAAAGCTTGAGGCTCCTCTAGTCTATAAAGCAGGCTCCAGATCAACCCAATTATACAACAAGACCTTATAAAATGACTTTTTAAAATGTGACTGCTTATTTTTTCCATCTGATAAACACAGAGAGACAAGTAAGTTCCTAGAAGGCACAGCTACCATGATAGCCCCAGAGCCTGCTCTTCCTGCCCTGGACTCTGTGTCTTTCAGAAACAAACTGCTGGACACTCGTGCCTCCCAAACAAAGAGGTGACTTATAGAATTTGCCTTCTGGTTCTAGAATGACATTATCTTCCTTGAAATATCAACTTTTAGGGCTGTATATGGAAAAAGTCAAATGCCTCTGGTTGTCATAGTTACTCCCTCATTGCTGTGCTACAACACAAGACAAAAACTTAAGGAGGAAAATGCTTTATTTTGGCTAACAGTTCCAGAGGCATACAGTTCCTCCTGGTGGGGGAAAAAACAAAACATGACAGCAGGCAGGCTAGGCATGGTGGCAGGCGCTAGGTTGACTGGCCTCCACATTCAGGAAGTGGAGCGTGACAAGAAGGAGGGCCAGGTTATAATGCCTAAGACCCTCCCCCAGTGACTCATTTCCTGTAGCTAGGCTCCACCTCCTGAAGGTTCCACACCCTTCCTGAAGTAACTCACCGACTGGGGACCAAGTGTTCAAACATAGGGGCATCTTATACTCAAACCACATTAATATTTAGTGTGTTGTTTATCTAACTCTTATGATTTTTAATTATGTGTGTCTGGGTGGGTATGTGCTTGTGAATGTAGGTGCCAGCGGAGGCCACAGACGTCAGAGCTGGACTTACAAGCAATTGTGAGCTGCAAAACACAGGTGCTGGGAACTGACTCTGGGTCCCTGGGAGAACAATGCCTGCTCTTGACTACAGAGTCACGTCTTCAGCCTCGGTTTAAAACACATCACAGCCGGGAGTGGTGTCGAACTGGTGTCTCCATCTCCCGTAAGACCGACTCCTTCATGCTGAGGCGCGCGCTTCATCCTGGCTCCTGACTAGTATTCTACAGCACACACACGCCACAGTTAACTCATTCTACTGCAGACAGCCACTTAGGGCTTTTCTAGTCTGCGGCCATTGCAGTTATCACTGCTGTGACATATCTTCTGCTGACACTGTCTTCGTTTCTGACGTTTGACTTGCTGCTCATGCACCAAGTGACACAATTTTAAAGTCTGACTGCTTTGCTTAGCACTATGGGGACCTGGCTCAAAGGGACAAGTAATGACTTTTAATGACCTAAGTGGACGCTGTGGGTACAGGAAGATAGGCTCCTCATATACATATACATATGTATATATATGATGGGGAAGTCCTGTGTATATGTCAATAAAGCACTGTTGGCCAATAGGGAAGCAAAATAGGTGGGACTAGGAGTCCAGGAGGACTCTGGGTAGGAGAAACACAGGGAGTCAAGATGTAGCTGCCATAGGGGTAAGAAGTCCAGACCCTTTTTTCCAGTAAGAGAAATACTTAGATTAACAGTTATGGGGTAAATACTTAAGTCAGAGCTAGCCAGTAAGAAACAAGCAAGGCCAACAGCTTCATAATTAATACAGCATCTTGTGTGTTATTTGGGGACTACAACTTGGCAGAGCCCAGGCAACTGGTAGGGAAAAACCAAAGCGGCTGGCAAGGAAAAGGTTTTACTCTACATATATATATATATCTTATTCTTATGATGTCACACCACCCATACAATACAAGTCTACAAGTAAGACACTCCAAATTTGTCTGGGCAGTGGTGGCACATGCTTTTAGTTGCAGCACTCAGGAGGCAGAGTCTCTGTGAGCTTGAGGCCAGCCTAGTCTACAAAGTGAGTTCTGGAACAACCAGGGCTGTTACACAGAGAAACACTATCTCAAAAACAAAAAAACAAGCAAACAACAGAAAACCCCACTTGTTACATAAAAAACACTTTTAATGTATTCTTTAAGTAAGAAATATTGTTAATTTTGCCGGTCGCGTAGCTCAGTGATAGAACACTTACCAAGTTTGCAGAATCAGTCCCCAACAATGAAAAGAAAAAAGAAGGAAAGAAAAACTGCTATTTTTCTTTTCTTTCTTTCAAGATGGGGTTTCTCTGTGTAGTCCTGGCTGTCTTGGAACTCACTCTGTAGAACAGGCTGGCCTGGAACTCACAAGATCCTCCTGCTTCTGCCTCTGGAGTGCTGGGATTAAAGGCGTGCGCCAACATCATTAGACAAACTGCTATTTTTTGAACTCACATCTCATGAAAATTTTATTTAAATTTCTTCATGTACAACCATAATATTAACATCTTAATCATCACACAGCCTGTTCTGGAATCGTTTAACAGCATTTTCAAGAGAGCATTATTTCTCCTGTCTAAGCATTTGAAATGCCAAATATGGCAATGTCATCAGAAGTGTTACCTTACTTTTGCATTTGTCCCCTGAATTGATTACTCATTTGCTTGCTTCTTTGTTTGGTGGCCCCGGGGATGGAACCCAAGGTCTCACACATTCTAAGTAGACATTCCACCATTGAACCACATCCCCACCCTGGCCTCTAAATCCAGGTCTGACATTGCTAATGCATAATTAGCAGCTTTTCTTCTTGGTGGCTGCTGTTGTTTGAGATAGGGCATCACTATCTTACGCTGGGTTCACAGAGATGGGCCTGTCTGTCTCCTGAATGGTGGGATTAAAGGCATGTACCATCATGTATCAGCAGTGTTTTTGGTGATCTTTAAAGCACTTCACTGAGGGCCTGGAGAGATGTCTCAATAGTCTGAGTGCTGGATGCTCTGGAAGAGGAGTAGGTTCAGTTCCCAGAACCTACATCAGGCTGCTCACAACTGCCTGTAGCACCAGCTCCGAGGATCTGCTATCCCCTTCTGGATTCTGTTGGCTCTCCCAGTGCACATACTCACTCAGATAGACACATAATACACACTAAAAATAAAACAACTGGGAGTTAACTTTCTTTGTCTCTGACCATTTCTACAAAGGTTTTTAAAGTGTGTTGACTAGAATCATTCCAAGTTGGTAGGTCTTTCCCAAAAAGAGCACTTCCTTGAGACTACATCATAATTTTTATTCTCGCCCCCATGTTAGCATATTGCCCTTGCTTTCAGAAGACTCTCAAGAGACAAAAGCTTTTGCCTCAAAGACGCAGTACAAAAATCAAATAAAGACGAAAACTAGCACTTGGCATTACCCTTGTAGCAAACATTGATGAAAAAAAACTGAACCTGATTCCCCAACCATGTGAAATCATCTCATTGCTACTTCGTAACTGTTATGAATCGTAATGTACACATTTCATATGCAGGATATCTGATATGTGATCTTACCAAGGTCAAGATCCACAGGTTGAGAACCACTGCTCTGTGTAAAGAAGGCTAAGTTTGAACTTGTGGCCCTCCACCAGACAAATGCTGGGATTACAGTGTGTGGCAACCACTCACTCCTAGTTTGTGAGCTGCAAATTAAACCCAGAGCTCCCATTCTCAGACCTGAACCTGTTCTTTTTAAAGCTGTCCAATTGTTTATCCTCGGAGAGCCCCGGCAGGAGTTCCCTGCAAAGCTCAAGAGTCACCCTATTGCACAGGCAAATCTCAGTGTTGTGCAATAACCCTCCTGTGTTCATTCCAGCCTTAGGATTCAATTGGCACCAGCCTCTGACCACCTCTGGGGCTTGTGGATGTGAGGGCATGTTCCCTTAGGCAAACTGAGACCTGTTCCTCCAAGGCCTGGCTCCCTCACCCCCAATCTCCTCAAAGCATTTCCCTCTTTCCTCCAGCAGTGACATTCAAGACAAGCATGCAAATTATATTTCTCATTCATTTCCCTAGAATTTCAAGGCATTTTTTTTTACTTCGAATTGTGGGTTAAATAGGCTTTCGTGAACCTGTCCCAGGACATCTTTCCCACTGTGCACAAGGAAACTTTTCTCTTTGCAGAGTGAGGACTGTCTGGCCAGCCTGCCAGTATCAGAGCTAAAAGCTTGCAAGGTTCTCTTTTCAAATCTGGTTACGTGGGAGAGGGGCGCTGAGAAACAGGTGTTTCGTTTGGTTTGCTCAGGATCCTCTTCCTAATTGGAGAGGGATGGAAAGCGGGGTATGACAATAAAGTCACTGGTTGAGCTCTTCCTTGGGAAAGTAGCCCCAGTCTGAGGTGGTAGAAAGGGCTCAAGTTTAATCATTAACGTTATCATTTGTGGTGGGTTGAGCACCTATGAGACCCCTGGCCCTGTTCTAAGTATTCAAGTGACGTCTCTTGACAGGTCAAGCAAAGAGTGTGTGGAGGCTGACACTAGGTAAGAGACTAAAACAAGCACAAAACTGTGTAATGTAGTGACAAGTGTCATGGTAAAAGTCCCACAAGGGAAATCTTGAATAATATGTATTTGTAGAGGTGACTCTTGGCTGGACATTCAGGGAAACTGTGAGAGCCAAACTCATATTTTAAGTTTTAATTACTATGCCTGAGAGATCCTTTAAACAACAAACAAACAAACAAAAAGAGTGCCTCTGATCTGCAAGCCCTTTGCCCAAGAACAGATGGTTCCTGAAATGCTTAAGGCTATTGTTTATGGGACATAACAGCCACATGTTTTCACTGACCTAAACAAGTTTGCTTAGCCCATCTGCACTGGATGTGCATAATCACATGTGGACAGGAAATATGTCAGAATGTACCCTTGTCCCTGATTGGTTGTAGGTGGGAGATATGTGGGTAGGAAGTACATCAGAATGTATACTTGCTCCTGATTGGATCTTGTGGGAGATGGGTTTTGCCCTCTTAAGCCCCTGCAAAATGTGACTAAGACCATTTCCTGAGAACACATGTGTGGACCTGGACAGAGCCCATCCACCTTGCCAATATTTTATTAAAGCCTGCTTCGATTTTGACTTTAAATTCGGGTAGTGGTCTTATTCTTAACCAATGGGATTAACAGAACCATCCGAGGTATTAGCGTCTTCTGTGCTAAAACAAAAACCAACTATGGGATGGGAGGCTATGAGAAGAACACCCCAAGCAGATGGGACAGTGTCTGCAAAGGCTCTGATGTGCGCTAGCATTTAATTTTAATCAATGGCCAGCGTAGCTGGAGTATAAAGCCTAACTAGAGGCCAGGTGGCAGAGGGCAGCTCAAAGAGGCTAAGAGAGGCCTAGTGTGTCAATTCAGATTTGACCCCAAGTGCCAGGACGTTGGAGGGTCTCATCCAGGGCCCTGGTTTGTGAAATGCCACTCTCCTACTCCAAGGAGAAGAGCTTGAGCCTGGAGATAACGGAGATAACGGATAAAAAGGTAACAGAGACTGTCGTGTCCTGAACACTCACCCTGTGTGTGGATGGATGCAAAGTGCTATGCTTGTGTTTGGTTGATTAATCCCAGTCTCCTCTCTATGGAGCAGAAATTACTGGAATTTCAGTATTACATATACAGGAAACGGTGCCTGGAAGCAACAAGAAGTATGCGATCTCAAAGAAGGAAGAATCGTCTCATATCAGGAGGGTCACCTGGGACACATCCAGGAAGCTGTACCTAATCCAACACTTTCTTTGGCCAACTGTGTGGCTCTATATCTCTTTCTTTTACATCTCAGTGGCCAAAATACTTGCCAGAAGCAACATAAGGGGAAAAATAACTACTTTGGCTCATGGTTTCAGAAGGTATCGTTCTACTGTGGTGCAGAGGCCTCAAGGAGTCGTTCAGGTCATGGTGAGGGAGGGTGCCATGGAAGTTGTTCACACCATGGCAGACAGGAAGCTGAGAGCCAGGCTAAAACCAGGGGTAAGATACAGTCCTCAAAGGTCCACCCCTAACGGCCTACTTCCACAGATTAGGCCCTACCTCCCAAGGTTCCCAGAACTTTCAAAATAGGACGAGCAAAACATTCACAGTGTGAGCCGGAGCCTTTTATGGTTATGTTACCTGCAGAAGGCCAGCTTGTGTGGCACCGTAAATATTAGTGTGAAAAAGTCAGATGAGTGGCTCACTCCTGTATTCCCCGCACTTAGGAGGATCAGCCAGAAATTGGAAGTCAGCTTTGTTTACATACCAGGTGTGCAGAGTGAAACACTGTCAAAAAGAGAGAGAAAGGAAGGAAGAAAGAAAGAAAGGAAGGAAGGAAGGAAGGAAGGAAGGATGAAGGAAGGAAGGAGGAAAGAGGAAGGAGGAAGAAGGAAGGAAGGAGAAAACTGGAGATGTCTGAGTTGGCAAAGTGCTCGCCAGCACAAAGACCTGAGTTCAGATTCTCCAGTATCCATAAAGAGCTTAGGGGACTGGAAAGACGGCTCTGCGGTTAAGAGCACTGGCTGCTTGCTCTTTTAGAGGTCCTAAATTCAATTAGGTGGCTCACAACATCTATAATAGAACTGACTCCCTCTTCTGGAATACAGGTATACCTGCAGAGACCTTATATAGATTCTGTGAGAAACCTGCTTCAAATCATTAGCTAGAGATAAAAAAAAAAGGCATCCAAGGTGGATCTCATGCCTCCACATGTATGCGTGCACACTCGAACACACACATGCACACACGCACTCAAACACACATACATACACATGCACACACACATACAAACATGCACACACACTTGAACACACATACATACACACGCACACACAAACATACATACACACGCACACACAAACATACATACACACGCACACACAAACATACATACTCATGCACACACAAACATACATACACATACACACACACATACACATGTGCGCAGGCACACACATACAAACATGCACACACACAGGCATACACACATACATATACATACACAGGCACACACGCACACACACAGTAATATACCTTCTAGAAGTTTTCCTTTGCCCAGTCATCTTCTAGAATGATTGCTTTACAGCTATGCTGCTATGCTCTGTGTCTCCTCAGTCTTATGACCTATGCAGTCCCACTCTTATAGGGACACAACCCCAGGAAGTTATTTAACCCTGCGTCTCTGGATTCCTCATCTTTTAGAATTAAGTCTTTTTGTTTGTTTGTTTGTTTTTTCAAAACAGGGTTTCTCTGTAGCTTTGGAGACTGTCCTAGAGCTCACAGAAATCCGCCTGCTTCTGCCTCCCCAGTGCTGGGATTAAAGGTGTGCGCCACCACCCCCTGGCTAGAATTAAGTCTTATGAATCAAACTGCTGGGGCAGTGTAGACTGTCTCTAAGCGACATCCCTTCCACACTTTAGTCCTGCTCCCCCTGCCAACCCTGTGAGGGCTCCAGGTCCTATTTATGAAGAATGAGAGGGGGGAGCAGTTGAAGCCTCAAGGAGTCCTAGCTTGTGTCTCACTGGTCATGTCTTAGTTGTGAGACCCTGGGAAAAGTTTCTGAAGTCTCTCTTATTTCAGAGACTACCATAAGGTCTAAAGGAACAGAGATGTCAAATGACTTCCTAATCAGGTTAAATCTCTCCCAAAACTTGACAGAGTATGCAGCAATGGAAATGGTACCTGGAATACAAATGACCTTATTAACAAGTACACACACATACACCATAATCCCCAAACTCTGAGTCCCCATTCTCAGAGGGACAGTCTGGGAAGAGGAAGAAGTGTGTCAATTACATTTACCTCTTATCTCATCTACATCTTCCCATAATGACCATCCATGGTTTGCATCCAACCTCTTGCTGTGTTTGTCCGGGGGAAGATTCCAGAGAGTTCGGCAGGGGGAGGCAGTGTGGAAGAGGCACCCTACAGGCCAGCAGTGGTGAGATACACCACTCTACCGAGCAGCTCATGTGTGTCCCAGCCCAGGCATTCCTCGGGTCAGGAAGAGGACAGGTGACTTGCAGAAGACCCACTGCCATGGCAGGGCTCATAAATGGGCCCTTGGCCAAGGAGACAGTACAAAGCCTGCCTTGGGACTGCTTATTTTGTGTCCCTCCATACTGAACACGGAAGCATTTGAGCTAAGCTCTTTAAATCTGCCTGGAATGCATTCCAGAAGGTTGGCCAGAGACGGTTTTCCTAGGGATGGATCTAGAGAATCAATAGGACCTTAGATGACCTAAAAGGACACTCTGAAGTCAGAGACTGGCAATTCCCCCAGCAAAGTACATCCCAGGAAGAAATAGATGACAGCATCTAGGTTTGTCCAATCTCTTAACATTGCGACATGACTTGTCCTCTACCAAAGTCAAGCTTAAGAGCTATTCAGTCAAGTTGCAAAACTGCTCAGGGCTGGAGCGATGGCTCAGCAAGTAAAGATTCTTGCCACCAAGCCTGAGTTTGATCCCTGCTCCCACGTGGTGGAAGGAGAGAACCAACTCCTACAAGTTGTCTGACTTTCACACACTCACTGTGACAAAAAGCACCAACACACACACACACACACACACACACACACACACACACATGTAAGCCCAGTTAACCCAGACTAGCAACTCTCTCACAGACATGCCCAGAAAGGTTTGTCTCCCAGGTGATGTTAGGTTCCCATCATGTTGTCAGTATTAGCCACCACACCACATACACACACACACAATGAGATGCTTCACAGAGATTGGGAGGACCAGTTTGTCCTCAGAAAGATTTTAGCACTCTAAAATTTGGCTGGAATTCAGCAGAAGTAAGCCAAGATAGCGAAGGAATGGAAGACGTGTGGATGTCTCATTCCCTAGAGTGACATGGCTAATATCAGACAGATAGACGTGGCTGTGACTTTAAACATGAAAGCATGGTGGGGCTAGAGAGATAGCTCAGGTTCAAGTCCCAGCATCCAATTAGTGGCTCCCACACATTTGTAACTCCAGTTCCAGGGACGCCAGCACCCTCTTCCGATCTTCTGGGGTACCAGGCACACGCGTGGTACATAAACATACATGCCGCCAAACACTCACGCACATAAGACACACTAGAAAGCCAAGACTGTGTGCAGAGCTCAGTGATGAGGGAATGCTTGGAGTCTGAGTTCAATCCAGAAAAATAAGAGAAATGAATAAATATGACAGTCTGTTGTGTTGGCTACACAGGCCTGGTGCATGGGGGAAAACACTCAGATTCTCGGAAACCGCAGAGCAATATAAGGAGGAGTAGGTGAGATAGCCCCCAGCCTCCTGTTCCTCTGTCTCCCTCAGCATCTCTCTTGTGGATCACCTCCCGCTCCTCTGTCTCCCTCAGCATCTCTCTTGTGGATCACCTCCTGCTCCTCTGTGTCTCTCAGCATCTCTAAAGGAGTATACTCCTTGGGTTCCAATCCCAGTGTCTCCCAAACACAAGAGTATGCAACAGACTGATTGCCTCCTCCAATGTCTACATTTCTATAGGGCGATTGCAAGAGCCGCTTACCTCCATGTGTTCATACGTGTGAGTGTGTGTGCACATGTGAATGGAGGTCAGAGGTCTATTCTGGTGTCATTCCTCAGGTACTGTCCCCCTTGTTTTCTGAGACAGTCTTTCACTGGGACCTGGGGCTTGCTAATTGGTCTAGCTGACTGATCAGAGAGCCAGACATCTACCCATGACTTTCCCCAACCCCAGTGGCTTACAAGCGTGTGCCACTAAGATTGTTTGGGCATTTTACTTTTATCTTTTTTTTAATATGGGTTCTGGGGACTGAGTCAGACCCTGGTACTTTAAGAAAAGCTAGTAAAAACCAAAGAGTACTTAAGGAAGAATCTTTGGTTTTGATGGTAATTATGTTTATTCTCCTATCTGCATCTTATTGATTTTTCTGAAGTTACTGCTAAGGCAGTTCCTACACAGTTTCCAATTTGGTCTTTTCCTCCCTCTCCCAAGTTGTGCTTGGCAGCTTCATTAGACCCAATCTAACCCGTTTTCAGATCTGAGAAGGCAAAAGACCCAAACATGTCATGGATGGAGATATGGCCCATAGTTCACAAAGACAGAGATCTGGGCTACATGGTCCCTTCCTCGTTGCCCTGGAGGGTCTAAATTTAGTTTAGTAGGTACACTGCAGGGACATGAGCCTCTTGGCAGAACAGGAACCAAGCAAAAGAAGAGGAAGACGTTTAATGTGGCCGGAGGTATTTTAACGCCATGGCAACTGTGAAGTCTTCTCTATTATTTAATTCACTTCCTGGGATCAGGCTAATCTACCCACCCACTCCCAACCTCCCTGAACTTCCTATTGTCATAATCAAATCAGGTCACCCTGAATTTATGAGTCTTCTCCTAACTGTAGTCATGGCTATTTCCGGCAGGACGAGATATCTCCTGTCCTCCCTTGCTCCCCGGACCATTTCACGTGGTGCCCTCCTTCGGCTCTGGTTCTCCCTGGCCACGACTCAGCAGGCTGCTGTGGCCTCTTTCATGCACTGTCGTCCCTTGCCCACCCGCCTGCCCTTCTACCCGGCACCCCTATCCCTGCCCCTCTCCCCTCCCCTCCGGCTTTTGCAGTTGTCACAGTTAGGCACTGGGTTAGTGTGATTTAGTGATTCAGAACCCAAGAACCATGACCCTCAGAAAAAAGCCCATGCATCGCTTCCGGGGGTCAAGAAAACGACCTCCCAGGCCCTGCCTTGGCGGTTTCCTTCATACTCAGAAAAGACGAGAAAGTGAAAGCTCGGTTTGTCAGTCAGCCTGCATGCACCCTTTCCTCCTTCTCCTATGGTGCCGGGCTTTGATGAGTTACTCCGCTTAAACCGTGAGCCCCCGACTCACTGCCCCCACCCCGCCCTCCCAACCTGTCCCGAACAGGTTTGAGCCGAGAGTCGGTATGGACCAGTCTTCCTCTGTACAAGGCGTTTAACCACCGAGTCGCTAGTTCTTAGCTGAACCAAAACACACAAGTCGAAAATTCAATCACACTATTTAATTGTCATTTATGTATGTGTGTCTTTGCTATCTATCATATGCCGTAGGGTGGGGGGCGTGCCCATGGGAGCCAGAGGAGGACATCTGATCCCCTTGGGTTACAGGCAGTTGTAAGCGTTCCTGATATGGGTGTTGGGAAGCAAACTCCCGATCTCTGGAAGAGCAGTACATGTTTCTAAGTACTGAGCCATCTCCCCAGGCCAGAAAACAACTTTGTTAAAGTCATAACCAGAGTCAAGTGGGACTTGACTGCTGAAGAGTCCCTGGGTTGGGGATGTAGCTAGACCTTGAACCCCGTCTCCAGCACAGCATACACCAGGTCATGGCACGCCTGTAGCCCAGCACTCACCGGCTAAAGGCAGGAGGCTCAGTAGTTTGAGGCCAACATGGGCTACATTAGACTCATCTCAAAAAAAAACAAATTTAAAAAAGAAAAACAGAAAGTAAAATTTAAATAAAAAAATCCCTTCACTGGGTTAGATATGGTAGCACCACACCTATAACCCTTGTGACTATATCACAAGGTCCAAACCAGCCATCTAAAAAAAAATCGTTCTCAAAACAACAGCAGAAAGAGCTGCTGACTAGGGTTGGAGCCGGTGGTTAAGGGCACTGGCTGTTCTAAAGGACCCGTGTTCAGTTCCAGTGACTGCGGCTCACAACAGTCTGTAACTCCAGTTCCAGGGGATCCAATGCCTTTTTCTGGTTTCCACGGGCACCAGGCATGCATTTGATGCACACACATACAAGCAGGCACACACATACATAAAATATTTTTTCAAAAGGGCTCCTGGTGTCAAGCCTTGGGAGTTCCTAAACACCGGGGAGCACCCAGACCTGCAGGATGCTTGGGGTCTTCCTGTTCTGATCTGCTGGGGCAGGGTAGGAATAGTTCTTCACTAAGCACCAAGACAAGGGAAGGCCACACTGGCTCTTTCCCCAGGGTGCTCCGAAAGCACAGCTGCTGACTCAAGCTTGTTTACCCTGGCTGCGGGAAGTGCCTTAAATACGGGAAGATCGCAGAGCTGTATTCACTTTTGCAAGGAGATGGATCCTGTGAGTTCTCTGGGGAAAGCCCCTGCTGGGGACATGACTCACAGTATCTGGGTGTTTTGATTGTTGTTGACACTGGAGGAGGGAGTCAGGATTCCCACACTGAGTCTGGAGAAATAGCCCCATGGGTGGGGACAGTAGAAGCTGAGCCACAGACACTTAGAAAAGTCACTCCATGCCCTGGGGTCATGGCTTAGCTGTGGAATGCTCCTGAGAGATAGGGGTTGGGGAGTAGTGGCTCGGTGATAAAGTCCTGTCTAAAAGCCACCAGTGCGGGGCTGAGGGTGTGGTCAGCTAGTAGACAGAGGCCTTCCTGAGTCCACTGGCAAGGGGTTAGGAGCAGTGGTGGCATGCTTGCCTCGTATGCACAGAGCCTCAGCACCACAATAACGAATTAACCAGAATAAATCAATAAATAAGAGCAGAAAAGCCAGGGCTCCGTGTGAGCATGCAAGCGACCCTCATACCAGGGCTCCTGTTGACTGTCTTTTACACATCTTACCGTGCTAGAATCTATGAGTTAGGACCGGCCAGCTGCTGCTGTTGCTGCACACTGTCTCCGATTAAGAGCTTTCCTGGTTTACTAGCCTGTGACCCCATTGGTAGGGACAGAGGACTACAGGGGAAGCTGGCTCTCAGTGAAGAGCTCTGTAAGACAGGGGCCAGGAGAGCAGAGCAAAAGATGCCCTTCAGACCTGTGCTGAAGCAAAGCGCTTGGCCAAATCACAAGAAGAGGGTCAAGTCTGAGGAAAACTCAGCACTGCTGACAGAAAATAGAACAAACCTTCATCCTACATTTAGTTCCAGACGCTCTGTTGGGTTCTGGGACAAATAAAGATCTGTCAGGCTGGAAACTCAGCACAAAAACCATCTGTAAAGGTTCAAACACACAAAAAGGGAACCAGCAAACATTTGGCCTAAATTTGTGGTCTAGAGCCAAGAGATGCCCGGTCCTGACTGCAGCCTGCCTTGTGGGAAGAGCTGCTGAGTTCCTTCCTTGCCCTGCAACAGCGAGGAAGGGCTCTGGCTGCTCTTCGTCCATCCCTTCCACGTGTAAGGCAGGGAGTGGGCATGGGTCCCAGACCCTATGGAAGTAGCACAGGAAAGCCCATGACACAGGTCGACTGCTCAGAAACACAGGCTGGGAAAAGCTCACTCCTCCCAGAGGACGCTCCTCCGAAACCAAAGGCAAGAGGTAACACTGTGACGGACCCAACCCTCACGCCACATACCCTCACGCCACATACCCTCTCCCACCTACCCTCTCCCGCCATGGGCCTCTGTCACACTGGGTCACTGAGGAGACCTTTCCTGCCCGTCTGACATTGCCCCCCTTTCAGTAAAGAAATATGTTTGCTTCTTCCTTGGGTTTCCAGCACCTTTACTGTCCAGTACCTGAAGGAGATGAGTATTTGATGTTCTTTGGACACCGGTGTCATGTGTAAGGAAGGGGGTGATATGTGAAAACTGAAAATAAGAGGGAATACCATATGGGATGAAGCAGTAAATGCCCTTTCAAAACATCCAACTGAGGGCCAGGAAGACGTCCAGTCTCCAGAATGCATGCTTTAAAAGAGAGAGGCTAATCCGAAGGACCATGGGTGTAATCCCAGTCACCGGGAAGGAAGAAACAGGTGATTTCTGAGGCCTAGCCTACTCTGTGAGTTCAAGGCAAGTGAGAGAGCCTACCCAAAAAAGGAACAACATTATCATTATATGAAGTTGTGTTCTGGCTCCACACACTCATACATGTGCACATATGTACACGCTACTGCACATATGTACATACATACACATACATATATATGCACACACGCTCAGTAAAACCTTGTTCCTGTAGTTGATGCTTTAGAGTGATGCGCTATGGGGCCGCAGATGACTCATCAGTTAGGAGTACTTGCTGGTCTTCCAGAGGACCCATATCCAAGGGCTCACTGCTGTCTGTAGTTCCAGCTCCTGTGTCCTGATGCTTTCTGCTCCCCCCAGGTACCCTCATAGACACAGTGTCCATCAGAGACACACAGTATCTTTCCTCTCTCTCTCTCTCCTCTCTCTCTCTCTCTCTCTCTCTCTCTCTCTCACACACACACACACACACACACACAAATATTTTAAAGATGTTTTAAATTAAATTTTAGTTCATAATTAATTAAAACTTATAATCTGAAGGTGCTCTTTCGACTTTCACTGCAGGAACATATTGCGTAGCCTGGGTGCCTTCCCTGGAAGACCTTAAGGAGACCAAGCCTAAGACAGACAGACCTCAAGAGGATCTGGAAGACTTCAGTACAGTGTAACCTGAACCATAGGACCCTACAGAGGCGTAGACTCTGCTAAAAGACCAAAGGGTAATCCAGCCTAAACCAGAGGAGTCTCTCCTGGTGTGACCAGGACGTCTAATGCCCAGGGAGAGGAACCCATACTCCTAAAGGGTAACCCAGCCTAAACCAGAGGAGTCTCTCCTGGTGTGACCAGGACGTCTAATGCCCAGGGAGAGGAACCCATACTCCTAAAGGGTAACCCAGCCTAAACCAGAGGAGTCTCTCCTGGTGTGACCAGGACGTCTAATGCCCAGGGAGAGGAACCCATACTCCTAAAGGGTAACCCAGCCTAAACCAGAGGGGTCTCTCCTGGTGTGACCAGGACGTCTAATGCCCAGGGAGAGGAACCCATACTCCTAAAGCAGTCTCCCTGGCACAGTGGCAGTTAAGGGTCTCCCTGGCATGTTGGCAGCTGAGGGTCACTAACCCTAACTGATCTTCCACTACATTCTGCTTTCTAAAGGAGTCAGTATGGAGCTAAAATTCCTGATAGTATTTGGGCCTAATATCTCTATAATTTTTCTCTTAGATGCTCCCCCTTCAAGACAGGGTTTCTCTACCCCCTGGCTGATCTGGAACTCGCTGTATACATCAGTTGCCTTGAACTCACAGATCTGTGTGCCTCTGCCTTCCCACTGCTTGGGATTAAAGGCCTGAACCACCATGCCCAATTTGTTTGTTTGTTTGTTTGTTTTGTCAACCTGCCATAATGGTCAGGGCTGCAGCCCAGTTGGTAGAGTACTTGCTAGCAAGGCAGAACCTGGGCTGATTCTTCAGTGTCAAATGAACTCAGCATGCTGGCCAATGCTTGCTATTGGGGAGATGCAGGCAGGACCATTAATTCAAGATTATCCTCCGTTCACAGTGAGTTAGAGGCCATTGGCTCCAGGAGATCAGGTCTTTAAAAAAGAAAAGGGAGGGGGCATTTAAGAAGTGAGGGGAAGCCGGGCATTGGTGGCCATGCCTTTAATCCCAGCACAAGGGAGGCAGAGGCAGGCGGATCTCTGTGAGTTCAAGGCCAGTCTGGTCTACAGAGCAAGTTCCAGGACAACCTCGAAAAGCCAAGAAGAAGAGGAGGAGGAGGAGGAGGAGGAGGAGGAGGAGGAGGAGGAGGAGGAGGAGGAGGAGGAGGAGGAGGAGGAGGAGGAGGAGGAGGAGGAGGAGGAGGAGGAGGAGGAGGAGGAGGAGGAGGAGGAGGAGGAGAAGAAGAAGAAGAAGAAGAAGAAGAAGAAGAAGAAGAAGAAGAAGAAGAAGAAGAAGAAGAAGAAGAAGAAGAAGAAGAAGAAGAAGAAGAAGAGAGTAAGAGAGTCGAGGGCACTGACTCTCCCAGGCGTTGGAAGTGCTCTGAAATCCTGGCTCATTGTTCAGAAAATCAAACGGAACAACTTTCCTCGCTTCCCGCAGCATCCCTCCCACCCGCCGCGGTAGCTGTTCTTGGCAGAAGGCCAGACCGGCACCCGGTAATTCCACGGTACAGTGTGTACATCTGCATCCGTTTAACCCGCTGTTTAAAGCGGTCCTTTACTGCCACCTGTAAGAGGTAGAGCTATAATGACACTCTTAAGTGGCTGGGGTGGGAACCCGGGTTTTCTTCCCTCAAAGACGTGTGAATCTGCCAAGTGGTTGGAAAAACCAGAAAGACATCTAGGGACATCACACGTACAGGACAGAAGGCGAGAGGAGACGGGCTAGACACGGGGTCTTGGCTCCAGTTCTCCACTTGGTGGCTCCGTCTCCAAGACAAGAGCGAGAGGGAACCTGCCAAGCCTCGGGTGAGGCCTGATTACCAGCCTGCTGCCATTTGTGTTCGGTGCATTCCTGGATCTTCCCAGGGGCCTGGAGATGGGAAAGAGGGTGGAGACTGGGGACTTCTTGGTCGGGAGGAATCCGGAGCGCAGGTCGCCCCCTGGAGTCTGGGAAACTGACTTGTGGAGGCCACGCTGGGCCGTGGGGGGCACCTGCGCTCCTGCGTGCGCCAGGCACTTTGTAGCTCCGGGGGGATGGCAGCGCCTGGGCGAGAGGAAAAGTAGAGGCTCAGCAGCATCTGAAAGGCTGCCCCTGCTCCGCGAGAGCTTTAGCTATCCTGGAGGGGGATAGTGGTGGGAAAAGCCTGTGCGGCGCATTTCCAAGTCACCGGTAGCTGCGCTCCGAGCCCCCTCCAACCCCAGGACGGATTCCCCCGCGATCCCCAGGGTTATCGAGCAGCCGGCGGCGACCAGGTCCGCGTGGCTGTCGCGCAGCGCGCCAAGCCAAAAGGTAACCGCCGCCGGGCCTGCCCACAGCCCAGCCGAGGCGGCGCGGCCCCGAAGCGCCTTCGGTTCTGAGGATCCTCACTTCTGGGAAAGGACAGGGAACTGTCAATCAGCGAGGGAGGGAGCGCACCGGCGCCGGGTGATGTCAGCGGATCAGCTGCTCCCTAACAAAGGGGGGGGGGGAATCACAGGAGAAAGTTGCAGCGGCGGCTGCACCCCGGAGCCTCGGGGACCGGGGACGAGGGGAGGAGGGACGGAGGCTGCGGCAGCCGCGGCAGGCCGAGGAATTGAAAGGACTGTAGGGGGAGGCATCGCGATCCGCCCCGGCTGCTCCTCCTCTTCCTCCCCCTCCTCCCCCTCCTCCTCCTCCTCCTCCTCCAAACTCGCAGGGCTTAGCCCCAGCGCTCGCTCAGCTGCCGCGAGCACCCGGAGGGACGGGAGCCGGCCAGCACGCCCCGGTGCTGGGCAGGGTCGCAGCCGCCATGGATAGCGACGAGGAGATGGTGGAGGAAGCCGTGGAAGGTACGACCGGCATTTCTCCAGGACCTGGGGGTTGGGGGAGGCGCCTGGGGCCGCGAGCGCGAAAAGAGTGGCGGTCTGCGACGCGCGCCGGGCTGGGCCGATGGTCACCCCGGTCCCTAAGCGGGTGGCCGGTCGGAAGGGGGCTGCACTGCCACCGCCACGCCGCCGGGAGCGCGTGGGGCGCGGCGGGGAATGGGGCCCCGCGGGGTCCGCGGCCCTAGGAAGGCTCGGCCCCAGCATCCCGACGGGCCACAGCAGCATCCTCCCTGGGAGTTGCGAAGCTGCCCCCGGCACCTTGGCCTCGGTTCTTGCGGGGATGGAGGAGGGGAGGGCGCAGGGGGCAGTCCCTTGAGGCCGGTGATCTCCGAGGAGCAGCTGCGTTTCAGCCACCTCGACTTCCTCTCTCCGACCCTCTGCCCTTTCCTGGCTGAGTCGCTGCGTCCCGCGGCCACCAGGGCCGTGTCTAGGTGCGTCTCCCATTGCTAAGTACCCGGCTGCACACCAGGCACATGGCAGCCCCGGCCAATCCTCCGGAAAAAAAAAAAAAAAGATGAAATCATTGCTAGGTAGTGCACACCGCGCTCCCCACCCGGCTCGAACGCTCGGCGCCCCGGAGGCAGCTAGTCCGGGTCTGCGCTGCCCCCGGGCGAACTCAGCCACCCGCTCCCTCCCCCTCCCTGCTTCCGAGCGGGGTGCCGGCGCTCGAGCCGGGAACGAAATTGCTGGGTGACACTTAACTTTCTGAATCCCGAGCTGTTGGCTGCTGAGGGTGATATCACCGCCTGGGTGTCGGGTTTCTCCGCCCCTTCTCCAGCGCCCCTCCCCCGACTTTTGTCGCCACAATGTTTTTGCTGAGTTTCTCCGCCTCTTTTCTTTTTCTTTTTCTTTTTTTTAGCCCCCAACTTCTAAAGACACGGTGGGGAGGTTATACAATCTCGTTGTTTGTGTCAGGAGAGGTTATCATTTTGTACAAAGAACACTGTAAAACATTCTTTAGCGTATTTATTATTTATTTTACCCTATCCCAGATAATGTTCCCATGATGTTTTGCAAGATTGAGTAGTGCTGTTCCGGGATTTGTTAAACGGCGCATCGCAGTAAATAATTTTAAGTTGCTGGCTGAATCTGGTTTTGATCTAATTTGTATAAACAGGTTCTGACAAACGATAAAGAAAACTAAAGTGGCGGCGTTTCACAATGCATACGGATATGCATTTGTTAGTGTTACAGTGGAAAGATCCATTTTGATGCGCTCAGAAACCTAACTGCTTTACAGGCTGCTGGAGGGTTAGGGCGAGATGAAGTAGAATATTTTTTTTTAATTCTTGGAAAGGCATCCATTCTAATTTAAGTTGTAAAACTTATTTCTTCATTTAGTTTTGAAAAACAATTTTAAACTGCATGGTTTTGCTTGTAACTTTAGAAGAGACTAGAAATGTTGTGGATTCACAGAGCTTATACTTCTCTAAGTAAACTCAATGCTGAGATTTAGTGAGGTCCAGAGGAACCAACCACAGAGAAACCTTTAACTTTCAAGTTATTGACTTATTGTACCTTTCTGTTATGATAGGGGGAAAAAGTTCTTAGCAAATTGCTAGTGTTGCTCCCATTCCTCCCTTTTTTAACAATATGTTTTTAGTTTTTTAACTTGTTTATTTTTATTTCATGTGCTATGGTGTTTTTCCTGCAGAGTGTTGGATCCCCTAGAACTGGAGTTGCAGATGATTGTGAATTGCCATGCGGGTGCTGGGAATTGAACCTAGATGCTCTGGAAGAGCAGCCAAGGCTCTTAACAGCTGAACCATCTCTCCCGGCCCTCCTCCTTCTGTTTTGTTTTGTTTTTACTTACAACTTTGCTTGTTTCATTTCTACTTAAAATTTGAAAACAAACCATTGATCACAGATAGTGCCTCAGACTGAGTCACCTTCGCCAGTACTACTTACTGTGTTGAAAATGCGCTCTGCTATTTATGCTCCTAGCATTGGTTTGTGAATAAAAACCTGGTACACACCTGCATATGGAGGGGGAGGAGGGAGGGGGATCCCGAGTTCAAGGTCACCCACAGCTGCAGAGCAAATCCAAAGCCAGCCTCAACTACATGAGACCCAGTCTCAAGATAGTAATTTCGAAAGTATGCTTCCATGTTGATTATGAGTTATTCCACTGGATTCAAAGCACTGAAGTTTCTTTCCATAAACAGGGAGGCCTGTTATATAGGATGAGCAGACAGTGCTATTATTAATCAGGAGCTTATTTGAGCAAGAAAGGCACAGTTAATAATTATGCTACAACAGCAAGCTTAAACCCAGGCATGGCTTAAGCAGTCACTCAATTTTACCTAAAAGTAAACAAGTAGAATAACTTTCTTGTTTTGCTTTTTGTGGTTTTATTTTATTTTATTTGAAACAAGATCTCTGTAGTCCACGATGACTTCAACTTTTGAACATTCCTCTACCCAAGTGCTGGGATTACAGGTGTGAGCAGCTATACCTAAAAGAACAACAACAAAATTTCATTTATTTATTTTGCTGTGTGTATTAGGCAAGCAATATGCCACTGAGATACATACCCCAGCCTGAAAGTTACTTTTAAGATTTTAAAGTCCATAGAAAAGTCAGGAATAGTGGGACATTCATGTAGTTCCAGTTACTTGGAAGGCTGAGGGAGAACAGATCACTTAAGGCTGGGAGCCAGCTAACAGAGTTAGACCAGCAGAACCTGGACCAATGGCTACATTCTCTCTTTAAAAAAATAGAGGAGAGGGCTTGGTGCTTAAGAGCGTTTCATTTCCTTTTGCCAAGGACCTGGATTTGGTTCCCAGAATCCACATGGCAACATGGCAACCCACAACCACCAGTTGTTCCAGTTTTGTGGGCACCAACACTCATACATATAAAATAAAATAAGTCAGAAAAGAAAAGCCTTTAGAGTCAACTCAGGCTGAGATTTTCAGGGTGCCTGAAGCAAGTGTGTGCTCGAAGGAAACTGCATCCTTGGGCCTTTCTCCAGATGTTGTTGGCCTTGGCACTTTGCACTGCTCTTCACATAAAATCTAACACACATCTCTGAACTGGTATAAATGGCTGTGATACTTTTCCAAATAGAATCTCATCTGGGTGTCCTGATGCTTCATACCAGCTGCTCAACTCTCTGCATACACATTGTCTTCTCGCTGGTTTCCTTGTCACGGCTATTATTACCATCATCTCTGTAATTGCTTAGCTCTTATTATGTGCAGAGTCTGTGCTAAGTGCTTCTCAGACATTATCCATCCAGTCTTAGGAGGTGGGTACTATATTATCCTCATTTTATAGAGAAACTTAGAGAAGTTAAGAACTCCTGTCAAAGAAGGGAGGGCAGGCTAGACTGGAGAAATTCCTTTGTCAATTGCCCTACTGTTCTGTTCTTTTTTCCTTGCCTACCCACGTTTTCCTTCTTTCCTTCCTTCCTTTCTTTCCCAACAGTGTCTCATTCTGTATTTTATAGCCTGGAATTCATTGTGTAGCCCAGGCTGGCCTGGACCAGTCCTCCAGCCTCAACTTCCTGAATGCAGAATGATGACATGAATGACCATACCCACTACATCTTTTTACCTTTTTAAGTTTTTTGTTTTGTTTTGTTTTGGTTTTGGTTTTTCGAGACAGGGTTTCTCTGTATTGTTTTGGAGGCTGGCCTGGAACTCGCTCTGTAGACCAGGCTGGCCTTGAACTCACAGAGATCCGCCTGCCTCTGCCTCCCGAGTGCTAGGATTAAAGGCGTGCGCCACCAACGCCGGCTCTTTTTACCTTTTTAAAGCATTTCCCTTTAGAAAAAAAAAAAGCCTTCTTTGCTTAGATTTATTATTTTATTTTATATACATGAATGTTTTCCTTGTATGTACATCTGTGTATCCTGTGTATCCTGGGACTGGCATTGTGGACATCGTGCGCATGCGCGCATACACACACACGCGCGCGCGCACACACACACACACACGCATGCATGCACGCACGCGCAGGCTCACATGTGCATGAGAGCACCTTGAGGCTCACAATTCCTTGCAGCCCAGAGAAGTAGATGGGATAAGGCTTCCCTGGAGAAGTGGCAGCGTCGAGCTAAGGGGAGTTCGGTGAGTGGAGGAGAGAGGCGTGGAATTGTTCGGCCCATCCAGAAAATACTTCCACTGTAGCTGAAACATGGGGCTGAAAAGGAGAAATGACCCCCAAGGGGCAGATGAGAAAAGGAAGCTGGGTCGCAGGCCGAAAGGGTAGGCTGTGCTAGGCTGTGCGTTGGAACGAAGGCTGTGGAGCGCTGCCGGGAAAGTTTAACTGTCCAGCAGGCAGCTGGAGGGCTGAAAACACAGCTGAGGCCATCTCCTGGAGGATTTTGTGGTACCAGATATGCAGTTACGAGCATAGAAAAAGAGAAGAGAAGGAAAGGCTGGAAATGCATAAGACACACTAGGGAGAAGCGCTCAAGACGAGAACGTATCAAGAGTCCTCAGAACTGGGAGCCGAGATGGAAACGAGCAGCGAGATGGAAGCGAGCAGCGCCAATCGCCGCAGATCAGCGCGGATTCTTTTTGTTAGCAACTGTCCGTCCTGCCTGTCTCTTACGTGCACCTAGGTTGTGTGTCTGGGACGGTGTGCTGTGTTCTGACTGCAGCTGGTCCGTGAGGGTCACGTGAAAGCCACCGCCCTCGCCAGGTGACATTTGAGCTCCTGAGCCTTTCACAGCCACTGTTACTGCATCATGGAGAAGGGACACACACTCCTTGCATTAATAAGCTTGCATTTTCTTAAATGGCTTTTGTAGGGGGTGGGGAGGAGACGGCAGTGTTTTGTCAGCAAAACCAGCAGTGTGCATAGGTCAGGGTTTCTTGTTCTGAGGGAAACAGGCACGGCACTGTTGCGTCTCTGTGGGTAAGCCGGAGACGGTCAGGGGCCATCTCTGCTCCAAGGCCAGCACCATAACAGACTAATCGTATCAAGTTAAAAAAAAAAAAAACCTCTGCTCAGAGGTAACCCTGAGGGAAATTTTTACCTTTCTATTCTTTTGGTAGAGAAAAATATTTAGAACAAAATGGCCCGGGATGGGGGGTGAGTTACGTTGCTTCTCCTTCTCTCTGGCTACCATTCAGGCTGTCCGGGATGGATTCTGGGTGGCTCACTTGCTGAGGCTGTGTTATTAGCACGAAGTGGTCATTCCAGTGAACTCGGCCTGTTGCTTGGGCCTGATGCCCACTTTCTGTGTAGTGGGAACCGGCCTGGAAGGCGGTTGGCTGACTCGGCGCATTCTGTGGTCTTCAGCAAAGACTAGAGTTTCCACACTGAGTTAGGCAACACGGGCACGGGCTCGGAATTTGCAACCAGGGCCTGATGTTGAGAATCTTGGCATTTCTCTGCAGCCTGCCCACAAAGACTCTTTGCACTTCTCTATAAGGAGTCTGGTCATTGCTAATGTTTTTTTTTTCATTTGCTTGTTTTTGAAGATGAATTTTTAAGTTGAAAAGTTATATGAGAAGACAGCAAATCACAGTACACTATCTAGCTCAATAGTGCATAGTCATTTACATGGTCATAAAACTTGAAACATTGATTTTTTTAAACGTATATTTTCTTTTCGTCATACTTGGTACTGGGTTATGTAAGAGTATTTTCATAGGCGTATGTAGGCCCCACAGTCTCCTGCTCGCCCCTTGGTCTCCTTTGTTTCCCTAAACAGTTTTTCTTTCACTTTCTTTTTAAATTACTCCTCTTATTCGCGTGTCCGCTGGTGCCCTGGGAGGGCCGGAGAGGGGTTGGGATCCCTGTGAGCAGCCCCATCTGATGCTTGATAGAACAGGAAGCCTTTAGGTGCAGTCTGGTACCTCCTGCTCCTAGAGCTATCCCATTCTTGCCATCAGCAAGGAGAAAGAGCGCCCATCTTGTCTGCCTTTCTCTGGAAAGAAAGTGCATTGGTGGGTTTGAGGCAGGGGCCTTTCATTTAGAGAGATGGGCATTCTCTTGCAGGTCATGTGGTAATGTCGTGAAGTTTTAAAGAAAGCACTTAGCCTAACCCCCCACCGCCCCAAAGAGGAGCTTCACAGTTTCTTTCTCTGAAAAGTAGCCTCCTCCCCAAAGGCTGGCTACTAAGGTTGTAATACCACATAACCTTGTTGTCTCAGCAGCATTTGAAGAATTGTGCCGAGGTCTCTCACAGCACTAATGTACCAAGGCAACAGGATTGTAGCAATCTAATCTGTTCCCCAGCTTTTTCTGCCTTGCAAGTCTTTTTGTTATTGTTTTGACTGGGGCTGTTTGTTCTGTTCCGTTCTGTTATGTTATGTTTTGTGTTAAAGACAGAATGCTGTGCAGCCCAGGCTGGTTTCAAACTTCGTTCTGTTCTGTTGTGTTTTGGGTTAAAGACAGAATGCTGTGCAGCCGAGGCTGGCCTCAAACTTGCTATGTGCTGTGGTCCTCCTTAAACTCCTAATCCCCAGCAGGATGAATGCAAGCTTTCGCTATGCTACCTTACCCAGCTTACTGGCTGATGTATGGGGTAGCTACTCTGCAGTTTTACACTGCCCAGAAACCCACAATATGTGTGGCAATTACGCACACACTCTCTAGTCCCTAGTGCTTATCATGGCCTGCACCTAAGGATGCAAGAGAAAACAAGTCAAGCTGGAAGCCCTGCTGGGGTCCCACAGATTTCAGAACTTGCATATGCAGCCAGACTAGCAGAGAACGCCCCGCCCGTGTATCTTCTTCTAAATGCGCAAGGTCACCTGAGAAGTGTCTGTCATTCAGCAGCCCTCTAGGAAACAGTGAAAGGGTTCCTTTCCCATTGGGGTCTTGCAGAGGGGGTCCATATGGAGCAGGGTGAGGTTTGGGTGCCCTCCCACCTGGAGTCAGAACTGCCCTGTGCCCGCCTTCAGTTACACAACACCTTCCGGTTTTTCTTTCATATATGAGTTCATCGCAGAGGGCGGCACACCTTCAGAGTTTGGTTCAGAACTAGGACAAGGGAGGGAGAAAAGTAGGGAGGGTTACACTGGATTCCTTCCCCTCCGTGTTCATGTTTATCGTGCCTCTCTTGATTTCAAGAAGGAAATCGGTTTTATTAACAACCGCTGTTTAAAATCTGAAGCGTGCGAACCTTTTCTGTTGCGGGAGTATTTTCAACACACCAGCAATTACTCTCCTGAGAGGCTAACCTAATTATTCTGATATCTCTACCTAAATCAAAAGTAGGACACTACATTCATAGGAATGTTAATGGCTACATTTAATTGATTTCAATGTTTCATAAGAGAAAGCTTTTAGCTCTATATTGAGTATTTTTTATTAAAAGAGAAAAAAGTAAATTTGATCTGTTTCAATGAAAGATTGTCATCAGCAGATACTTAGAAAGACTTATCCAAATTATTTCTCATGACTCAAGTGTCAGAATTACATCATATAATTCAGTTTTTCTACCAAAAGAAAGCAATTTGGGCCTAGTTCCCTGCTGCCCATTGATTCCCTGACAATTGTAGGAAAAGGTTGTGTTTAAAGAAGGGAACTAACCCATCTGTGGTGTGTTTCCATATAGGACGGTGTGTGGTGTGTTTGCACAGCCACAGAGGGGCTGGAGAGACAGCGCATGCTAAGAACACTGCCTGCTTCTGTAGAGGACCTTAGTTAGATCCCCAGCCCTGACATATGACTCACTACCTGTAACCCCAGTTCCAGGGGATCCAGTGACCCATTCTGGCAAGACGCATGTACTCCTACATGCGTCTGGAGTACATAAACTCAACCAGGCACACATGTACACATACATAAATAAGTAATAGCATGTATTGTTGTACGATGTTCTAGGTAACTCATTCCATATGGAGTCAGGTAGAGTGGTAAAACATTTCAGTAGTCAATAATAAAAAGAACACTGTATTTCCTTATGACTACTTTCTTTATGACGTCTATCTTTTTCTATTTTTTTTTTTTGAGTGCTGGAGATTATTTGTATTCTCAGGCTATCTAAACACTCGCCACTAAGTTCTATACTTAACCTAGTACTCTATCATCTTAAAAGTTCTATACTTAACCTACCACTCTATCATCTTAAAAGTTCTATACTTAACCTAGTACTCTATCATCTTAAAAGTTCTATACTTAACCTAGTACTCTATCATCTTAAAAGTTCTATACTTAACCTAGTACTCTATCATCTTAAAAGTTTTATACTTAACCTAGTACTCTATCATCTTAAAAGTTTTAGGAGATTAAAAGCAGTTCATTGTGGTGGCAAGGTTTGTGTTTTTATGCCAGTGAGCCATCTGGAAGTCACATTTTTGTGCAATGCATAAATTTGCAATGCATAGTATTTAATATTTCCACCCATGATCTGGGTTGTTGACTCCAGGGAAAAGACAGTAGAATGATTGCTGCCTTTATTTCCACTCACCTCTGAAAAGCCTACTCCCCCCGATGATGGGGGTGCTAATGCGGGGTTCCTGGGTTTGTGAAACATGAGGTTGTAATAAAGAACCTAGACATTTAGATGCTGACTCCAGATGTGTGCTGGGTAGTTGGTAACCAGGAAGTACCAGTAGGTCAAAGGTGAGCGTAAGGACTTGTTTCTGGGGTCCAAGATCCCTATTTCAGTGGCAGTATGGAGATGTTCATCTCCATTTAAAACATAAGCCCTCTGACACATAGGGGGTATGAAAAACTACAGTTAAACTTTCAAAGATGAAATGAGTTTGTAAACTCGAGAATTTAGGGTTAGCAAGGGTTAGGGTTAGGAAGGGCTCTCAGTGATGAACAATTAAACACTAGGGCAGTTTTAGGCACGTGACTCTCCTTTGTTGTCTGAATGTGAAATAAAACGGTGCATCCAGACTCTACTAGTGCTCAATACAATACTGTAGGATAACATATAAAGTCATATTGCATGTTTGCAACATGTAAGAACTGCAGAGCAGGGGATGTGGCAATGAGACTATAACTCAGTGCCATCTGAGCCACATTTCAGTTAAGATGAGAAGCTGGGATGTTCACTCCAAACGTAAGTTCTATGGGGAAGCTTGGGAAGTGGTAACCAGTGCTGCAGATGGCCCTATTGGTAATAAATCCCAGCCCCAGGGAAAGGGCAAGCCGGTACAGACTCCATGTCCGCAAACGTGCCCAGGAGTTTCTGTGTGGACCAGTCCATTCATGAAAGTATACAAAACATCAAGTTCTGCATGCTTAGTCTTTTCAAGACACAGAAGAAGCAGGGGCTGGAGCGAGGGCTCAGCACTTAAGAGCACTTGCTACTTACTCATGCGAATGACTTGAGTTCAGTTCCCAGTACCCGTGCTGAGCAGCTCACAACCACCAGATGCAGGGGATCTGGTGCCACACAAAGAAGGGGCACCTGAGTCTGCTGTTAAGGCGTGGCATGTGCTTCTCTCTCCCCAGGACACCTGGATGATGATGGACTACCACACGGATTCTGCACTGTCACCTACTCCTCCACAGACAGATTTGAGGGCAACTTTGTGCATGGAGAAAAGAATGGCCGTGGGAAGTTCTTCTTCTTTGACGGCAGGTAGCCCTCTCTGCTCTGCTTAGTTTGGGGCTGGCGGGGGGGGGAGTTGTCTCCAATTATTTCAAAAGAAAGAATGATACAAATGAAAGAATTCAACTGAAAGTCTGTATACCCCTCATGCAGGTGAGTGAGAGGAACCCCACCCAACATGTAAGCAAGGCTTTGGTGACCAGAAATGACAGTGGTGGCTGTGCAGGAGCCAGCCTGAGGTGTGCTGAGCCTGGCCTATGTCTGTCCAGTGATGCTCTGCCAAGCCAGACTCAGGGGGCCCCATCTTGCACAAACTCGTTTCAATACAGTTCAAAAACTGTGACTTCACAAAAGCTGGAAAGCAAGAACTGACCCCCAAGGTTGTCCTCTGACAACGTGTACCATGGTCCATACTCACATGTGCACAGGCATACACACCATATATACACACGTACTCACACATTTGTATACACACACACACACACACACTCACACACGCACACACACTGGGTACCTGGTCCCCAGGCTCTCTTTCCAGGTGTTGCTTCAGAACCCTCTGTCTGAAAAGTAATCCTCCTGCTCCATTTCCATGACAGTTTAGCCAAAGCTCTTTTACTGGAAAGTGACAGTTTTTACTTTATTCAGGGATTATTTTTGTATTCATTCAACAGTGTGTGTTTTTGTAAATGTCTGTTTCCCCTCCCCACCTAAGGAGAGTTTCCTGACTGCAGAATCTCTGTCTCCTGTGCTCTCCAACACATTCCCTTAACTTGAAACTTTAAAACAAGGATGGTAAAGTCCTTGCCACATGGATGTGGGAGCTGAAAGCGAGCTAGAATTTATCCAGATGGCTACACATGCGCACGCACATACACACTCTCACACACTCATGCACACATGCTCATGTACACATGTGTGCACTCACACACATGCACAAACACACACATGAGTGTATTCATATTTTAAGTTTGATAATTAGATGAAGATAGCCAACAATTGACTAGGAAAAGAGTTCTTCAAGTTGGTTGTATTTGGTGGCATTTACCTATCAGCTTTACAGACCTGGTGTACAAGAGCGTTAATGAGCTACCCTGAGCATTTGAGCCAGCATGCCAAAATGCACTCCCTGTTAACCACAAGAAACTGAACCCCTAGTGGGCAGGTAGGGACCGAGACTCCCCATCAGGTGCCACGTGGTCTGGAGCCTGACACTGGGTGTGGATGGTCCTGAGGATGCTGTGGGAATGTTTCTCTGGTACTGAAAATGCTTTGACATCTGCACCTCTGATTGATTGTAACCTCTAATCTAGATGTTTAGAACAGTTTAGCTGTTCTCAGTGTCACCAAAATTTGTAAACCTAGAGCTAGAACTTGTCACTAGCCTAGAACTGGGAAAAGAGAAAGAAAAAAAAACAAACAAACCCAGAGGCATCTACTTTGAGGCTGTGGGATGCTCATATTAGGGAATAGTGTTGTCTGTAGCTCAAGATAAAAGTGAAGTAATTTATTATAGGAATGATTAATCTTCGGTATTGGGGACTGAACCCAGGGCCTCACGATGCCAGGCACATGATCTACACCGAGCTTCCTCTCCTGCTATCTCAATGCTGTTTCTAGTTACCCGGCTGTCCTCACACCTGCTGTCCTCCTCCCTCACTCTGTAAAGGGCTGGGAGCATCGTTGTGTGCCGGGGAACCCAGAGTGTGAATATTTATTGTCCACGCCTTTCAAAGTATTTACTACTGCATACCTTTAGTTTTCTGTACCCAAGTCATTTTCTTCTGTGTGTGTGTGTGGTGTGTGTGATATGTGTATGTATGATGCACATGTGTGTATGTGTGTATGATGTGTGTGGTGCATATGTGTGGAGAATGAAAAACTCCATTATTATTCCTCATTGCCATGAATCTTGATTTTATGGGGTTTTTATTACATTAATTTATTTATTGCGAGGGTCTAACCATGCCACAGGACAACTTGCAGGAGTTGGTTCCCTTTCTACCATGCGGGTGCCAGAGATAAAGCTGTTATCAGGCTTGATGGCACGTGCTTCACCTGATAGCCATCTGGAAGGCCACATCCTGGTGCGTTTTGTGTTCGTTTTGAGATAGGGTCTCTCTCTGGCTAGACGGAGATTCCGAATTCATGCCATCACACTTGGCTTTGTTCTTTTAAGTGGGCTCTAAGGGATTGATGCACACCTCGTTTGAAGGAGAGTGCTTTACCAACTGAGCTATCACCGGGCCTCCCAAAGTCATTTTCTGATGCTGGCTTCCTGTTCTGCTGTGTCCTGATGGGCTGAGGGGCGATGATGACAACATTTCCCAGGTTGTTACAAGGTTGCATTTCAGAGAAGCTGGGGTGGAAACGAACTTTTGATGTCACTATTCCAGCCTCTCTATGAGGCAAAATTCTTTCTGTGTTCCTGACTATCAAGCTCAGAACATAAATACATTTGGATTTACAACCCAGATTCATTTATGAAGAAACTAAGGCTTGGAGAGGCTAAGTAACTTTCCCAGAGTCCCCTAGTTAGTAAGAATTAGAGTTGACATGAATTCATATGTATATTATCTTTCTTTTTTCCTATATTACCTTTCTTTTTTTCCTATATTACCTTACTTTTTCTCCTTTTTTTCTATATTATCTTTCTTTTTTTTTCTTTTACTTTCTCACCGCTGCCCCCCGGCCCCCGACGGTGTGTCATGTAGCCCAGGATAGTCTTGCACTGACTGTCTGGCTGAGCATGATCTTGAACTCCCAACCCTCCTGCCTCTACCTCCCAGGTTTTGAGATTACAGGAATGAATCTTTTTTTTCCTTGCTTTCTTTATTTTCTTTAAGTTCACTTCTTAACTTTTTTGTTAGTTAGTTAGTTTGTTTAGTTGGTTGGTTGATATTTTTGGTGTTTTCTTTTGTTTTCTGACACAGGGTTTCACTGTGTAACCACTCTGCTGTCCTGGAACTTGCTCCGTAGACCAGGCTGGCTTTGAACTCACAGAGACCTGCCTATCTCTGCCCATCACCACCACCTGGCCAGCTGTTGCTAAAGGTGCTTTAGCGCTTGCCTAGAAGCCCATAGATTGATGGAAGGTGTTCCTAAAGGGTCATCTTTAGTAGTGGCCTCCCCAAACTCCTGTTCTCTCATTTGTAGAATGGGGATACATACTTGAATGAGAAAAGCTACAAAGATCTTGGAAGGCATAGCACACCTTGCAAGTGCCGGGAAGGGGGAGGATGGCATAGCACACCTTGCAAGTGCCGGGAAGGGGGAGGATGGCATAGCACACCTTGCAAGTGCCGGGCAAGGGGGAGGATGGCATAGCACACCTTGCAAGTGCCGGGAAGGGGGAGGATGGTGACGGTGTCCAGTCCTGCTGTTACTCTAACCTTAGTTGACTACAGTGGCCTAGAAGACAGCTTGTTAGGGAAAACTTGGAAGTGTCAAATGCCTTTAATGTTGCTACACTCACGCTCACACAACAATCAACTACTCCAAAAGGTGTGGTTCCCACACACACACACACACAGCAGCCCCCATCATCAAGCAAGCAATTCAGAACCAGATACCAACCAGTGTCACACATTGCAATTGGGTTCTGACAATGTCTGCCTAGGGTAGTGTCTGTCTCTCATAGTTCTGGAGGGCTGAGAGCTTTGAGGTCAGAGGCTATTTAGATTGGTGGCTGCCTGGCTCACAGATGGCTGCTTGTCTTGTCACAGGGCAGAGAAGGGAGCGAGAGCAAGCAAGCTCCCTTGTGTCTTTTTATAAGGGCAGTAAGTGCGCTCAGAAGGCCTCTGACTTCATAACCTAATGCCTTCCCCAGCATCCCACCTCCCAGGACCACTGCACTGGGAAATAGGCTTCAGATTTTACAGGGGCCTAAACATTCCGTCCTAAGCAGTACATTCTAGGGCATTCTTTTAAAGAAGAGAACCAACGTTTGCTAATTGCTGTTATTTTGAGCTGTGATCATCAGATTCTCTCACACATCCTCCATGAAAGGATAAAACAAAGGCAGGAGCAACTCTGAAGGTGTCCAGTACATGGCCAGAGAGATTACAGGAAGTGCTTGCCCGTCCCGCCTCTGAAGACTCTGAAGGTGTCCGGCACATGGCCAGAGGGATTGCAGAAAGTGCTTCTTTCTCCTTGCCCGGCATGCCTCCGAAGGTTGAAGGTGTTGGCTGGAAATGGCTCTAACAGATAGGGTTCCTTTGCCTTCATCAGCTTGCAGTGTGAAATAATAATACGCCACATGAGATAATCCCTGAACAGTGTTTATGCACTAAGCCACAGTTTGACATGTTAGAGATGGGGCCTTAAAATAGAATCTGGTTCATTCTTAAGTTTCTTTCTCAAGGCTTATATTGATGAGGATACACCAGCAGGTGTGTCCAATCTTTTATATTGGACACAATGTTATCATCTACAAAAGTTCAGACTTGAATCTGGATGTTGGTGGTGCACGGCTTTAACCCCAGCACTCTGGAGGCAGAGGCAGGAGGATCTCTGTGAGTTTGTAAGCCAGCCTGGTCTACAGAGCGAGTGCAACGATAGACTCCAAAGCTACACAGAGAAACCCTGTCTGGTTTAAAAAAAAAAGTTCAGACTTAGAAAACACAGTATAATATAGTCACCAAAAGAAAAAAAAGATCACCCCCCCCTCAAATTTAACTTGTAAGCAAACTTGAGATTTGGTGTTGGCCACATGCATGGCTGTCCCAGGCAACATGCAGGCCACAAACTACAGCTGTTAGAGAAGAGGGACAATGGTTAGGCCCATGAGGTGGGAAGGACAGAAGCTTCTCAGTCCCCAAACCATGAAGAAAAGCCAAGCTTCCTAACTACTCTTGTGTATTCAGACACTAGAGAGGTGACTGTCATGAAATATGGTAGTAGTTAAATGAAGTACAGGTAGGTGCATTGATTGGGGTAGCAGCTGCTAAATCTCGCCACAATGTGGAGTTATATTTCCTGTTTAATTGTTTTTGGAAACTTGGCACCTCATAAATTAAAAGGGCCTGTTTATGTGAAGAGAAAGAAATGCAGTTAAACTGATGTTTTCATATCCCGTAGGTTTTCCAGTTGTTTGCTTAGATGCCATTGCCAGAAAAATCAAACAACCCAATGGCCGTTTTTGTTATTTCTTACTATCATCCTGAGGCATCTGCTTAATGTTAAAAGGGAGCACAGCTTAAGATCTAAAGCCGGGCCTAGAGAGAGGGCTCCATAGTTAAGAGCACTTGCTGCTTTTCCAGAGGACCCAAGTTCAGGTCACAGCTCCCACATTAGATGGTTCACAACTACCTGTAACCCCAGATCCAACAGATCTGACACCCTCTTCTGGCCTACGCGCACACACACACACACACACACACACACACACAGAGAGAGAGAGAGAGAGAGAGAGAGAGAGAGAGAGAGAGAGAGAGAGAGAGAGAGAGAAAATTAAAAGAGCAAGGGCTGTTAGTGGTGGCCTATGCCTACAATTCCAGAACTTAGGAGGTAGAGGCAGGAGGATCAAGAGTTCACAATCCTCCTCAGCTACATAGTGAGTTCAAGGCCAACCTGAGTACATGTGACCGTGTCTCAAAACAAACAACAACAAATTACAGAGTTGAGCATGGTATTCCAAGCTTATAACCCCAACACTAAGGAAAAAAACAGAAGGATCCTGAGTTTGGGGCTAACCTGGGCTACGCAGGGAGACCATGTGGCAAAAAAGGGATGGAGGAGGGAAAGAAAGAGGATGGGGAGGGAGAATGGAAATGCGTAATGTTTGCATAAAAAGTCAAATACTTAGGACAAGAATAGTGGAAATCTATACTCTCTGTACCTTGATGATACTCAGTTTATTTTGTTTATTACAACAAACACGTTACTTTTTCTTTCTAACATGAAGGTACCCATTCCTTCCTCCTTCCACTCAATTGTATTACTCATAAGTTACTGCAGAGGGAGAAGCTGAAAAGGTGACTTAGAGGACTCTGGGAGTGAGCTGAGCTGAGAGCACTCTTGCCGTCCTGCCTTACACTGCGCTGCGTGTGGAAAATCAGCCATGCAAAGAGGAAAACCAAGCCGGGTGGTGATGGCGCACGCCTTTAATCCCAGCACTCGGGAGGCAGAGGCAGGCAGACCTCTGTGAGTTCGAGACCAGCCTGGTCTACAGAGCGAGTTCAAGACAACCTCTAAAACAATACATAGAAACCTTTCTGTGTTGAAAAACCAAAAAAATAAAAAAATTTTAAAAAGAGAACTGAGAGGGAGGTGGGAGTGGATTTGCAGGCAAAGAGGCGATGGCGCGTCATTGGCCATGGTTGGGACTGAGATCAAACTAAATGACTCAGTGGAACTGGGTGCAGAGGCCACCTCCCTTAGTCCCAGCACTCAGAGGCAGGCAGGTCTCTGTGAGTTGGAGGCCAGCTTGGACTATAGAGTGAGTTTCAGGACAGCCTGGCCTATATAGAGAAACCCTGTATGGAAAAAGACCAAAGCCAAACAAACAAAAAGATGACTCAGTGTCTTGCCTTGTCTGAGCTCGACAGGGGAAGGAAGAACTGCTTCCCAAAAGCTGCCCTCTTACCTCTGTGAGCCAGCCCTGGTGTATGTGAGCGTCCACTCACAAAAACGTGCAAGTCTGTGCTGGTTTGTTTTCTCTTTTTAACTTGTCTGAGAGACCTGTGACTTTTAGATTTGATCATGAGTTGAGAGGTACTGGCAGACTTGTACATTCTGAATGCTGCTGGGACTCTAAAGTCAAACGGGGCACCAGGACTACAAATAAAAACTGAGAACACTTCATTAAATTAAAACTCCAGACAACAACAAAATATTTTTATATTTGTATCGTATATTCAATATTTGGGATATGCACCTGCTGAAGTTCATAACCTATTTAAAAATCAGACTTCACTGAGCATATTGTATCTTTCTTTGTCAGGGGTTCAAGATAGGGTTTCTCTGTGTAGCCCTGAGTGTCCTGGAACTCGCTTTGTAGACCAGGCTGGTCTCAAACTCACAAACTCTGCCTCTGCCCTCTGCCCCCTGCCCTCTACCCCTGCCCCTGATCTCTGCCCCTGCCCTCTGCCCCCTGCCCTCTGCCCCTGCTCCTGATCTCTGCCCCTGCCCTCTGCCCCCTGATCTCTGCCCCTGCCCCTGCCCCTGCCTCTGCCTCTGTTCTAGGATTAAAGGCTTGCACCACCACCACCCGGCTGTATCTTGTCTCTTACCTGACGGTCCCTCCCAGACATGAAGAGAGATGACTGAATCGCTTCCTTGAGCTGCACACGTCACCCAGTCTGTTGATTAGCAATCCCTCTCCGGGCGGGCTCTTTTTTAATTGTGTGAATCTAATGGCGGTTGAATCTCATTAATTCAGTTTCACTGAATTTGCAGTTTTGATTATTTATGCAAAAGCTATGTTAAAGTATACTTTATCCCATTCATGAATTTAATAAGCCTATTTGTCATGGATAATACAAACAAATGGGAAAGAGAACTATTTATCTCCTTGGGAGACCACAAATAGTGTAATTACAATGAAATGAGAAGCTGTCACTGTTCAGGCTGTGCATTTCATTTAATAATTACAGATCATTCTCAATCATAAGACAAGATGTCACTCGGCAGTCAGGGACAGGCTGCTCAAACCTGTGCCTCGCTTTGTACTCCACCTGCCCAGGAACACAGCGTGTGCCTGTCTCACCACGCCAGGACACAATGTGTGCCTGTCCCACGTAACCCAGTACACAGTGTATGCGTGTCCCGCATACGGCATGTGGCATGCGTTTGCCCTGCCTACCGAGTGAGTGTTGTGTCCTCTCCCGTGTGGCCTCTTGAGCAGTGTGTGCTTGCTAGGCCGTTACTGTCAGGCTGTAGTTATCCTGTCCACCGTGCTGGCTAGAGCCCCACACAGTCCTCACTATATAGAACGCATGCCTTAAAATGCTTACTAGCTGAATCTGTGACCAAAAGCTGGGTGTTAACCAAACCATCTTTGTTTCTGGGTATCTAACATTTATGTTTTTAATCGTTAAGTTACATTTGTTGTTTATTTTGTGTCCGTGTGTTGTGTGTAGGGAGGTGTAGGCCTGCGTGTGGAAGTCAGGCTACAACTGCCTCAGCTGGTTCTCTCCTTCCGTGATGTGTGTCCAGGGAATCAAACTCAGATCTCAGGGCTGGCGGCAAGTGTCCTTTACCCACTGAGTCATGTGGCTAACACGTACATTTACATTTCTTAAAATGGTTTGAGCTGCCCTTCCCTTTATTCCAAATGGTGTTTGTGGTACACTTACTTCCATAGCATAAGAATATTGAAAACATATTTCTGAACTTCCAAAAGTGTTTTCTGAAAACAGCAATAGGAGAAGGATGGTGAAGTCACCTTGAGTGTGCTGTGAGTTTTCTTCTGGTCCAGCCACGGGGCTCAGGCTTTATCAGTCTACTAACGGGGCAAGCAGGGTTGAGGCTACAGTCTCCCTCCCCTCCCGACTGATCCTTTTGTCACATGAGCACATGTGTACAGCTGAGGGTCACACACATGACGTCATCAACAGCACGGACCACAAAAGTCCTGCAAGATTACCATGTAACCTCGGTATGGAGCCAGCGATAGCAGCTAGATTTGTGTGTGCATACCTGTGTTGTTCATACAATGACAAAATCATCCAACAAACACATTTTTCAGAGCCTGTCCCTGTCACTAAGGGACACATGACTGTAAAACACAAAAATAAGTCCTCATGAGTCTTCCAAAGGGGTCAAAGGAGAGTCTTTTGATTGGATGCCAGTTATCATTGCTACTGTGGAATAAAATATTAGTGACTTGAAAGTAAGATGGCCATTTGCATAAGCTAAACCTTAGTTGTGTGACTGAAGAGCCCTGTATACAAGCCGTCTAAGAGGGCCTCACAAACTCCAGAGAGAAGCACGGTGTTCCTCACTGTTAGAGTGTAACAGCAGAAATGCCAGTGCCTGGTGTAAGCTGGGCATCTGCCCGGTCATGGGGACACGGGTAGCTGAGACTTATTCTCAGCCAGACCTGGGGCTTTTTTCTCTCTTTCCTTTAGCAAAGAAAAAAGGGAGACGATTCTGAGGAATTGGGAGATTTATGGGTTAAGGCTTCCTCAAACCCAGGGCCTTGGGCATGCCAGGCAAATGCTCTGCCAATGAGCCGACGTCACCAACCGTTATTCACCTCTCTGCATTTTTCCTAGCCATCCATCTGTGGGAATTCCAGATGCTGTCCTGCATACATGAAAGGGTGGACACAGCTGGGCACGTGGGTCCTTTATCTTAAGTCGGCTCGGCGAGGAAAGGTGCTTGCCACCAAGCCTGACAACCTGAGTTTGATCCCTGTGCCCCACGCAGTAGAGAGAGAACCAAAAACCACAAGATATCCTCTACCCACCACATGTATGCGAGAGAGAGAGAGAGAGAGAGAGAGAGAGAGAGAGAGAGAGAGAGAGAGAGAGAGAGAGAGAGAGAGAGAGAGAGAGAGAGAGAGAGAGAGGAGAGATAGAGAGAGAGAGGAGAGAGAGAGAGCGAGAGGAGAGAGAGAGAGAGAGAGAGAGAGAGAGAGAGAGAGAGAGAGAGAGAGAGAGAGAGAGAGAGAGAGAGAGAGAGAGAGAGAGAGAGAGAGAGAGAGAGAGAGAGAGAGAGAGAGAGAGAGAGAGCGAGCTGTGGATACTGCTGTGTAATCTGGTTCTTTCTGTTCTCCCTTGCCTGGCAGCACTCTGGAAGGTTACTATGTGGATGATGCCCTGCAGGGCCAGGGTGTTTACACCTATGAGGATGGGGGTGTGCTCCAAGGCACATATGTGGATGGCGAGCTGAATGGACCAGCCCAGGAGTATGACACCGACGGGAGGCTGATCTTCAAGGGGCAATACAAAGACAACATTCGACATGGAGTGTGTTGGATCCATTACCCGGTAAGCTGGCACCTGTCGCTCTGAGGGAAGGGAACGTGTCTGAAGAGACAATGTTTTGACTCCTCGTGAAGAACAGTAAAGTGTATTCACTGTGACCCCTCGTGATGAACAGTAAAGTGTATTCACTGTGAAGCCACGGATCAGTGGCTGCAGATGAGAGCGTCGGGGGCCCACCTACCTGCTGTTGCCCTCCACGGCTTAGATGACTAGGCTTTAGATGGTTATTCACTATTCTTCTGACTCGTAGCATATTCCTGAGTACTTACTCATCCCTGGCACAAACTGGTTTTATTGTACCGTTTATAAAGTAAAAGATGGGCTACAGGGATAACTCAGCTGTTAAAGGCTAGGCTCACAACCAAAAATGTAAAGTAAAAGATAAATTGCTTTTAACTCCTTTGACATGTAGAAGTAGTGGGATATTTCATTGTTGAAATACATATGAGGGATGGCTGGGTGTGATGACATGCCTTTAATCCCAGAACATAATGTGATCTGGGACAGCCAGGAATATGTAGAGAGACCTTGTGTCAAAAAAAAAAAAAAAAAAAGAAGGGGGAAGGGGAAGAGAGAGCAAAAAGAAATACATACAGGGGGAGAGACAGGCTGTGTAATCTGGCTGACCTCAAATGTAGTCTGTAGACCAGGCTGGCCTCAAACTCAGAGATCCACCTGCCTCTGCCTCCAAGTGTTGATATTAAAGGTGTGCGCCACCTCACCCAGCTGTTGCTTAATTTTATCTGGTCTCTTATAGTGAGACTGAATCCTTATTTTTATCTGATCTCTTATAGTGAGACTGAATCCTTATTTTTATCTGGTCTCTTATAGTGAGACTGAATCCTTATTTTTATCTGGTCTCTTATAGTGAGACTGGAGTCCCTACACCACCACAGCTGGATCTTTTTCAGTCCCCTCGCTGTGAAGGTGCTTCATGGATTGTATTGCTTTCGTTAAGATGATTTAACCTAACTTGCCTTTAAGTGTTTGGTGACAGTGCTGGCTTTGAGTTAACTACAGCAAATAGATATGGCAAACCCCATGGTTGGGAATTAATAACTTTTGTTTGCATTTCAAATACTCCATCTGTTGTTGATGAATTTAAAACTATGTTGAAAGGAATAAACCTTCAGATATACTTTGTTTACTGTTTTATCGTGTCCAGAGCGTAACTGAAAATATCTTTTTGCTTACTCTGAATTAGTAAGAACAGGCTAGGCACAGTGGTGCTTGCCTGAAATCCCAGCCTTTGTGAATGGAGGCAAGGAGTTCAAGGTCAGCCTCAACGACCTACAGAGGTCAGCCTGGGCTACATAGTAAAACTCTGTCCCCAAAAAAGCAAATTGTTGCATGTAAAACAAGAAAAGTAATCCCCAGCAAATGTACATGTTGTTGTTATATTTCTTTATGTATTATTTGTGTATGAGTGTGCATGATGTGTAGGGATGCATGTGTCATACATACATATGTATGACGGTGATCTGAGGATTCTTTACAGGATCCATTCTCTTTCCCCACCTTTGCATGGGGCTTGAGCTCAGGTCTCCAGTCTTGTACAGCAATCACCTTTGTTCCACCCCTTTTCCCCCTTCCCTCCTTCCCCCCTCCCCACCCCCCTCCCTGAGCCAGCCCACAAGCTCACATTATTATTTTTAACAACATATACAGCATTTATACTGTTACCTTTTTCAAAGATCATTTATTTTATGTATATGAGTGCTCTATCTGCATGTACGACTTAATGCCAGAAGAGGGCACCAGATCTCACTGAACATGGTTGTGAGCCACCATGTGGTTGCTGGGAATCAAACTCAGGACCTCTGGAAGAGCAGCCAGTGCTCTTAACCACTGAGCCATCTCTCCAGCCCCACATGATTATTCTTTAGAAACCATTTAGACAGCTCATCAGATAAAAGCACTTGCTACAAATATGAGGACCTGAGTTCAAATCCTCGGAAACCGAGTGAAAAGCCTGGCTTGGTCGCTTAGGCACTCACAACACTTTTACTGGGGATCTGAGGCTGGCACACCTCCAAGGTCAGTGAGACCCTGCCTCAAGGGAATAAGGCAGGGACACAGAGCAGGACATCCAGTGTGTGCAAATAGGGTTTTTTGTTTGTTTGTTTGTTTGCTTGTTTGTTTTTATTCCTGGCTGTCCTGGAGCTCACTGTGCAGACCAGCCCAGACATCCACCTGCCCTGCCTCCCGAGTGCTAGGATTAAAGGCACATATACCACTGTACCCAGAAAACACAGTTGTGTTTTAGTTGGTAAAGTTTGGCACAGTTATTCATCTGTAGACCCAGCTACACAGAATTTTAAAAAGAAACTGTGCTCTGAGGAAAGAATGTGGTTAATCTTTGTCTAAGACTTGCCCAAGCATTCAGGGCTCCTCTTGGTCAGCTCCGACCCATCTGACACCATTTAGGTGACTGTCTAGGTAGAAGCAGACAAGCAGACAGACAGGTACCAAGGGACCTACAGGTCGGGAAGGCTGAAAGGGGGCTTCCTGAGAGGCCAAGCTGAGCTCCGTGCTGCCTGTACTGGGGAGCTGCTGACATTTGAGAGAGGGAGTTGTCAGAAGAACGAGCGGAGCCCTGTGTAGGCAGAGGATGGGAGAGAGACGAAACAGGGATTCCCAGAGCCTCCTACTCCCTGTCATTTCACTTCTGACTAGGATCAACCGAAGTCCTGTCACGAGATCCAAGGTGCACTGAGACCATTTCCTGCGCTCATCTCACTGACTTAAATATACAGTGACATTTTTAGGGCACATTTTGTGTCCTTTGTCAGTTTCACACACATGTATACAACATGTCTTCATCATATGGACCCCCAACTCTGCTTCCTAATCCCCCAGGTATCTCCAACATGTCAGCTCGCACCTCCATGTTCTTCTCTCTCTCTCTCTCTCTCTCTCTCTCTGGTTTTGTTTCTCGAGACAGTGTTTCTCTTTAGCTTTGGAGTCTGTCCTGGAATTCCACTCTGTAGACCAGACTTGGCCTCCAACTCACAGAGATCCACCTGTCTCTACCTCCTGAGTGCTGGCCTCTTTTCTCTTTTTTTTTTTTTATAGTCCTGAGTCCAGTCGGTACTGCTGCGGTTCATAGGTGGGGGCCAGCCACCTGAGTATGAGCGACCTTTCAGCTACTGTAGCAACATTTCACCCTGTGGTCTTGTCAAATAGCACTTGGGAAGGAAGCACTGAGAAATAACTAGCTTTCAGAATAGTCAATGGCACCTGCTTTAAGTGTGGTATCTGATGACAGAGGAAGGGGCTGATTGCACCCCTCTGCTGTCTGGAGTCTGAGTCAATAAGGAAATAGGCATTAGTGCCGAGAACTCAATTGCTGGTTTTCATTGTAATAACTCTAGATTGGAGGCCTGGTGTGAAGCCAAAGCCGCAACCCATCCCTTCTGCTGCTAACGCTTTTCTTTTCGTGAGCAGGCTGGAGAGATGGCTCAGCCGTTAAGAGCAGTAGCTGCTCTTACAGAGGTCCTGAGTTCAATTCCCAGCAACCACATGGTGGGTCACAATAATAAGATCCGATGGCCTCTTCTCGTGTGCCAGCAGACCGAGCACTCACACATTTAAAAGAAAGAAAAGAAGAAGGTTTCTCTTGAGGGACTTGGGCCTTCTTGGGGTTGACAGGGCAGTGCCTAGGAACCAGGCAGAGGGTAAGTGACAAGTGAGACTGACCACCAAAAGCCTTTGTCTTGTTAATCCCCACCCAGCAGAGTTTGTCAGCAAGCACTTGACCCGCCCTCTCTCCAACCACAATGACTCCTTCTGACAGGGGGAGCCAGTGAGCAGAAGAAACAAGGCAATGGCCTCTTTCCGATACTCCCTGATAGAGCAGATGGGCCGTGTTTGTGACGTGGCAAGAACAAGGGTAGGAGAAACCGAGCCATTCTCCCTATCGTGCTTACAGGATCACTCTAAGAACTGTGACAGAAATGTTGCTGATGTGTTGCTTTTTGAGACCATCTTGTGTAGCCCAGGCTGGCCTCAGAGTCTCCGTGTAGCTGAGGATAACCCTGAACCTCTGAACACCCTGCCTCTGCCTCCTAAGTGCTGGGGTTACAAGTGTCACCACCATACCCGGCTTGTGCAGTGCTGAGATTCAAGCCCAGGGCTGGCACATGCTAGCTGAGTCCTCTACCAAGAGACGTTATCTGCAGCACCGCTAAGCCCTATTGTTCTGTTTTGCTCATTAATTTCCAATGCCCCCCCACTTTTTTGTATTTTAAAAGATTCATAACTCCTTTAGAAAACCAAAGGATTTCTATTTTGTCAGTCCAAAGAAATAAATTCAACTTTTGAGGGAAAAGGTGAGAGGCCCTAAACACAGACCTCTGCTTCAAATGGGCAGGAGTGTGGTGGCTTCTGTTAGCTGTGGCATGTAAGAAGATCGCACGGAAAGGTCGTCCCCATTGACATCGCATCAGTAAGAACTAACTTCAGAAGGACAACAAGCAACAAATGTCACCCTACTGAGCTTTCTGCCTATGAAAGATAATGCTGTGTATTTTTCTTCAAAAGTTCCAAATTTTAGTTTAAAATTTCTCCCCACCAAAGAGTGGCTAGATTGTGGTGAGCTATGCAAATTGTGTACAGTGTGTAATGTCACTTACTCCTGTAATGTCACTTACTCCTGTAATGTCACTTACTCCTGTCTCAGTAAGCAGCACTGAGGGTCACCCAAACTACCGTATCGAGTACCTGTTCCCAGATGCTTGAGTGAGGACATTAACCAAGCTATCCCAGGTGCCATGGTATCAAATTGTTCAGCAAGCTGACAAAGGACTTAGATTTGTAAGTTATGAAGTTAGGACTTCTTGCATCCTAAATTACATTAGCCATAATGCTGTGGGTATGGCAGATCAACTAAAACGTATCTGTGAGGTGGCATGAGTGATGGTGTCTGCCACTAAGCCTGGCAGATCACGTGGTGGAAGGAGAGGACCAACTTCTGCAAGTTGTCCCCTGACCTCCACACATGGCACATGCTCACCCATGCAGACACATGCGCATCTACAGGGACATACACACAAAATGAACGTATCAGGCATCTGTGGGTTACCCTGGCACTTAGCAGGACATAGAATACTGTAGCGTTTGTCCTGTGGAATGAAGCAGGGCTGGCCCTTCTCTGGGAGAGAGGCTGGAGAGCCGGAGATGAAGAATGAAAGAAGGAACCGATGTGGGAGACACAAGGGCCTTTGTTTATCGCTTGGAAAATACAAGCAATTGTGTTTTTACTCGGGTAGACCAAAGTAACTCTCAAGCACGCTTAAAGGCCTAAAGACTTAGCTCAGAGGTAGAGTGTTTTGCATGTACAATCCTACAAGGTCCTGGGCTCTGGGTTTGTCTTATGTTTGTTTATTTGTCTCTTTATGTAGTCCTGGATGTCCTGGATAGATCAGGCTGGCCTCAGACTCACAGAAATTGGAGATCCGCCTACCTCTGCCTCCACAGTGCTAAGAATGCAGGGTGTGTGCTGTAATATATTTGTAGTATAGTTAGACTGTAATATATTTCCCTTAATATAGTACAGGTGTGTGCTTAGTTACATTTCCCTTAAATGTTTGCAAGTCTGTTCCAACAGTAATGTGTTTGTTTCTTAGATCACATACCAAGCTAGAGTGCCAGGAACTAGTCCAGAATTACAAAGTACACTTCAGTCTCCTAATATAAATGAGGCATGCTTGTCCCGGTGCATAGAACATTCCAGAAGTGTATTCACATGTGGCAAAGGAACTACCTGCAGAGGCATGAAAAGCTCTCACTCTTCTCAAAAGCTCTGGATTCTTACACCGTTGTTGTCTGATCTTCACAGTGGGCATTGCAGAGAACAAACTTCTTGAACTCACACCTTACAGGTGAACGCTTTACAGAATATGTCTGCTGTGGTTTCTCCCACCAGGATGGAGGCAGCCTCGTCGGGGAAGTCAATGAAGATGGGGAGATGACTGGAGAGAAGATAGCCTATGTCTACCCTGATCAGAGGACTGCGCTCTACGGAAAGTTTATTGATGGAGAGATGATTGAAGGGAAGCTGGCCACCCTTGTGGCCGCTGAAGAAGGGAGGCCACACTTTGAACTGACGTCTGGAAGTAAGTCGTCCAGTGGGTGACAGGTTGAAGAGGTTTCTTCCTTTTTGGGGGGAGAGAGGGTGTTTTTCAGATAGTGTTTCTCTGTGTAGCCCAGTTATCCTGGAACTCACTATGTAGACCAGGCTAGCCTTGATCTCACAAAGAACTGCCTGCCTGTACTTCCTTAGTGCTGGGGTTAAAGGCATGTGCCACCATCGCCCTACAAATAGGTTTCTTTTTTTTCCTCTGTGGAGCCCATTTTAATGGAGTGTCAACCAGCTTTTGCCAAAAAAAAAAAAAACAGACCCCCCTTAGCCCTTCCCTGTTTATGGCAACCATAGGTCTGCTGTGTCTTGAGGTTCAGCCAGTCTAGGCTGGTCTATATCTTATGCTGGGGCCCAGTCTGAAGGCACAGAGGTTACTTTGGGCAATGTTTTCACAAGTGAACCACAGATGTGTCAGCATATAAACAGATACCAATGGTGCCTCCTAAAGCCTTACCCTGGAACTTTCCTCCATTTGTGTTGCAAGTCACACGACAAAGCCCAGCATGAGTGAGGCAGAGCAAGTGTAGCATGTACATCAGTGACATATGCTAAGACGTCCCATGAGAAGGCATCCATCCATAGGTGACTCTAAGAAGGTACAGGACTAAGAAATGACAGGCAATGCAGCCAGTTTCAAATGCCTGTATCTCTAAAACATGGGGCCGTCATTTTTATGCGACTAAAGAATCAAACGAGACAGACTTCAAAATCTGTGTAAACTATATGGCTGATTAAGCCGGAGATAGCTCTGCGGCTGTGGGAGCTTGCTTCAAAGGCTGGTAACCTGAGTCCAATCTCAGGGACCTACGTAGTGAATGAGGAGTGTCAACTCCCGAAAGCTGTCCTCTGACCTCACACATGCATCACACACACACAAACACACAGAGCATGCATGCATGTGCATGAACGCGCATATGCATAAACACACACACAGTAAATGTAAAACCCCTTTTAAAGGTTAGCTTTAGGAGAAACAGTAGGAACACTATTTCATTCTTCGTATTTTTCTGTGTATTTACTGTTATTCCAGGGCCTAGGGAGATAAGTTTGTAAGAGCAAGGTAAACTGGGGAGGATGGAGTTAACTCCATCCTCAGAAAAAGTCACCCTGAGAAATTCCCTGCATGGCACAAGGCTGATTCAGCTCCAGCCTAGGAACCATAAACAGTTCCAAGGAACACCCAAACTGTGCCCGGCCCTGGACAGAGTGACCCCATCCGGGTGGTCAGGCAATGACTAATTTTGGTAACTAACATCTCGCCACAACTGTTCTTGTGGGCAACTGTTAGTAACAATTTTGAAATTCCCCTAGACCCCAGTCAGTGAATCCAAAGGTCACCCACTCTTACCCAATCCTGAACAGCCAAGACACGTACCACCCTGCTGGCCGTTTTTTCCTTTAAAAACCCCTTACAATTGAGCTCATGCACCCTTTTCCTGCAGATGCTGTGCCAGTTTGCTGGACAGGGTCCCCACCGAGGCGTGTAACATTAAACCTTATGCTTCGCATCAGCGTCGGCTCCTTGGTGGTCTCTTTTGGGGTCTCACGAACGTGGCATAACAAGTTCAGTCGACAAAATGCTCACCATCTAAGCTTAAAGACCAGGGTTCAGTCTCTAGAACCTATGTACTTGGCACTGGAGATCCCTAGAGCCTGGTGGCCAGGTCCGGGCTGAGAGACGCTGTCTCAAAAAACAAGGTGATTGAGCTGTAGTAATGCACACCTTTAATCCCAGCACTCAGGAAGCAGAGGCAGGCAGATCTCTGAGTTTGAGGCCAGCCTGATCTACAGCCAGGGCTACACAGAGAGAAACCCTGTCTCAAAAAAATAAAATAACCAAAGTGAACAGAACCTGAGGACAAAACCCTAGAGGTCATCTTCACACACAATATCGCTGGCATTCATACCAACACACAGACACACATACTACATGCATAAATTAATTCATTTTATCCTAAAATGAAGTTCTTTTTTTAAAAAGCCTTTAGCGCATGCCTTTAATCCCAGCACTGGGGAGGCAGAGGCAGGCGGATCTGGGAGTTCGAGGCCAGCCTGGTCTACAGAGCGAGTGCCAGAAGAGGCTCCAAAGCTACATAGAGAAACGCTGTCTTAAAAACAAAACAAAAAGGGAGGGAGGGAGGAAAGAAACCCCTTCTGCTTCACTGTGCCTCTCCAGCAAGTAAATGGTGGAAAATTCAGAGATGAACGGCTGTCTAAGATACCTGGTGCCCACAGAGGCCAGAACAGGGCGTTGGACCCCCAAAACTGGAGTTACATATAGATAGGAGCTGCCAGTTGGATGCTGGGAATAGAAATGGGTGCCAGGTCTTCTAGCAGAACTCTTAACCACCTAGCCATTATCTAGCCCATTACAAATAGTTTTATTTTTTGTTTTGTTTTGTTTTTTGAAACAGGGTTTCTTTGGGTAGCCCTGATAATCCTGGAACTTCCACTGTAAGCCAGCTGGCCTCAAACTCCGAGATCCACCTGCCTCTGCCCCCCAAGTGCTGGGATCAGACCCATCACACTAGGTTCCATTACAGTGTTTTAAATGGGATCAAGTGATGCCATTTTTCCCTTATTCATTTACTTTTGGAGTTCTAGAGATCAGACTTTGGCAGTTAACTGTTCTTAAATGGAGCTATAGTTCTAACCATGATGCAAATTTAAAACTTCCTAAGAGGCAGTATTTTTGGTGGTAAGAACCAGAATGTTGAGTCACCTGACTTGATTCTCCATTCCAGCATTTACTTGTTGTGGTCTGGGTCACGTTATCTTTCAGAAGGTGTGGTCCAGATTAAAGGGGGATCTTCCCACTACAAATGATTTAATCGGGGAAAAAAGTCCCTCAACCAGGTGGTGATGGCGCACGCCTCCAATCCCAGCATTTAGGAGGCAGAGGCAGGTGGATCTCTGTGAATTCAAGGCCAGCCTGGTCTACAGAATGTGTTCTAGGACAGCCAAGGCTACATACATACAGAGAAATCCTGTCTCCAAAAACAAAAAGAAAAGGAAGAAAAAACTCTGTCACAGGTGCACCCAGCCACTTGGGTCCTAGTTAATTCCAAATGTAGTCAAGTTGACACCCAAGAATAGCCATCACAGGATCCCTTGTCTTCCTCTGCCCGCTTCTACTGCAGGCAGCTGCTCCTTTTCCCTGGCTCCCATAGCTGACTTCTGAGTTTGTTTAAGCCCTAGAGAGGCTGCTGGCCGCAGGTGCATTATGGGGCCTTGGAGGAACACACCCCACCCTCCTCTCCCATGCCCAGCTTAGTGGGTAGGAAGCTTCCTGCTCTTGTCCACTTCTAGATTCCTCCTGGCTCTCTGTTTGGCTTCAAGGCTCTTCTGTATAACCAAGTCCCTCAGCTGAACTCCCTCCTGAAATACTCAAGTGGTCTGTTTCCCAGACTGGTCTGGACCATTTTCTAACTTAGGTTTGAGGCATTCGTTTAGGTTCGCATTATATTTTGAGTAACAGGAAAGGGGTCTGGTCACCATGGTAACTACAGAAGAACCGATTGATGGGATGCTTAGTGATGTCGGTGCTAAACAGGATTGGCTTTGCAGGAGTTCACTCTCTGGCTCCAAATCTTGTTTGTTTATGAACACTCAGAGAATCCTGCATCCCTGGTGCCCTGTGAGGATTTGCCAAGGTCAACAGAAAGCCCAGAGTAATTCTAGGACAGCTGCATACCTTGTCTTGGGGACTGATTCGATCCGGTTCTGAGCCACCAATGACTTCTAGCATGGGGAGCATGGGGAGCAACATTGTTCTCCATACTTCTGTGAGGCTGAGATTACTCTCACCACAGGAGTCACTTGCTAGGCTCGGCTGCACATTTTACACTGTACAGTATGAAGAAAACCTCAAAGAAATTTAAAAACTAACCTCCAGATTACTCTGACCAGAGAAATCTGAAAATTCTGTGACAACGTGTTTTGCTTAAAGTTTTAAGTACACAAGAATATTAAAGACATTTGAATAAAGGAAAATCAACAAATAGGAATCTTCAAAGTTAAATCTGGTGGTGGCACGTTAAGACTTAAATAAACGAATCCTGGTAAATATGGGCCTGCAATCCCAACCCAGAAGCCACTTGGGCAACTTGGGAAGACCCTATCTCACTAAGGAAAAAGAAAAAAGGGCAAGATTTGAAAGCATAATAAAAGAGTAAACCCGGCAAATGCCCCCTTAGCTCTTCTAGCTGGCATAACCAGAATGGTCCCTGTGATTGTTGGGTTGATCCTGTGACTGGGGAGCCACGCCCTGGCATAACCAGAATGGCCCCTGTGATTGGTTGATCCTGTGACTGGGGAGCCACGCCCTGGCATAGCCGGAATGGCCCCTGTGATTGGTTGACCCTGCGGCTGGGGAGCCACGCCTGCACCTAACTGACATGTTGGTTTGCCTTCTAGGTTCCGTGTACCACTTTGATAAGTCGACCTCCTCCTGCATCTCTAGCGATGCTCTCCTTCCAGACCCTTACGAGTCCGAGAGGTAACTCTTTCCTTGTGGCGTTCAATGCACTGTTTATGCCCTGGAGGTGACACCGTTGAGCTTCTCCGGCTCTCTGCTCGGCCTGGGCTCCTGCTCAAGCCAAGCCCCTCCATAATGAATACTTTTCCTTGGCACGCTTCCAAGGAAGTACTTGTATATTCTGAGGAAGACGAATGATATTCTCATATAGAGGCCATCCACAGAAGGTTTCTACATTATCGAGCAGGTTTGCGCCTCGTCCTAGAATGACCTCTCTAGGTAAAGCTTTGGGTCAGACAGTCACACCCTTTCTCAGGACTCTGGGAGGTTGGGGAAGCATGCGTGCAGAAATCAGAGAACAACTTGTAAATCAGTTTTTTTCCTCCTACCGTGTGGGAAAGGCTCCACCTTGCAAGCAGGAGCTTTTGCCCGCTGTTCAATCTCCCAGGCCCTCTCAGGGTTCTTGATGTTGCTTCTTCTGGGGGAGCAATCCATGCTCTTTCAGGTCTAGCCTAACCCTCCAGCACAACTCCTTGTCTCCGTAGCCTGACCCTTGGAACACAAAGCAACTTCTTTATTCATAAGGGAAGACAGGATATGAGCAAAGGCAGTAATGGTGAGCGTAATAGCATCCCTCCGTGTCAGGTCTGGCCTTTCCATACCTGACCTGTGAGGCGGACTGCCTTTTAGCAGGGATTCTAAGTGCCTGGAACTCTCCTTATTCTCCTTCTGCTGGTCGGCTGAGTAAGGACAGCCCCCCAAGGGGCGTGGCTTACCTCTTGTTTACTTTCTGCTCCCATCTGAGAAACAAGCCTCTTCCTGGTCTGAATGATCCCACAGTGCCCCAGGCAGGGAGAGAATGTCCTCATTTTTACCGAGAGGCTCTGGCCCAGGGCCAGTGGGTGTAGACTGGCTTCTGTATTCACTCCAGAACACCACAGGGCGAACTGCATCTCTCATTCCAGTCTGCTGTGAAATCCTGCATGGCAGTCCTCGCTAAGCTCGTAGTGTTTACAGAGATCGGTGTTTTGTGTTATACCACGGTTCTGTGGGTAGGCTTAGGTTCAGCCATTTACCATGCTCAGCCAGACTAGGCTGGGCCCCAGGATGCAGGTTGGGTTCGGGTCTATTTCACATCTCTTCATTCCAAGACTCTGGCTAAAGGAACAACAGCCCCCAAGACAGATTCTTCTCCTGGAGACAAGAGAAACTGGCGGAGACTGGCAAAAATTCACCATTTTTTTTTTTTTTGGTTTTTCGAGACAGGGTTTCTCTGTATTGCTTTGGAGGCTGTCCTGGAACTTGCTCTGTAGACCAGGCTGGCCTTGAACTCACAGAGATCCGCCTGCCTCTGCCTCCCGAGTGCTGGGATTAAAGGCATGTGCCACCAACGCCCGGCACACCATGTTTCTTAACACCTAAGACTCTGCAGCAGAGCCCTCTTCCATGCAAAGTCAGGGGGGGGGGTGCCCCACCTGCGCAGAAGGAGGTGTCATGAGGTCACCTGGCAGAGGGGGAACACATATCATTCTGTCACTAGAGAGGAGCAGAGTCAAAAGCAAGAATTTAGATTTCCAGTCTATAAAATGAGCCAGGATTACAGATGCCCACCTCCAGCAGGGCCACCACAGCGCACGGAGAGACGAAAGAGTTGTTGGTGGAACCTAAGCTTGTATTACCTCCACCCCATAACCATGGATGCTTTTCTTTCTTTTCTTTTTTTTGTGGGGGGGAGGTAGCTCAAGACAGGGTTTCTCCATGTAGCTTTGGGGCCTGTACTGGAACTCACTCTGTTGACCAGGCTGGGCTCAAACTCACAGCAATCCACCTGCCTCTGCCTGCTGAGTACTAGGATTAAAGGCCTGTGCCACCACCACCACCCGGCAGGATGCTTCTGTTATAAAGCAATGTTTAGGAACCTTTTTCTGTGGAAGAACACCAAGCAACAACTTGGAAGCTTACAGACCCTGTGTTATCTATTGCACAGACTCAGCCTCTGCCTTTGACGCAGTCTTAAACAAACTGGGGGAGGCAGCTGTGCTTCAATAAAACTTTATCAGCGAAAATGGGCAGCAGTCAGATTTGACCTGTGGTTAGCTGACTACTTTTTGTTGTTGTTGTTGTTGAGAAATGCTTGTTGGATATATCTCATTGTCACTTTTTGTATAAACATCTTGGCACTTAACTAAACAATAGTCTTCCTCTGTCGTCTGAGAAATTTGGGCACAGTGTTAGTGAACTTTGGGAAATGTTTTCTTGTCATTAACTATAAACATTAGCTTCTTTTTCAAAACGGAACATCAAGCACTGACACAGACTGGAGTCCTCAGAGAGGAAGGAGCCTCAGTTGAGGAAATGCCCCCAGGACAGACAGCTGTAAGATCCCTGGAACTGAAGTTGCAGGTGGATGTGAGATGCCATGTAGGTGCTGGGAATCGAACCCGAATCCTCTGGAAGAGCAGCCATCTCTTCAGCCCTGGAGAAGGCATTTGAGGCCTGGGGATGGAGCTCAGTTGATAACATGCATGCTTAGCATTCACAAAGTCCTGAGTTTGATCTCCAGCACCACGTAAAACTGGTGGAAAAGTCCCTAGTTGTCACCAGGCCCATTGGCTCACACCTTGAAGCCCAGCCCTCGGGAGACAGAGGCAAGAGGCAGATGCTGTGAGTTTGAGGCCCACCTGTTCTATGTAGAGAGAGTTCCAGAACAATCAGGGTTACACAGAGAAACCCTGTCTCAAAAAAAACAAAAAACAAAAAATCAAAAACTGATGACCACGTTCCTTATTGAGCAAGTCTGAGACAGATACCCTGGGCCAGATACCTGGTCTAAAGGAGGTGGTAGAGATCGTTTTGAATACGGCTCTTAAAGACATAAAAGTTATTTCTTCCATTGCTGTTGCCATCATACTGTGGTTTAATTTCTCCCCCTCCCCCTCCCTTCTTTGTTGAATAATTGGGAACTGTCATTTGGGATTTAGTAACCATGATGGAATTTTAGTGATTGGCATCAAGAGTGACACTGGAAAACTCACATTTTATTTATTTATTTCCTTTAGGGTTTATGTTGCCGACTCTCTCATCTCCAGTGCTGGAGAAGGACTGTTTTCCAAGGTAGCAGTGGGACCCAATACTGTTATGTCTTTTTATAATGGAGTCCGAATTACACACCAAGAGGTAAGTGGAGAGAGGCGAGCGGCAGCCTACTTGATTAAAGGGTTTGACCAGAGACAGAAACAAGCATGGAGGATCCCTGCAGAAGGACACTGAGGTTGCTCTCTGGCCTCCCCAAATGTATTTGTGACCCCTCCACCACCTCTTGCCTTTAAGACACAGTCTTTGGCATGTTTGAGAGCTTCACGGATGGCTCTGGTTAAGTTTGCACATCTGTGGCTGACTGCTTGGTGTCTGTCTAGGGGCAAGTCTGCAGCCTCCAGCACGATCGTAGTCACACTTCTAATACTTGCACAGGGCTCAGGCTCATGGCTGACATCTCACATCAGGTCTCCACGTTGTCACTTATTCCTATGGATAACAAGAGAACGTTCCGCGAAATGTCCCAATTAGTCACACATTCAAAGCAACTGGGCAGAGGAGAGACAACAAAATGCTCAGGCGGAGCAGATGGTATCCACACAGGTGGCCGTACTTCACCAGCCTTCCAGAAGGCCCAAGACGCTCAGCAGAGAAGGGTGGCTTTGGGATGGGGATGTATTCCAAGTGGAGCACCCTTATCTGAAATGCTTGGGACCAAAATGTTAGGAATCTAGTGTTTTTAGATATTTGCAATTTTACAATCATCTTAGGAATGGGACCGTAGACAAAATGAAATTTAGTGTTTCCTGTGCACGTAGCTGGGAGGCAGTTAGTCTATATTTTTATTGTGCCTGCACTTTGCCTGTGACCTGTCATGTGAGGCCAGGTGTGCCTTCTTCCAATTGCATCTCAGCCTCAAAAAGTTTTGAATCTGGAAGCACTCTGGACTTGCAAATATTAAACCATGCTTTTTCATTCACGCATTTTGCAGATGAGAAAAATGGAAGCCTAGAGAGATTAAACAATTTGCCCAGGATCACAAATGCAGTGAGAGGCACAGCTGAAGTAAGGCTAGCGTCTGCTGCTGTGGTGATTTACATGCCCCTGGCCCACGGGGACGTTTAGACTCCACTACACAACTAATACAGCTTCAAGCAGACGATACCCCAGACAGCCTCTCAGAGTTACGTGGTTCCATGACGGTTTGGGAATAACGAGACCTAAGGGGACCTTCCTCGTGCTTGATACTGCTTCCTGTGACAGCTACCCAGTTTATTGACTGTCACACATGAATGCAATGGAGAGGAGGAAGGGTGGGTTTATCTAGAAGTGTCCGTCCTGTGAGCCGCAGGCTACCTGGGGCCAAGGATAACTGCAGAGATAGCCTAACACAAAGTTGTAAGCTTACTGAAAACTTAAGAGAGATGGTTTTGTTTTACTTTTAAACTCGATTGTTTGGCTCACAAACATGAATCGTAGATGACAGTTGTGTCATCTACGATTGTGTCAGAAGACTGAGCATGCCTGCTAGGTTTACAAGTTCTACAAAAACATGATCCTTTTCATAAGAGCCATTGGGCTATTCTGCTGACCTCCCAGTGTCCAGCCTGAAGAAGCCAAGGCTGTGCCAGGACTTGGAGGCTGCCTCCTGCTCACCCTGATTCCTCCACTGAAGCAGAGGTGTGGGCCTCTTTGTAGAAAATCTTTTAAATACATAGACGGCTAGGCAGTGGTGGCGCATGCCTTTAGTCCCAACACTCAGGAGGCAGAGGCAGGTAGATCTCCAAGTTTAAGGCTAGCCTGGTCTATGGAGTGAGTTCCAGGACAGCCAGGACCACACAGAGAAACCCTGTCTCAGGGAATAAAACAACAACAAAACATTTACTTATATGGAGAATCAAGAGTGCAGGTCTGAGGACAACTCCCAGGCGTCTGTTCTCTCCTCTGACCATGTGGGTTCTGTGGACCGAACAGTCAGGCAGGCAGTCTTGGTCGTTAACGCCTGGACGCACTGAGCCACCTCCACAGCCTCGTCCTCACTTATTTTTAGTTCAAGTTTATCTGATATTTTTGTATGTCTTTGTAAGGAATCGAAATCCCTTTCTTCTATATAAAGCGAGGGAAGCACAATAAGCAGTAAGTTGAGCTGTCTGGTTGCGCCCTCCTTGTGTGGGAAGATGTCTTGGCTGGCTCTCATGTCTGCAGTGCTCAAACTCTGAAGTGCTAAGATGAGTGAGTTAGTGCCTCTGCTGTGCTCTGAGCCTCTGTGAGAAAAGCCCTCTCTAGCATCACTTCCGTCTCTATGTCCTGCAGGTGGACAGCAGAGATTGGGCCCTGAATGGGAACACTCTCTCCCTTGATGAGGAGACAGTCATTGATGTGCCTGAGCCCTACAACCACGTATCCAAGTACTGTGCCTCCTTGGGACACAAGGCGAATCACTCCTTCACTCCAAACTGCATCTATGACATGTAAGTGGGATGCTAGTGATTGCGTGGATCTATGCCTAGGGGCCCCAGGACCCAGGAGGGCATGGGAAAAGTGGGCTGTCTGCCGTGAGCCTCGGCCTTGTCATCTAAGGTTCAAGATCTAAACAGCCTGCTTTCTAGTCGTGAGATGAAAAGTTGATTTCAAAAGTAGAACGATCAAAGAAATATGCTTTCTTGCTGTCCTTATTTGCCCTTAGATTTTTTTTTCTCATTTAAAGATGGCATGGCAGGACCGGGGTGGGAAGGAGGGGTTATCATCCAAGTGTTTGCTGCACCAGCATGAAGACCTGAGTTCAGCCCCTACCCAGCACCTATATAAAGAGCTGAGTGTGGGGAAGGGCACTTAGAATCTGAGCACTAAGGAGACAGAAGCCCAAGGATTCCCTGTGCCCCTGGCCGGCCAGCCTAATCAGGAAGTCCAGGCCAGTGAGAGACCCGGTCCCCAAAACAAGGTGGATGCTGTTTGAGGACCACACCTGAAGTTGTCCTTACCCTGCACGCGCACACACACGCACGCACACGTGCACACGGGTGCAGACATGCCTGCACACACACGTGCACACACATAATAGACATGATGTAGCGTGGCCGTAGGGCATCTCTCCCTGCTTGGTGCCGTAGCTTCAGCCCTCTGCTGTACAAGATCACACTCTGGGCATTTCTTCTGAGACCTTGCCAGGGTCTGGAGCTTTGCTGGGAAATGTCCTGAGACTCGTCCTTGAGAAGCCGTGGGAACGGTCCTGGCAGTGACTAGCTCCCCTTGGCAGCCGATAATAAGTATTGGTGCTCCAGCTGCTTCTAAAGGGCTGACTGCAGTGGCAAAGGACGTGAGTCGTGTGAGATGAAACACCGTTATTGGCTGCGGGGGCTTTCACAGCGAGGGTGCATTTGGCTCATTCTCAGCTGTGCTGGCCTAACAATGGCCTCTTAAAGCCTGTGACTAACCATCCTAAATGCCGCTGGCTAGCTCAGGACCCTTCATTTGAATCAAGCCTATCTCCCAAATGCAATAGAGAACTGGAAACAAGAGAAGTTTTTGTTGTACAAAATCACTTTCTGCTCGGCAGGCTTTATGTTTGGCTTTTCGGTTTGTTTTCTTTGGTGGGGGGGGCGGTTTGTTTGTTTTTTGTTTGCCTGCTTGTTCGTTTGTTTGGGGGGGGGGGTTCGAGACAGGGTTTCTCTGTGTAGCCCTGGCTGTCCTCGAACTCACTTTATAGGCCATGCTAGCCTCGAACTCATAGATCCTGCCTCTTGGGTGCTGGGATTAAAGGCAAATGCCTCCCCTTCCTGGCTGCTTTCTTTCTTTTGTTGTTAGTATTTCTTTTGCAAGCCCAGCATGGCCAAAACTGAGTTATATGGGGTAATGACTCCTTGAATAATAACCAAATGTGTACTTCCGGTTCCAATTCACTTGTGTGTTTCCTCAAGTCACTGGCATTGATGTGTGCATTAATGTAAGTGAAACAGCACTTCCCTGTGCTGCTTTCACTGAAGTCAGGCAGGAAATGCCCCGTGGACAATCACACAAGTACCCTACTGTAAATACGGTAGCATGTCAACTAAGCTCCCACGGGTTTGGGGTCATTGCTACTTCTACAGCCATGGCCTCTGAGCATTCATTCTGGGTCCTGCTCTGCCTACCCCCCCCCATTCCTTCCTTCTCGTCTTCCTTCCACAAGGGTTAGAGGTCGAACCCAGAACCTCACACATGCTAAACTCATACTCTGGATGCCTTCCATGTTTCGTCTCAGTCAGTCCTCCCAGGAACTCAGTCAGTCAGGCCTCAGCTCTGGAAGGAGACTGGCCCAGTGCAGTGCGCTGGGAGGCAGAGGCAGGCGGATCTTGAGTTTGAGGCCAACCTGGTCTACACAGAGAAACCCTGCCTTGCAAAAACAAAAAGTTAAATTAAATTTAAAAATAAACAACAAAAAAACACATCAAAATGAAAAGATGACAGTGACAATGAACATGAGAATAAAGCTACAAGAACATTGGAAAAGAAGTCTTAAGCCCCAAATTTCAACATCAGATTCCCCTCCCCCACCCCAGGGGATCTTCTAGAAAGGTAATCAAAGCTCCATTTCAGGAGCATTATTTAATTTTCATACTGAAATCACATGATACAAATTATAATGAAGCATGTTGACTTAAAGACAAAATTCCCTGGCATGGTGGCTCAGGTCTTTAATCTTAGCACTCAGGAGGCAGAGGCAGGTGAGCCTATGTTCAAAGCTAGCCTGGTCTACCTAGTGAGTTCCCGGCAAGCCAGAGCTACACAGTAATACATTTCTGTGGTTTGTTTGTTTGTTTGTTTTTGTTTCAAGACAGGGTTTCTCTGTGGCTTTGGAGGCTGTCCTGGAACTCACTCTGTAGACCAGGCTGGTCTCGAACTCACTGAGATCCGCCTGCCTCTGCCTCCCGAGTGCTGGGATTAAAGGTGTGCACCACCAACGCCCGGCTAATACATTTCTGTCTTAGTTAGGGTTTCTGTTGCTGTGAAGAGACACCATGACCACGGCAACTCTTACAGAGGAAAGCATTTAATTGGGGCTGGCTTACCGATCAGAGGTTCAGTCCATTGCCGTCATGGCAGAAAGCATGGCAGCATGCAGGCAGACATGGTGCTGGAGAGGAGCTGAGAGGCCTACATTCGCATCACAGGTAGCAGAAAGGGAGAGTGACGCTGGGCCTGGCTTGGGTTCTGAAACCCCGCTGATGCACTTTCCCCAGCAAGGCCACGCCTCCTAGTACTGCCAGTCCCTGTGAGCCTACGGGAGTCATTTTCATTCAAACTGCTGTACCTGTTTATAGATAGATACACAGACAGACAGACAGACACCTACATGCATGTATAAGTACATACATGCATGCATACAGACTTGTGATCTTGTGGTGCTGGCTATCAAAGCCAGGGCTTTCTGCATGGCAGGCAAGTACTCTACCACTAGCTATATCATCAGCCAAAAGCCACAGTAACAAAGAATTCCTGAGTGCATGGTCAGGACACTTACCTCCACAGACGGAGGAGACAGCCAAATGCTCACCCCCATCAGCCCACAGGGACCAATCTTACTGAAAGCTGGCTCCTTCCCATGCGATGTGTCCTCTGTCCTACGTTCGCCGTGGGGCTCTAAATGCGGGCAGTGTCTAGCAACATGGCTCGACGGGTGAAGGCACTTGTCACCAAGTCTGAAGACCTGAGTTTGATCCCCAGGACCCACACAGTGGAAGGAGACGACAACTTCTGCAAGTTGTCTTCTGACTACCCCAACATGAATACAGCAAAATAAAATAAAATATGACAAGGCCAATGTATGGTTTGGGGTATTCTAGGACAGGATATTACAGACACCAGGTTGGCTTCAAACTCATTATGAAATCAAGGATAACCGGTATTTTTGATTCTCCTGGCCCACCTCCTAAGTGCCAGGACTAGTTTATGAAATATTGAGAGAGCCCCGGACCCCATGCATGCTAGGTCAACACTCTACCGACTGAGCTGCATCTCCAGCCTGGAGTGTCCTAGCCTAGCAGATCTGGGGCTGGGGCTGGGGCACTCCTCTTACAAGCCCCTGCTGAAGCCAGTAGAGCTGTAGCCATACTCTGAGAACAGAGGGGTGAATGTGGGTGAGACGTTCCCTTTGCCGCCGAGGGCCTGCATTGGCACAGTAATGACCCTTCCCGTCTTGATGTTTAGGTTTGTCCACCCCCGTTTTGGGCCTATCAAGTGCATCCGCACCCTGCAAGCTGTGGAGGCTGAGGAAGAGCTGACCGTTGCCTACGGCTATGACCACAGCCCCCCAGGGAAGAGCGGGCCCGAAGCCCCTGAGTGGTACCAGCTAGAGCTGAAGGCCTTCCAGGCCACCCAGCAGAAGTGAGAGACCTGACCCTGGGGTCCAGAGGCCTGGGACAGAAACTTGGATCTATGCACTGCATTTATCTGACAACGGGACAACCAGGGACTGTTCGTGCTGTGACGTCACATCCTCTCACCCCGCGTTAGCAACGACTTTCCCGCATACTAACTAGGTTTGACTCTATTACTCATACCAGATTTAAAATTAGCTAGCCTTGCAGCAACGCCCTACTGAGAGGTACTGTCGAACTGTAGACAGCCTGATGTTCTTTGATGGGGTGGAAGTCTAAATCTGGACCACGTTCAGAGATACCAAATGATTAGGCTGAAAAAGGGAAACGGGTTCTTCAGTCATTTTTCATCGGTGGCTTTTTCTTCACGATGTTTTTTCTATGGCCATTGCAAATAGCGTCCGAGCTCCCTTGCACGGTGCCACCTGCAGGGTTGGAAGCGGTCACATCTTTATACAAATGTAGGGTCATTTGCCTTCTAACCTTTGATCTGTATCTTGCAATAGAATGGCTTTGTTTTTGTTGTTATTCTTCTAGTGAATGGAAGCCCAGTCTTGTGAGTCTTTTCTTTAGTCTCACTCCCTATCTTAGCTGTCCTTTACAAGAGAAAGCTTCCAGATGGATTTTGCATTCATAGCGGTGCACAGGTCTCTCTGGTTCTTTCTCTATCATTTCATCCTTATGTCCTGATATAAAGAACTGGCTCATAGGGCCAGACTGTTATTATAGGCTTATTATTCTCGCATGTAAACAAAGATATCTTTGCTTTCAGATGTGAGAAGAAATGAATTTACTTTGTTTGCATTAAGTTACAAAAGAGTTGTAAGATATACTTTCAGGAAGAAGAGAGGAAAATTAGTATTTCTAAGCAGTCATTGTGGCAATTTTGCAGTATATTCGGTAGTGCTGGACATTTTTTTCTCCTCGGGTACACATTCATTGTACATGACCTAGTGCGGTCTAGCTTGTGACACAGCTCATGGAATTCAAAAGATGATAGTCAGTGTGCATTCCAACACAGAATGCAGAACTCTCTTTAAAATCAGTGCCAGGAAGACAGACACGCTGATCACTAGGTGTAAATCAGATCTGTAGCTAAGCTTCTCACCACAGCGATCTATCTCCAAGCACTTAACTGCTTCCAGGCTCTGTCAGCCACGAGTTCACACCTGTGTGGTTTCTATCAATAGCGTATTGCCACCTCACAAGCCATATGTAATCACAACTGCAGGAATACAGAGAAAAGCCCACAGTTTTAGTTTAGCACATTAGAGCTGTAACCTAACTGGATTGCTCTGAATGAATGCTGGGTTTGGGGGACACCTCCATCACCAGAAAGCCTGGGGACAGCAGTTGCTGCTGCCAACAGTGCTACCTGTGGCTTGCCTGGGTTTAAGCTTTTGAGGGAGCTCAGACTTCAGGAGGGGGTGGAAATGGAGAGAGAGGACAGATAGGGAGGGTAGTTTGCTCTTTTTTTTTTTTTTGGTAAATTGCACGTTGCTCTTAACAGCAGCTTTCGCAAATATTTCATCTGGGACTACACACAGTTTACCCGTCGAACAGCCCCAGAATGGAGGACTCTGCCCTCGGATATGATGGCCACACCCTAGGCTCTTTTACAAGCTTCCTGACACACCCAGCTTCAGGCTCTGCACTGAGGTGGTGTACTTTCCAGGAGAGGTGGTCACATCCTTGCTTGAAAGCTTAAGACTATAATCCCCTCAGGAGAAACATCCTCAGGACTTCTGAGGAAGTTTCCTGCAAGGTGACAGAATCATTTTTAGACTACAAGTCGCCAGGATAGGATCACCTCTAGTCTGTAGAAAGAGACCATTCAGTAAACTGTGACAGGAGGATGGGGCCTGTGGATTGGAATTCTGAGAGGTGCTTTTGTGTAAATATGTCCAAAGAGAATCGGTTGCCTTAGAGAGAAAAATGGCTTCCTCCAGCTCCGTCACTCGGGTTGTTGGACTGGGTAGAGATGAGGCAGAGGGAGAGAGGTCAGGTCTCACCTTAGCTGGTGTGCTCCCACCTGGAGATGGAACCCAGTCTCAGTTGCGGTGGGAGCTCAACTTGTATCCTAAAGGGCTACTCTAGCAATCTCATTCAAATGGAACTCAAAAACAAACTTTGGGGACGTGAGGGCCAGCAGGTAAAGGTGCTTGTTGCCAAGTCTGTGATCGAGTTTCATCTCTAGGACCTCCATAGCAGGAGGAGAGAGCCAGCTCCTGGAAGCTGTCCTCTGCCGCACAGAGTGTGGCATGGGTGAACCCCCCCACACACACACACACAAATAAATCTTTTGTAAAAATATATAGCAGGATTGAGGAACTGTGGCTGGTGAGCTGGCTAATTTATGCTTCACACTCCATACTGGAGGAAGACAGTCTGGGCTTCAAGCCCGGTGCTGTGTACGTGACCCTTAGACAAATCACAGGAAACAGTTCACACAGCCGAGCCCTCCGTCTTCCTTCTCCCTGTGTGTTTCCTGTGGCTCTCAGCTCTCTTCTGCTGTGTGAGAAGCCTTGGAGTCTGCAGAATGACAGCCCCACTGATTGCTCCGCCTCCTTATGTCTTGAGTTCCTGTCCTCTCTTGCTACACTGTCTTTGTGCCTCTCCCTGAGTGTGACCCATTCCAGTCAAGATACCCGGTCATCTCCCGTCTCTTTGTGGAGGTAGAAAAATCAGCAGGGTAGAGGTTACGTAGAGAATTAACTACTGAGGGGACTTGGGGTTTGTTCCTCAATTGGCCCAAAGTGGAAAGGCCTCAGAATGCACCTTCTGCTTCGCATCTGTTGTAAAAGGGAATAGGATGCAGGCAAATCTGGTCTTCCATCATGATCAAAATCACAGACATGATTGAGATTCTACGAAGTAGGGAAAAAGAATTACCCTCCTGCTGTCTTCCACACAGCTGGGGCCTGTGCACTCTCCCGAGGCCATGGTCTCCAGGGGATTCATTCCGAGCTGTCTCAGTTCAACCTTGCATGATTTGATCCATCATTAGCATCTTTTCTATGATAAACTATTACCTTGTGTTAGACTTAGGAATAGGAACTAATCTACAGAGCCTGTCCCTAAAAAGTGGGGCATTCGTTTGAACTAACAAGCAGATGTAAAAACTGAATTTAAGACACAGAAGAACGATGAGGCTAAAAGGTAACAGGCAGGGAGGACTTGAGTTTCTTAGTACCTATTCTTATTTTAACCTGCTTGACCCCAGGTCTACCCTAGCAACTGAGAAGGACATTTGTCAAGACCTCTTTGAACCAGACTGGGACTAGAGTTCAGATTCATTACCCTTTGGGGTTCATCACACTTGAAAAACTATTTCCTCTCTCTCTCTCTCTCTCTCTCTCTCTCTCTCTCTCTCTCTCTCTCTCTCTCACACACACACACACACACACACACACACACACACACAAACTGACAAGGCCATATACAACATTTTATTGTGACAATTAAAATTGCATTGAGCTGGGTAGACATAGCTCAGTGGTCCAACATTTGCCTAGCAGTCCTGGATTACATCCCTAATGCGGGGGGGGGCAACTATGAATACTGAATTAAAAGTTTGTCTTAGTAAGACAGTATGTGGCACTTTATTAATCTTCACTTAAGAGATTTTTAAAAATCTAAATTTCTCACTGCAAAATGCACTTAAAATCTTCCAAGAAAGTAAAATCTTCTGGGTTTTATTTGTTCTCCAACAGCCACCTCAAGTTCTGTCTTCAGAGTAGTGATTTAGAGTCCAGACATCTTTTGTTTTAGACAAACAAGCAAAACTGTGTTGCAAGATGGCGAGTTATGATGTTCATTTGCTGCAGATCAAAGGTTCACAAAATAGATTCCATTTTTAGGTACCTGAAGTACCTTGACTGATTCCCCAACACACATCTTGGATTTTTTTCCCTTCAGAAATTTTAAGCCTTGGTGTCAGGGTTTTTTTGTTTTGCTTTGTTTCATTTTTTGATTTTTGAGGGTTTCTTGTGAAGTTTTGGGGGGGTTGTTTGTTTGGGTTTTGGGGGGTTGTTTTCAAAAATACTACATTTTAAAAGTTTTATTTGCCAAATGTGTGCATACATATTCAAAGCAATGAAACTATTTCAAGCCATACAGCCACAGGGGTAGAAGCCCTTTTCACAAATTTTAATGTGTTTGTATGTAAATAGATGTTTGTATGAAATATTTTCATGGTAGAATGAATATATTTAAATGAAGTTGAATTATTCCAGTGCTATTTAAACACATGACAAAATTTTTGGTGAGAATTATCTGAGTCTATTGAGATATAATGCAGATCAATTTTCATTTTTAGAAATCAAAAGCCTACAAAGCCCTCTGATTGGCGACCACCTCCTGGCGGGGTGGTGTCTGATGTGAGGTAGGCTTCCCGAGTGCCTCAGCCGCTTTCTGGTGGTAAGTTCGGTGCTAATGGAGGTGTGTTTACCTTTTAGTGATTCCCTGCAGGCCTCCCAGGAGCCTGGAAGCGAATCGAGGCATTAGAGACAACGGTGCAGTTATCGGAGCACAATTTCTTTGCAGGGCATACGGAATAGAAACCAGACTTGGCCGTGTAAACCTCAGAACTAGGTTTCCCGGCCACCTTCACTCGCCACCCCTAACTGCCTAGTCACAATGTCAGGGAGGCTACCCTCAGTGGAGTTGGGGTCCAGACCCCGGGGTGGGACTTCACAGATTTACCAATGCTTTTTGCCTTCTGCCCTCCCTCTCGCAGAGGAGGCGGGCAGCCGCTGGTGGGGGTCCATCCTCAGCACAGTCCGAATCCCGTCTCAGCTCTGGAAGACTATGCATCCAAGCACCCAACTTCACCAGAGAGGGAGACTTCCGCGGATAATGGAAACCCTCGATTCCTGTCTGTGACTTTACATGCAGTTGTTAAATGTCATTTTAATATGAAGACCATTCATGTACCTAAGACATGCCTCCCAACTCTTCTGACGCTACTGGGAAGGAAAACAAAACAAAACAAAAAAATCCTTTAACAGTGACATGCCACTGAGTGTGTTCCCCAACCCACCTTTGGTCCTGGATGTAATGAAAGCAGAATCTGACAGAGTTTCACTGTGTACACTAGCAATATGAACACTGAGCCAGTGCGCCCTGCTCCTCAACTTGGTTTCCATAATTAGCCATGATACTACAGGGACTTTGTATGTCATGCCTGGTGGTTGCATAAGAAAGTTATGAAGTTATATCCATGATTTCTAGCTCCCTTCTCCAAATGTTTTTCCTCCTGGGTTTTCTATGTTCTCTTTCCATCCAGAAATGCATTTGTTGAGTTGTGAGGTATGTTTACAGAATGGAAGCCACGGGTTATGCTTTCGGCCTTGGGTCGTAACCAAAAGTCAACCATATCACAGTTCAAAAAAAAACCATCTTTGGTCTTTTGTGGAATTTAAAGTAAATCTATGAGCCTTATTCAATATCTATAATTCTATGATTTTTTTAATTATGGGAAATTAATGGAAGATGTTTACATGAGTAATGTTTGCCCTTACTGTGTTATGAATGAATTTTTTGTAGTGTGTCTGGGCGCATGTGCAAGAAAGTAGGAAAAATGTTTCTGAAACAAAACTTGACAAATATTTGTAATGAAAAGTAAACTTAAAGATTGCTATAATTGCGCTATAGAAACAATGCAAGTATTAAACAAAATACACAATCCTCTGTTGTCTTTTTTTGGTTGTCTGGGGAAGAAAAGCAGCAAAAATGTCCATATGGCGTGCCTACCTATGTATTTAAATTGCTAAGTGAACTTTACATTGGAAGTTGTTTTGAAATCCTAGCTGGAGACATGACTCAGTGGTACTCACTCCATTAAGATCACACACTGAAGCCTGATGGCAGCCCAGGTCTTTAGTCCCAGCACTAGGGAGGCAGAAACATGCAGATCTCTAAGTTCGAGACCAGCATGGTCTACAGAGAGAATTCTAGGACAGCCAGGATTCCACAGAGATGACCCCGTCCCAGCATTCAGGAGGCAGAGGCAGGCAAATCTCTGTGAGTTTGGGACCAGCGAGGGCTACACAGAGAAACCATGTCTTGAAAAACCAAAACCATACAAATGAAAATACCACACACTGCTCTTCCAGAGGACTGGAGTTGCCAGCAGCCATGTCAGGTGGCTTACAACTGTCTGCAACTCCAACTCTGGGGATTGTCAGGATGGCCTCTGCTGGCGTCTGCAGTCTCATGCACTCACAAACACACGCTTAAACACATAATTAGAAGGAAAATTAATCTTATCACAGGGGCTGATTTAGATGGCGCAGCAGGTAAAGGTGCTTGTCACCAAGCATGATGGTCTGCATTCAATCCCTGGGACCCGCATGGTGGAAAGAAAAGAACTGACTCCTACAAGTTGTCCCCTGACCTCCACATGTGACACCCCCTGCCAGTAATAATACAATTTTAGTTAAAAAATCATCACTCCCCCTTTCTTTCTATAAGAGTCTCCATCAAGTTGACAGCTACAGCCAACCAGGACCGCCTTGATGACAGGTTCTCAGAGATCAGTATCTTCCTGCATGTGTAGGGTACACGCTTAAGTAATCGACAGCAGAATATAAAACCACGCTCTCTGTTTGTCCATCCGACGTCTCTTCAGCTTTATACATAGTAGGCCCAGAGTCTGTAGTAAGTGGGAAACGGGTCATTAACAAGCCATGTGAGCCAAATGTACACAGGTGGGTAGACTTGGGCAAAGGAGAAGGAATAAAGAGTTTGGGGAAGGGGTGAGCCTTGCAAGGGGGAGTCAGGGAACCCTTACTTCCTGAGGGTGAAGACAAATCATGAATCACCATCCAAGGCTGGGGAGAGCAGCCAGACCCCGAACCTGAAATAAGTGTGTGTGTGTGTGTTTGTGTGTGTGTGTGTGTGTGTGTGTGTGTTTTGCAGGAACCTCAGGAGTGTCATAGCTGGCAGCAGATATGAATGAGCAGGGGTGGGATTCAGAGTTTCTATTGCTTTGAAGACACACCAGAACCGTAGCAACTCTTATAAAGGAAAACATTTCATTGCAGTGGTTTTCGCTTACTGAACTCAGAGGTTCAGTCCATGATCATCATAGTGGGACATGGCAGGCAGACATGGTGCTGGAGAGGAGCTGAGAGTCCTACATCTTGACTCACAGGCAACAGGAAGTGATCTGTCTCACTGGGTGTAGCGTGAGCATAGGAGATCTCAAAGCCCACCTCCACAGTGACACACTTCTGCCACAAGGCCACACCTACCATTAGTACCACTCCCTACGAGGGCCATTTTCTTTCAGAACACCACAGACGCCCAGTGAGCAGCAGGTGATTGTGTTCCAAAGGACCCGGAGGCCATGCCACAGATGAGAGAGTACCCAGAAAACCACCCAATGGAGCAAAGCTGTGTTTGTCTTTGAAGACCAGTGTTGTTCAGCTGAGTTTATTACAGTTTCCAGAAACAGTCTTGTTTGGTTTGCTTGTTGGGAAAGTATTTCACATTACGGCTATTTGTTTACTGGGGGTAGAGATGAGGTGAGCACATCGGGCCACGGCGTGCGCTTGTATGTGGAGGTCAGAGCCTTCAGCCAACCTCTCCGGGGATCTAACAGGTTGTTGGGCTTGGCAACAAGTACCTTTGCTCACTGAGCCGTCCTGCTAGCCTCCTTTTTGGTTGTTTCGAGTCAGGGTCTGACGATGTTGCTCAGAGTGACCGCAAACTGTAGGCAAGGCCTCCCAGGTTCTGGGATTACACACGTGTGCCGCCGCTACGTGTGGCTCCGAAATGTTCTTGAAGCCATGGCTGCACTTGTCCCAAGACCTTCGACCCAGGTGTAACACTTTTGCTTCCAGCGCTGGCATCAAGACTGGAGTAGAAATGGAGGCCAGGTGGAAACAGGAAGTAATGATGGGGAGGGGCAGAATTTGGGGTGTGTCCTAAAGATTAACAGCAACAGTTTGAACTGTAGGGTTAGGCTTTTAAAATGCAGATTTGGGGCCAGGGAGATGGCTTAATAGGTGACAAACAAGATCACCCCGAGTTCAGATCCCCACCACCCACATAAAACTGGTGTGGCCTCCACCTGGATGCTGAGCTCAGTGCTCTGGGCAAGGGGCAGGGACAGGGTGGAGACAAGGGGATCATTATGGGCTTGTTGGTCACAAGCCCAGCTCCGGGTTTAGTGAGAAACCCTGTCCCAAGAATAAGTCAGAGTGATCATAACCAATGCCCTCCTCTGCCTCAGGAAGCTTAGAATTTACAACACACACACACACACACACACACACACACAAATGTAGGGGTATTATAGTGGGGTACATAGTGAGGGAAGACCAGGATACAAGTGTCATTGAAGAGTTTGTCAACAGCAGTGTCCCCATCTTGAGGAGTCACCCACAGAAGTACAAAATCAGTAAGAGACAGAGAAGTCAAGGGAAGTTAGGGCAAGAGCCTTGTTTGTGTCTCCTTCAGGAAGGATGTTGGGACAGGGGAAGCAGACCAAGACTGGACAGCATAAACTTCTCTTATGGATTCTGGGGTGCAGGAGCTTCCTGAGCCTGACTCTGGGGTGATGTGGGGAGCGATCATCGTTGTTTAGAACCTCTTGTGAATATTGTCTGTCTTTTTTAAGAATAGTCCGTCCCCGCCACAGCTTCCTAATGAATAGAACCTGGGCACACAGGAATAGCTAACAGCAATTTACAGTCAGGTTACTCAACCCTCCTCCTTGCAATCAGGATACTCAGCACTAACACCTCTTCATTCCTGCTGCTCAGCCTCAGTGGTGGTCTGCCAACGCCCCTCAGTATGTGACCAAAAACACGCTCCTGGGTACGTGACCAAGAACACCCCTCGGCCTGATTACTAGGCAACGGCCCCTCCCTTATTGTCCTGCACCCCTCCTCATTTCCCCTATTAAGTCTGTACAGAACTCCCATTAAACGGCAGCTTGATTGGAAGGTCTGTCTTGCTGTCACCTCCTCTTGTCTCTTGTCTCATTCATTCCAGGTTCCCGTGGGTTCGAATCCTGTTGTGCCCTGCTGGCCAGGGCAGGGTGAGAGTAAGGGGAGGTATCCTCTGTGTGGAGACGACAGAAGTTGTAGGCCCTGGGTGTGTTAGTTTGCACGTGAAAGACCAGTACAGGGTTTGCAGTTGTAGGAAATGAGTGTCCTGGCCAGGCAGTGCCTCCTGAGTCAGCAAGGGCTGTCCCTCAAGACAAGTCTGAGCAGCAGAGCTGGGAACGCAGCTCAGGGACAGCACACTGACATCAACCCTTAGGTCCTGGGTTTGATCTCCAGAACGGAAAATAAGTCACTGGGAAGCGAGTGAAGCCCTATAGTTGGGGTCTGAACAACTAACGTTAATGGAAGTCTCTCCCGCCTGAAGACTACTCTTGCTAGAACAGCCTTCACCCTTTTGACCCTTTTGACTCCAAAACAATCCTTGAATTTCTCTGAGGCTTAGCTCCCCCTTGTGGTGAGGATGTATTCTCATATTGTTTCTGTCAAGAAGACATAAAACAAGGCCCTACTTCTACTGCACCTTGAGAGGAAACACAAAGGCCAGGCAAGTACCAGTTGGGAAGCAGAGGCTAGAAAATCAGCAATTCAAGATCATCCTGGGCTACACTCTGAGTTCAAGGCTAGTATTCAACACATAAGACCAAAGAACCAAAAGTAGAGGAAGAGGAGAAAGAAGTCTGCCGGGGTTAGGTGTAGCTGAGTGGCAGGACAGCTGCTCAATACGTGTGAGGCCCTGGATTTCAGCACCACACACACACACACACACACACACACACACACACACACACGCACGCACGCACGCACGCACGTACACACACATACACGCACGCACACATACACACTCATGCACACAGGCACATACACACACACACACACACACACACATGCACGCAAACATCACAAACAATAAAAACAAGTGAGTTCTAGTACAGCCAGGGATACACAGACCCTGTCTCAAAAAAAAAACAGTATTCCAGTCTGTCATTTGAGTGGAATATATACTAGAGGGAGTGGCATCTACCCCTTAGCAACTAAAGATTCCTTAAAGAGCCTTGTTTACATATTTATAGCATTATGAACGCCACATTACATATTGAAATTACACTCAGCCTGTGTGCGTGTGTGAACATGTGCTTGTGTGTGTGTGTACATGTGTGTGCACAGGAACTCTCAGATAGGTACTGCCTATAGCATCACAGCGTGTGGTAAACATCCAGGAAACAGACAGCAACCAATCACTATCTCAAATATCACGCATTTGCCCTTGACACAGCCACCATGAGACATCAGATATGAGACTCGAAGCCTCTGATCAGGAGAAATGAAACCCAGCAAAAGGGAGGGGAAGGGGGAGCACCAGGGAAATGCAGCTGGTCTTCTAGAAGTTTCCATGATTGTTCTGAGCACCACAGCCACCACCTCTGTGCCTTACCAATCACTGACAACATTCCTGAGTTCACCTCCAGCTTCAGTGGAGTCAATAACTTTACCTAAGGGTTTGTCAAGTGTAACGCCTCTCAAACTCTAGTCTCAGAGAGCCCATAGCTGCATGGAGTTGTCTGGGCAGGACCACCCAAAAAAAAAAAAAACCCAAAAAACCCAGAGCTCTGCCTAGCTATGTAGTCCAATAATTGATGCCCATGGTAATGTTCCCGAGTAATTAAGAAAAGATTAAAAGTAAGCAGAAATGATGGTGGTGACTGTCTTCAAACTGCTCTCTGGGGCCGAATAAAGATCCAAGCAGCGATATCTGATGTCATCAAAGAACAAGAAGGATAGGATTGGATAAAATATCTTTTAAGCGATACAAAGTTTGGAACTTTCTCTAAGATAATACAGTGTGAGAAGTAGCTGAGGTCATTATATCATAATGCCTGCTTTTGTTTTCAAGTCTGGAATTAAAAAAAATAAAACAATTTTAAGACTCCCAAAGGTTATTAACTATAAACAAAGAATCACTGAACTTGATTGAGGCAAACATTACCTGTCCTAATTCTTTTTTTTTAATATTTATTTATTTATTACATATTCAGTGTTCTGCCTACATGCCAGAAGAGGGCACCAGATTGAATTGCAGATGGTTGTGAGCCACCATGTGGTTGCTGAGAACTGAACTCAGGACCCCTGGAAGAGCAGTCAGTGCTCTTAACCTCTGAGCCATCTCTCCAGCCCCTACCTGTCCTAATTCTATCTGAGCAATTACCTTTCTTAAGTTTCTTGGGCCCGGTGGCATCCAATACCTATTGTGAAACGGACAGGTCAGGTTTCATTAAATGTTGCACTGATATCAGAGAAGCCTGGGACCTGATTCGTGCTCATTAGGCTGCTCTCTGGCTGTCACGCTGCCTTGGGGGATAGCGTTGGATGTGCTTTCCCAGCTCCTTGGTCCCTGGCAGTCACATTTTTCACCATCTGTGACTACACTGGAATTCTGGTTCTGAACACTGGTCTTATGAGTTTGGTTAATAGATCTGTCCTCAAAGGTAAGGCTATTCATAGCATGCAGACAAAACATCCAGGTTCTAGGGAGCTGGAGAGATGGCTCAGTGGTTAGGATCGTTTACCAGAGGACCTGAGTTCAATTCCCAGCACCCACATCAGGCAGTTCACAAATGCCTGTAACTCCAGCTCCAAGGGACCTGACACCTTTTTCTGGCTTCCAAAAGCACCTGTATGTAGTGTGTGTGTGTGTGTGTGTGTGATACACACATTTGAATAAAAATAAATGGGGAGGAGGAGAAGGAGGAGGAGAGGGGAGGGGGAGGAAGGGGGAAGGAGGAGTGGGAGGGAGGGGGAGGAGGAGTGGGAGGGGAGGGGGAGGAGGAATGGGAGGGAGGGGGAGAAGGAGGAGGGGGAGAAGGAGGAGGGGGAGGAGGAGAGTCATCTATGTTCCATGCCTTTGGTCAAGAAAGATTTCCTGTGATGATGAGCCTCTCTACTCTTACTGACCACCCCACCGGTTCCTCTCGCTATGCTCCTGCCTCCGTTATGTCCATGACACCTGCACATCTGCCCCAGCGTTTCCTCCAGTTCTCCACACAGCGTCTCCCTCCCCACCTCTGCACTCAGTACTAAGTCCTCATAAGAGGCATCTTCCAGGACAGGGACCTCCACTGTCCCACTCCCAGGACAGGGACCTCCAATGGCCCACTCCCAGGACAGACACCTCCGTTGGTCCACTCCCAGGACAGGGACCTCCACTGGCCCACTCCCAGGACAGACACCTCCACTGGCCCACTCCCAGGACAGGGACCTCCACTGTCCCACTCCCAGGACAGGGACCTCCACTGTCCCACTCCCAGGACATAGGACCTCCACTGGCCCACTCCCAGGACAGGGACCTCCACTGGCCCACTCCCAGGACAGGGACCTCCGCTGGCCCACTCCCAGGACAGGGACCTCCGCTGGCCCACTCCCACGCCATCACTGCCGGTTTGTTTCCCTTATTCTGCCTAGCTGTACGCCCTTTGCTGCTGTGATACAGGAACCACTAGCTACAATTCATTAGCTCTTTGCATGGTGCCTAAAACACTGGAGATTCTTACTCGATATTGACTGAAACCATGAATGAGTCTTTCCTGGAATCTCCACTCGTAGTGATTGTTCTTTAGTGATGGAAACAGCGCTAAACGGTAGTGCACAGCAGGAGTAATGAGTGAACGCAGACACACAGAATGGCAGGTGACTCCCGGCAAACGCTAATCAGGGAGCCGAAGTGGCAAAACTCAATCAGTCCATCAATCCAGCAGGAGAGCGACTGAGACGGGAATGGAGTGCTAGGTAAACATCGGGTCCCCGGAAACACAGCAATGCCAGGAGGACAGCCTTGGGGAGTCAGCTCTCTCTCCACCTTCAGTGCAAAGCTGTCCTCTGACAGACACACACACACACACACACACACACACCATGCACACATCTGTCCTCTAACAGACACACACTCACCCTGGAGCATGTCCACAGACACACACACACACACCCTGCACACATCTGTCCTCTGACCTCCACACACTCACCCTGGCATATGTCCACAGACACACTCACACACACACACACACACACACACACACACACACACACACACACACACCCTGCACACATCTGTCCTCTGACCTCCACACACTCACCCTGGCATATGTCCACAGACACACTCACACACACACACACACACACACACCCTGCACACATCTGTCCTCTGACAGCCACACGCTCACCCTGGCATATGTCCACAGACACACAAACACACACACACCATGCATACACACTAATAACCATGATGAGGAACAAAGCTGTGACAAAGCAACAATGCACAGGAAGCTGCATGCACACGGTGACTGTAATGCCAGCATTCAGGAAGCTGAGGCAGAAGGACTGAGAGCCTGGGGTTAGCCTGGACTATGTAGGAAGACCCTTTCCCAAAACTACAAACATTAAAATGTATGGGAATTGGGAAGGATGTTTAAAGCTGTTAATTCCTGTAAATATATAGCACCATAAAGAATGGACAAGTAAATTTGCAGAATTAATAAATGTTCCATTTAGCTCCTTGGTACTTTTATCAATATGCTAACATCAATTTTGCTTCCATACATTAACAACAAGCAATTAGAAAATTAAAAATCGCTGGGCAGTGGTGGCGCATGCCTTTAATCCCAGCACTTGGGAGGCAGAGACAGGTGGATCTCTGTGAGTCCAAGGCCAGCCTGGTCTACAGAGCTAGTTCCAGGACAGCCAGAGCTGTTACACAGAGAAACCCTGTCTTGGAAAAAAAAGAAAGAAAGAAATTAAAGAAAAGCTAAATAGATTTTTTACATTCTTGGGCAGAAGGATCTAACTTTATTATCAGGTACCCATGCTATTGTGAATCTTTTCTTAACATTTTTATTTATTTATTTTCCACTGTGGGCTGGCATGGGTAAAGGCATTTTCATGCTGTAATGTACTCTTCCCACCAACCTGGTCCCAGAGTTGCTTCAGTCCCAAATGAACACACAGGAGGCTATACTAATTATGAAGCTGTTGGCCATTTGCTTGGTTTCTTATTGGCTAGCTCTGACTTAATTATTAACCTGTAACTGCTAATCTGAGTATTTCCACGTAGTCTTCTCTTACCAGAGAAAGGGTCCAGACCTCTTACTCCTCTGGTGTCCTACATGGTGACTCACTGTGCCTCTGTTTCCCAGAATCCTCCTCGACTCCTAGTCCCACCTATCTTGCTTCCCTATTGGCCAACAGTGCTTTATTAATCAACCAGTAGGACAACATACACACAGAAGGACTTCCCCCATCACCATGCAAGCCTGACTTTTAAAATACGTTTGCCTCTAAAATGATTTAGTTACAAGTAAACCTTTTAATTTGTAGTCAGTTTCTCAGCATGCACGATGAATACCTGTCAATCTTTCGAAAAGTGATAATATAATGCATCATTCTCTGTCTCTAAATATAATCACTATTTTCATGAATACTAGCTTTCTTGTGGTCTACCACTGAGCTACATATTCCCAGCCTAGTGTATATTAAGGGTATGCTAGCATTGATCAATTAATAATGTCAGTGTAAATTTTAGTTTGTAGATATTTAAATGCTTAGTTTCTTATATTCACTTTATTTTCAGATTCATATTTTGGGGTCAATCCTTTTTGTTTTCTTCTGAGTCATCTACATTTTCATAGGCCGTCTGAAAGCTCCCTGGTCTTTCAAAACTAATGACTAAAGAGGCCTCGCAGAGGTCAGGAGTGAGAAGGCAGCTCAGTGCAAAAATAGACACCAGCTGGAGGCCAGAGTCACCTCCATCAGGCAGCTGCTATCCACGAGCTCCAAAACTGAATCAAAGTAGAAGTAAGATGACCCAAGGCCGTGAGGACAAGGACGAGAGAAGCAGGACCAGAAGCTAAAGCTCTTCCACAAAACACCAGCTGGGCCTGGAGAGATGGCTCAGTGTCTAGGAGTGCTGACTGCTCTTCCAGAGGACCCGGGTTCAATTCCCAGCACCCACATGACAGCTCACAACTGTCGGTAACTCCAGGATCCAACACCCTCCCACGGACATACATGCAAGCAAAACCACTAATGAAAATGAATTACTTATGGTGGGAATATCTGTGAGAAGCTAGCAGGGCCTCTCCAGAGCCCACCTCTCTGTCTTCTCTCCCACGGACATACATGCAAGCAAAACCACTAATGAAAATGAATTACTTATGGTGGGAATATCTGTGAGAAGCTAGCAGGGCCTCTCCAGAGCCCACCTCTCTGTCTTCTCTCCTGGGCAGAAATAGCTGACTAGGCCCACACTGCACAGCTCAGTGCCTGCCTCCCTCTCTGGTTCCTCTGTCTCACCTGCTGCAGAGACTGAGGCTGGAGGTGCATGATTTCAAGGCCTACCTCGACTACAAAGTGGGTTCAAGGTCAGCCTGAACAACTTAGTGAGCTCCTGCTTTGAAACATAAAATTAAAAATTAAAAGAAGAGCTCTACGTTGAAGTGCTCACCTTAGGATGTGTTTATGTTAGAAACGATCTTATGAGTTACAGAAGAACGAAATTCTGTTTATGTGTCTAAGAGACTAGAATTAATAAAGGTCAGCCCAATAAAGAATAAGGATCTTGAGAATTACAGAGGCGGGTGGGGTACCTGTCCCCAGACAGGAAGGCTGAGACGGAGAGGGTGTTCCCACAGGGATCTCACGGAGATTTAACAAGCAGAAGCTGCCCCTGCTGGTTTTCCAAATCCATGGGAAGGAGGTGAAGAAATTAGTTTATTCTCATTCCCCCTCCTTCTGAGACAGGGTCTTATCATGTAGCCCATGCTAGCCTCACACTCGCTGTTCTCCCTCAGCCCTCTGAGGGTTGAGGTTCCGGGTGTGTGAGCCACGCCTCCCTCCATCACCTTCTAAAAGGAAGGGATGCTACTATCTCACTCAGCGTAGCAGAGAAGTCAAAAGCAGAATGCCTCTGTGTTCGCTTTTCCTGTAATGAAACTCTCGGGGGCACATGTTCCCAGCAAAATCCCAAGGCAATAAAGCCAGAGCATTGATTGTGCTGGGCAGAAAGTGCTCATTTTCACAAAGTGTGATTCAACCATCACATCGGGAAACATTTCCTCTTGTACAGCTCTTGGCGCTAAATTGGTAGAGTCAAGAGGAACCATTTAAGCAGTGATTTTCGAATGTCAAATGCTTTGGGGACAAATGATGATTGTGTGGCAATCAAATCCAGGATCCTGGCCTCAACATGTGGGAACTGTTACAATCAAGGCTATTACAAACACAATCGACGAGACCGCTTCTCCTTCCAGCCATGAAGAGCCAGGGGAGGGACTTGATATGAACCTGCAAGCAGAAACCCTTGACGGCCTCCCCCTGCGAGGAGGCACGGTGCACAAGGCCACAGCATCACAAGGTCACAGAGCTGTAAGCTAAAAAGACAGCACCTGAAAAGGCCGGTTTACAAACCACTAGCAAAGCAGTTTGTCCATGGTCTTCAAACTCTTCAGGTCACATATTCTCGGCAAGACGGCTATGAGTAATGGTGTTTGCTGCCAAGCCCAGAGAACTGAGTTCAATTCCAGGAGCACACATCAGAGAGGGACTTGAATTCCCAAAAGCTACCCTCTGACTTCTACGTGTGCCCATACTCAGTACAAAAGGACATGGGGAGGAAAGGGCTCATTTGGCGTACACATCCCCATTCGCTGAGGGCAATGAAGGCAGGAACTGGAGCAGGGGCCGTTAAGGAAGGCTGCTTGCCACTCATGGCTTCCTCGGCTTGCATCCGTCCCAGGCTAGGCTTAGCCCTGTTTCTGGGTTTTCTGTTCTGCCATAAGCTGAGTAAAAGTGTCTTTACTGGAACTCATCATTTGCTCCATTGGCCTCTCTCGCAACGTGCTCTTGCACACTAATTAGGTGTCACATTTGTCTTCTTAACAAATGGGTGTGGAGTCTAATGCAAGCCTAAATTTGGAAGGATTTTCAACAAGATAGAAAATTCTAATTTTTAAAACGCCAAGATCAACATGGGTACATTTTTCCACATGGCACAGACTTCAGATACAAAAGCCCATCAGACCAGACCTCCCTGAGGAAGGGATGGCTTAAGTGTTTGTTTGCCTGTTCTTTCTTTTCATTTTTTTTCTAAGACAGGGTTTCTCTGCGCAGTTCTGGCTGTCCCAGAACTCACTCTGTAGACCAGGCTGGCCTCGAACTCACAGAGATCTACTAAGTACTGTGATTCAAAGTGTGCAGGTGTGTGCCACCACCGACGGAGTAGGTGTTTTGTTTTATCCATCAAAAGGTGAATGGAAGCCAGGCGGTGGTGGCGCACGCCTTTAATCCCAGCACTCGGGAGGCAGAGGCAGGCGGATCTCTGTGAGTTCGAGACCAGCCTGGTCTACAGAGCGAGTTCCAGAACAGCTTCCAAAACAATACAGAGAAACCCTGTCTCGAAAAACCAAAAAAAAAAAAAGTGAATGGATAAACTCGATGCAGGGTTGTGGAATTCTATTCAACCGTAAAGTATTCAGGCCCTAAATCCTAAATGGGACATCTCTCTCACAATCCCTCCCCTTGATACTCAGGGGTCATCTCAGAAAGTAAGGCAGAAGACTGTTACGTGCCAGAGTCAGTGTTTCCACAGGCATGATGGGGCTGTCGCGTGCACATGAACTCACGGTAGCTGTGATTGCATACAGGAGGTCAAGCCAGCCAGAATGCCAGCATAGATTCAAGAAGGGTTCACAAAAAACATCTGTAGCTGAGGCGCTATTGGCAATTGACGGCTGGGGTGGGGGTCGGTTTTCTCTGAATGTGGCCCGTGAGAGGCCTGTGCACATATTGGCAGCAATAGCCAGACTTCGTGGGCTACATAGGGGCTGGAGGGATGGTTCAGCAGCTGAGGACCTGGGTGCAGCCCTCAACACTCACCTGCAGGCTCACACACACAAAAGAGGACAGGAAGTTGGACGGGGGAAGCATTAGGAAGGACACAGTGAGCATTTTTAAAAGAAGAATGTGGTGCTAAAGATGGCTCAGTGGCTAAGAGCACTGGCTGCTCTTCCAGAGGACGGGGGTTCAGTTCCCAGCACCCACACGGCAGCTCACAAGTGCCCGTGACTCCAGTTCCAGGGGACCCAACACTCTCATCAGACACACACGGTACACAGACATACATGCAGGCAAAACACCCACATTCATACATACAAACATACATACATCTGAAAGGAGGTGATCAGACGTGGGCATCCCTTTCAGAAAGGTTTAGGATTTAGATGGGATAGATACGTTTAGTTTAGGATATAAGTAGATTATAACTTGTCACCTTCTATGTATATATGTTAGATATGTTTAAGCTTTGTATCAAGTTTAAATCTTTTCTTTAGACTAAAAGGGAAATTGCAGGGAGTGATTTTACGTATCCGTAAGCGCTGACCATTCACCTGTGGGTGTGTTCACGGGTACAAAGAATGTACGTTGGTAAATAGGGCTAGGGGGAGTGGACTCCTCTTTTTGGGTTTCGGTTTTGACTGGGGAGCAGCCGTGATCTTTGGTTCTCGGATTTCTTGGTGTTCAAGTAAGTGATTTCTCTTTCAATAAATATCTTAGGATATCCCCTTTTGTGTAGCTTAATATTTATTTCTGCATACATCTTTTTTTTTAAGTAACATGACATTTACAAGACAATATGTAGAACTAGGGATATTATACTGAGTGAAATAAGTCAGACTCAGAAAGACAAATACCTTATGTCTTCTCTCACAAGAGGATCCTTGATTTGAGAGAGAGAGAGAGAAAGACAGAGAGAGAGAGAGAGAATATGTGTAGAAGCTGGCAGTGGTGGCGCACACCTTTAATCCCAGCTCTCAGGAGGCAGAGGCAGGCGAATCTCTATGAGTTCGAGCCTGATTTACAGAGCGAATTCCAGGATAGTCAGCTGTTACACAGAGAAACCCTGTCTCAAAAAAAGAAAAGAAGAACCGTTAAGGTAACATATTCCTTGGTACATGTGCACTCTGCAGCAGCGTGGCATAACTTTCCCCTTTACAAGACTTTTAATTGGCTCTGGCTTGGCACGGATGAGACCACTGTGAGCAGTAACTGCCCACAGTCCCCATGTGGAAAAGTTAAAAGGTCACCGTTTATGCCCGGCCTCCCATTCCGGCAGAGCTAACCCACATAAGCCAGAGGAAGCTGTTCCAGCTTCTCTTCAGAGAGACATTTGTGCCTACTTAGAAGCGGCATTAGGACCCTGAAGATTTACCGTGAGCCACTTGCTCCGGGGTTGTCCAGTTACAGAACGGGAAGTCCGCCTGACTTGATGCTGCCATGCGGAGAGGGTACAAATGACAGGAAAACCAACCTTGAGAGATGGCTGCATCACCCCAGATGTCCTTCCGACCTTTCCCGACTACCCTTCAGGTGACAATGTCCTGGACACCCAAACCGAAAATGCCTAGCTCTCCCCTCCCCACCACAACTGAGGGACAATACATAACTGTTTTATCAACTAAGCTTCTAGGAAATTTGCTAGACGACAATACATGTGACATATGTATATTAAGTTATTAATTGTCACAATAACCCCAAGAGTCTCTTCTCTAAAATGAGGGGTTGCTGGCTGTGGTGCCTCATACCTTTGATCTCAGCACTCGGGAGGCAGAGGCAGGCGGATCTCTGTGAATTTGAGGCCAGCCTGGTCTACAGAGCGAGTTCCAGGACAGTCAGGGCTACACAAAGAAACCCTGTCTGGAAAAACCAAAAAATAAAATAAAATGAGGAGGGGCTGGAGAGATGGCTCAGAGGTTAGGAGCGCTGACTGCTCTTCCAGGGGTCCTGAGTTCAATTCCCAGCAACCTCATGGTGGCTCACAAACATGTACAATTCAATCTGGTGCCCTCTTCTGGCATGTAGAACAGTGTATATGAAATAAATCTTTAAAAATAAATAAATAAATGATAAAAAATAAAATGAGGAGACTGGAGGCCAGAGAGAGTGGGATGGCTTGGTAGGTGTACTGTGCAAACCTGGCAATCTAAATTGGGTCCCAGGACTCACAAATGCGGAAGGAGAAAACTCTGACTGACTCTACCGGCTTGTCCTCTGACCACCACACTGCTCCTCAGCACACACACACACACACACACACACACACACACACACACACACGCTCACCCACTGATAACAAATGAGATTAAAAAACTGCACAAGCAAGCCTGTCGCTAGCAGAGCTCGAGGTATCAAGGCAGACAGGAAACACAGGACAATCAGCTCGGTTTGTGGTCTCTCGGGTCACCTTCCCTGGGCTTAACAAATATTGCCATGTTTAGACGGTAGAAATGTGGACAGAGCCATGTACGTATGTTGGCAGGCATGCTGGCCAGGGGGGTGAAGTTGAACGAGGCTGCAAGTCTGCCTAGCATGGACAAGGCATGAGCTTCTGCCCTCAGCACTGAGTAAAACAGTAATCCCAAATATTAAAATAGAGATTTCGCTCCACACGGATACACACGTCTGCTGGTCTGTGCTCGTGATACTCGATGCAATAAATTATAGGCCAGGGCTGGAGAGATGGCTCAGAGGTTAAGAGCACTGACTGCTCTTCCAGAGGTCATGAGTTCAATTCCCAGCAACCACATGGTGGCTCACAACCATCTGTAATGAGATCTGGTGCCCTCTTCTGGTGTGTAGATGGAGACAGGGTGTTGTGTTTGTAATAAATAAATAAATCTTTTAAAAAAAATAAATTATAGGCCAGCTGTCAGGGTATGCAGGCAGGGATGTGGTAACAGGGCGAACGGACCTCTTGGGCAGCGCAATGTTGGAGGCTTTATTTAGTACTCAGCAGCAACTCTGGGGACACGCCGATGGCAGGCCCTGGTCGTCACAGGTGCTGAGGAGAGCCGTAGTGGCAGGGGACTCGAGTGAATCTTCTCTTGGGTGCTGCCGTTGCTGTGTTTGTCACATCCACTTCTTTCCTGGGTCCACCTAGTGATTACGAAAGCTACCCCAAACCCTCGGTCCCTTTTACTTTATGTATTTATTGTGTTGGGCACAGGGTATTGAACCTAGGGCCTCAAGCAAGTGCCCTAACATGGCACAGTACTATCAACCTTCTAGATTTTTATTAATCATTCGTTCACCCATCCAGTTTTGAGACAGAATCTCGACCCAGGCTGGTCTCAACTCACTGTGTAGGCGAGAATGACCTTTAAAGTGTGCTCCTCCTGCCTCCATCTCCCTAGCGCTGGGATTATAGGTGAACGGCACATTCTGCCAGCACCTCAGTTAGAGCTCGGTCTTCTAGCCCATTACAGTGAGTCAACTGTCACCATGACCTCATTTCCACATACCCTTCATTGCCACAGAATTCCCAGAATAAGTGTGACCATGTCCCTAGCCTGCTAAATGGTCTCATTTATTACCCATTTACAGTAAAGCTCAAATGGTTTTGTGAGGTCGTCACAGCTGCTTCTTTTTTTATTCCCTTACCCCAAATTTCTTCTCTCCTAAAATGTGAACACTGCCTTATTTGTTTATTTATTTATTCATCTTAAGATGACAGCCTTGGGCAAGCATCTGACTGGCCAGGCCAATCAACAGTCCATTCTAGAAACTGCTTGACAATCAGTTCATTTCTGTCTAGAAGGTTACAGTACCCAGCATCAGAAATGGTCAGTGACCATGTTTTCCTCCCTACTGAGCCAGAAAAATGGAAAACATTCAGCGTGGGACTTGGTCAGAAAGTCAAGGTCAACCTCAGCTCCCCAGTGAGTCCAAGAGAGGAGTCAGATTCCTACAAACTCCTTCTGAAATGCTTTTCACCTTTTTTTCTTTTTAATCTTTGTTTTTTAGGGAGGCTCTCATGTTGTCTAGGTTGGTATTGAACTCACTAGGTTGCCAATAGTAACACAGAACTCCTGATCCTCCTGGCCCTACCTCCAGAGAGCTGGGATTCCAGAGGACCTACCATGCTTATTGGGTGTGTTACTGGCTCTCCTACCCAGGGGTCTGAGCACATTAGGCAAGCTTTCTGTCAGCTACATCCGGGCCTGGGCTACATGTGAACTTTTGCTAGACCTCAAAGCCAAGTTAATAATATACCTAGAGGCCATTTAAGACTATGTGCTTTGCCAGGCAGTGGTGGTGCACACCTTTAATCCTGGTACTTGGGAGGCAGAGGCAAGTGGATCTCTGTGGTTCGAAGCCAGCCTGGTCTACAAAGCAAGCTCTAGGACAGTCAGGGCTGTTACAGAGAAACCTTGTCTCGAAAAACAAAACAAAACAAAAAGACTATGCGCTTCACCTGCTGTCCTACTGTGTACTCAGCCTGTTTAATCTGTCTTTAAGAGAACAATGTAATCAATCTTTTTTTTCTTAAGATTTGTTTATTTATTGTGTACACAATATTCTGCCTATACACCCAAAGAGAGCACCAGATCTCATTATAGATGGTTGTGAACCGCCATGTGGTTGCTGGGAATTGAACTCAGGAGCTCTGGAAGAACAGCCAGTGCTCTTAACCTCTGAGCCATCCATCTCTCCAACACAATGTAACCACTCTTAATATGCTTTGGATTTTCCATGCAATCAGCTTTTACAACCTAGCTTTATTCTTAAAAATTATGTACTCTTCCATGAACCAGAATAGTGCGTGGTGTGTGTGTGTGTGTGTGTGTGTATGAGTGTGCATGTATGCCTGTGTGTGTGTTTACTGAAAGCAGCCAGTGGGTTGAAAGTGAACAATATGAATACCCACCATAAATGTTAGAAGGTAGTGGTATCGGTTGATAGGCTGTGTGAGGTTTTGAGTGTTATTGTGGGTCAGCTGAGGTCAGTGGTTCCTTCCCATGTAAACCTGTTGAAGAGTTCTGTAAAGAAACCCTCATTTCTTCCCCATACTATGTTTCCTGTGCTGGTCAATAAATACAGAACAGAGCCCTTTGCTAGGGCAGGCATAACACACAGGAAACACAGGCAGGCAATGAGAATAGATCAGACCCACAACCCAGGGGCTACAGACAGGTCAGAAACCACCAACTACAGATGGAGACACTGGGAGAGAAAGGGGGAAGTCACATTTACACTCACTCTTGGTCAAACTATTCCAAGAGGAAGTCTGATTTGTTCCTAAGTGTGACATCCATGCACTCACCTATCATTTATTGTATGTATGTGTGTGTGTCAGTGTATGCCACGTGTACGCAAGTGCCTGTGGAGCCCAGAAGAAGGTATCAGATCACCTGGAGCTGCAGTTATAGGTGGCTGTGAGACGCCCAGCACTCTTAACCACTGAGCCATCTCTAGTCCCTTATGTACACTGTAAGCTATTCAAAGACAATCCTATTTGTTTCCATAACTCCACAGCCTACCGTCGCTGGAGAATACATAGTTGGAATTTGGTAAACAATGGATAGACAAGATTAGTTCAGTACACCAAGTAAATTAGCGTATGCTAGTTCTAGCAAATCTAGGACATGCCAATCCATGACTGAGAAGACCCAAGTTAAGTCCCCAGTGCCCATGCTAGGTGCCTGAGGCGTCTGTAACTACAGCTCCAGGTGATCTGATCCTGTCTTCTGGGCTCCACAGACACCTGCACACACATGTCTGAAGGACATGGCCAACTGATGAGCCCAGGATCAGATGAAGACAGCTGTCTGGATGTAGACCAGCACTGGAACGCAAGAGTAACTAAGGTAACGCAGCTGAGCAGCAGGAGCAGGGTCCCCTGAAAGCCCACCGCCACACTAGGTTAGACGTGTGCCTGACACACTCTGCCTTCTCCATCTCTAGTACTCGTTCACTCTGCTAAAAACACACCAGCCATTTTAGAACCTGGGTTGTCTGCACTAAGCATTCTTGAGAACCCCCTTATGTGTTAGACTTTGGATTTGTTTTTAGTTATCTACATCAACTTCATCGGTTCAGAATACCCAATCTAAAAATATCCCAATCCAAAATCTGAAAGTTTCTAAATGAAATAAATACCAGATTTTGTATTTTTCAAATTAAGGAACTACAGGCTATATATATTTTCTAAAAACTACAGCAGACAGGGAAGGAGGTATGTTCTTCTTTATGTTCAACACAGAAAACAAGGAAAACAGAACACGATTTCTTCATGGCAAAGATGATTTATTTACTTCATAGGAGAAATGTAAGCGTGACACTGTTTCGTACAGCAAACTACTGAACTTGTTGAAGAAACATGAAAGAGCAGTACAATCAAGCAGTCTACAGCCAACCTCAACACATTCTACAGTAGTTTGCTTTGGGTTCTCAAACTAAGATTTTTCTAAAGCATCTGATACTTCCAATTAAATGTCAGATAAAATAAATTCACAGAGATACAAAATGTGTGATTTGTGCTTAAAAATTAGTAACTACATGTCAGCTCACCATTATTCTGGAAGTGATGTCAACAGCCATTCATTCACAAACACTTTGGAATACATCTAAAGAGAATCTTGCTCTCCTGATAAGTATCTTTTTTTGTTGTTGTTGTTGTTTTTCCCGAGACAGGGTTTCTCTGTATTGTTTTGTGATAAGTATCTTTTTAAAAGAAGAAACTGCTAAGGTGGTAGGTTGTTACAAATAAGATACAAATGTTTTAATTAATAAATACTAAGGGAAGAAATGAGGCTTTTCACAGAATTGTAAAGAATGCTCATTAACGCCTTACAAAAAGAAACGGTCTGTTACTTTAAAAGGCATACTGAGGACCGTACAGATGTGCGGGAATCCTACCTGTTCTTTCCCCAGTTGGACAGAGTGGGAAAAACAAGGAACAGACTCCCTTCTGTAAATCCTTCTACAGCGCCAGCTACTACAGCCATGTTTCACTAGAAAAATAGTTCACGATCAGTATTAATTTAGGTAAGACAATTTTTAATCTTTAATTCTAGCATGATTAAGAAAAGTGTTAACAGGCTAGTTCTGGAGCACAAGCCTTTAATCCCCTGCAGTTGGAGGATGAGGCAGGTGGTCTCAGACTACCCTGGTCCCAGGCCAATCAGGCCTACAAAGTGAGACCCCATACTTAAAAAAAGAAAATCTCTCTAAGTGCAAATAGAGCCAACCTGGGCCCTAATATTTAAAATTGTACACCCATCTCTTAAAAGTCTTACTTACACTTAGTTCATTAAATAGAATAAACTTGCTTTTGTAACTAAAGTTTCCAACTGGGACCTTCAGAATAATGAAACAAAAAATCCGAAACTAGGTTTGAGTGCCTATTTTGGCTTAATTTCCTAATTTCCTGTAAAATTGCCCAGGGCTGTACGATGTCAGAATGAGGCCAAGCACGATTTACACCCATTCTGCAAACAGCTTCATATGCAAATGTGTTACTTTCTTTGTGCAAAGTCTTAAATTCAAACTGAAAGTATTTAGAGCAAAACAAAATTTCTTAAAACAATTTCTTTCACCAGTGAGGGGCAGATAAGATAATTTTCAATATTTAACTCATTTTCTATACCAAGGAGCAGTTTATGGCCATAAAATTCAAACATTAAAAAAAAAAAAACTGACCCAACAATACTATTACAGGAAAACATGTAGACTCAGCAACTTGAGGCATGCCCTCAGAGCCCTCAGCCAAATGGACGTCGACAGAATCAGCCCTGAGTCTCCCAACCGACTAGGAGCAGAGGGCAAGGGACCCAGGAGCCTGCTTTGACATTTCAATTAAAAGTCATGGGTAAAATAAACTCCAAGTGGGTTCTTTTGATTAGTTTCTTAGTGCTTAGATGCCACAGGAAACGAAAAGCACCTTATTAACTTGTCACTTGCCTTTAGCTCTGCTCAGTAAGTGTGCCTGCCCTACACACACTTCCTTCATGGTCCAGGGACATGGGGTGGAACCAGGCCTGAGCCCATCTTGCTCACCGGAGGCTGCTTTCCCCGGGCTGGCACTGGAAAGACAGCCTGGGTCCTCCTATCTTTGCTTCAATCCCAACTGTAAACTGGCCTTTTCTTTGTGTTGTCACAGTGACAAACTTATTAAGAGAATGCGGGATACAAAAGGCAGAGCAACAACGGTAACAGTGGGAGGATCCATTGCCTTTAAAATGAATCTTGCCGGGCGTTGGTGGCGCACGCCTTTAATCCCAGCACTTGGGAGGCAGAGGCAGGCGGATCACTGTGAGTTCGAGACCAGCCTGGTCTACCGAGCGAGTTCCAGGACAGCCTCCAAAGCCACAGGGAAACCCTGTCTCAAAAAACCCAAAAAATAAAAAAAAATAAAAAAATAAAATGAATCTTACAAACTTAATTACTCTTACTCGGAAGTGTCCCTTCAGACTCAGTCAGACCCACGCCAGACATCCCTATGACTTAACACCAGCACGTCACGGCAGGCTTTGCTTCAGGTTTCAGGTAAATTCTGTTATCGGGAGGCTGGCTGAGCATCAGTGGCTTGTGGCTCTTCAGCTTATGAGCCAATGTCATAAATATAGCTTCTACGTGGTCGTTATCATTGGGGTTTTTGGCAGAGGTCTCAAACAAAGGCATGCTGTGTGTGTCAGCAAACTTCTGTGCCAAGTCCGTGGGCACCTGAATGGCACTTCTCAAGTCACATTTATTTCCAACCAGAATGCGAGGTATGTCATTTGCCAGCAAGTGTTGCTTGCATTCCTCTATCCAAGATGGCAGGCTGTGGAAGCTGGCCATGTTGGTCATGTCATACACAAAGACGACAGCGTGCACGTTCCTGTAGTAGTGCTGGACCATGCTCTTCCTGAACCGCTCCTGTCCTGCGGTGTCCCACAGCTGGATCTGAGGCGTGGCAAGCAGAAGGCAAAGTCAACAAGTTGAGTCCCGTGACAGGTACCAAGCAACTTAACCACCTCTCCCTACTCCCTAACACCTCGCCACTTTCCAGCTTGTCTTACCTGTGGGGTCTAGACATCATGATTCTAGTCTAGTCACCATGTGACTAGAAATACAGATGATAAAATCTGAAAAGTATGGTCTTAAAAATAATGTTTTATTTTTTTAAAGAAAATTGAGGGGAAAAGTTACAAAACACTCAGAAATTTGTGGGCTGGAGCTATGAAAGGCCAACACTGAGTCAAATGTACTGAGTGGTTTTTATTTTATCCTGCAAGCACACACATGCCTGCATACAGGTGCACACAAGCCGTGATGAGCACATGCAGGTCAGGGAGACACTTGAGGGACGCAGGGTGTCAAGTGTCAAGGGCGTCTCGCCATTGGGCCATCCACTCTGGGCCTCATCGCCCTCATTGTGGGAACCCAACATCTTCTTCTGGCCCCGTTGTGGGCACCAGGCACACACATGATGCATATTCACTCATACACATAAAATAAAAATAAACGAAATCTTTCTTTAAAACCCTAAAGTGGATGCTCCGCCTCACTCTCAGACCTTTGCTGCTGGAGTTATCGCCTCCAGTTACCACCACCTGCCTAGGTGGGCGCCCTTCATCAACGAAAGACTGTGACTGAAACCTTTGGCTGTAGCCTCAACAATCACCTGGTATTTTGTGCTTTGTCGCCTGTCTTCTCATTAGCTTTCTTTGTCGCTTTGTCAACTGACCTGTTTGCATAACTCAACACTTAGGCCCTGAGCTCTAACCCACAAATAGGGGCATTATCAGACCCAGATCCTGCCCTAACAGGGAAGACAGATGCACAATACAGTAAGATGATCCCGTTTGATGGGAGTGCTATGGAGGTTTCCATAGAAGGAAAATCTCTCAGGAAAATACAGGCAGGAGGGATACTCCAAGCACACAGCGAGAACCAGCAAACAACCTGGCTGACCTCCAGGACTGGAGGAAGAGGCAGCAGGCACCCGGCAAAGGGAGGCTTGTATTAGCTGTTCCTAAATGAGATCAGCTGAGCTGCACAAAGTTCAAAGGCAGGTCTGAAGTTTTTCCCAGTACGGAGGATGAAATCCATTGTCTTGAACATGCCAGACAAGTGCTCCATCACCTCCAAGGGAGGCTTAAAAGGATACTGCAGCTAGGATTTTCATGAGAGGAGTTTCCTACTGGAAAAACTGCAGTAGGAAGCCAGGTGGATTTAGGGAGTAAAGGATAATGATTACATCAGGATGATCTGGTAGATTCTGAATTTTATATAATTTTCATTTTCTCCAACCATACAAAAACATGGCTGGGGGTACAGCTTAGGGATTAGATACTGGCTATGTAGCAGGTAATGAAGAAACCCTGAGTTCAATCCCCAGCACAGAAAATCATACAAAGCTCATTCTTAGATTACATGTCACACAAAAACAGGAAGTAGAGCATTTGACTGTCACAGTTTCCTACTCCTTACACTGTACCAGCATTCTGTATGCTTAATATATTTGATTTATGGGGAGGAGATATCTCAGTTGTTTCTCGTTAGCTAATATTAACATCTTGTCTTTAACATGGCAAAATCTCTCTTCTCCCGCTAGAAACAACTGACATATTTGAGTAGTGACTGCTGATCCCTGATGGAGGACTGGATTAAATCTCAACACACCAGGCTTTACTGAAGCACCTGTCAGGGCAACGTGTCTGTTGAGAGAGGAACACCGCTAAACAGCCAAGGAGGAAACATATGGATTAAGACGGATTAAGACAGCCAGTTTGAAAGTCAAATGCATTTTTATTTAAGGAATTCATTTTTATTCATCTGCCAAAATTCTGTGAACAAGATTTCCCTCTTTCAAGCATATACATACAGCACTCAGAAATCAATTAGCAAGTACAGACTTTCTGGGGTTTTGTTTTCTTTCTTTTATATTGTGTATGTTTAGACAGGCTCTCACTGTGTAGCGCTGGCTGTCCTGGAATTAGAAAGGGAGACTCTTTTTAAGGCTTGGTGACCATTGACACACAGCTCAACTACGTAGCTGCATAGTCTGAGGAGCCTTCTGTAGATTGATCTGTGAGTGCTGGAATTAAAGGTGTGCTTTCATGTCTGGCTCAGTTTTTCTGTTTTTTGTTTTTTTGAGACAAGGAGGCCTGCGATTCATGAAGTAGTCAGGTTAGCCTTGAATTTCAGGCCATCCTCCTGGCTCAACTTCACATTATGGATCTCTGGCAGGCCTGTCACTCATACATCTATCCACCTCTGCTTCAGGAGTGCTGAGAGTAAAGACATGTGCCGCCACACCTAGCTTAAGGAAAGGTTTACAAAGATTTTATACACAAAGGGATGGGGACAGAGCTTAGTCCACAGAATGCTTGCCCATCACACACAGCCCTGGATTCAATCCCCAGCACTGCATAAACCATGTGTGCTTGCCTGTAATCCCAGGACCCAGGAGGTAAAGACAGGAGATTTACAAGTTCAAGGTTAGGTATGGGAAATGAAACCCTGTCTCAAAAAACACAGCAATGGAGAAACTGAAAGAAACATCTGACACCATCCTCTGGCCACACACACACACACACACACACACAGAGTTCAAAGTCATCCTTGATTATACAGACTTTGAAGTCAGCTTTGGGTACATGAGACCCCTTTTTTTTTAAAGGCATAGAGAGCTTTAGTGATGGCTCAGAGGTTAAGAACACTGGCTGCTCTCCCGAAAGACCAGGAGTGGATTCCCAGCACCCACATGGTGGCTTAAAATCATCTGTAATTCCAGTTCCAGAAGAAGCTAATGCCACTGTAGGCACTGCACACACACAGTACACAAACATGCATGCAGGAAGCACCAGTACACATGATACAAAAAATATTTTTAGGTGCCTGGGGTGTAGCTTAGCTGTAGAGGTGGTAGAGCACTCACCTAACAGGCAGGGTTTGGATCCAAGCCCTAACACCACCACCACCATAACCAATGCATGCTTCTCTAGCAGATGAGACTAAGGTGATCTGTCAGATGCCCCGAACAGGTAGACAGACGAAGAGGACGTGTGTGTGTGTGTGTGTGTGTGTGTGTGTGTGTGTGTGTGTGTGTGTGTGTGTGTGTGTGTGTGTGTGTGTGTGCATGTGTGTGTGCACGCACTCTTGTGCAGGCAGGTGTTTGAGACAGGGTCTCACTGTTCCCTGACTGTCCTGGAACTTGCCATGTAGACCAGGCTGACCTCAAACTCAGATCTGCTTGCCTCTGCTTCCTGTGTTAGGATTAAAGATGGACACTACCACACCCACCCATGGCTCCATAACTTGGTAAGATTTTTTTTTGTTGGTTTTTTTTTTTTTTCCGAGACAGGGTTTCTCTGTGGCTTTGGAGGCTGTCCTGGAACTCGCTCTGTAGACCAGGCTGGCCTCGAACTCACAGAGATCCGCCTGCCTCTGCCTCCTGAGTGCTGGGATTAAAGGCGTGTGCCACCAACGCCCGGCTGGTGAGATTTTTTTGTTTTTCAGAAAAGTAAGTACATTCTTCATTCTAAGCCAATGACTGACTTAAACAGATCCTAGGTTTAAGAAACTATTCCTCATACCTGTGAATTTTCTTTTTTCTGGAACTCACTATGTCAGTGGTTCCCAACCTTCCTAATGCTGCAACCCTTTAATACAGCTCTTCATGTGGTGGTGACCCCCAATCATGAATTTTTTCATTGCTGCTTCACAACTGTAATTCTGCTACTGTTAGTGATCCTAATGTAAAGATTGTGTTTCCTGACAGTCTTCAGCAACTCCTGTGAAAGGGTCATTCGACACCCCCTCCCCACGGGTTAAGAACGGCTGCGCTAGTCAGGCAGAGCAGTGCACACCTTTAATCCCAGCACTCGGGAGCAGAGGCAGGCGGATCACAGTGAGTTCAAGGCCAGCCTGGTCTACAGAGCAAGTTCCAGGACAGCCAGTACTGTTACACAGAGAAACCCTGTCTCAAAAAACAAACAAAAAGAGTCACTGCACTTAATGTAGACCAGGCTAGCTGAGAATTCAGAGATCTGTCTACCTCTGCCTCCCAAGTGCTGGGAATAAAGGTAAAGGCAGTGAATCTAGGTGAGTTAGAGAGCAGCCTGGTCTGCAAAGAGGGTTCCAGACAGTTAGGGCTACATAGGAAGACTGCCTCAGGGTAGACATGGCTCAGTGGTTAAAGTGCCTTTAATCCCAGCACTCAGGAGGCCAGCCTGGTCTACAAATTGAGTTTGAGGACAGCCAGGCTGTTACACAGAGAAGCCCTGTCTTTTTTAATTTAAATTAAAAACTGGGCTGGAGAGATGGCTCAGACATTAAAGGGTAGGCTCACAACCAAAAATATAAATTAAGGGGGCTGGAGAGATGGCTCAGAGGCTAAGAGCACTGACTGCTCTTCCGGGGGTCCTGAGTTCAATTCCCAGAAACCACATGGTGGCTCACAACCATCTACAATTAAATCTGGTGTCCTCTTCTGGCATGTAGGCAGAACACTGTATATGTAATAAATAAATGAATCTTAAAAATATATATATATATTAAAACAATCTTATTTCACATACAAATCCCTCTCTCTCCGTCCTCCCATTCCCCCCTCCATCTCCCCATTCCATGCCCCATCCACTGGGGGGTGGGGTGAGGCCTCCCGTGGTGGATCATCAAAGTCTGTCACATCATTTGGGGCAGGACCAAGACCCTCCCCTCTGTATCTAGACTGAGAGAGTCTCCCTCCATAGGGGATGGGTTCCGAAAGCCCATTCATGCACTAGGGATAGATACACTGATTCCACCGTCAGCGGTCCCATAGACTGCCCAAGCCCCCCAACTGACACCCACATTCAGGGGGCCTGGTTCTGTCTCATGCAGGTCCCCAGCTGTCAGTCTGGGGTCTGTGAGCTGCCAAACTTGCTCAGGCCAGCTGTTTCTGTGAGTTTCCCCAACATGGTCTTGACCCCTTTGCTCATCACTCCTCCCTCTCCACAACTGGACTCCAGGAGTTTGGCTCAGTGCTTAGCTGTGAATCTCTGCTTCTGCTTCCATCAGCTACTGGATGAACAAGGAGGACCCTAAGAGAGACACATGGACTCCCCGAGAAGGGGAAAGGGACAAGATCTGCTGAGTAAATTGGGAGCATGGGGGAAAGGAGGACAGAGGGAGGAAAAAGAGGAGGGGAGAGGATGAGAGGGGAGGAGAAGATTAGGGATCAGGAAGGTCCAGTGGAGGAAGAACAGAGAAGGAGAGCAAGGAAAGAGACAGCTTAATAGAGAGAGCCTCTATGGGCTTAACAAGAAATCCAGCACTAGGGAAGTTCCCAGGAATCCACAAGGATGACCCCAACTAAGAATCTAAGCAATAGTGAGAGGCTGCCTTAAATGCCCTTCCCCTATAATGAGATTGAAGACTACCTTAAATGCCATCGCAGAGCCTTCATCCAGAAACCCTGTCTTGAAACAAACAAAAGAGCACTGGCTGCCCTTCAACAGGACCCAGGTTCAATTCCCAGCACCCACACGGCAGCACCCAGTTTAGACATGCATATAGGCAAACACTAATGCACAAGAAATATAAATAAATTTTAATTTAAAAGAAGACTCAAATAAATATACAAAAAATATAACTGAAAAAAAAAAAGCCAGAAAAGCAAAAAGCCTGACAGCCCATATACATTAGCCTGTTTTCTGATGCTATAACAAAACTTTCCAGGGCTGACTAAAGAACAGAGACTTTTATTTGGTTCATGGCTTTACAGGCAGACAAGCCATTCCCAATATCCCTTTAATCCATAAATGAGATTAATCCACTAATTTATGAATGAACTTACCCCATCAACAGATTAGTCTAATTAATCTACGAAGGGATTAACCCATTCATAAATCCAAAGGACCCAGTCACCTCCCATATGTCCCACCTCCAAGTCTCATTAATTTAGGAACTTGGGAATTAAGTTTCCAACATGTGAGCTCAGGAGACAAATTCAAGCTACACCACAACCCAAAGCTTCTCAGCAGCGCACACTCCACCTGAGTCAGGCTCCAAAGCCTGAGCAACTTCCCCACAGCTGCTCACCCCAGGCTAGCAAGAACTCACCAGAAGCCTCCATCTTTTCTCCCGCCACCAATGTCTATACCTAACCCAGTTTTGTTTAAAAAAAAAATCACCTCCACCCAACTCTCTCTCCTTGCCAAGTATACAAACCTCCTTCCTCGGCTCCCGCTAAGGATAAAACACCTGGCCCTGCATATGCTAGTAAGCCCCTACCACTGAATCACACCCTGTTCTCATGAATCTCCTTTATACTGCAGTGTACCCAGATGAGCAGCACTGGCAGCCTGAACAAGATGATCAGTCCCAGTCAAGGAAGTATTTGCTGCTGTGGTGCACACCTTTAATGCCAGCACTTGGGAGGCAGAGGCAGGCGGATCTCTGTGAGTTCGAGACCAACCTGATCTACAGAGAGATTTCCAGGACAGTCTCCAAAACTACACAGAGAAACTTGCCTTCCCTCCACCCCCCAAAAAAAGAAGAAGAAAGTATTGACCAAGCTAAATTTGGACCTCAACACCTGCAATCCCAGACCTAGGGGGCCAGAATCAGGAGGATCCCTGGGGCTTGCTAGTCATTGAGCTCCAGATTCATTAGGAGACTGCCTCAGAAATGTAACATGGAGAGCAACTTCAGAAGACTGGCGTGAACATATAGAGTCTAGACTTAACCCCACACACACACACTCTTATGCACACATGTGCACCCCCACACATAAAAATAAATGGGAATGGAAAAGACAAGGGCCTAGAGAAGGTGGTCTCTTGACTCGGATGACTTCCCCTTTTCATTGCTAGGAGTAAAAGCTCTTTGAGGGCAGGGAGGGGTGGGGAGCAAAGAAACAGAAACTTTGGCCAGGAAGTGGGGGCGCATGCCTTGAATCCCAGAGCTCCCAGGAGGCCGAGGCAGGCGGATCTCCGTGAGTTTGAGGCCAGCCTAGTCTACAGAGTGAGTGCCATGACAGGCTCCAAAGCTACACAGAGAAACCCTGTCTCAAAAAGCAAACAAACAAACAAAACAAAAAACAGAAACTCAGTGCCTCAAGGATAGAAGGTAGGAGGGGCAAATCAAAGCTCTTCTAAGTAGACTGAGGTAGAGGACCCAAGTAAAGCAGAGTAAAAGCAGCTGCCAAAGAAGTCAGGGTAGTTCCTAGGTTTCCTGTGCAGGTTTTGATTTGTTTTCGTATTTTGAGATGGGGTCTCACTGTAGTCCCCCACCCCGACTTCACAGGTTTTAAGGAGTAGTATTAAGTAAACTTAGTGGTTTTGCAATAGAGTGTCAAGGTTTACACCATCAGGAGGTCCCTGACTCGACAAGGGTCCTTATTCTGCAGTCCCAGGAATTCAACCCTTCAGAATCCCAGTCCTGGCTGTCTTGGCTTTCCCTACTATGATTACAGTGTCTGACGTCTCAGAAGCCACCTGGGAGACGGTCTACGCTTGCATCAAGACTTACGAACCATCACACACATAATGCTTCAATAGGAAAATAGATTATCATATTGGTTATCATAAAGAAACTGCCTCAAACGCAACAGGCTTTATTTCCACAATATATTTAGCATTGATGTAATGTTCAAATGAAAAGAAATAACCTGAGTTTTCTATGCTTGAAAATATTTCCCGGCACTTAACTCGGGCAATGGGGGCGGGGATTAAAGACTGTCCCCTACACCACTGACACCCCCACGTTGCCTGTGCGTCATTTGGGAACTTACCAAATCATAAATCATACGTGCTTCTCTTTTGAAGACAAGATGCCCCAGGTAAAGTTGATGCACCTTAGGGGTGAGGAGGGGACACCGCCTCGGAAGTTTGCTACCAACAAAAGCACTTTGCACGCCAGCGTGGCAGCACGCGGGGCGCACGGAGCCACGGTGCGGGTCCAGACAGACGCAAAGCCCGGGCAGCCACCGCCCCCACCCCAGCGCCCCCTCCACCGGCTCACCTTGATGCGCTCGCCGTCGATCTCCACCGCTCGCTCTCGGAAGTCCACCCCGATCGTGGCCTCGGTGCGGTCGGGGAAGCGGCCGGCGCAGAAGCGGTAGGTCAGGCACGTCTTGCCCACGTTCGAGTCGCCGATCACGATGATCTTGAAGATGCGGGAGCGGGCGGGAGGCAGACACCCGGACGCCCCCGACACGGCGCAGCTGGACGAGAAGCTGACCTCCAGCGACGACTCCATCTCCGAAGCCATCCTCCCGGCTCTCTCCGAGCTGAGGCGGAGGACGGGAGCCTCCCGGGCGGCGCTACGCGACGCCCCGCTCCCCCAGGGCCCCGCAGGCCCCCTCAGCGCGCGTGCGCGAGCCCCGCCCGCCCCTGCCCTCCCAGGTGTGGCGCCCCGCTCCGGCCTTCCCCGGCCCGCCGGCGCTGTGTACCTGGAAAGACGGGTCGGCGCGCCCTGGATGGAGTGCAGCGCGGAAATTCCGCCCGGGGGAACTTGTGTGTGAGGCACTCCGGGCTTGGAGCGGCCCCGCCACGTCCGAGGTTCCCCGGCTCAGGAGGAAGCGGCGCCGCCGCTCAGGGGCGGGGAGAAGAGAGAGGGACGGCAGAGAGGAAGGAGGTGCGGCCCGGACCCTGTCTCGCGAGAGGCGGCCGTGCCGTGGTGGAGGCCGCGGGCCAGTGCCCGCAACCCGGCCGGAGCCCGCGCATCGCCCGCGCTCACCGCCTCCTCCAGACTCCGGCCTCTGCGGGGCCGGGCGCCGCCCCGAGGCCCGAACCTGCCCCGGCGCCGCCGTAGGCTCTTGCGGTTATCCTCGGATCTTGGCACCCAAGCCTTGTTTGCTTTAGATCTCCCCGATCCCGCAGAGATCGCTGTGGGTCTCTTGGGAAATCCAAACCCTGGACGCAGCTCCACGGTTAGAATGTCTGCTAGCTTGGGCAGTGGCAGTGTCACGTCCCGAGTCCTCAGGGTTGGGAGCCTAGGTGTTAATCCTGCACTTGAAAGGCAGAGGCAGGAGAATCCCTCTGAATTCAAGGCCAGCCTGGGCTACATTGTGAGCTCCAGGACAGCCAAGACTTTAACAGGCCCGCAGAGCTCAGTAGGCTCCCACACCTTAGCACAGCAGACAGCATGATAGAAGTATCTTTCCGGCCTTGGAGCCTAGCACTTAGACTTAGGCAGCAATATCTGCCGTGGGGGGGGAGAGAGCGCGCTAATCCATTAACATCCATAGTTCTGAGAAAGTACTAATTTTTGGGCTTCTGTAGCTCTGCTTCTGGATAACGGTTCTTGTTAGCTGAAGTGTTTTTAACCCAGGAGATTAAAAACTCACCCTGAGATAGGCTTGGGACTGTACGGGGGTCCCAGATAGAGTTTCTATTTGCTTGAACCTATGCCCACGACTATAGAGACCCTGTCTTCAAAAAACAGACAGGGTTAGCTATGTAGTTCGTTTGCTGGAGTGCTTTCCTTGCTTACACGAAGCCCAGTTTCAAATCCCAGCACCATAACAAAACAAAAAGCAGGTTTACTCGCCAGGCAGTGATGGCGAACGCCTTTAATCCCAGCACTCCAGAGGCAGGTGGATCTCTGTGAGTTTAGACCAACCTGGTCTACAAGAGCTAGTTCCAGGACAGCCTCCAAAGCCACAGAGAAAAACAACAACAAAACAGGTGTACTCAGAGTTGACAACTAGCTTGTCCTGGTGGCAGAAAAACAGGTTACTAGAAGAAGAAAGGAATTACCTAATGATGAAAGACTGAATTTAGAAGAAAGAATAAACTTGCTTGAAAATAATAAAATGGGCCTTAAAATATATGGGGGAAATTTTGCAAAATACAGGGCTAGCCTTGGCTATAAGAGATTCTGCCTCACCAAGCCTAGTGGCATATGCCTTTAATCCCAGCAGGTGGATCTCTGAGTTCAAGGCTAGCCTGGTCTACAGAGTAAGTGGCAGGAAGGGCTACAAGGAGAAAGCCTGTATTGGAAAAACAAACACAAAAATCAGAGAGATCCTATCTTGAAAACGAAAACCTCTCACACAGAGGATAAACAATGCAAACAAGTATAAATCAATAAAATTACTTTTTTTTTTTAAACAAGGTCTTTCTCTGTGTAGTCCTGGCTGTCCTGGCACTCTGCAGAGACCAGGCTAGCTTCGAACTCACAGAGAACCTTCTGTCTTTACCTCCCAGGTGCTGGGATGAAAACTGTGCATTACTACACCCAGCTAAATTTGTTTCTTTTTAAAACAAAACGAAACAAAATTTTAAAAAACCACTGGTTTGGACTGGTCCAGGTGGCACAGGCCTTTAATCCCAGTATTTGGGAAGCAGAGGCGGGAGGATCTCTTGAATTTTGACACTCTCCTCATCTCCATAGAGTCCCAAGACACCCAGGTCCAAACGGGTGCTGCCATTAAAAACAAAATGAAACGAATGGTTTTTCCTCACATTCACTTCTTTGTCCCTTCGGTGACTCAATTCTTCCCTTTTCACTCCTCTTCCTGTGTGTGTGTGGTAGGTATGTAATACATGTTTGCAGAGGCTGTGGGCACATACATGCCTACTCTTTCCCCTTACTCTCTGGGGCAGAATTTTGTAAGCTTTATTTATTTATTTTTTTATCCAGTGTTCTGTCTGCATGTATGCCTGCAGGCCAGAAGAGGGCACCAGATCTCCTTATAGATGGCTGTGAGCTACCATGTGGTTGCTGGGAATTGAACTCAGGACCTCTGGAAGAGCAGCCAGTGCTCTTAACCTCTGAACCATCACCCCAGCCTGAGGCAGGATCTCTTAGTCAAACTCTGAACTCAAAGTGACATTATGGGAACACATTAGGTATACTGTTATTATGTAGACACTGTTGGGTACACTGTTGAGAGCAGATATTGCTAAATTCAGCAGATTGACTCTGAACTTGGCATCCTCCTGCCTAACCCTCCCAAGGTTCCCAGCTATGTGCCGCCTCACCTCACTGACAAACTTCAACCATTTTCTTCTTTTAACACGATGTATTGAACCCATGCCTTTTATATGCCAAGCCTATGTTCTACCACTGTCTTGGCAATGCAGATAGGATTCAAAAAAACCTTTGGTATTTTCTCTAGTTGCATATCCAGGAATATTTCCAGAATTGGAATGCCTAGGCGCATGTGTAGGAGTATACATGGTGTGTGTGTGTGTGTGTGTGTGGTGTGTGTGTGTGTGTGTGTGTGTGGTGTGTGTGTGTGTGTGTGTGTGTGTGTGTGTGTGTGTACCTAGATGTGGGGCCAGAGATCAATGTCAGGTATCCTCTATCATTCTCTTTCTTTTTTGAGGGGACTTTTTTTTTTCTTTTTTTGAGACAGTCTCTAACTATATGCATCATTGGCTGGCCTGGATCTTGCTATGTTGACTAGGCCTGCTTCTGTTGGAATTGATGTCCCACACTACACACCAATTTTCTGCCTTACTGCCATTTGTTTTTTGTTACAGGGTCCTGACTGTTCTGGAGCTCACTATGTAGACCAGGGTAGCCTTGAATCGCAGATCCTCCTGCCTCCGCCTCCATCTCATCTTTTTAATCACATGTTGTGTGCATGTGGGCTATCACATCACAACACACATATTATGGAGGTCCCCAGTCTTGATATGTTCACCTGTAGCCACCTCACCAGCCTTAGAGTTTGAGACAAGGTCCCTCACTGAACCCGGTAATCAGCCAATTATAGCCTGGCTGGCCAGCAGGCCCCAGTGATCCTTCCATCTCTAAATCCCAAATGTTGGGATTACAAGTAAGCCAACTTTTTCATGTAGAGCCAGGCGTTGGTGGCACATGCCTTTAATCCCAGCACTCGGGAGGCAGAGGCAGGCGGTTCTCTGTGAGTTCGAGGCCAGCCAGTTCTACAAAGCGAGTTCCAGGACAGCCTCCAAAACAATACAGAGAAACCCTGTCTCAAAAAAACAAAAAAAAAATTTTTTCATTTAGAGGCAGGAGTGTGAGCTCAGGTCCTCATGCCTGCATGGCAAGGTTTTACCAATGAAACCATCCCCTAGCTCTATGGAAGGTAATTCTCAATTACCTTCTGTCAATCCATTCATTTTAGCTACTGAACCTACAGCCTAATTGGTTTAATTATCCATTCCTATTTAGATATTCTTGTATTTTATACAAATATATTTTAATAGTTAAAAATGGAAATGCATCAGAAAATAAACTACTTCCTGAAATACTGTAAGAAGCCTAAGGCCATTGGCCAAACAGTTTATAATTAATATGTTTGTGTGTTTATTTGAGGCAAAAACATCCATCTACATTAACCCTTCTAACTATTTGATCTAGCAATTTTTGGTAGTGTCTGAGAGATCTAAATCGGTCTGTAACATGATTCTAACTCATCTAAAAGCTGTCCTAACTCCATTATACTGCTGGGGGCGGGGAGAGACTAAATCTCAGAGGGTTTGTGCTGGTACTTGACAGTTTAGTCACAAGATCAAAGAGATTTACCTACTAATGGAGGACCTTCTGTGAAGACAGATGGAAAGTTTAGACTTTCAGATGTGTCAAAGTGAGGAACAAAAGACATAAACCCGAGAATGGCAAGGGATAGCATTAATCCTATACTTGTCCAATAACAATTAACCAGCAGAAAACACTCCAGACACAACTGGGGCTTGGTGACAAAATTATCTTCCTTTTATTAACTAAAAATACTAGCTATATCTGAGGGTGTTGAGCAAACACCCTCAAAATGTAAGTTTACTTTATGACTTTGGAGCCTGTCAACCTTCTTACCAAACACTCTACTACCAAAGTTCCTGTCACAACTAACACTTGTAAAAAGGGTTCATATGGCAAATGCAACCTTGTAGGGAAAACAATGGTTAGATTCAGTTGTTTTCAGGAAGTACTAGATCTACCTATTTAAAAGCTCAAGGATTTACGCAGCGTTCAGTTACAAGTGCTGTGTCTAGAGAAAATTTAAAGTTGTTTCAATGAAGTAAACTAACAAGTTGGCTTTGTTCTCTACTCATATCTCAGTATAGTGGACATGACTGAAGTGTTAGGACAGTGTGGATGGGAAACCAACCAGGAAGCTCTTAACAGAGTTAAAATTCTGGGCTCATTTACTCAGTATAAGAGAAGTCACAATCTCTGTACTTCCATAGTTTTCCTTTTATTTTTAGAGATAGGGTTTCTCTGAATACTCTTGACTGTCCTGGAATTCATTCTGTAGAACAGGTTATCCTCAAAGTCAAGAGACCCACCTACTTCTGAGTCCTCAGTGCTAGGATTAAAGGCATGCACACACTTGGCTGAGACTGCCTCTTAACTTTGGATGTACCTTACAATCTCTTGGAAAGGTCAGGGTCAGGCAGCTGTCAATACTGATTAATACTAACTGCCGATCATTTTAATCAAGTTTCCTAGAGGGCCTGGGAAATTCAGGTGTTTTCAGATTTCTCCTGGGGCTTGAATACAGAGCCAGTGTTAAGCTTACAATTTCAAGGACTGAACCATCTCCTCCACAAACCGGCAGACTAGAGCTGATGGCTGTCATTGACTGGTATGAGGAAGCTAGAAAATTAAAGATGCTAGGCCATTAAAAGTCTAGGTATGTAGTATGTCTGTCACTAATATCCTTATATTCTTTGAAGTGGTATCCTTTGGAGTCAGTCACTTCCAGTAGGCAGGGCAGTACAAAAGAGCATGCTAAAGATCCAAGAGGAGCCCATTCTCTGCCAGCCAGCATCACAACAGACAGTGGAGAAGATTAAACAGATGGTGCTTCCGGCACCTGTGTCCTACAAAGGAAGCCACAACCATTTCTGACAAACTGCAAAAAAGAGCAAAGATTATATGTGGAAACACTGATAACATCAGTACATAGTGTCTGCAATATGTTGAGATGATTCCTTATGGCTAACAGATAGGACCAAGATGAATATTCTATGACCACAGATAAAGGGATAGGAAATTTAAGGTTATGCAGATGGCACTGTCATTGTTACATCCTACATTATTCACACCACCCTCAACAAGATTGAATATCTATTAGGCATTGCTCTCATTGCTATGTCTTTTAAAGATTTATTTATTTTTTCCTGAGACAGGGTTTCTCCGTGTAACAGTCCTGACTTTCCTGGAACTCGCTCTGTAGACCAGGCTGGCCTTGAACTCATTGATATTCACCTGCCTCTGTCTCCAGAGTGCTAGAATCAAGGGCATGTGCCACTACACCAGGCTATCTTCATTTTTTTTTTTTCAATACAGGGTTTGTCTGTGGCTTTGGAGGCTGTCTTGGAACTAGCTATTGTAGACCAGGCTGGTCTCGAACTCAAAGAGATCCGCCTGCCTCTGCCTCCCGAGTGCTGGGATTAAAGGCATGCACCACCAATGCCCGGCTCGGCTGGCTGTCTTAATTTTAAGATTTTATGGATTTACAGGCTGGAGAGATGACTAAAGTGGGTAAAGGCACTTGCCACCAAACCTGACAATCTAGAGTACAAATCCTGCGACCTAACGTGGTGGAAGAGAACTGACCCCTGTAAATTGTTCTTTGACCTCCAAGTTCACACACAATATATAATAAAAGCAAATTTTAAAATGGACTTTCGGGTTTGTTTTTTTTTGGGGGGGGGACATTGTTTCTGTATGTAACAGCCCTGGCCATCCTGGAACTTACTTTGTAGACCAGGCTGGCCTGGAACTCAAAGATCCACCTGCCTCTGCCTCCCAAGTGCTGGGATTAAAGGTGTGTGTGAACTTACAGGAATTTGGGCCAAAGCAGTGGTCATGTAATTTCATGCTACAATTGGACATTTCACTCACATAGTTCTAGCTGGTAAGCTGAAAATGCTATGTTCAATGAAGTACTTAAAATTTCTTTCAACCCTAAAAACAAAAAACAAGTGAAGCAATTGGCTTATTCTTAGGTCCTTTTTAATGAACTTCTGAACAAGTAATGCTGAATACATGTTCCTAAAATATGTCTATTACTCTTACTTTTTAAACTAAGTTAACCAACGGAAGAGTTATGAGTATTTGGTGTTCCAGAATCCAGGGGATAGTCTTGTTACCATCTACTTTAAATGGCAACTTTTTCATTTTAAAAGATACAAAGCAGCAATTTTTTCTTGAGGGCAGATTGACAGAGCTCCTAAGAAAAGCCAGTTTGGAAGAACGATGTAGCCATGAGTGTGTCCTGAAAAATTCCAATTACAACGCAAACAGGTGGCAAATTCACTCAGGACCAAACAATGGAAAACCAGAGACAGCACAGAGGGCCCCTGTGCCAGTCATGTACATGTAAAACATAGAAGACAAGCATCATTAGTTGAAGTCAAATCGAGATCTAGAACACACTCTCAGAATCACTTCCCTTTCTGTTATTCCTAAACGAGAAGGCAGAGTGTTCTTAGAGAAGTCAGGCATCATCACAATACGAGATTACCAACATGTAGAAATAAACCATCTGCATGAAATAAAGGTCCTTGAACTAAAGACCAAAGCCTCACTTAGGGGCCAGTGAAATGTCTCAGCAGGTTAAGATGCCATCAAGCCCCGTAACCTGAGTTTGATCCCTGAAATACATGTAAG